>NC_085141.1:226545445-227228348 GCF_024139115.2 Armigeres subalbatus
AAAGTTTGTTTTTGGAGCGAATATAAAGCCTTCACATATACTTAGTATTCGAGAAAAGCAAAAGAAGAATGAAAAGGTATGCGTTCAGTTCAATTCAAAATGCTTAACATATAGGGGAACTGTTCCATTTTACATCTCACTGAACATATATTCATCTCATCGCAAAACAAAGAAATACTGCACCAATCTTGTCGCTTCTTTTTGCTAACATGCGTGCTCGCTGCTGAAAAAAATCACAAAAATAAAAACAAATTAAATTCCTTTTCATTGCTTTGTTTTTGATGGGATGGAAATGGAAGCTATGAGATGAAGTGCCGAACCGTTCCCCTATTTCAAGGCAAGTTGTTTCTTACTATGTTCTCTGGTATCCGTAATATGAATTCGCACGTTGGTGAAATTAATTTAAATGGGTGCACATAAGCTTAATATTTGACCACCAAGCCCACATAAATTTGATTTTGGAAATTGAACACAAAACCTCTCAGTACATTCTTATAACCAAACAAGGTAAAAAACATATGCAAAAACAATGCTGGTGACCGCCTTCCTTCCATCATATAGAACAGTGGTTTTCAATCACAATTACCGAACGGGTCACTTTTCACGTAACGAGGGTATTTGTGAATTTGTATCCATGGCAAATAGGTTATTTCATCTGAAAAATTATGGTCCACAAAAATTTACATGAATACTCAACAATAGCATAGTTACTGTGTACTTCGTTTTTCTTTTGAAATCTTTATTTAGATTGCTATCAGAAATCAAGGTGGATGTGGTTCTTGATTTCAATCTAGGATAAAAATCACAAAAGCATTACTACTCCTAGCCACGCCCATCTTCACCGTAACTTGGGAGGGGAAGGAAGTGTTGATGTAGTACTTACTTAATGAGAGGTATTCGTTGGGTCAGGATTTGCCTCTAGCTGACAATGTGACCATGATAGATCTTACACCGTAACACACCGCGCAATGATGTCTACCCAGCGTTACAGGGACTTTATTCAATTGTGAAACTCAATTATAACACTAACACTATATTCAGGAAGGGGGCTCCCGTAGTGTTGTTGGCTGCACGTTCGCCCTTCAAGCGAATGGTAATAGATAGATTCCCAGCCCCTCCACCAAACCCTCGTCATTCGCCAGATGTGTGGCCTATGCGGTGGCGCATTGCAATACTTCCCACCGGGAGCGCCCTTACCGTTACGATTCGTCTCCGATTCGTCTCCGCACCAAATGTGTCATGTACAAGACACTACTAAGACCGTCTCTCTCTCTCTCTCTGTCTCTCTCTCTCTCTCTCTCTCTCTCTCTCTCTCTCTCTCTCTCTCTCTCTCTCTCTCTCTCTCTCTCTCTCTCTCTCTCTCTCTCTCTCTCTCTCTCTCTCTCTCTCTCTCTCTCTCTCTCTCTCTCTCTCTCTCTCTCTCTCTCTCTCTCTCTCTCTCTCTCTCTCTCTCTCTCTCTCTCTCTCTCTTCTATGCTTCTATTCATATTGATATGAAAAAATAGGTTCAGCACAACAAGAATACAACTTAGTATATGAATTCATAATTTGATGTTTTGTGTTTCAATCTCGATTGGCCACACAACTTCACTCAAGAAACAAATCTTACAATTTGATTATGCAATCTTGGAATATGCAGGTTTTAATACAAATGTTGTAAGCTTTTTATACAGATATTTGATTTTTTTAACGACGTTCTCAATTTATAAATTGCACAGACTGATTGCTTTACTTAATCCTCAAAAAAACTCCATACTTGTTATACCATAAGGATACGAGCGTCATGGCGTTGACCTTCTTTTTTAATAGAGTTATAGACAAATCTGCAAACAGACACTACAGGCAGTATTTAATATCCTCTCTCATTCACGCTCACACATTCACTCATGAGTCTTACTTGGATGCTCACCACTAACATACCACGTGAGTCTAACTTGGGGGCTTACCCTTTACGCACCATGTGAGACTAACTAGAATGCTTACCCTGCCACCTGATTTACGCTCTAGCACACAAATTTGAGACTTATTTGCTCACTCTACCACACCCTGCCACTCCTCCTGACCTGACACACGCTCTGACACACCATGTGGAACTTACTTAGGTTCTCACTTCTGACTTGGATGCTCATTCTACTCTCATCTGCCATTCCTCGAAGTGTCGATAGCGATAGATACTAACAGTTCTACGCTACGACCTTCCTACCGCGCTCACTCTTCTACCATGCCTCGTGGTGGCGACTGCGGATGGCACCCGCTGCGACACTCTTACCTCGACATGTGCAAACCTTTCATTCACTTTCCCGCACTCAGCCTGCTTTCGCTCTAACTAATCAATCACAAGTTAGTCATGCTTGTCGTGCGCCAGATTCTCTGCAAGCTGCAGGCACTTCTCCACCACTTGGCACATCCTCTGAATAAGGATATCCGGGTTTGTGTCCCGACCGCAAACGTCTAGCACGAGGACATACGAACAGTATGTGCATTGCAGTTTCATCAACACCTGGGCAGTCATGGCAGACGGGGCTCTCCGCGTGCCCAAACCTGTGGAGGTACTGCCGGAAGCAGCAATGGTCTGACAGAAATTGTGTCAAATGGAAATTAACTTCCCCATGGGGTCTCTCCACTCAGCTCGATATGTAAGGTATCAGCCGGTGGGTCCACCTACCTTTAGAAGAGTTATCCCACTCGCGCTGCCATCTGGCAACCGTAGTCACCCTGATGCGTTTGCAGGCTCCTGTGGTGCCACGTAGCTCGAAACACTCCTCGTCTTCCTGGATGACCAGCCCGACTGGCATCATGCACACAATCACGCAGGCTGCATTGTGTGATATCGTGCGGTAGACACTCTGAGACACATCAAGTGGTACGTGTTCTCCAGCTTCTTCAGCTAACTGGTTAACCTCAGAGCTCTCGCCCAGGACGGGCCGCCGTACGGAAGAATAGATACGGCAACGCCTGCCAGTAACCTACAAACTTAATTTTTTTTCCGGGATCACAGCAATTTGTTGAACTTTGACTGAGATTCGCACAGCCGAGCCCCAGCAAACGTGCTTTTTGCCGATATTTCTGTCAAAATTGCTGAAATTCAGCAAATAATCTGCCGAAAACCAGCTAACAAACGTCATGTTTGCCGGTATATCCGTTTTTTGTTTTGCTGGGCAAACGGCTGTGCGGATTTTGCCGAGCAGCAGAAATAAAAACTGAGTGTGTACGTCTACTGGCACACACCTTGGAACTGTTGGACATCATCCTCGATCATGCCTCAACAGCAGTCGAAGCCCTCTTGCACGCATAGTCGACATGGCTGGCGAAGGTCAGCTTGTCGTCTATTAACACCCTAAGGAGCACCAAAATCCGCTTCGCTGCGATCCCGACTTCACCCGCGTGAACCGACTTGCGGTTGTTGACGATAACCACCTCCGTCTTATGTTGAGCGAGCTCCAGGCTTCTAGCGCTCATCCAATCCGCCACCGTGCTGATCGCGTGTGCTGCGGTCAGTTCAATCTCGGGAATTGACTCTCAGTAGAATTCCAAGGTTACGTCATCGGCGAAGCCGACGATTTCGACACCAGAAGGAAACTTTAGAACCCCGTCATACATAAGTTTCCATAATACCAGGCCCAGTATTGAACCTTGCGGAGCTCCTGTGGTAATAGGAACGCTTCTCTGATCAGCATCGGTCTCGTATAATAGTACACGGTTCTGGAAATAGCTTTCCAAAAGCTAAGCCGGTGTAAAGAGAGTGCGATGGTATCCCAGCTTGCGCTGTTGAATGCGTTCTTAACATCAAGTGTCACTAACGCACAGTATCGAATACCTCGCCTTTTCTGTTGGATCGCTATCTCGGCAGTCTTTACCGCCGAGTGAATAGCGTCTAACGTGGATTTACCCTTGCGAAAACCAAACTGATTGCTTGACAGGCCGTTCGTACCCTCTGAGTACGGAGTCAGCCTGTTGAGAATGATCATATTGCTAGATTGCTTGCCCGTCGTGTATGTGTATAAGAAAGTTTGGATCGCTCGGCGGCTTCCCGGCCATCGAGAACAACACCAATTTCTGCCTTTTCCATCTTTCGGGGAATCTACACTCATCAAGGCATCTCTGCTTAGCTAGCCTGAACATGCTCGGGTTCGCTATGATTGTCGCCTTGAGAGCGCTGTTCGGAACTACATCAGGACCTGGAGCTTTGTTCGTTACCAGGGATTTGCTCTATTTGGTCTTGGTCATCACTTATCCATTGATCTTAGTGATGGTAATTGAGACTTGCTCAGTAAAACGTAGTTAATGATTCCAATGATAATAGCCGTAGATTACAGAAGATCGGCAACGAGTGGATTTTATGACTCTGCATTTAGTAGAGTTCAGCTGCATACCATAGATCTTATACCAGTTTGAAGCAAATTTAATATCAGTTTGCAAAGCACTAGTTTTTCATATGGCACGGTAAATTTTCAGATCGACCACTAAAGCAGTATTCCGATGTTCAAGTCATTACATAAGTCATTAACAAAAAGAATAAAGATGAGCGGACCAAGATGACTGGACTGCCCTGCGGTACTCCAGTCCAGACGAAATTTCAAAAGCATCGGATTTGGCACCATGTATTTTGAAGAAAGCCTTGCGAGAGGATAAGTACGACTTTTATCACCGAATGATCCAAGTAGGTCAAGTCTGTCAAGTTTTTCTATCGCTAGAGCATGAGGCACCTTATCAAACAATTTTGAAAAGTCGAAAAAAAGTACCTATCCACCTGGCAACGGTTTTCTAATTCCTCTAGCACTGTATGAGCAAACGCCATTAGGTTGAATGTCGTTGAACCCATGTTGATGTTCGGACATGATGATGCTGGGTATGACGCGCCGTGTAGAAGACTCTCAAAAACTTTAGCGAAACAATTCTAGATTGGTATCGGACGATAGTTCTCTATACACTATGCTGCCCATGATCACATATTTGTAACACTCGCATTTTTGTTCATCCTGTAAAAAGCCTGTGGATTGTTCAGAAAGCTCAATTTACTGCATCTAATCCTACAACAGTAAAATAGGCTTTACTTTCTTACTTATCTGTAGTAACTGGTAATGATTGAGTTTGTGGGGAGAATTGACAAAATAAACCAAAATGCAAATGTTCCAAATATGCGATCATGGGCAGCTATTTATGTTGCCGGATTTCTTAACGGGAACGATTGAAACCAGCTTCTTAGGATTCGGTAAAACACAATCACATATAGATCGATTGAAAATCGAAGCAACGGGCAATGCCCGTGATGCAGCACCTTGCTTGATAGAGGTGGGTGGTAAGCGATCGGGTCCCGGTCCTTCTGATGTTTCGACCGAGCTGAGAGCTTCAAACATTTTGACCGGCACGTTTACTCGGATGATCGTCGACAGAGTCATGATTCATAACTTCATTCCTGCCGAAAACCTCATTAATAAAGACATTAAAAAAAAAAAACTTCATTCCAGTCCAGGGCAGCAATCCGTGCATTGATGATTTGGTAATCACATCTGTTGAAGTCGTAGTCAACGCTAAATATTAGCGCAGATCTATCATCGCGAGGACGAACGTTGACGGTTAAAACTAATGGCTTGTGATGAAGGCTGATGGAGACACGAAGAGATATATGAAGCATGTATCGCTAACGAATACCAAGTCAAGAAGTTACCGTTCGCGTACAAAAAAAAGATGATCTGATGGAATCCGGAGAATAACAAGGGCTCAAGCTCCTACTCAGTTTACACGTTAATAACACAACTAACCAGACTAGATCCGATAGATCATAATCTCCGTGACAAACGATACCGTCACACATGAATCTACATGATTCAGTATCTGGCTAATAGAACCCACGTGTTTCGTGTAGTTATCAGGGAAACTGTTTGGTCGAATGCACATGATACAGCTAACGTAAAGCGATAAATGAGGCAGAATAATGCGGACAGTGGCTGATTCTAAGTAATCACAATCTACGAAGTTTACTGAAATACACTGCAGTTCCGTTTTGTATTGGATTTGTACCGGAGATTACTGGTAAAGCATCACGATCGCATAGGTGAATAACATAATTACTGCATTAAAAAAACATGCTTCTGTATTAAAATACATAATACAAAATTGTCATATTTAAACACAATGATTGTATTTAACCTTCCGAATTTATATGCCGAAATTTCATACAGATTTTGCAAGGTTTTTATGTAGAACTGAATTAAAATCTGCCGACCGCTGGTTGGAGGTTTGAATGTCGCTAGCTATTCTCTCAACTATTTTTTTTTTACTAATTTTTACATGTTTATGATAGTTACAACAACACAAACTTGTTTGATAATTTTGCGCTCTTTGAAATAATGGTCAGTTTTTTCACCCACAGAAAATCCCTGCACAATCTTAAACATCATATTTTTATCAAAATAACCACTATCATGCTCAATTTTATGTGTTCTAAGAAAAATGTGCTACACAAATGCTACTCAAAAGAAACTGCCCTGTTGAAATCATGTGAGCCTGAAAAAGGTAGAAATGATTTACAATAACGGTCCCTCGAATAAGAACCCGCACTGCGCATGTCTTCCGTGGAATACCTTCTTTTATTTGGCGCAATAAATATTAGTGGGGCTCATAAGATGCAGCTCCTGGTGGCGTGGCATCCATGACAAACAGCAGAAACACGTTCGACGTTTGTTTTCTGCAGTAGGCTTGTCATAGGGGCCACCTTCAAAAAGCTTGAGAAAGAGTAAAAACATAGAAATTTGTCTTCGCATGATATATGAAATTTGAATTAAAATGCCTCTAAAACGTGAGGAAAATTTTTCAGTTAAACAACTTTTAAGGCTCCCCCAGACCTAAGCGATTTCATCGCCGCAACGGCGACAACTAGTCGTAGCGATTATATCGTTCGGTCGCTGCAGGCAATGGTTCATTTATGCTTCCATACCAACGGCGACAGAATGGCAGTCGCCAAGGGATAGAATCGCGTCGCTATTGTCGTGTCGCGTGTGTTCGGGGGAACCTTTAATAAGTGTGACTGGAAATTCAACAATCCTACAAATCAGCGGGATTATTTAATATTTATTATGGAAATCGAGATAGCATACTTCAAAAGCTTCAAAAATTCTAATCTGTTAAAAATTTGATTTTTGATGCAATGTTTTCATACAGCAATGGATTTGAGTTACTAATTTACTTAACTCGTTATTGATCTCCATATCGTGATATATCTCCGTAACATGGTATTGTGCCTTGCAACAAAATGACAACTTTCGTGATCATTTTCCAAGGTTCTCATAGTTGTGTAAAATTTCTCCGCACATAAATAGCAAGTGCTACGGAAGCCACAGTCCACCACGTGGCAGCCATATTTTTAAAAATGTCAAAGTAGCTTTTTTTTAGTAGCAGCTTCTCTAAGGCGACTATATGGTGCTTATTTTCCGTTGCTACTAAGCGGAGGAGTAGATTTTTTTATGAGCGGTACAATATTGCACTCCGCTTATTTTTATATTTTATTACGGTGAAGATGGGCGTAGCCAGGAATAGTAATCCTCATGCTTTTGTTATTTTTGTTTAAGACTGGAATCAAGGACCACTCCCCTTCTTGATTTATGATAGCATTCTAGATAAGGATCTCAAAAGTAAAACATGAGTATCACTAGTGTCCAATCTACGAATTACACCGTAATAATGCTAATGCTAAAGCTAAAGTGTTCCATAATTGTGGGTGTTCCATAATTGTGGAGGGAGTGTAATTATAGTGAAGGTGGGAGGGTCATTGGAAAAAGAAGAAGGCAAAAAAAGTGATATTGTTTAGTCAGTTTTGTTTTGTCAGTGTATCTTCTGATCAAGGAATTCAGCAAAACTTGGCACCAAAAGATCATTCGAAAAAAGACAGAGTGTGGGGAGGGAAGTGGTATCGTTTGAAGAATGTACAATTCAGTGTAACTTTTATACCCCTGCACCGAATTCAAGCAAAAAGGAACCGAATTCATTAATAAAAGGACACCCATATGCTTGATAAAGTTCGAACGATCTTTCGAACGAAAGTTGATGCACATTCTTGTATAATTCGATAATTCGAGTGAATTTGATTCGTTCGAAAGTACTGTTTGTCAGTAAACAAGAATAAAAAAAGAAGCTAAATAAAGATAAATAAAGAAAATTTCTAATGATTCACCTTGAGCTTTTTTGTTTAATTAAATGGGATTGAGACGTAGCATAGCTCACCGGGTAAAAGCTAAAAGTTTATTCTATAAAGTTGAATCAAGGTGCTTCTGTGGTAGTACTAGTCTCTTCTGTTACAGTAGAAGTCTCTTCGGTAGTGGTACTAGTCTCTTCGGTAGTAGTAGTTGTGGACTCTGTGGTGGTGGTAACATCCGCTGCAGTGGTGGTGGAAGTTTCTTCAGTGGTGGTAGTGGTAGCCTCCGTTGTGGTCGTAGTTTCATCGCCCTAGAACAAAGAAAACATATGCATGTTAAAATTTTATGAATAAATTTCTAATTTGCGTAATTTTAACGTTATGATAATCCATAATTTTGATCATATGATCTATCATGTTGGTCATTTGACCCATGATTTGGGTATTATGATCAGGGTTTGAATCCAACGGAGAATGAGGAAATCTCTCACTTATCATGTCTGTATACATTCTCGATAGGTAGCATACCGTGAGAAACGTTTTTCGGTAGCTGTTACGATAATGAATAGCGGGCTTGGTAGTCATATGGCTACTGCTTCTGCCTCATACGCAGGAGGTCGTGGGTTCAATCCCAGGTCCGTTCCATTCTCCTACTTTGTATCTTTCTCTTTATTTCTCATGTTCTAGCAATCGCTAGAATTGGAAATGGACTTCCATACCGTTTCCATTACTATTCCTATACCTTCAACTTGTATTCTAACAGTAATCTGCTAGAATTGGAAATGAACTATAGAGCTCGTTGCCTACATCCAATTAGAAATTCCATCAGTTACCTTCTCCTATCTATCACATTGGCAGCTCGTTAACCAAGACGGACCTCTGCCTCTCCAACCTAACCCAGAAATTCCAACAAATTCCGCATGAACTCGCGGCAAGTGCAGAGGTATATTCGGCTTGCAGTGGGCGAGTGATTGCATAATCATTTCCTCCCCCTTCCCTACATTGACTTGCATTCTGACGTGGCAGGCGCCAGTATGACCTAACAAATGAGATCACCAGTACTTGTACATTGAAGATGTGTGCTAGTCCCAAGCAAACATCTGTTGGTTCCCTGTGCAAGAACAGCTGATCTGGTCATAATGGAGTAGCAACTACAAGCAGTCAATCAAGCTCAAGCTGTTACGATAATGAACTCATTCGGGGGGCTACAACCCATGATACATTTCTTTTAATAAGTCCCAATTGCGGGGGGACCAGTTCTGATGATACATTTCAATTTTTTTTTATTCAACTGTGTTACAGTCAACTCAATGCCGTCGTAGATAGAATTCCAAAGGGTGATATCAAGATCTGTTTGGGCGACTTCAATGCGAAGATCTGATCCGACAACTCGAACCATGAGCGCATTATGGGACGCCATGGTCTCGGAGAAATGAGCGAAAACGGAGAGCTGTTCGCAGAATTTTGTGGTAATAACGACATGGTGATCGGGGGATCGCTCTTCCCTCATCGACCGGTTCACAAGGTCACGTGGGTTACCCGTGACGGCTTTACAGAAAATCAAATCGACCACATCTGCATCAGCCGAAAATGGAAACGGAGCCTTCTTGATGTACGGAATAAACGTAGTGCCGATATCGCGTCTGATCATCACCTCCTCATCGGCGAAATACGCCTGCGCATTGCGCGGATTCGTCGGCAGGAGGACAGAGTTGGACGACGATTCAACACACGCCGACTGGAAGATGCCACGGTGAAACGGTCCTTCGTTGAAGAACTGGAGACGCGTGCTGCAGATATTCCGGAAGGTGGCAGCGTGGAAGACCAATGGACCGCCATCAAGAATGCCTTCATCGCCACCAGCGAGAACAATCTGGGCGAGCTACGCACCCAGAGAAAACAATGGATCACCGATGAGACCTGGAGGAAGATAGAGGAGCGAAGAGAAGCCAAAGCCGCGATAGAGCGATCAAAAACCAGAGGAGCCAAAGTTCTAGCCCGCCAACGATACGCGGCTCTTGAGAAGGAAGTAAAACGCTCATGTCGACGGGACAAGCGAGCGTGGGCAGACTCTCTGGCCGACGAAGGAGAGAGAGCCGCCGCAACCGGGGACATTCGCCTCCTCTACGATATCTCACGACGCTTAAGCGGGGCGAAGATGAATGCAACGATGCCTGTGAAAGACGCGAATGATCAGTTATTGACCGACCCAACTGATCAGCTGAAACGCTGGTTCGAGCACTGCGATCAACTTGTGCCAACAAGTGCCAGCCAGGCCATCACCACCTCGGCATGGTCTGCCTAGGATCCGACGTATAACACGCGTCAATACCGAAGCTCCATCACTGCTAGAGATTCAAACAGCCATCCAAAGCATGAAATCGAATAAAGCCCCAGGGGTCGACCGCATATCAGCCGAGATGCTCAAAGCTGACCCCATGACATCCGCTCAACTACTGCATCGTTTATTTCATAATATCTGGGACACCGCAACTTTCCCGGTCGACTGGATGCAAGGTATCTTAGTAAAGGTGCCCAAAAGGGTGACCTGACTGTATGCGATAACTGGCGAGGCATTATGTTGCTGTGTACCGTTCTCAAAGTTCTGTGCAAAATTATCCTAGCCCGGATTCAGGAGAAGATCGATGCGACTCTCCGGCGGCAGCAAGCCGGATTCCGTGCCGGAAGATCCTGTGTGGACCATATTGTCACGCTCCGCATCATTCTGGAGCAGGTCAACGAATTCCAAGAGTCCCTTTACTTGGTATTCATTGACTACGAAAAAGCTTTCGACCGTCTCAATCACGAGAATATGTGGGGCGCCCTGAGACGCAAGGGAGTTCCTGAGAAAATCATCGGCCTCATCGAAGCACAGTACGAGGCCTTTTCGTGTAGAGTGCTGCACAATGGGGTCCTGTCCGACCCTATCCGGGTCGTAGCTGGTGTGAGGCAAGGATGTATCCTATCACCGTTACTGTTCCTCATCGTAATCGATGAGATTCTGGTAGGTGCGATTGACCGTGAACCAAACCGCGGGCTGTTATGGCAGCCTATAACCATGGAGCATCTAAACGACTTCGAATTGGCTGATGACGTTGCACTCCTCGCGCAACGGCGCTCTGATATGCAGAGTAAGCTCAACGACCTTGCCGAGCGCTCCTCTTCGGCAGGTTTAGTCATCAACGTCAACAAAACCAAATCGTTGGATGTAAACACGGTGACTCCTTCCAGTTTCACAGTAGCCGGGCAACCAGTGGAGAATGTTGAAAGCTTCCAATATCTTGGTAGCCAAATGGCGTCGGACGGCGGTACCAAGATCGACATAGGCGCACGGATCAAGAAAGCAAGGGCTGCCTTTGCGAGTTTAAGAAATATCTGGAAAACAGGCAGATAAGTGAACGCACCAAAATACGAATTTTCAACTCTAACGTGAAATCTGTGCTGTTATACGCTAGCGAAACATGGTGTGTATCAGTGGAGAACACTCAACGGCTGCAGGTGTTCATTAACAGATGCCTGCGGTATATAATTCGGGCCTGGTGGCCTCACAACTGGATCTCAAACAACGGGCTCCATCGTCGTTGTCACCAGAGGCCGATAGCAACAGAAATTCGGGATCGGAAGTGGGGCTGGGTCGGCCACACTCTACGTAGGGGCGGAAACGAAATCTGTAAACAAGCATTAGACTGGAACCCAGCGGGACATCGCAGCAGAGGCAGACCCAGAGGCTCATGGCGGCGAAGCCTCAATAAAGAAATAAAAGAAGTCGACCGAAATCTAACCTGGCAACAGGTTAAAGCGATAGCCGGGCAACGCTCAGGATGGAGATCTTTCAAGTCGGCCCTTTGCACCACCGGAGGTGTACAGGATCCGTAAGTAAAAAAGTGTGTGAAAAAAAGAAGCGAGAACAAAGCGTTTTATCAAACCCCCTCGGTGGGGCCGCGTATCCGAATAAGTTTTTTTCAAACTTGTATACAAGTGCGATAGTTTTGTTTTCATGACTTGTTATGATTCGATCATCAACGGGCACTGCCCACACGAAAGGAGACCCGACGACGAGAAAGAAGCGTTCTACGCACAGCTGGAGCAGACATACGATGGATGCCCACTGCGTCATCGATGACATGAACTCACAGGTAGCAAGGGAGAAAATGTATAGACCGGTAATCGGACCGGATAGTCTGCACACCGTATCGAATGACAACGGCCAGCGATGCATAAACTTCGCAGCCTGCCGCGGAATGGTAGTCTCAAGCACCTTCTTTCCCCGCAAAAATATCAACAAGGCCACATGGAGATCACCTAACCAAGAAACGGAAAACCAAATCAACCACGTTCTAATCGACGGTAAATTCTTCTCCGACATCACGAATGTCCGCACTTACTGCAGTGCGAATATTGAATCCGACCACTACCTCGTTGCAGTATGCTGCGCTCAAAACTCGACGGTGTACAACACGCGTCGAAGTCGGATGCCGTGGCTTAACATTTGACGGCTACAAGACGGTAGACTAGCCCAAGGATACGCGCATCAGCTGGAAGTGGCACTCCCAACGGAAGAGCAGCTAAGCGCAGCGTCTCTTGAAGATGGCTGGAGAGATATTCGATCCGCCATTGGTAGCACCGCAACCGCTGCACTAGGCACGGTGCCCCCGGATCAGAGAAACTACTGGTATGACGGCAAATGTGAGCAATTAGTGGAAGAAAAGAATGCAGCATGGGCGAGATTGCTGCAATACCGCACGAGGGCGAACGAGGCACGATATAAACGGGCGCGGAACAGTTAAAACTCAATTTTCCGGAGGAAAAAGCGCCAGCAGGAAGATCGAGACCGTGAAGAGACGGAGCAACTGTACCGCGCCAATAACACACGAAAGTTCTATGAGAAGATGAACCGTTCACGTAAGGGCCACGTGCCATAGCCTGATATGTGTAAGGACATAAACGGGAACCTTCTTACGAACGAGCGTGAGGTGATCCAAAGGTGGCGGCAGCACTACGAAGAACACCTGAATGGCGATGTGGTAGACGAAGATGGCGGTATGGTGATGGACCTTGGATAACGCGCGCAGGACATAATTTTTCCAGCTCCGGATCTCCAGAAAATTCAGGAGGAGATTGGCCAGCTGAAGAACAACAAAGCCCCTGGGGTTGACCAACTACCACGAGAGCTATTTTAACACGAAGGTGAGGCACTGGCTAGAGCGCTGCACTGGGTCATTGCCAAGATTTGGGAGGAGGAAGTTTTGCCGCAGGAGTGGATTGAAGGTGTCGTGTATCCCATCTACAAAAAGGGCGATAAGCTGGATTGTAGCAACTACCGCGCAATCACATTGCTGAAACCTGGCTACAAGGTACTCTCCCAAATTTTATGCCGTCGACTAGCACCAATTGCAAGGGAGTTCGTGGGGCAGTACCAGGCGGGTTTATGGGCGAACGCTTCACCACGGACCAGGTGTTCGCCATTCGCCAAGTACTGCAGAAATGCCGCGAATACAACGTGCCCATATATCATCTATTCACACACACACGCACACACATACACACACACGCACACACGGACAGACAGACATTTGTTAAGCTCATCGAGCTGAGTCGAATGGTATATAACACTATGGGTCTCCGGGACTTCTATCAAAAGTTCGAATTTGGAGTGAAATGATAGCCTTTCGGTACAACTTTGTTGTACGAGAAAGGCAAAAGTATAAAACATGTTTTAATATACTCCGGGACAAGTGGGACTCAAAAACACTACCTAGTTCAGCAAAATTGTTAACGCATACCTAGAAAAAAGGCTATTTCAGGACATTAACAAAAGATTCATCATTACAGTCAAGCCTCCATGAGTCGATATTGAAGGGACCATCGACTCATGGAAATATCGACATGTGGAATAGGAAATCTTTGCAAATCTGTTTGAAGGGACCATCACAGTAACCCAGAAAATATTTTTTAATATGGGATAATTTGCTTCCATGAGTCGATATCGAGTCATAGAACATCGACTCATGGAGGTTTGACTGTATATGTTTCCGTTGTTGTAGTTTAGACGTATTGTAAACATATTCAATGAAAAAATATTGGTAGTGACAGAAATAAAATTACATATAGGACCCACATACCTCTTCAAACCGGGCAAGTGGGATATATTCTGCTTTTTTACTGTCGAACGAAACTAGTTTGAAGAATGTAGATATTATTTTCATATTATTTCTGAGTCGTAGTAGGCTAGATGTACCAGTTGTGGCTATAGCACCAGTTGTCGAACGCTTCACCACGGACCAGGTGTTCGCCATTCGCCAAGTACTGCAGAAATGCCGCGAATACAACGTGCCCATATATCATCTATTCATCGACTTCAAAGCCGCATATGATACAATACATCGGGACCAGATATGGCAGCTAATTCACGAACACGGATTTCCGGATAAACTGGCACGATTGATCAAAGTGACGATTGATCGGGTAATGTCCGTAGTTCGAGTTTCAGGGGCATTCTCGAGTCCCTTCGAAACGCGCAGAGGGCTACGGCAAGGTTATGGTCTTATGGCTTATGGTCTGCTATTCAACATCGCTTTGAAAGGGCTTATACGAAGAGCAGGGATTAACACGAGTGGTACAATTTCCAATAAGTCCGTCCAGCTATTTGGCTTCGCCGACGACATAGGTATTATGGCACGTAACTTTGAGAAGATGGAGGAAGCGTACATCAGACTGAAGAGGGAAGCTAAGCAGATCGGACTAGCCATCAACACGTCGAAGACGAAGTACATGATAGGAAGGGATAGCCAGAATGTCGGACAGTAACCCGGTGAAAATGGTTCTCCAAAACGATCCGACGGGCACAAGCAGGCAAGGTGCGCAGCGGGCAATGTGGATCGATCAGGTGGAAGATGACTTGCGGACCCTCTGTAGACTGCGTGGTTGGCGACGTGTAGCCATGGACCGAGCCGAATGGAGAAGACTCTTATTTACCGCACAAGCCACTTCGGCCTTAGTCTTAATGAATAATAAAAATATGATTCGAAAAGGTTTTTGCCTCTCTTTTATCGCTGTTCGTTATCTATTGAGAGCGATTTCTGAAATCCCTGATTATGATATATAACGCTTGAAAAGAAGGTCAATAAAAATATTAATTGATCCACAAAATTTTCAAAATCTGTGGATCATACGACCAAAATTATGGATCATATGATCAAAATTATGGATAGATAGTGAGATGAGAGCCGTCTCACTTCTGAGAAGTGCGAAGTGAGTAGTGAGACGTATCACTTCTCTTTTCGATCTACTCACTTTTCATATTCGGCCAAATGACCTATTCGATTAAATGATTTAATCGGCCAAATGACCTATTCGGCCTAATGGTCTGTTCGGTCAAACAACTTTCGGCCTAGTGGCCTTCGGCCGGGTGGTTTTCGGCCAAACGGCCTTTCCACATTTTCAATAACTGTCGAAAAAGTTTTTATTTCTGTTTTCGCTGTATTTCTTAAAACGAAACCATTACAAAAACCCAAATTAATCCACCTAGCGGTGATGGCGCCTTTCTCGCGTAAAAAGGTAATAAACAGAGCTTAAAATATTCATCTTCATGAAGCAACTTCGGTCCGAATTTTGACAAACATCGCATGAATAGACGACTACTCCACGAACTCATTCATTCGACTGTCACTGAATGTGTTTACTATGTGCAGAAAAAAAACATAATTAGCATTGTTTATGTTGACGTTTACCGCTGAAAGTGCCTCGCGGATGAAAATCGGATTCAGTCCTGTGTGATAAGTCACTTTACTCATTTGAAACGTGTTCAAATTTCAGATAATTGATCAATTTGTAAAATGTGCATAAATATTCAATGACTAATATTCAACTGAATATTGACTATCCAGAGCCGACTATGAATGTGTCGGAAGTGAACTGACAAATGAAGAAAAATGAATTTCACCAAAAATTTTCGATTATTTTACACTCTGGTAATAAATGTAGCCTTTACGCTTACAACTCGATGATGTACAAGAAAGGCAAAACAGTTACACCGTGTAATGTTATGATAGAAAATTTACACTAGTAGACATCAGATGGCGCTGCCAAAAGTTTCTCGAATTTCCTATGTTCGAATTTTGACTTTCGGACAATTTCATAGTACTATGAAACTGAGCGAAGAGCATACTTACGCCTAAATGCGTGCAACACGAGCATCTTTATAGTACGATGAAACTCGTAATGGGAGCAAGCTACGGATAAACTTTAAAAATATTCATAGATGCAAGGCATTTTTCATAACACATTATTGTTCTACGTGACTATGTCTCATCACTATTTTAATATTATCTATTTTTTGCAATTTGCAATTATTATTAAATTCAATAGTGATCAACAGCGTTTTAGTCTCTGTCGGATGTAACTTGTTGCAAGAGAATCGGTTAAGAGTTTCTATGTGAAAATTTGGCTAATGTTTTTTATAGCATTTTGTGCACACACACACACGCACACACATACACACACACGCACACACGGACAGACAGACATTTGTTAAGCTCATCGAGCTGAGTCGAATGGTATATAACACTATGGGTCTCCGGGACTTCTATCAAAAGTTCGAATTTGGAGTGAAATGATAGCCTTTCGGTACAACTTTGTTGTACGAGAAAGGCAAAAGTATAAAACATGTTTTAATATACTCCGGGACAAGTGGGACTCAAAAACACTACCTAGTTCAGCAAAATTGTTAACGCATACCTAGAAAAAAGGCTATTTCAGGACATTAACAAAAGATTCATCATTACAGTCAAGCCTCCATGAGTCGATATTGAAGGGACCATCGACTCATGGAAATATCGACATGTGGAATAGGAAATCTTTGCAAATCTGTTTGAAGGGACCATCACAGTAACCCAGAAAATATTTTTTAATATGGGATAATTTGCTTCCATGAGTCGATATCGAGTCATAGAACATCGACCCATGGAGGTTTGACTGTATATGTTTCCGTTGTTGTAGTTTAGACGTATTGTAAACATATTCAATGAAAAAATATTGGTAGTGACAGAAATAAAATTACATATAGGACCCACATACCTCTTCAAACCGGGCAAGTGGGACATATTCTGCTTTTTACTGTCGAACGAAACTAGTTTGAAGAATGTAGATATTATTTTCATATTATTTCTGAGTCGTAGTAGGCTAGATGTACCAGTTGTGGCTATAGCACCAGTTGTCGCACTAGTGCTTTATATGCCAAATGGCCAATCAAATCATCGCAAACCAAGTTCATATCGATAAAGCATATTCATATGATACGATAACACCTTTGATCTCCTCCAAAACAAGCAAAACATAATTGTAAAAATTGATTTTCCTTAATTTTTGACGTCCTTTGCACCAGTTATCGCACTGGTGGTCCCTATTTGGCCAGTCCCATAAGAAAACAATAGGATTTGCCAAATAAGGAACCAAAATTAAGAATAGTGCCACAAGTGGTGCATGCGTTCCTATTATGGATTAATTAATTATGAGGATAATAACAAATTTTATTGTGGTTTTCACAGCTGCTCTAAGGAGCAGTAAGTAAAACCTTTCCCTTGATATATAAAGTTCACCCACATGCCTTTTACTTATTTTTTTTAAAAATAGTTGTTCTTATGTATGGCGACAATTGGTACACCCACCCTATTTTCAGATCATGGAATACTTGTCGGACTTTTGTTTTTTGAAACAAGAAAGGGATTATAATGTTAGCAGATATGAAAACAAGACAACAGCCGATTTACTGTTCAATTGGATGTTGTCTTGCTTTCCTTTGTACCAAATGTTTTATGCAACGTACACACCAGTCAAGCAGTTTGACGAACATTGACTCCGCCCCCAAAAAACGCTTCGGTTGCTGCTTTGTTTGAACGTGTGTGAATTTGTTCGAACGACCATTTGACAGTTGGCGGCTCGGTTGGAAAAAATTAAAACGGTTTGCTTGTCATAAGACGAGTTTGTACAATCCCATTGAATTCCACCACTTAATTGTATCTTGACAGATACATATTTCGACCTCAACAGTAAGGCCATCTTCAGTGTCTCGTACTTGACTCGACTACGAGGCACTGAAGTCTAACACTCGAGTCGAGTCAAGTACGAGACACTGAAGACGGCCTTACTGTTGAGGTCGAAATACGTATCTGTCAAGATACAATTAAGTGGTGGAATTCAATGGGATTGTACAAACTCGTCTTATGACAAGTGAAGACATTCCACTAAAAAGCTCAAAATAATTTTCTGTTTGATTTTCGGTTTGATTTTGGTTTGAGTGGTCAGAGGCGGAGTCAAGGTTCGCCGAACATGTTTGAGCATTTGTAGTGAAGTTGCACAAACCCCCATATATGTTTTGATGGTTGGTGCTCAAGTTGGCGCTTCGGTCGTTCGTGTGTGATATTGTTGCTCGAATAAATTGATTGTTCGTGCCGCTGTTGGTAAAACTTGATGGATGTTTGAATAAACGTGAGGTGGAGTAAATTTTGGTCATACTGCTTGACCGTGTGTACGTTCCATTAGGTGGAAAGGATAAGCAAATCTTTATCACGGAACTGACACTTGAATACCTCCACCACAGTTCATTTCGTAGCCAACATAGAAAATTCCGCACTGACAGCCATAAGAAGAATCATGGGAAAGAAAGAGATAGGTGCGTTCCACACTGACAGTTCCATAAACGACAAGCAGAAGAAACGAGACTGCATCTACACTACGAAAACACAACCAAAACATCAGACCCCTGATCTTTATTCACTTTACGAATGAATATTTCTCTGTTTAGAACACAAATTAGTACGTAAAACAGTACTTCAAAATGAACGTTTTTATTCAGGCGATGGGCAGTGTTGTAAATTTGTAATAGAATGGATTTGCCAATTTATGTGTTAAGCACTTTATTTAATTGAAAATCTGTAAATCTGATGCGAAGTTCGAAACTAACAAAACACAAGGCAAAACCTTTTGACCTAGTGAGAAACTTTATAATTACAGTAATATCCCGATTCTATCACCACCTGGTGAAGTTTGGGGTGATGAAACAGGGTATGTGACAATATCGGAAAAAAATATTTCCAATTTTTTAATTCATTTCACAAATATGAATCATTTTAAGCCTTGGAAAGCCAAAATGCGCGAACGGTACCCGTTATTTCTTGCCGAAAATGCTTACGGAATACTTCACAGGTTCTCAAAATTAATTTATATTATACTACAGACGGTGAAAGTTATTTCATGAAAATCAATGTTGTTTGCGGTATTATTTGGGGTCGTTCAACAATGATGTCACAGGTTTTAGGGGGGGAGGGGGTCTAAGATTTTGTGACAGTACATGTACTAGGTATACAAAAAAGCGTGACAGAGGGGGGGAGGGGGTCTAGAAATCCCAAAAAGTAGTGGACGTCATATTTGAATCGCCCCTTTATGGAAATAAAAAGAATGACTAAAATTTCAAAAATATTTGGGGTGACAAAATCGGGTCGAAAACGTGATAAAATCGGGACGTGATAAAATCCGGGGTAGACAAAATCGGGTTTTTTGTTTTGTTTGTTTTTGTTTGATTTGCGATATGGGCGTAATTTATTTTGTAAACAAACATTGTTTTATCGATTTCGTAGACTGCAAGTATTTTACTCCAAAACTAATTCCCTTATCTGATAGAGAAAAGCCTATTCTGTTGCTTTAGCAGGAAATTGTCTTCCAATGTTTGTTAACAAAATAAGTTACACCCAAATCGCAAATCAGTTCCGAATTATTCTAACTGAATTCCACCAAATGGCATTCCGCGGATTGACTATCGCTGAAAAGGTACATTCCGCGAAATTACTTTCGGAAAAAAGGTGCATTCCGCGAAATGTGTTTCGTTGATTTGGTACATTCCGCGGAATGTCGTACCGCGAAAAAAAATCCGCGGAATGTTTTTCGGTGAAATAGTATACAACCATTCTATTTCACAGTGTATATTTTTTTCACATAGCTCCTTTGATTACCTAAAACTTTGCCTAAGACTTCAAAACGATAAGGTACACCGGGGCAAGTTGAAACGGTTTTTTCAAAGTTGAACTTTGAAGTGCTGTAAAAAAATCATCCTTTGATAAATTTTTAATCCGTTTGCGGTGTTTGATAGTTCAGGCCAAAGATTATTCATAAAAAATAAGCAACCTTACCAAACTTTTTTATAAATATTTTGTATACTGAAAATATTTTTTTATATGCATACTGCGCTACATACAGACATAACTTAATTTTGCCGCATTAAAAACAAAATATATGTACTCAGTGAGACTCAAGATCCACGAGGTTGTCAAGGTGACTGTACTGCCAGAATTCGCAAAAGAGTCCCATGTAAATTTTTGACGGTTTTTATTTACTTTCAGGAATTTGTTCAAAATTGTCTCCTGTTTAAGAAAAAATGATAAAATAGAAATTTGAAAATCAAATCCCATTTGTGTTGTCTCATCTTGATATTTACTCTCATAAAAGAAACATTCCAGATTTTGATACTCTTTTACACAAAAATAAACTGAAATATGGGACTCTTATGCGAAAAAGGGCAGTATACAACAAAGTCACAAACGTAATCTTCAGGGACCAAATTCTAGAGATCGCACCACGCAGAAAATTTATCTACGCAAAAAAAGCGTTCTCGAATTCGTGAACCAGCAAAAATACAACGTGATTTTATTTATGGATTCGGGAACACCAGTCACGTTTTCCAGAACGTTCCAGAAAACGTGACTGTGTTCCCGAATCCGTGGCTGTTGTTCACGAAAAAATACACCGTGAACTTGTTAGTTCACGAATTCATGAACGCTTTTTTTGCGTGCAGATTGATTACGTCCTACTGGTGACCACTCGGATTACTTTTCAGGATGGTTCATTAGTTGGTTCACTTGAATTGTGTGCCTAATTAATTCGGTTATGGCTTCTCCATAAATTCACATTAATTAACCAGCGTATCTCTCATAAACTCCTCGATTAGAGAAAGAGGGGACTGGGGAAGTGAATGGTGGAGTTACTGAAATGTTTACATGCTCTATGTTTTATATTTTTGAGTGCCAAAGTTGATTAAGAATCTCAAAACTGGACCATGCAGTTTAACCATGACCGTTTTCATCTTACTCATTAGTAAAGATTGTAGGAGGGCATTCATGACGGGATGGGCGGAAATTTATTAAATTTATTTTCAGAAGTTTGGACCTTTTCATAAATTTTTGTTTTGAGACCTGTTTCATTGGCACGTCAAATAGTTGGTTTAGATTTTGCAAAGGGTGGAAAATAAATAATGGCAGGAATTGCTTCTAGTAGCTGCAATCTGCCGGGAATGGCAGTCAGAAGGTGCGCTTAGGGGAGTAGTTTGTTGAAAAAAATAATCAGGACATTCGGTCATTTCAGATCTAAATTACAGCTTCTGTTTCAACTTACCCCGCATTTCAACTTGCCCCGGTGTACCTTAGGAGGAGCCGTTTTCGAGTTATTCCCGATATTCTCGCAAAAAGTTGCATTCGAAGCGAAATTCTGTCTCATTTAACGAGAAAGGCATCATCACCGCTAGGTTGGGGATTTAGGTTGGAGTACATATGGTGGGATTTTGATGCCCGTAGTCTGGTACACCCAACGTGCAATTAGAGATGGGCGAACGCTCACGAGCCGTTCATTTGAACCGGTTCGTAAGAAAAAGCGTTCAAACCACGGGATTGTATAACATTTCATCGAAAACTATTTCGCGGAATTCCTTTTTGCGTTTGAACATTTCGCGGAATGACATTTGGCGGTTTGTAACTTTTCGCGGTACGCCATTTTGCGGTTTGTACCTTTTCGCCGAATGACTTTTGGCGGAATGTACCGTTTCGCGGAATATCATATATATAATTGCCCTGTTTGTCTGTCCGGTGACTAGCCAACCAGACGCAGCGCGCGGGAAAATTCTCACAAAAAATAAAATATTTGACACTTCAATTCTTTTTTACTATCAGATGCAGAAAACAAAACCAGTGACAACCTTAGACAACCAGAAACAGCATTTGATGAAAAAAATCACAGACAACAGACGTTGAAAATTTTTATTAAAAAAAAAACACTTGGCACGGGCGCTACTGCGTCCACAAATAAACTGTTCATTCAGCATTCCCACAAATATTACCTGCGAGGTTTCTAGGCCAAGTTACCGTTTTTTTGCATTCGTTTAACACGAGATTAACACGTTGAAACTTTTATAAAAGCCGAAAAAAAAATCGATAAATTTCCTAGACCGGGCCAGAAGTTGAACCCAACCTCCTTCAGCATAGTCTTGCTTGGCAGTCACGCATCTTCCCGCACGGCTAAGGAACGCCTCCCAGAATATTTAGAAGTAGATTCAACTGCCCCTTATACTGGGCAGAACCATCCATTTAAAGAAAACGTTACCCCTCCTTTCGCCTTATACCGGACAGAAGCGTTCATTTAAAAAATACATTATCAACTCCTTTCGCTTTATACCGGCCAATTTTCAACAGGAATCAATAAGACCGGATTCTGCATCGAATGCAACTTCTTGCGAGCAAATCGGCTGAGGGTACATATGTGACTAAAATGAGTGAGATTTTGAAAAATGTATTTTGGCCATAACTCCAAATCCCATCGATTCCGCCAATTTTCAATACGAAACAATAGGACAAGATTCTTCGTCGAATGTAACTTGTTGCGAGAAAATCCGTTAAAGATAAGTGCCTGAAAAATGAGTGAGAATTTTGTACGTGTTTCTTATGTAAAAAAATGAATTTTGGCCATAACTTCGAAACTCATAGTCCGATTGGGCCAATTTTCAAAAGGAAACAATTGGACAATATTCTAAGTCGAATGAAACTTGTTGCGAGTAAATCAGCTGAGAGTAAGTGCCTAAAAAGTGAGTGATAATTTTCCTTATAAAAAAATATTACGAAACAATGGGACAAGATTCCGCGTCGAATGCAACTTGTTGCGAGCAAATTAGTAAGGTTAAGGATAAGTGCCTGAAAAATGAGTGAGATTATTTTGCGCACACACATACACACACATACACACATACACGCACACACAGACATCACCTCATGGGGGCAGCAGGGACTTTGTCCAAGGGCTTGACGACCCCTCCCCATGGCCACTGCGAGTTAGACCGGGACCATCGTCCCTAACCCCTAATCCCAAGGCGTCGAGCGACCCGTGCCGAGGGGATGCATGGCCAGGGGGTGAAATAATGAGCTAGGCCTTTAACGGAGCCTGTGGGGTACCTGGGCACCCTCCACAGTAATTGTCCCTTACCGCGTCATGCTGGGCTCTGGCGTGGTGGACCTCTTTTCCCGAGCAACTCGTGGGACCAAAATGGAAAACCAAGTCAATTCTTCAATTAGTGGTAGTAGTGTAGGCGACAACCCCTTCGCAAGAGGTGGGTTGTTCAGGTCTCCGCCTAGGAGGCCAGAGGCAATAGTCGGCAGCTCAGTGCGCAGCGCCAGCGTGGGTCACTCAACCTTCCTCTCGGCTATAAAAACGCCGGTAGGGGTTATTGACGGCCCATGGCTTGTGGAGGCGATGAACCGCAAACGCGATGGGCTTTCGGCCTTCGAGGTGGCGACGGAACAGCTGGACGCCATCATCGACTTTGCGTCATCGAAGCATAATATCAGCAAGGACCTCAAGAGGAGCTCGATGCTGGACGCCAAGCTGGAGAGGGCGGTCAGGACGGCCAAGTATAAACCCGTGAAATCGGTGGAGTCGAGGTCTACCCAGACTGAGGCCCAAGGATTCGCGGACTCGGGCAAGGTCGAATCGACCGAAGGCGTGCCAGCTAAGACGGTGGTGCCAAAGTCTACCCAGACTGAGGCTCAAGTATTTGCGGGTACGTCGGGGTGACTGTTCCAATGGAGCAGACACAAAAACGGGGTAGACAGTCTCCAGGGATGAGCTCCCTGGGGCCGCTCCAAAACGCGGATGGTTACTACCCCGAACAAGGGTAGTGGGGCTGGGAAGCTGAACCCCGGTCAGGTACCTCCAAAACCGGGGAGGAAGGACCTGGAAAGGTCCGTCCACTCAGGAAAGACGGTGATAAGGGGTTACGGCAGGCTGAAAGTTCTCAGCCGCACCAGACCAGGGAAATAGAGGGGGGTGACGCCTCCTGGACCCTGGTCAAGAACAAGAGGAAACCGAAGACGTCAAGGGCCGAAAAGAAGGCCCAGGCGAATGAGGGTAGGAAGAAGTCTAGGGTAGGCGCCAATCGCTCCAGGGGCGATGCCCTAGTCATCACGGCGGACGAGGCTAAGTACTCGGATGTTTTGAAGGCGATGAGGAGTGACGTCAAGCTCGGTGAACTCGGCGCCGACGTACGTCGAATAAGACGTACCCGGATGGGCGAGATGATACTCGAGCTGAAGCGGGGCGTCTCGCAAAAGGGCGCCGCCTACAAGAAGTTGGCGGAGGAGGTCCTAGGCGAGACGGTCAAGGTGAGGGCACTCACGACGGAGGTGAATCTAAGGGTTAAAGACCTGGACGAGATCACTGAAATCGAAGAGCTCGTCACGGCACTGCGGCGACAGTGTGAAGTAGAGACGACCACCGCAGCCGTTCGGCTACGGAAAGGTCCGGCAGGGACGCAGGTAGCATTGGTTCGGCTTTCTGCAGCGGACGCCTCCAAGGTAGTCAAGTTAGGGAGCGTCAAGGTGGGATGGTCGGTATGCCCTGTGCGCATATACGAGCAACCCGAAGTTTGCTTCAAGTGCCTGGAACCGGGGCACAAGCAATGGGACTGCAAAGGCCCTGACAGAAGCAATCTCTGCCGACGCTGCGGATTGGAGGGACATAAGGCACAATGCTGCACGAACCCTCCCAATTGTTTGATTTGTTCCAGCAAAGCTGTGAACAGCAAGCCCATGGGGGGTTCGATGTGCCCGGCGTTTAAGCGTGCTGCAAAATCAAAGTGCAGGTAACGCAGCTGGCTTGCTCGGCCTCGCCCGAGTGTTTGCTGTGCGCAGGTTTAGAGGAAACGGCGGAACACGTGTTGTTCGTGTGCTCACGTTTTCGCGCAATGCGTGACCAAATGCTTGCCACATGTGGTCTGGACACTACCCCGGACAACCTAGTTCGGAGGATGTGTAAAGATGAAGTTGGCTGGAACGCCGTTTTATCGGCTATCGCCCAAATCGTCTCGGAGCTACACAGAAGGTGGCGCGTGGACTCAAGGATGGCTAGTTCAGGCGCAAATAAGAGGTGGTCCAAGGGATCGGAGTCGGCTTCATGGGTCATACCGGTGGTCATGCTCTGTGGTCGGACTCGATTATCGAACAAGTGGCCGCGCGAAGAACAACATGGTATCGTCGCTTTCGCGGCGTCGGTCAACCGAGCGGGTTCCGAGCCCGAGGACGGAAAGGGGTCCTCGTCAAGGCTGGGGCAGGCGTAGGCCTCGCGTCGGCAAGTCCCTCTGTGTGCTGGCGAATAGGCCCTATCGCAGAAAAGTCAATTTGGGGTGCACGCGGCATCATCATTCTTGATACCAGTCGTGCAGAGGGAAGCAGGCGCGAAGTCGACCCTTCCCACCTTCCGAGGACATAGGGCGTGGTAAGGCCACCTGGAAAGCCGGCAATGCGATACCATGGTGTTCTTCTAAAAAAACGAGTCACGATGTTCGATGCTGCAAGGACACGCAGCTAACCTCGAGGGTGCGTCATGCACTGGCCCCCCTTTGAAGCATTACTTTCTGGTTGTACCGAAGGGACGATGGGCTTGGCGGCAATGGAAACGGTTTAGCTGGTCGGGGATGCAGTCCTGCCTCCCTCATTGGAGGTGGCCCCTAACCCAGCACTTCCTGGTCAACCCAGGATGTCTGTTGAGCAGATTCCCCCTCCATTGTTTAGGAAGAAAAAAAAAACACACAGACATCACCTCAATTCGTCGAGCTGAGTCGATCGGTATATAACACTATGGGGTGCTATGGGTCTCCGGGACTCCTATCAAAAGATCGTTTTTGGAGCGATCATATAGCCTTTACGTATACTTTGTATACGAGAAAGGCAAAAATGAACACCAATACATAATTTGAATGATGTATCGCTCAAACCATAGTTCTTTTGAATTAAATCAAATGAGTCGGCTCATTTATTATACCCTTCCGGCAGCCCCTACATGTTAATGAGAAGGGTAAATGTTTTGGCCGTAATCGGTATGTAAACCTTGAACTGGAATTGCTTTGATCAAGGTACGCTTCTAAATTTGTTTCACTAAAGTGAGTTTGGGAGAGAAATTGCGAAGGCTGGCGCACATTTAAAAATGAACCAATCTCACACGCTTCTTTAGCTCTGCATGCAATATTTGCCTTATCATTATCGATAACACGAAGTTGAAGCGAGTATGGCAGTAAAAAAATCCTTGGAAAAATAATGAAATATCTTTGAACATTTATAAAGAACGACCAACTGAAACACTACAGCTACTTAGTTCAAATACTGAACTTACCGGGCAGGTATCCCCCAAAATACAATCTTTGGCTGTTTCGTCGAAGATTGTTCCAGCGGCACACTCAAACTCAACTGGCTCAAAGTTCTCGTCGCATACGAAGTATATCGTGCAGTTGAACGGACTCACATAAAGCTGAGGATGCGGTTGTGATGAATCGCACTGATTTGGAACACACTGTGCCTCAGCATCCGGAATACACTTCAGAGCTGTCGGATCAAAGGAGAGACCGTCTTCGCACACTTGAGGATATGCTGTTCCTCCTACGCACAACACATAATCTACGCAGGACCCATTAACTGGCTGATATACAACTCCAGTTTCTGGACAGGTGTTCACAGGGCACACGTACCGAGGATCACACTTACTCGACGACGGATTGAAATAGTATCCTTCGGGACATGCGAATTCGTACGGCTGCCCTACGTAGCAGCTGATGTACATTGAGCAGTTGGTAGGATGTGGGATGAGTCCATCTGAGGTCACCAGACCTGCCTCCTCGCACACGTTTGCAGCTAATACTGTGCCGAAGAAGGCACTTATGGTGAGAAATATTGCTAGTTCTGAAAGAGAGCTTAGTTTGATATCGATCAAAATTATAAAACGAATGCGTCAAACTCACTTGGCACCATTTTCATAAACTTGAGAATTAAAACTGAATTAGGCTGAGGATTTATTACAGCAATATATACTGGTTTTACCGGCAGTAATCTTATCGAAATATGAAATAAAGTGATTAGCGCTGTGATTTAAGTTTACGTACTATCGTTCTATCACAGGCAAAAAGACGCTGCATTCTTCTAAATAAAGCGATATTCAACATAATATCATCCCTTGTTTCATACCATACCATACCTTGTTAGATACCAATAATAAATCAAAAAAATGTTTTTACATCTTAAAATCATTTATCTCAATTCAACATGTTTTACTGATGACATTCCATTGAGAACATAATGCCCTTGCCTTTCGTGTGAGTTGGTTGAGAGTAAACTGTTTGGAGCACCTTTGATCATTTGTAATCAGCTGTGAATGTCTATATCACGTGAGTTGAACATCGTAAGAATTCAATTTCAAAATTCGAAAGTTCAGAAATACATCTCAAGTATAATTTTCAGTTCTGTTGATCGAATATTTTTTGAGATTATTGCTATCCAAAAACGCGAGCGGCCACCTTCTGGATTTTGCCGGACTCGTCTTTAGAGTATAGATACATAATATATACATAAATACAATTTTAAACGAATACAAAATACTCCAAACAGTCCAAATTCTCATTTAATGTTTGATTTAATCAAACTCGAAACAAGACAGCTTATTTACCGCACAATTCTGGAACAAACGCCGATAGCTTGTCAAAAATAGGCAAATGCTTTGCAAATTCCACTACAATGTAAATTGAGAAAGAAAAGGAAATAATGGCCTTAACAGGTATTTTGTTATAGATTATTAGTAAGGTGAATCTTGATCACTGAGTAGATGCTTTGTTATTCGAAAAATGTTTACATTGTTTAAATATGAGAAAAAAGTCATTGAAAAACTGTTCTGTAAAAAAAGCTAAATCTGGAGCTGCCGAAACCTTGGGATTCCCATACCGTATTATACCTTAAGTTCAAGAAGAAAAAAAAATTAAAAAACAAAAGGAAATCGTTATTGTGCTTCCAGTTGAAAACCGAAGTGAGCTCTCGCGACGATTGAGTTTTTCCTTATTTCCTGATGTCGCAACTGCATCGCGACTAGTGCGCATCTATGCTACCGCCGTGCGCCATGATGCGCACTAGTCGCGACGTAGTTGCGACAAAAGGAAACGGGAGAAAACTCGATTGTCGCGAGAGCTCACTTCGGTTTTCAACTGGAAGTACAATAAATTTTCCTAAATGTACAAAACACAACTGAATTGTATCCATCGTCTTTTTTTCAGCGTTACATCTGTTTGTCGACGCCCTAAATGGTAAAATAAATGGTCAATTGCGTAGTGAAGAATAGTAGGGCGTAGACTTATTCAAAAGATGCGTCCTGGAATATTTATCCGGACACGACTGTTTTCTTATTAAAGCTATCTCCAAACCTATGCGAAACGGCTTTAGTTGTTGCTGGGCAACTGGAACTGACTGTCGTTACGATTCCGTTCCGTAGATGCTTACTGCGATGTTTATGCGCTATTCATAACTGCAGCGGAGCGACTATGAAGTACTAAATTGCGACAAGTCGCAGTCGCCCTGCGACAGCGCATTCGCTTCGCGTTGGTTTGGTGAAACCACAAAACAGCGATGTTTGTGCAGATTGACATCGTTTGGATCGTTTGCCCTTATCAGCAATAAATCATATTTTTAAGTCGTTGATCATTCATTATCTTTAGAATGGGTTGCTCTACCGTCTTAATAAGCGACCGGATACCAATCAGACGATTTTTGATCCACACTAGCGCAGAAAACAGTGTCATGGTAAAATGGGATGGAATTTTGGTGACCATTAATTACGACACTCGTATGTTTTTGCATGGGCTCCACACGTTTCATATCAAAAATATCTTTGTTTATGTTGTTATTTGTTTGATGATAAGACATATTTTCATACCTTCAAAGTAACAAGCAGGTAGTACCACGTAGCAACCCTATAGCCAGAGATATGCGGAGTGAAAAACTGTCGAAATGGCAACGTATGAGAAGGTGTGAAATCTTGGAAATAATACTGGCATCACTTGAACTTTTTGCGTGCCTACGCGGAAGAAATAAACTACCCAATAGTGAGTTCAATTCACCCAACGTCGAACATCCGTACGGGGAGCCAAATTTGAGTTGGCTTCCCGTATTGAACTGGCGTCGTTGCCACACTGGGGATTTTCAAAAGCAAAAGGCTCCAAATTCAATTACAACAGCTGATGCTGCAAAATTTCCAGAAAGTAGATGTTTCCTGAAGGGAAAAAGTGTGATGAATCGATTGCGCGGGGTTTCGTGCTGGGAAGACTACTTTAAAGTGCCCATTTTGCCCCAATTCCCCTAAAAATCACAATATTTCTACTATGCATCAGGCTGACGCTGACATTTCTTCAATAATTATAGGTTTCATGAAGATAAAAGTGCGATGAATCGATTGTGCGTGGTTTCGTGCTGGTCAGACCTCTTTGAAGTGCTCATTTTGCACCAATTCCCCTGATATCACAACATTTCTGTTATGCCTCGAGATGACGCTGATATTTCTTCAATAACTATAAGTTTCCTGAAGAGTGCGAGCTTACGCTGATATTTCTTCAATAAATATATGCCATTTTGCCCCAATTCCCCTGAAATTACAAAATTTTTGCTATGTTTCGAGCTGACGCTGACATTTCTTCAATAATTTTAAGTGTGCTGGAAGGAAAAAGTGCGATTAATCGATTGCGCGGGAATTCATGCTAGGCAGGCCACTTTAAAGTTAACATTTTGCTCCAATTTTCCTAAAATCACAATATTTCTGCTATGCCTCGAGCTGACGCTGATATTTCTTCAATAAATATGTTTCCTGGAGGGAAAAAATGCGATGAATCAATTTCGCGGGGTTTCGTGCTGGACAGACTTTAAAGTGACCATTTTGCCCCAATTCCCCCAAATTCACAATATTTCTGCTATGCCTCGAGCTGGCGCTGATATTTCTTCAATAAATATATGTTTCCTGAAGGTAAAAAATGCGATTAACCCTTGTGTGGTCGGCTGGGTACCCGGGTACCTTTTTGGAATTCAATTCGCGATATCTAAATGAATTTTCATAGTAGGAGGTTGAAACTCTGCCATATCCACAATAATGACGGCCAAAATCGATTGAATGGGTTAACTGAAGTTTTGATTCAGGAGGTGTGGAGGGAGGGGTTCCGACATTTTTTTACCCTTTAAATGGCCGGCAGGGTACCCGGGTACCCACGAAACTAAAATGCTTATATCTTAGGCAATTTTTTACCGTTTTTAATCGTTTTGGGCTCATTCGTTTCAAAATTTTGTCCTTTATCATGCTGTTTTAGGATTACATCGGTCCGGACCGTCGGATCACCGGGAAATCCGGATTTCTAGGGACATGTCCTGCATAGATTACACTGATCGTGGATTTCGATAGGTAAATAGCAATATGGGTATCAAACTTCTTGATATTTCATCGGCAGGTTGATTTTTATTGATTTGGGTCCATCAGACGTGCAGATCTTCAATTGGCCATTCCAGAACAGGTTCCTCGAGGGGTCATAGGTGGCCATGGACACTTTTCAAGGGAACATCAACAATATGGGTATCAAACTTCTTGAAATTATTTCTAACGTGTGTTCTTGACAAGTTGAGTCCGGAGTGGCCACTTTGGAACAAGTTTCCCGGGTGGGGAGGGGAGGAGGGGGGTGTTTGGTCAAGGTTGGCCGAACACATTTCTCATTGGATCCCCAACAATATGGATGTCAAAATTCTTGAAACTTCCACAGCAGGCTGTTGTTTATTATCTTGGTTCCAACAGATGTGTGAAAATTTGAGTGTCTATTTCGGAACAGGTTCCCAGTGGGGCCAACAATGGTCATAAACATTTTTCAATGGATCCTCAACAATATGGGCATCAAACTTCTTGAAATTGTCTCAGTAGTGTGTTTCTGATTGTTTTAGAGCCACCAGACGTGCTGACTTTATAGTTTCCATTGCAGAACAGGTCCCCGTAGGGTGTTAAGTGGCCATAAATACTTTTCAATAGAAATAAATATAAATAAATATAAATAAAAAAAAATAGAAAGCTGCAGTTTTTTGTAATCCATGTGTTGAGAGCCATATCAATGCAAAGTGGACCACCGAAAGCTCCGAAACAACCGGAGAAATGGTTGATTCTGAAAGTTTGTCCTAGAAAACTGAGACTTTTTAGAATTTTAGTGTTGTAGCAATGAGCGAACAAAATCAATACAAAGACTACTCATTTATCCCGGATGGCCACTAAGTGGTTTTAGAAAGTTCTGGAACATCAGGAGAATTAACCAGGTGTAGAAGATTATATTTTGAAGTTGCGATTTTGACGTAGGACTTACGTCTTTCTTTACTATACTGGGTGTCATTTAGATTTTTGGAAATCGAGAGCGTTACGCTGGAAGGGAAGATTTTGAACGTTACTAGCGCCTTTATCTTTCGATGGATTTTTATGATTTATATATCAATCGACTCGGACACTCTCCACCATTTTGCCTATTTCATTGAAACTTAAGATATTTAACGATAAGCTATTGAAAATTTCAATTCTTGTCAAAAGCAGTAAAAATTTCATATGTAACCAATCCCGTGCATTCCTAACACGGACAGCAGAATGCGGTATGTCACGGGCCGTCGGGTCTACCGGAAGACTTTTTTTGTGTATAAAAGAAACAGTGCCTGCCGTGTGCGAGGCTTTACAATTCGTGACAGCAGCGCGTACTGACGTGCTTTTTGCTCGCGCATTTTTCGTTTCGTTCGTTCGTTCGCTGTGTTACACAGCGACAGCATGCAGTCAGCAGCGGTAGAACTGTCGGTGGGTGGTGGGTCTGCGAATATGCATGAAGTGGGCGCATTTTTTGTCATACTGTGCTTGATGATGGTCGGATGCAGTGGTGAGCGATTGCATCCATTGCAACCGAGCATCGCTCGGAGTTCACGGCTAGAGGCCGATGATGTCTTTTATTTTTTTTGCAGAAAGCATTAGCAATTAAAGATGCACAATCAGCAATAGCGTTAATATCCATTTTACATTAGAAAATTTCGCTGTATTACATTGTAAGAAAAACCTCAAAAAATAATTTCTAGATTTCAATCTAGAAATAAATTTAAATAAACTTTATCTTATTCTTTGTTTTTCGTTTTCTGAGAAATTGTATTATTAAACTTGACGTAGACTCGAAGTTTGGAATCAAAACATTAAATAATTTTTGTTGACGTATTAACAGTACCTCCTCTATTTTTGTAGGGTTACTGCTCCTTAACTTGTTTCTTATTGTTGTGATTTTTTCAGCAGTAAGCACGCATGTTAGCAAAAAAGCAACGAAATTGGTGCTGTATTTCTTTGTTTGGAAAACGGGTCAGTTCCTCTAAAATAACACATTTTGCCCAAGTCTGAAAATTTTATAAATAGTAAACTTCAAATACTATCATCAATAAGAAATCTATAAATGACCTACATTTGCTTGAGTAAATAAGGACTTAATAGTTAGAAACAAAGCAATTTTAATTATGTATTTAATTATTAGTTTTATTTCCAGAAGTTTTGAATAAACAAATTGCTAATAATTCTACACGGCATGGAAGTTGTCGTTTCCAATATCAATACCTATAATCAAACTCCATAGATCCAAAAGTTATAAGTTAAATGTAAATACGTTACGTTTATACAAGTCCTACGTCTACTCGCGGTTATGTTGAAAACATTACCCATTGCTCGTTTTTTTTATAAATCTATTGTTGAACTATTACTTGTTGTAGCATTGTGAGAGTTAAATCATTGCATGACCAACGCATTGACCACCATTGGTCATCTGGCGCTGAATGTCCGGAACACCCATAGTAAAAACAAATTCTTGAAAATCGTCCTAGAATACAGTGGTTTGTTATGAATGTGAGAGCAAAACTCCGCTAAATGGTTCTCCGGGAACTCCGGAACATTCTGAGAAAAGGGCCAATTTTTAAATTCATTCTCATAAACCGTACTGTTTCACAAAACTATTTATGCATCAAAATGAGATCAATATCATTCAGGAAAAGGTAATCAATTCTAGAAACTCGCCCTAGAAAGCTGCGACTTTTTTTGTAGTTGTGTGCGATCAAAATCAATTCGAGGATCATTCATTGACACCGTGTGGCCGTTAGGTGAGCATCTGGAAGCTTCGGAACTTTCGAAGATGTGCCAATTTTTAAGTCGTCCTAGAAAGTTGTGAGTTTTTAGAAATCGCTTGTTGAGAAATATGAGAGCATAATTGATACAATCTAAACGGATAGCCTTAATACATCTAATAATGCTGCGACTTTCAATAAATCGTTCGTTCATTTCAAGTGGTGGAATATAATGGGATAGTACGAAATCGCCTTATGACAAGTGAAGACACTCCACTAGAAGCTCTAAACAACCTTTAACTGACGTATTGTAGAGCTCCATAATTGTCAATCTTGGGTGATGTTCCTCCAGCTTTCATAAACGTTTAGGGTTCCCAGGTCCGATTCCACCGCGTGCAGCAAACACGAAGTCGCTGGCATCTATTCGGATCTCTGGTGAATATTGTTTTTGCTATTCTTTCTTCCGACATTCGCACTAAGTGACCGGCCCTCTGGAGTTTGCCGTATTTTATACGATTCACAATATTTTCTTCTTTATACACTTGATACAGCTCGTGATTTATGCGTCTGCGCCACACTTTTTTTCTAATTTCCCATCGAGAATTGTACGTAGCACTTTTTGCTCGAAAACCCCAAAAGCTTTCCGGTACACCTCTTTTTACATCCTAACGAATCAGAGCAAATTTCGTTTCCAATATTCGAGGAAGCCCCTATTCGCAGCAGCAATACGTCTTTTCACTTCACAGGAAACGTCATTGTCACATGTCATGTGTTCAAAGATAAACAAATTCTTCAACATCTCCCCATCAAGCACTACCTCAGCACTAACACGAATAGGCCTACCTTTATCTTTACCCGCAACCATGTACTCCGTCTTGGTAGAGTCGATGATTTAGCCTATCTTCGTCTGCTCCCTCTTCATTACGGCAAAAGCCTCCACTACTGCCCTGTGATAGTTATCAATGTAGTCAATATTGTCCGCAAAGATCAGGAGCATATGCGACCATGTTATGATAGTGCAATTCTTTTGCACTCCAGATCTCCTAATCACCCCCTCGAGTGCAATATTTACAATAAATTTGATAGCGCATCACTCTGCTTCAATCTCTCCACGATCACAAACGCGGTTGATACGTCGTCTGCAACCCGAATACTTTATTTCGAGCCATCAAGCGTTGCACGTATCATCGTAATCAGCTTCGCTGGAGAACCGTGTTCAGACATTATCTGCCACAGCTAATTTCTTTTCACTGAATCGTACGCTGCTTTGAAATCAATAGACAGATGGTGAGTCTGCAAGTTGTACTCCCGAATTTCATAAAGGATCATCTTCAGGCTAAACATCTCATCGCCGACATCTCATCGGCCTTCACGGCCAGACAGGTAGATTTTGAAACTGGAACGACGAAACTGATTAGACTAGCCAGTTTCTTCATCTACTGAGAGAGCGGGTCTAGTTACAGATTTTTGTTTCACACAGATTATCAGTGGACTCAGAATCGAAGTAGGGAAGGGGGTGGAAATGATGATGCAATCACTCGTCCACTGCAAGCCGAACGTACCTCTGTTCGTACGGAATTTATTGGAATTGTTGGGTTAAGGTTCGAGAGGCAGAGGTCCGTCTTGGTTAATGAACTGTCAAAGTTATAGATAGAAAGCAAATGATGTAATTTCTAATTGGATGTAGGAAACGAGCTCTTTAGTTCATTTCCAATTCTAGCAGAAACGGCTAGAATAGTCAAGTTGAAGGTATAGGAAAAGAAATGGATATGGTATGAAAGTCCATTTCCAGTTCTAGCGATTGCTAGAGATAAATATAAAGAAAGATACAAAGTAGGAGAATGGAACGGCCTTTGGATTGAACCCACGACCTCCTGCGTATGAGGCAGAAGCAGTAGCCTTATGACTACCAAGCCCGCTATCTTCTCCTACTTTTTTTACTTTGTTACAAAAAAATTGTTCACGATTACGCAACTGTTGAACACAAAATGTAAGAAATGACGATTGCTTCGGGAATTCCGGTATTTCAGGAGGACTTCTTGGTGGCCACTCGGGATCAATGAATGATATTCGCAATCTCGCGCTTAGAATTTTTAGGGCGTAACTGTATTGATCGATTTATCTTAGACGATATTTTCCTTTTATCAATGTAGTGAATTGCGGTAGTTTGTCGAAGGTTCATGGTTGTAATGAAGGATGATTGCATCTTCTACCTGAAGCAAATATAAAATCGATGAAGAGAAATCGATCAATACAGTTACGCCCCTATGATTCTAAGCGCGAGCAAAGACTCTTCTTCTATACTGCTATTACAAACGATTTTCGAAAGTTTCTAGAACGAACTGCAATAATTGACCACTGCTCTGGATGCCTCTGCACTTCTGGAGCACCATTTGGGGGCCACCAGGTAGCCCTTGCATTAATTTTGCTCTCACAACAAATGACGAATTTCAAGAATTAACCACTGCTCCGGATGATTCGGAGATTCTCAAGGATAACTTAGTTTCCACCTGGAGTCAATGAATGGCCCTGGACATTACTTTACAGCGGATTGTTTATAAGAAAAGGCGCAAATTTCTAGAACAAACTTTCGTAGTATCAGATAGAGGCCACCTAGGATCGAAGAGGAGTGCATGTATTGGTTTTGATGTGACAATGTTAAAACAAACGGTTTATGAAAAGTCACATCTGTTTAGAAGAATTTCTGGAATCGATCATATCTCCGAGTGTCCGGAATCTTATGGTGGGTCTCCTGTTGGTCACCCGGCGTCAAGGAGTGGTCCTTGCATTTATTTTGCACTCACATTGCTAGATAAATTGATTTAAAACAATGAGCTCTGAAAATGTTAATGAACATTCTTGACTCCTCAGGGAACCTATTCCGGAATTGGAGATCCGGGGTGAACTTGTTTGATGAACCTAAATAGATCAGAAATAAACGCTTGAGACAATTTCAAGAAGTTTGACACCCATATTATTGGGGTTCCAATGAGAAATAATTTTGGCCAACCCCGGCTCCCGGGGAACCTGTTCCAGAATGGCCACTCCTGAGTAAACTTGTCTGGTGAGCCTAGGATCATTAAGGACATACACAAGAGTTAATTTCATGAAGTGCAGACCACTTTAGAGTGCTCATTTTGCCCCAATTCACAATATTTCTGCTATACCTCGAACTGACGCTGATATTCCTTCAATAAATATATGTTTCCTGAAAGGAAAAAGTGCGATATGGAAAAGGAAGATATGAATCCCTTTTTATCAAACACTTCTCGCTTAACTTTTCAAAAGGTCCTAAGTAACATTTTTTTCATGAATTAATTTGAGTACTGTAATCAAAAGCTTTCATATTGGTCTGTTGATTGCGCTGTTCAAATTAATTAATGAAAAAATTTTACTTAGGACCTTTTGAAAAGTTAAGCGAGACTTCATTAAAGTATTTATTTTAAACTAGAATTAAAGTTAATCACTTTGATTCCTTCTTTCAATTGATATATTATCTTGGTTTATGACATTATGACATTATGGTTTATTCACATTTTCTCGATTTAAGACAAGAGGATATATGATCTCTTCTTCCAAAGAATGCATTTGCCCGGCTGATGCGTCATGACGGTAAGGTAGGATATGAAACATGCATTTATATATTTATATATTTATTAATGAAATATCAGCGTCACCTCGAGTAGTAGTAGTAGTAGAAATATTGTGATTTTTAGGGAAATTGGAGCAAAATGGGCACTTTAAAGTGGTCTATCCAGCACGACATCCCACGTAAACGATTCATCGCACTTTTTCCTTTCAGGAAACATATATTTATTGAAGAAATATCAGCGTTAACTCGAGGCATAGCAGAAATAGGGATCCTATAATGAGAGATATGCGAAAGCGGCCATTGTAAGCCAATCGAGCATTGAGAACTGTCAAAACGTGAGCCAAATGAACGTTCTTATTGTTGCAGATTGAGACGATGTTGAGAGGTATTGAGATAGATTTTAAGAAAAGTTTCACCAAATAAAAAATTTGTTTTTTTTTTGAGTGCCTACCAAATAAATAAAGGAATAAAACAAAAGATGGCGTCTTCGCCTATATCTTATTCTAGTATTTCTAGTACCACGTAAGCAATTTTGAACTTCTAACAATGCAGGTACTCAACAACCATCTGTTCAATATGGAGGTAAAGATCAAACTTTTTTATTCGTGTATTCATTTGGTACACCTACCATTCCGAGGGTTATTTTAAGAATATGCACCGACGATTTTTAGCAGAAAACAATATCAACTGTGGCCTTTGCGAAATGTTGTCACATGAATTATTTTAAAATTATTTTAAGCTTTTAGTGGAATATATTTACTTGTCATAAGACGAGTTTGTACAATTCCATTTAATTGCACTACTTCATTGTACCTTTGACAGATACGTATTTCGACCTTAACAGTAAGGTCATCTTCAGTGTCTCGTACATGAAGTCGAGTCAAGTACGAGACACTGAGAACGACGAGATATCTGTCAATGGTACAATTAAGTAATGGAATTAAATGGAATTGTACAAACTTGTCTTATGGCAAGTATTCAAGTATATTTTGTGTAACGAAGCTTTGCATTAATCATCAGGCTAAGGCCAGAATGGCATGTGCAGTGCATAAAGGTCTTCTCCATTCAGCTCGGTCTATGGCTGCACGTCGCCAACCACGCAGTCTGCGGATGGTCCGCAAATCGTCCTCTACATGATCGCTCCACCTTGCTTGCAGTATACCTCGCCTTCTTGTTCCCGTCGTTTTCGAGAACCATTTTCACCGGATTACTGTCCGACATTCTGGCTACGTACCCAGCCCACCACAGTATTCCAATTCTCGCGGTGTGAACGATGGATGGCTATCCCAAACGCTGATGCAACTCGTGGTTCATTCGACTCCTCCACGTACCGTCCGCCATCTGCACCCCACCATAGATGGTACGCACACCTTTCTTTTCGAAAACTGCCAGTGCACATTGGTCCTCCACGAGCATTGTCCAGGTCTCGTATCCGTAGAGATCTAAGCGTTTTGTAGATAGTCAGTTTTGGCACGGCGGCGAACTCTATTCGATCGGAGCGTTTTGCGGAGTCCAGAGTACGTTAGATTTCCTGCCATGCTGGTATCGTTATCGGAGGTCACCAGTGAGCCCAAGCACACGAATTCTTCAATCATCTCGATTACGTCACCACCGATACAAACTCAAGGAAGGTGGCTTACGTTGTCCTCTCTTGAGCCTCTTGAGTAAGGGATGTGATGCACACCAAATGATCGTTGGACCTATCGGAAATTATTTTTGAGTTGACAAGTAGTTCACTGAAAGTTGAAAATTATTCGTAATATAATTGCATTGTGTAAATGACTATATTATAAAGAATAGTATAGAATTGCATAGCATAGAATTTTATTGGAACATTGAACCATTTCAAGTATAATAGTTTGAAACACATTTTTACATTATTATTTACGAAAAGTTCCCACAATTCGGCTCTAGGAAGTAGGGCATGTTCCCAGGATGCACTTGTTAGTCGTTGCATCGAAAATGGTACCGGTAGCGCATTCAAACTCGATCGGTGAGTAGTTTTCGTCGCAGATGTAATATTTCATACAGTTGTATGCGTTGACGTACATCTGGGGAGCTGCAACGGTGGAGTCACACTGATTTTCCGTGCACTGAAGCTCCGCAGCCGGTACGCATTCCGTTGACGACGCATCGTAAGCCAAATCAGTTTGGCATTCCTTAGCATATTGTACTCCACCAATGCACAGAATATATTGGGTGCACGAGCCATTCACCGCAAGCCGGGTAACTCCGGTGGCCGGGCAGTTGTTCACAACACACACGTATTTGGGATCGCACTTTTGAATGTCCGGATTGAAGTAGAATCCAGCGGGGCAGGCGAACTCATATGGCGTACCTGCATAGCAGCTGTAATAGTTTGAGCAGTTGGTCTCATGCGATATGAATCCATTTACAGTTGAGTAGCCTGCATCTGTGCAGACATTGGCCACTGCCATTCCAGCACTAATGCCGAAAATGACGAGTATTAGAAATCCTATGAGAAATTTCAAAATAATTTGGTTATATACCCGGTAAACAAACATTTAGCTCAATGAAAATCTGTACTCACCTTTAATCATCTTCTTGATTTTCAATGAGATTCGTTAGCAGATTAAAACAAGCCAGACAATATTGTCCCCCAATTTATACCACAATTCATTCTACGAGTATTATGAGCTTATCTCAATATCCAAATTAAAAATGTTGTCTCCCTACCAGTGCATTGTGTTAAGTTTTATCTCATATACCTAGAAACAACTCCTCAATCAATTATTCAAGTTCAGCTAGGGTATTGCTGAGATACAATCTAGTTTGGTTCAAAGTTAAAATTTTCAGATTAAAACTTGGCGACCATGAGCTTTTTTATCAAATTATCGGAATAATGTATTATTACCAAACAACTTTCAATAAACGTTTTCTGCAACACGCAAAAATTCAAATTATTCTCAGTGCGATTCGAATTGTTTTAAATTCTGGATAGATAAATTTGAGATATCCGTATAACAAATTTCAGCATTGATTCAATCTAATCCAAATCCAATCCTTCAATTCATAACATGTGCCTGCCCTCATATCAATAACATTCAAAAGCAAAGAATTAGTTTGTTTTCCATTTTTGGGAGAATCTCATTTTAGCAAAATCATTAATGTAAGTACATTTATAAATTAATGCAAACAAAAATTGGGAATAATAAGACCAATCACTTGATCATGTTATTTTGACTTTTCTAATGTAGTTCTTATTACATTTTTCAATTAATTCCATATTATTCGGCAACTCGGCCGTACGAAAACCATTTTTTTTGTTAAATATCTTGGCTGTGCTTATGCACAGCACATGTTTCGAAATGGACAAATTGATATGAAATTTGCGAAAAAGAATCCACGTGTTATGGAGGGACTCGAACCCTTAACCTTCTACTCTCTAGATAGGAGTGATTACCCCTACACAACAAGACCACTTAAAGGTCACGTTTGCGGAAAAGCCATCAGAATCCGAGTACCAACCTTCACCGCGGTTAGCTCTTTTTTGCAAATTGAATATCTTTCAGATGCTTGATTTGTTCAATCTTCACATGTGCTTCACTGTTGTATATCCACAGTAGGGCAGTTCAAATTTCAAAAATGTTCGGAAATTCCAACTCTCATATGTCTATTAGCATCATTTTGATAATATAGGAGTCCTGGCAAAATTTCAGGCAATTCGGTGGCCATTTAGGGGTGGCGCGAAGTCAATTTATGTTTATATGGAAATTTGTATGGGAAAAACTTAAAATTTATTCAAATCTCCCAACAACTCTTAAATCGTGATGAATTCAAATAAACATCCCCAACCTCCATTTTTGGAATCTATTTGAGCTCAACCAGTGGGTAACTAATTAATTTTGATTTATATTTTCACTGCTACGTTGAGGCTAATTACACCATTTTAGCCATTTATCCCATATTCACACTGTCAATAAAACCGTTCAATCAACTCATAACTAATGTGTTATCCGGAGTTCTCATTTATATAGATTACAAAAAGGGAGGTTGGGGATATTTATTTGAATTCATCATGATTCGACAGCTGTAGAGATACTTGAATGAATTTTACGTTTTTCCCATACAAATTTCCATCTAAACATAAATTGACTTCACGCCACCCCTAAATGGCTACCGAATAGCCTGAAATTTTGCCAGGACTCCTATATTATCAAAATGATGCTAATAGACATATGGGAGTTTTGTAACATTTTTGAAATTTGAACTGCCCTAATCCACAGTCAAGCGAGTGCACATTGTTTATTAAACGAGAGGATCGCACTCTATGCCCCCAACAACGGGCTGGGCGGATTTGTATAGAGTGCGAATCAATCACACTCTGCTGTGCCAAAGGCTTGCTTGGCTAAAGCATTTGATGAGTTTGATTGCCCTACGCCTGCGGTCGCGTGTACTCAGACGACTAATGACGGTGGAAGACCGACACTTGATTACAATTAATTGCATATTATTCGGCAACTCGGCCGTACGAAAACCATTTTTTTTGTGCAATATCTTGGCTGTGCTGTGCTCGGTTTCTGATGGCTTTTCTGCAAACGTAACCTTTAAGTGGTCTTTTTGTGTAGGAGTTATCACGCCTAGAGTAGGACGTTGAGGGTTCGAGTCCCTCCAAGACACTTGGATTCTTTTTCGCAAATTTCATATCAATTTGTCCATTTCAAAACATGTGCGGTGCATGCATATGCCAAACAGCCAAAATATTTAACAAAAAAAAATACATTTTTCAATGCACTGTATAATTTAAAAACACTAAGTTTTCATATAATTATCAGACTACAATCCAATCAATTTGGCCAAAAGAATAGTAAAGGCGGCACATGAGATCGTAAAGATAAGCTACCCTGAAATTTTGGGTTCACTGATAATAATTACGAGCATCATTGTGACCGTTGTTTTATTTTTGTGAGATGTTCGCTAAGACGAATAACGATAATCTCTCATTTGCAAATATCGTCATTTCCGGTGGTCTGGTCCACATGGGTGGGAGCATCATATCTTTGTCAATAAACAGCAAACGATGCATACTTGGGACGAAATTGTAACTCACATCTGAAAATAAACGAAACATCTATCTCGAACGAACAGTGAATGAGTGAACTGATATATATATATATGTATAGGGTAAAACGACCTATTATGGAGGGGTTAAGCACCGTTTCAAAATGAAATTAATTACAAAAATTCTTCAAAAATTACCTGTTGGTCGAATTCCATATTGTAGTAGTTGAATAGGATGCTCGTTAACTATAGTTTCGTAAATATTACGTGAATTGCGTTGAACTTATGTTGTTTTGTTTTTATCACAATAAAAACAAACTACCGCAATAATAGGACGCAGTTGCCTATCGTTGCGATATTTTTTGAAGGTCAGTCCTATTGTTGCGGTATTGCATGTAATTCTTATGGAGAGCGTTACCGCAACAATAGGACCTTAGCACTATCGCAATAATAGGCTCAAGGGATTCAAATTTTTAACGAAATTTTGTCAAACAAAAGCTGTTCTAGTCGTTAATTCGAAGAGTATTAGCGTACCCACAGCAGGGCAGCAGGGACTATGTCCAAGGGCTTGACGATCCCTCCCCAGGCCATCTGCGAGTTGTGGGGCTTGCCTAGGATGTGGTGGGGTTTGACAGTGGGCCCTGTTAAACCTCTATAAAAAGCTGCATGTATCCGCAAGTAGGCCCCACCAAAGCGACCGTGTGCCGCTCAAAGCGCACAAGCCCAAGTCCTGGTGTTAGGTGGGACGCTAAACAGCCCTGACACGACGGCCCTCCGACGAGACAGGAGGTTTGCGCTGGCCCAATAAGCCGCCTAGAAAACCAATCATTACGAACAATATAAGAGATAATGCGACTCGATATAATCGGCAAAGACCTAGGCGACGAATACAGGATCACGATTGGAAGCTTGGAACATGGAATTGCAAGTCGCTAGGTTTCGCAGGTTGCGACAGGATGATCTACGATGAATTACATCCCCGCAACTTCGACGTCGTGGCGCTGCAGGAGATTTGCTGGACAGGACAGAAAGTGTGGAAAAGCGGGCATCGAGCGGCTACCTTCTACCAAAGCTGTGGCACCACCAACGAGCTGGGAACCGGCTTCATAGTGCTGGGTAAGATGCGCCAACGCGTGATTGGGTGGCAGCCAATCAACGCAAGGATGTGCAAGCTGAGGATTAAAGGCCGTTTCTTCAACTATAGCATCATCAACGTGCACTGCCCACACGAAGGGAGACCCGACGACGAGAAAGAAGCGTTCTACGCACAGCTGGAGCAGACATACGATGGATGCCCACTGCGGGACGTCAAAATCGTCATCGGTGACATGAACGCACAGGTAGGAAGGGAGGAAATGTATAGACCGGTCATCGGACCGGATAGTCTGCACACCGTATCGAATGACAACGGCCAACGATGCATAAACTTCGCAGCCTCCCGCGGAATGGTAGTCCGAAGCACCTTCTTTCCCCGCAAAAATATCCATAAGGCCACATGGAGATCACCTAACCAAGAAACGGAAAACCAAATCGACCACGTTCTAATCGACGGTAAATTCTTCTCCGACATCACGAACGTCCGCACTTACCGCAGTGCGAATATTGAATCCGACCACTACCTCGTTGCAGTATGCCTGCGCTCAAAACTCTCGACGGTGTACAACACGCGTCGAAGTCGGACGCCGCGGCTTAACATTGGGCGGCTACAAGATGGTAGACTAGCCCAAGAATACGCGCAGCAGCTGGAAGTGGCACTTCCAACGGAAGAGCAGCTAGGCGCAGCGTCTCTTGAAGATGGCTGGAGAGATATTCGATCCGCCATTGGTAGCACCGCAACCGCTGCACTTGGCACGGTGCCCCGGATCAGAGAAACGACTGGTATGACGGCGAATGTGAGCAGTTAGTGGAAGAGAAGAATGCAGCATGGGCGAGATTGCTGCAACACCGCACGAGGGCGAACGAGGCACGATATAAACAGGCGCGGAACAGACAAAACTCGATTTTCCGGAGGAAAAAGCGCCAGCAGGAAGATCGAGACCGTGAAGAAACGGAGCAACTGTACCGCGCTAATAACACACGAAAGTTCTATGAGAAGTTAAACCGTTCACGTAAGGGCCACGTGCCACAGCCTGATATGTGTAAGGACATAAACGGGAACCTTCTTACGAACGAGCGTGAGGTGATCCAAAGGTGGCGGCAGCACTACGAAGAACACCTGAATGGCGATGTGGCAGACGAAGATGGCGGTATGGTGATGGACCTGGGAGAACGCGCGCAGGACATAATTCTACCGGCTCCGGATCTCCAGGAAATCCAGGAGGAGATTGGCCGGCTGAAGAACAACAAAGCCCCTGGGGTTGACCAACTACCAGGAGAGCTACTTAAACACGGTGGTGAGGCACTGGCTAGAGCGCTGCACTGGGTCATTACCAAGATTTGGGAGGAGGAAGTTTTGCCGCAGGAGTGGATGGAAGGTGTCGTGTGTCCCATCTACAAAAAGGGCGATAAGCTGGATTGTAGCAACTACCGCGCAATCACATTGCTGAAACCTGCCTACAAGGTACTCTCCCAAATTTTATGCCGTCGACTAGCACCAACTGCAAGGGAGTTCGTGGGGCAGTACCAGGCGGGTTTTATGGGCGAACGCTCCACCACGGACCAGGTGTTCGCCATTCGCCAAGTACTGCAGAAATGCCGCGAATACAACGTGCCCACACATCATCTATTCATCGACTTCAAAGCCGCATATGATACAATCGATCGGGACCAGCTATGGCAGCTAATGCACGAACACGGTTTTCCGGATAAACTGACACGGTTGATCAAAGCGACGATGGATCGGGTGATGTGCGTAGTTCGAGTTTCAGGGGCATTCTCGAGTCCCTTCGAAACCCGCAGAGGGTTACGACAAGGTGATGGTCTTTCGTGTCTGCTATTCAACATCGCTTTGGAAGGGGTAATACGAAGAGCAGGGATTAACACGAGTGGTACAATTTTCAATAAGTCCGTCCAGCTATTTGGTTTCGCCGACGACATAGATATTATGGCACGTAACTTTGAGAAGATGGAGGAAGCCTACATCAGACTGAAGAGGGAAGCTAAGCGGATCGGACTAGTCATCAACACGTCGAAGACGAAGTACATGATAGGAAGAGGTTCAAGAGAAGACAATGTGAGCCACCCACCGCGAGTTTGCATCGGTGGTGACGAAATCGAGGTGGTTGAAGAATTTGTGTACTTGGGCTCACTGGTGACTGCCGAAAATGACACCAGCAGAGAAATTCGGAGACGCATAGTGGCTGGAAATCGTACGTACTTTGGACTCCGCAAGACGCTCCGATCGAATAGAGTTCGCCGCCGTACCAAACTGACAATCTACAAAACGCTAATTAGACCGGTAGTCCTCTACGGACACGAGACCTGGACAATGCTCGTGGAGGACCAACGCGCACTTGGAGTTTTCGAAAGGAAAGTGCTGCGTACCATCTATGGTGGGGTGCAGATGGCGGACGGTACGTGGAGGAGGCGAATGAACCACGAATTGCATCAGCTGTTGGGAGAACCATCCATCGTTCACACCGCGAAAATCGGACGACTGCGATGGGCCGGGCACGTAGCCAGAATGTCGGACAGTAACCCGGTGAAAATGGTTCTCGACAACGATCCGACGGGCACAAGAAGGCGAGGTGCGCAGCGGGCAAGGTGGATCGATCAGGTGGAAGATGACTTGCGGACCCTCCGTAGACTGCGTGGTTGGCGACGTGTAGCCATGGACCGAGCCGAATGGAGAAGACTCTTATATACCGCACAGGCCACTTCGGCCTTAGTCTGATTAAATAATAATAATATAGCGTACCCACAATTGTTTTCAATGGTATTATATCCAGAATGGACTACTTTAACACTACCGCAACATTAGGGCATACCACAACGATAGGACGTTTTACCCTATTATATTGTTAACTGGAATCACAAGGTTCCAAATCACTTACTTGAAACTTGATGGGCTACAGCTCTTCCTCGATGAACCTACGCCGAATGGAGTATCCTCCACTGGACTCGATCCTGACCCAATCGCTTCCAGTCGCCCTGAACATTAAGTGATGTCAGGTCCTCTTGAACTGTAAAAAGCCATCATGTACACAGCCTTCCACGAAGCCTACGGCCTCTTCCGGGTTCTCTTCTGAATATAATCTTCGCTTGACGCTTTTCCAGCATATGAAGAACGTGTCCGGCCCAAGGTAGTCTCCCGTGTTGTATAAGCTTAACAATATCCAGCCCTTTATACACCTGGTGAAACTCGTGATTCATGCGACTCCGCAAGATGCCGTTCTCCTTCTTACAGCCGAGTATTGCCCACAGCACCTTACGCTCGAATACTCCGAAAGCTCTCCGATAAACCTGGAAGAATCAGAGTAGTATGCAGCGCGAATTTTGTTCTCGTTTGCCGACTGCGGGACTTAGGATGGTTACTAAGTCCGTAATAACCCCTATTTACAGCTACAATACGCCTTTTCATCTCGCGGGTAACATCATTATCGCATGTCACTAATATCCCAAAATACACTAATTCTTCTACCACTTCAAATTTTTCACCATCCAGCACCAATTCACTAACACCACCACTAATAAACCCACGTTGATTGCTAGCTACTATGTAATTCATTCGCTTTCCTCGCTGTATCCCTCTTAAAATGCACAAAAGCATCTTCCACGGCACGGCGATCAATCTCGATAATATCGATATCGCCCGCAAAACCCAAGAGCATATACGATGCGTCTGCAAGTTGTCTCTCTCTTCTCTTCTCTTCGTTGGCATTACATCCCCCACTGGGACATTGCCGCCTCGCAGCTTAGTGTTCATTAAGCACTTCCACAGTTATTAACTGCGAGGTTTCTAAGCCAAGGTTACCATTTCTGCATTCGTATATCATGAGGCTAACACGATGATACTTTTATGCCCAGGGAAGTCGAGACAATTTCCAATCCGAAAATTGTCTAGACCGGCACCGTCTGCAAGTTGTACTCCAAGAATTTATCAAGGATTTGTCTCAGGGTAAACATTTGATCCATCGTTGGTCGGCCCTCACGAAAATCTGACTGGTATTCGCTGACAAAAGACTCTTCAAGCGGTCGCAATCTGTTGAACAGAATACGGGACATAATTTTGTACGCCGAAATACGGAGGGTTATTCCTCGGTAATGGGCACTCCTACCTGTGCCCTTTTTTAACACGTGCGTCCCCAACCCCCATATTACGGCAACACTCAAAATTCAAAACCCTGCAGCTTAGCCGGTTTCTAACGGGTTTTCAAGCAATCTTCTGGAATCGATAACAAAATTCCTATAGTTTAAGGAATCGAGATCATTTTTTGTGGAATGACCATGGTTTCGGATATATTCCCGGGAGTACTAGGGTAACCTTCCTCCCGAAGAAAAGGCCACTTACAGATTGGCTTCGAAACCCATCTTGCGACATTTCAAACCTCATGATTTTGCAAAACAAGTACACTGAAGTACATTTCGGTGATTTTCGATAGATTTGGACACCCTCCGGGTACTTTCGGACCCTGGTTACCTTAGGGAAGTGACCACTTTTCGTTTAATCTTGGAACCCATCAAAACCCATGGAACCCATGTCAAACTTCATGAAAACAAAACATGAAAGCAAGTACATTCAAACCTCCATTAATCGATATTGAAGGGACCATCGACTCATGGAAAGATTGAAATGTGGAGAAGAAAATCCTTGGATATCAGTAACCCACGAAATATTTTTTGATATGCCATAATTTGCTTCCATGAGTCGATATCGAGTCATAGAACATCGACTCATGGTGGTTTGACTGTACACTGAGTACATTTTGGCGACTTTTAGTCGAATTGGCCACCCTTCGGGTACTTCCAGGACCTGATTCCCTTGGGGAAGTGGCCTCTTTACGTTAAATCTTGAAGTCCATCTTGCGACATGTCAAACTTCATGATTTTACAAAATAAATACACTGAAACACATTTTGACTTTCGATCCAACTGGCCACCTCCCGGATGTTCCCAGAAACTGACTCCTCTGGGAAGAGGCCACTGAACGTGTTTCGTTCTATCTTGGAGCCAGCCCATTTTGGGACATTTCAAACTTCATGATTTTATAAAATAAGTACACTCAATCACATTTCGACGCTTTTAATCCACCTGGTCATCTCCCGGGAGTTCTCGGAACCCTATTACCACGACATCCTCATACAACCAGAAGGCACTCAGAGATTCGGTAAGGGATTCACTCGTTCTCAAATGCGATGCAACAAGTTATGCTGCTCATCATCGGACATCTCATCAACATCTCATCATCGGAGATCCACCAATCGTCGCGCAACAAACAACACATAGAAAGTTGACTGACTGCCCTGTAACGGTCAGAATTTTGTAATTATTAATTGTGTTTCTGTATATATGTGAATGGGCGAAAATCCCATTCAAAATGATTAACTGCCCCTTAACATCGTCATCATCGGTGATTTCAACATGCCCGGAATCAGCTGGCGAGCTTCTGGCAACGGTTTCCTCTACTGCGACGCTAGTCATTCTATGTTTAACTCGTGCACGACGAGTCTTCTGGACCATTACAGCTCAGCCACACTTCAACAAATCAACCATATTTCGAATGAAAATAACAGATGCCTGGATTTATGCTTTGCTAGTCTTCGTGACACTGCTCCATCAATTTCATTATCTCCTGCGCCGTTGGTAAAGTGGGTTGCCCATCATCCACCACTACACATTATTATCGAGAAACACAACTTAGTTGAAGGCAAAGACGACATTCCACCTGTTATTTACGACTTCTGGAAAGCAGACATCGGCAGCATGAACCATATTCTTTCGACACTGGACTGCGATGACATATTGCATGCTGACAATGTAGATGCTGCAGCTCAAACTTTTTCCCATGTTCTGTCGTACGTGATAGATAGACATGTTCCCAAGCAAAGCCTATCTGTTTTCCGCACTCCGTGGCATACACCTAGACTCCGGCAGTTAAAAAGGCAGAAGAAAGCGATTCTGAGGAAGTACTCCTAGCACAAGAGTTAACCACTACGTGCGACTCAATAATGTCTACAAGAGCGTCAGCCGTAGATGTTTTCTTCGCTATCAGAACAGCATACAACGTCGACTCAAGTCCCAGCCGAAGTCTTTCTGGAAATACGTTAAAGAACAGCGCAGCGAATATGGGATTCATTTTCAATGCAATGGAATGGTGCTGTTTTATCCGACCAGCAAGCCATGTGTGATCAGTTCGCATAGAAGTTCTTCGGTATTTTTTCGCTAGAGACTCTAACCGCTGAACAGATTAACGCCGCATCATGTATTACTGAGCCTTCAGGATTCATTATGCCTATTATTAACATCAATGACGATTCCATAATGGCAGCCGCAGGTAAACTGAAAACATCGACTTGCGTTGGACCTGATGGCATTCCTTTGGTAATATTGAAGAAGTCGATTGATAGTTTGTAAACCCCGCTGCTTAAGATCTTCAACATGTCGCTTGCTACTGGAGTGTTCCCTTCCTGCTGGAAAAGTGCATTTATGCTTCCTGTGTACACAAAGGGTGATAGGAGAGAAATCGATAACTACCGTGGAATATCGTCCTTAAGCGTTGTTTCAAAACTCTTCGAGCTCGTTGTGATGGATCGACCACTTTTCCACTGCAGGCGACATCTAAGCATAGACCAACATGGGTTCATCTCGGGACGCTCAACGACATCAAATCTTTTATGTCTCACCTCCTATGTGACTGACAGTATGCTAGAGCGAGCGCAATCTGATGTGGTGTACCTAGACCTTTCAGCAGCATTCGATAAAGTCAGCCATCAAATCGCTGTTGCAAAGCTTGAGAGGTTTGGAATATAAGGGACACTTTTGAACTGGTTCCAGTCCTACCTAAGCGACCGTCAGTCGCAAGTAGTCATAGGTAATTCCACTTCGGCATCGTTTCCCATTACCTCAGGCGTACCGCAAGGCAGTCATCTTGGACCCATTATCTTTCTCCTATATTTCAACGATGTAAACGCAGTAATAGAGGGGCCTCGGCTATCCTTCGCTGATGACTTCAAAATCTATTTAAATATACGCTCTGTAGTAGATGCACAGTTTCTACAACGGCAATTGGATGCCTTCGCCGATTGGTGCCAGAAGAATCGAATGCCTGTCCATCCTGACAAATGTTCAGTTATTACGTTTTCTCGACTAAAGAATACACAAGTTTATAACTATTTTCTTATTATTCCCGTAACACGGTAGATCACTTTGACGTAGTGTGTTGCGGTGTAAGATCTACCAAACAGAGCCCTAGCTTAATCCATTTTCTAGCTAGGGCAATGAGTTGTGGTAATTAAGGATTCATCGTATTTAGTCCCCGCTACCAACAGCAGTCTCAGAAATAAAACATAATTAATGTTACCTTGCAGACAGTTGAAAGACTCGAATTCCTCTTGTTTGAGGCTAAACTGTATGCAGCGGAAACAACTTTTCAAGCAATTAGTTAAAAAACCTCGGTACCCGTCCCTAGGCTGAACTGATTGCTGGAAAAATCGAGTTAGGGGTTTAAATACGTACTAACTCTTCTAGAACTGGTGAACACTGGTAGTGAGAGGAGCACACGGAAGTTCTTATTGCTGAACCAATTCTATTGCTTGAAATGGTCTTGTAGACAGAGCTAAATCCAGGTTTGTAGCTTTACTGGTGATACTCTAGAAGCAAGACAAGGATGTGGCTAGGGCTCCGATGCATGGCCAAAAACAGTATTACTGTTATGTTTTCTCAAGACAGGATTGATTTCCTATTGATAAGGGGCGCGCCTTCAATGGGATTGCTCTCTGTGAAGGGTCTAAATAGCGGGACCTTGTCATAGTGCTCTTGAGAAAACAAAACAACAACTGTATCGAAACCGATACTGCATTGCTCATCAATAGTAATGGAGTAATTCGACATGCACTTAAACACTAAGGATACGGGTAACGCTACAATAGATCTAATAACTGGTCGCAGTGGCACACCCGAACAGGAAAAAAAAACAGGAAAAAAAAACTATTTTCTTTCTGGAGTTCAGTTGGAAAGGGTGGACGAAATTATGGACTTGGGGGTAATACTAGACTCCCAGTTAACATTTAAGCAACACGTATCTTTTGCAGTAGATAAGGCTTCCAAATGTCTGGGATTTATCTTTCGGATAACAAAAATGTTTTCGGATATTTATTGCTTAAAGGCACTTTACTGTTCCTTAATGCGTTCGATACTGGAGTATGGCTCGACTATTTGGAGCCCATTCTACCACAATGGAGCAGAGAGAATCGAGTCAGTTCAACGGCGCTTCATTAGATTCGCACTCCGTCGACTACCATGGCAAGATCCACTGCATCTACCAAGCTACGAGGACCGTTGCCGACTAATTCGTCTGGATACCCTTGCAAAGCGGAGAGATGTAGCTAGAGCTCTTCTAGTTTCCGACATCCTCCAAAACAGAGTAGATTGCCCGAGCATTCTTGGACGAGTAGACATTTATGTAAGACCTCGAACAATTCGGAACAATATGATTCTGCGACCACCATCTCATCGAACTAAATATGGAGTGAATAATGCTATTACTGGGTTACATTGGAAATTCAACCTTGTGGCTTCAGGGTTTGACTTTAATGTATCAAGAGACGTGCTTCTAGCTAGATTTTTTACGGTGTTAAGATAGTTTTTGTAATATAAGTTTTTTGTCAATGCACAAACCATCATTGGGGCTTCGAAGCCTGTTGATGTAGAACCACCCAAATAAACAAAACATAGGTAACAAGCCATAATTTTTTTTTCAATCTTTCCTTGGGCGAGTTTATTTGTCAGAAAAGGACGGCAGCAGGTCCAGCGCACCGAGTTATCCTTCGGAATTGTTCAATCACGAATGTGCACGAACAAATTTCGGGAAATAGCGAATCTCAGGATTGTCCTGGATTCCGCTGGAAGCCGGATGATCTGCCAACATATCATCCGGGCGAGGTCCAGGGGACCTCCACTTGGACAGGGTCCGTAATTTGGTCCGTTCATCCCGCCACCGCGTGTCGTTATCGCTGCATCATCGCTGCTTGAACGGGCATGCCAACCGCCATCAACCAAGCACTCATCGTCACCGCTCGGGACGGGCACATTGGCCTGCCCATAGGTCAACGACTGGCAGAGTGGAGGAATGGCTCAACTCGAGACGGTTATCCCTTGCACACCACAAGACGGAAGTCGTGGTAGTGCGTAACCGCCATGAGTTGCAACAAGCGAGGATAAGAGTAGGGACCTGCATAGTTAACTCCGTGAGGTATCTCAAGCATCTGGGCGTGATGATCGCCACGTCGATTATGCATGTCAGCGGGCTTCATTGGCGATAAAATCTTTATCACGAATGATGTCCAACAGATCGGCGGTGCATAGTCAAGTGCATAGGCTGATAGCTGGCGTAGCATTGTCTATCATCCGTTATGGCGTTCCGGCATGGGCCGTACCACTAAAAGCCGAGTACAATGTAAAGAAATTGATCAGAGTACACCGGCTGATGTGTCTACGTGTCGCGAACGCATATCGCACCATATCATATGAGGCGGTGTGCATTATAGCTGGAATGATGCCGATTGACAAACTCTTAGAGGAAGATGTGGAGTGCTACAACGAAAGGGACTCGGTGCAAGTGCGACGTGTCAAGAGAGCAGCTTCGTTGCTTAAATGGCAAAGAGCATGGGACACCGCAGTCAAAGGTCGTTGGACCCACAGACTGATTCCAGATGTGTCCAACTGGGTTGATAGGAAGCATGGTCAAGTCAACTTCCACCTAACACAGGTGTTGTCTGAACATGATTGCTTTAGAAAATTCCTACACAGGTTTGGCTTCGCAGATTCTGCGGAGTGTCCTGAATGTGTAGGTGAGGTAGAATTGGCAGAGCATGTGATGTTCGCATGCCCACGATTCGAGGTAGAACGCAATCCCATGCTGCTTATTTGTGGTATGGATACAACCCCGGACAACCTCGTCGAGAGGATGTGCCGGGAGGATGCTATATGGAATGCGGCGAACACAGCATCTCAACAGATTATGTCGAAACTGCAGCGGTGGTGGTCTCTTGAACAAAACCAACGAGTGCAGTAAGGGCACCTGTGATGCAGTGAACACTTTGCTCACCCCGGCAACCAACATGTCGCGGGTGGGCTGCGGGGACCTCAGTACGTAGATATAGAGGTCATTGCGGTTCACGCGCGGTGGTTGTTGTCGGGGTGCTCGTCTCCAACGTGAGATTATAATACGGACCGCTAGGTTACTATCATAGCTTGCGATCGACGGGTGGTGAGGTAGCCACCCTTGAAGTCGATGTTGTGTGTATTGACGTCAAGTGCGTTAGCATAGGCGTGAGCGTTCTCAATAGTCCCCCCCTGATGTATTGCTTAATTGCGGGCCGGGGGTATGGACTGGCGAAAGGGTTTTGGTTTTAGTGGGTCGGGTAAGAGTTACATGACATACCCATCCCCACACTACCTGAGTACCTCCTCAGGTGTCTGGTTGCAGATTTCCGTTTACCCTTGCTCAAGAAAAAAAAGAGTAACGACTGGGCCGGTAAGCCATCAGTATCCGGTGAGACCATCTAGTGGATATAGTCCGCTGAGGACGCCTCGGAGTTGTTTTTGGCCAGTCAGAAGACTGAAAGAATGCGCTTTTAAAGCCATTTACAAGATTTGGTGACCGTGAAAGCGTGCGTGATGAATTGCCGCCGTTAAACTATTGTTGTCACCAGGGGCTCAGACTAGGCCACGTCACAGTGACGTCACACGAAGATCATTTAAAGCACATGAGCACTTGAGAGTTAGACAGGGAGAGAACAAGCACACATAGTAGGGACAGAGAAGAGAGGACGAACACAAAACCAAACATGAATGAGAACATCTACAATCAAACCAAATACATGTAAACGAAAAGCTAATTTTGTCTCTCTTGTAATAAATGTTAGTTCTGTCCCCAATCCCTGTTGTTTGATTGATTTCATGTATTGTACGTCACGTTACGTTTGTTGTTTTTGAGTCCCGTCCTCCACTATATAGGAGTGTGACGTAAGGGGCAGTCAGTAAACTTTCTATGTGTTGTTTAATGCGCGACGATCGGTGGATCTCCGATGATGAGATGTTGCGAGCAGCATAAGCTGTTGCATCGCATTTGAGCATGAGTGAATCCCTTACCGAATCTTTGAGGGTGATCCCGTTCGGACGTGGGTTCGCTAGCTAGCTGAAACGATCCGTAAAATTCCTTTCGAGGAGAATAAATAAACTCGCCCTAAGGAGAGTCTCGCCCGGGCAATTAATTAGCACACGTGGTCTCTCAAGTGGAGTGGCGCTTAAGCCACGTGTTAAAGGGCGGATCGGCCCTGCTAACTACAATGCCAAACTACATGATTTTACATAATAAATACACTGAACCACTTTTTGATGGTTTCCGAACGAACTGGCCACATATTTGATATCTACTGCCACCTCGGTACGACCTAGGGCGACTGATACAATCTAATGTCGCCAATGTGCAAAACCTCTAGGCAGTGTTTCTGAAAGATAATGAGCTTGATGGGGCTCCTATTTGAGCATGCTAGAGTACAGTTAGAGCAGCGATTGTTGACGTAGCGGAGAGCAACGTGTCAGATTTTGAAGAGTGCTTACAGATTTTGTAGGAGGAGGACGCAGCGTGAAAGATTGCGCTATAGTTAAGGACCCGCCAGAACGTAGAACGCTATAGACCAGGACGGATACAGCAGATATTGATTGCTGAGATTACATACCATGCAGGCCTCCAGTAAAGAGTAATGAGACAACTACAGCAGTTCAGCGGATGATGGAATCCAACAGGCCTTCACCTTGAAATAAAGTTAAGGATACCATCCAACAGCTCAGAAACAATGAGAGCCAGGTTCCGGGAACACCCGGAAGGTGATCGAAAATCGTCTAAATGTGCTTCAGTGTTATTTTGCAAAATCATAAAGTTTGATCTGTCGCAAGATGGGTTCTAATATTGGTCACTTCCCCAGGGGAGCCAGGTTCCTGAAACATCCGAAAGGTGGCCAATTTGATAAAAAAAACCGCCTAAATGCGCTTCAGTGTGCCTATTTTGTAAAACCATGAAGTTTGACATGCCACAAGAAGGACCCCAAAATTAAACAAAAAGTGACCATTTCCCAGGGGCACGGCAAATGCTGGGTAAAGCGTACCATTGGTACTTCGCGTACCTGAAGGAATAAAATAGACCCCATCTCGCGGTCCTTAGCCTCTTACCCAGCAACTCCTATCCCTACCTCCCCGCGGTGCTGGCCGGGATACGAGCAACCTTAGGGAAGATCGGGTAACCAACCCCGGTGGGAACTATGGTCGTATGCTGACAGGGAAGGGGGGGTTTGCTCCTCTCCGGAGGTGCAAATCTTATTGAGCGTCTGTTCTCCATGTCAGGATCGGCTCACAACAGCGTCTGTTCTCCATGTTAGGGGCGGCTGATCATCGTCCGAGTGCCAGCGAGGGACTCTAAAGTGAAACTGTGCACCATGGTCCACCGGAAATAAGGAGGAATGGTCCTCCGGAAATTTAGGGGTTTGGTGTCAGGCCCTGCAAGCCAGCCTTTAAAAATCATAAGCAACGAACAATCAACAAGAGAGTACGGACCGGAACCATCGGCGAAGACCACTGCGACGAAAAGGGACTAGCGATTGGAAACTCGGTTCGTGGAACTGCAAATCTCTCAACTTCATCGGGAGCACACGCATACTCGCCGATGTGCTCAAGGACCGTGGATTCGGCATCGTAGCGCTGCAGGAGGTTTGTTGGAAGGGATCAATGGTGCGAACGTTTAGAGGTAATCATACCATCTACCAGAGCTGCGGCAGCACACACGAGCTGGGAACAGCTTTCATAGTGATGGGCGATATGCAAAGGCGCGTGATCGGGTGGTGGCCGATCAACGAGAGAATGTGCAGGTTGAGGATCAAAGGCCGGTTCTTCAACTTCAGCATAATCAACGTCCATAGCCCACACTCCGGAAGCACTGATGATGATAAGGACGCATTCTACGCGCAGCTGGAACGTGAGTACGACAGCTGCCCAAGCCACGACGTCAAAATCATCATAGGAGATTTGAACGCTCAGGTTGGCCAAGAGGAGGAGTTTAGACCGACTATTGGAAAGTTCAGCGCTCACCGGCTGACGAACGAAAACGGCCTACGACTAATTGATTTTGCCGCCTCCAAGAATATGGCCATTCGCAGCACCTACTTCCAACACAGCCTCCCGTATCGGTACACCTGGAGATCGCCACTGCAGACAGAATCACAAATCGACCACGTTCTGATTGATGGACGGCACTTCTCCGACATTATCGACGTCAGGACATATCGTGGCGCTAACATCGACTCTGACCACTATCTGGTGATGGTTAAACTGCGCCCAAAACTATCCGTCATCAACAATGTTCGGTACCGACGACCGCCGCGGTACGACCTAGAGCGACTGAAGCAACCTGATGTCGCCACTGCATACGCGCAGCATCTCGAGGCAGCGTTGCCGGAAGAGGGTGAGCTCGATGGGGCCCCTCTTGAGGACTGCTGGAATACAGTCAAAGCAGCCATTAACGACGCAGCGGAGAACAACGTCGGGTATATGGGTCGAAGTCGACGGAACGATTGGTTCGACGAAGAGTGCAGACAGATTCTGGAGGAGAAGGACGCAGCGCGGGCGGTCGCGCTGCAGCAAGGTACCCGGCAGAACGTGGAACGTTATAGACGGAAGCGGAGACAGCAGACCCGCCTTTTTCAGGAGAAGAAACGCCGCCTGGAAGAAGCGGAGTGCGAGGAGATGGAACAGCTGTGCCGTTCTCAAGATACACGCAAGTTCTATCAAAAGCTCAACGCATCCCGCAAAGGCTTTGTGCCGCGAGCCGAAATGTGCCGGGATAAGGATGGGAGCATCTTGACGGACGAACGTGTGGTGATCGAAAGGTGGAAGCAGCACTACGAGGAACATCTGAATGGCGCTGAGAGTACAGGCAATGAAAGTCAAGGCAGCGGAGGAGATGACTACGTCAGTTCAGCGGACGATGGAAGCCAACCAGCCCCCACCTTGAGGGAAGTTAAGGATGCCATTCAACAGCTAAAGACCAATAAAGCAGCTGGTAAGGATGGTATCGGAGCTGAGCTCATCAAGATGGGCCCGGAAAAGCTGGCCACTTGCCTGCACAAACTGATAGTCAGAATCTGGGAAACCGAACAGCTACCGGAGGAGTGGAAGGAAGGGGTTATATGCCCCATCTACAAGAAAGGCGACAAACTGGAGTGTGAGAACTTTCGAGCGATCACCATCCTTAATGCCGCCTACAAAGTGATATCCCAGATCATCTTCCGTCGTCTGTCACCATTAGTGAACGAGTTCGTGGGAAGTTATCAAGCCGGCTTCGTTGACGGCCGCTCGACAACGGACCAGATCTTTACTGTACGGCAAATCCTTCAAAAATGCCGTGAATACCAGGTCCCAACGCACCATCTGTTCGTTGATTTCAAGGCGGCATACGACAGTATAGACCGCGTAGAGCTATGGAAAATTATGGACGAGAACAGCTTCCTTGGAAAGCTTACCAGACTGATCAAAGCAACGGTGGATGGTGTGCAAAACTGTGTGAAGATCTCGGGCGAACACTCCAGTTCGTTCGAATCGCGCCGGGGACTAAGACAAGGTGATGGACTTTCGTGCCTGTTGTTCAACATTGCGCTAGAAGGTGTCATGCGGAGAGCCGGGTGTAACAGCCGGGGAACGATTTTCAACAGATCCAGTCAATTTATTTGCTTCGTGGATGACATGGACATTGTCGGCCGAACATTTGCAAAGGTGGCAGAACTGTACACCCGCCTGAAACGTGAAGCAACAAAAGTTGGACTGGTGGTGAATGCGTCAAAGACAAAGTACATGCTTGTGGGTGGAACCGAGCGCGACAGGGTCCGCCTGGGAAGCAGTGTTACGATAGACGGGGATACCTTCGAGGTGGTCGAGGAATCTACCTCGGATCCTTGCTAACGGCTGACAACAACGTTAGTCGTGAAATACGAAGGCGCATCATCTGTGGAAGTCGGGCCTACTACGGGCTCCAGAAGAAACTGCGGTCGAAAAAGATTCGCCACCGCACCAAATGTGTCATGTACAAGACGTTAATAAGACCGGTAGTCCTCTACGGACATGAAACATGGACAATGCTCGAGGAGGACTTGCAAGCACTCGGAGTATTCGAGAGACGGGTGCTTAGGACCATCTTTGGCGGTGTACAAGAAGACGGTGTGTGGCGGCGAAGAATGAACCATGAGCTCGCCCAGCTCTACGGCGAACCCAGTATCCAGAAGGTAGCTAAAGCCGGAAGGGTACGATGGGCAGGGCATGTTGCAAGAATGCCGGACAGCAACCCTGCAAAGATGGTGTTCGCTTCCGATCCGGCAGGTACGAGACGACGTGGAGCGCAGCGAGCGAGATGGGCAGACCAGGTGCAGAACGACTTGGCGAGCGTGGGGCGTATTCGAGGATGGAGAGATGCGGCCTCGAACCGTGTATTGTGGCGTCAAATTGTTGATTCAGTGTTATCTGTATAGATGTAGACTAAATAAATGAAATGAATGACCATTTCCCAGGAGAGATCCGGGAACACTTGAAGGTGGCCAGTTCGATCATAAATGTTATAAACGTCATAAACGTCAAATATCATAAACGATTTTATGTTTCTATTGATTCGATTTTATGAAAGTAGTAAATTTCCAATGGAAAAGGTGTACAGTAATTTTAAACTAAGTGCTACCGTTTCTGAGATATAGCGTATATAAGATAAAATATACAGATTTTTAAAATTTTCATTCATTTTCGAATGTGTTCGATTCTGTTCAACCTAGAATCCCATTTTACAGAATTAGGTATTATTGAGTTATTTTCTCCTGCTCGGGTTGAAAAGCAGCATTCGATAGCACACCTTATATTTCAATGGAAAAATACACCATGAAACACGCTGTTTCGAGGCATATACTTGATTGGATAAATGCTACCGAGAAATAGGAAGCAGAACCATTTGGGCTGCAGCCCCTATTCCCGTACTCAACGTTCATAACTAGGCTCGGCCAACCAGATGGCCTGATTTTTTGTACATCACTTGTATCCTACAGATGCTAGCCATGTACTGAAAACCAAGTAATTCGGTTGTAATGGGCCCGAGTAGAAAACGTTGCGGACGGGAATAGGGATGCTGCCCAAATAATCCGATACCCTATCAGCAATTCATGGAAGCTCATCAATTAATGCAAGACTAAACAAAAAGTGTCCCCATGCAACAGCGAGTTCATCTTTATTTTTCATCGTTAATCGTTGCTGATTTTCTTCGTACAATTGGAGGCTCGAGGCTACCAAATAATTGGCTTCGCGGATGATCCGCCTGTTTCGCTATGAAGCAAGTTTAATTGTGTTTTGTCTAATCCACCCAATGCAAATTGGCGTCAGTTCATTGCTCGATGGAAAGAAAAATATTTTTTTATAAATAGATCTTTCTAACCACTGTTTGTAAGAAGAAGAATTAATTCATGTGGAAAATCCGGAACCAATTTACCCCTAACACATCAGTAGGTACTATATGAAGAATCCGTTACTATTTATACTGAAGGAATTTGGAGATATGAAAGGGAGTATGCGCTGCTTGAAGACGGATATGAAAATATCTCATTCCGTCAAATAACATAAATTTGAAGTAAAGTAAAGTCAAATCTAATAGTAAAAGTATCCACGAATTTGTGCTGCATATGAGATCTGGTGCCGGTTAAAGAGTTTCGCATTACCCATTTATGGTTATTTACATACTCTGTCAATATGGCAGAGTTCTCTGTGCAATGGAATCTGGCGATTAATTTTTAACATAAAGAATGTATTTAGGCTACCCCAGACCTAAGCGATTTCATCGCCGCGATGGCGACAACTAGTCGCCGCGAATCTATCGTTGGGTCTCAGCAGGCAATGTTCTATCTACGCTTCCATACCAACGGCGACTGTCGCGTCGCGTGTATTTGGGGGAGCCTTTACTCCTGCAGAAGTGACCAGAACTTTTTAGCAGATCAAACATCCTAAACATTATTACGTTTACGTTTTACACATTAATCTCTATGTAGTACAATCAGCGCCGTAGCGTGCGGTTGGCCAGGTTGGCCCCCGCCAAGGGCGCCAGCCGTTAGGGGCGCCGAAATCAAAAATGAACAATTTTATGTTACAAAGCCAAATAGTAATAAACCAACTACAAAATCAAAGGTTTTTTTAAGTAATCTTATCTTTCTTCTGTCTCGAATAATTGTATCGAATGGTCTGGTCTTAGTTTTGACCGCCATTTCGATTTCTCTAAGCCGGCCGGCTACAAGGGGCTAAGAAAAAGTCTAAAAATCTCATATTTTAAGAGTTATTTATAAATTGTCGATTGTTCCCATTTTTGGACACAATTGCTGTCACAGGTTCGTTGATCAAATTTTAAAGGACCTTTTGCTTCAATGACATAAACCGGGTTATGGGTAAGGGTAAGGATGGTATAGATTTTACATAAATTTGCTACTTTTCATCTAGAATGTTTATTTTATTTAATCCGATAAATGATAATCATTCACCAAACCAGAAACTCGTAGGTACGAGTTCAATGGGGAAAAGACTTCTTCTTCTTCTTCTTCTTCTTGGCATTACATCCCCACACCTCGCAGCTTAGTGTTCATTAAGCACTTCCACAGTTATTAACCGCGAGGTTTCTAAGCCAGGTTACCATTTTTGCATTCGTATGTCATGAGGCTAGCACGATGATACTTTTATGCCCAGGGAAGTCGAGACAATTTCCAATCCGAAAATTGCCTAGACCGGCACCGGGAATCGAACCCAGCCACCCTCAGCATGGTCTTGCTTTGTAGCCGCGCGTCTTACCGCACGAAAAGGAAAAGGGCAGCCCTTACTTTGCACCGTTCAATGTGGAAAAACGATCCATAAAAAATGAAAAACGATCCATAAATAACATCTGAATGTTCCATAAAATGCTACCATAAATCCATAAAATAGTTCGAGAGATTCCATAAAGAATATTTTTATGATCCATAAGACTTTGAAAAATGATCCATAAAAACTATATATTGATCCACAAATTTGCGCAATTTATATCCTGATGATGATCCATAATTTCAGCCATATGATCCATAATTTTGATAATGTGATCCATAATGCTTGGAAAGAAGGCCGATGAAACTATATTAATTGATCCACACATTTTATAAAATCTATGGATCATTTATCAAAATTTATGGATAATATCACCAAAACTATGGATCATTTGAACAAAGTTATGGATCAAATGGCCAGAATTATGGATCATATGACTAAAATTATGGATTATATTACTGAAATTATGGATCATCATCACGATAAAAAAAATGCGCAAATTTGAAGTTTTATGGATCAAAATATAGTTTTTTATGGATCATTTTCCAAAGATTTATGGATCATTTGTCATATTTTCATGGAAGATATGGAACATATTTCCCAATTAATTGCTAAATTTTAGCTTAGTTATGGATCGAAAAATTATTCTTTATGGAATCTCAATAACTATTTTATGGATTTATGGTAGCATTTAAAGGAACATTCAGATGTTATTTATGGATCGTTTTTCAGTTTTTTATGGATCCGTTTTTATCGTTTATATGCAAAAGTATGTTTTGCCAAGGAAAAGACGAAACTGCTGAATATCCTACGATAGGCAGTGTTAATATACCTTGTTAAAATGACTACATTGGTAATCATTTTTTAAGCCTCTCATAGATTAGCAAATTTTATCCGCAATGCAAACAGCATGTGCTATCAAAGCATTAATATCCTCACTTAACCACATGGCAGTGCTTCCGATGGTGATTCTGAGCACTTGGATCTGAGCAAGTTGGATCGACCCAACAAAGTAAAACATTACCTCTAAACCACTGACAGACCCATTCAAAAGTTTGATTTTTCTTCCTCCGAAATCCAAAAGCGAAAATCATCGTGCATGTGGGTGGACTTTCATATCAAACGAAAGGTTTTGCTTCCTGCTCCTTAGAACAGCTGTGAAAACCACAATAAAAATTTGTTATAATCCTCAAAATTGAATAATCCATAATAGGATGCACCAGTTGTGGCACTATTCTTAATTTTGGTACTTTATTTGGCAAATTCCATTGTATTCTTATGGGATTGGCCAAATTGGGATAAGTAAAAAATTAAGCAAAATCAATTTTTACAATTATGCTTTGCTTGTTTTGGAGGAGATCAAAGGTTTTATCGTATCATATGAATATGCTTTATCGATATGAACTTGGTTTGCTGTGATTTGATTGGCCATTTGGCATATAAAGCACTAGTGCGACAACTGGTGCTATAGCTACGACTGGTACATCTAGCCTATGATTTGTAACGATTTTCAAATCCATTTTCTCCGTGATGTGCTTGCAAGTACATCAGTTCTTCATTGAGAGTAAAAACAGTTTTTATGGACAGTATAACCTAAAAGGAATCATAATAACTTTCAGCTATTTTAATGATATTCCTGTTCTGCCTGTTCTGGATATTTCTACAGATTTAATATGAAGATCCAGAAACGCCTCCGTCTCTGCAAAATTCCTTACATATTTTTCATTATTTTGCAAGTAGTAAAAAAATATAACAAACTTTTCAGGGACATAGGTGAGCCACTTAGGGCAAATAATCTCGCTAATAAAGATGAAAAACTTCAAGGTGAGATTCATAATGTTATTGGAATGCAAAATATTGCACATTTTTCCTTAGTAAGAGAGGGGCGCCCAAAAAATATTTCGCCAAGGGCGCCGGGAATCCACGCTACGGCTCTGAGTACAATAGGTTCAAAACATATTCAAAACAGACATTTAGAACTTCAATTCACACTATTTTGAAAATAATGAATTGGATTGCTCGCTCTTCAAATAGCAAGGAAGGTAAATTATTCAACTTTTTAACAGTTCATAATGTGCATACGCCGTTATAACTGAAATGTTCATATCTGAAACCTGGACTCTCCTGTCGACATTGTCATTAATATACGAATCAAACATAAATTATTTTCTTCATTTGATACCGAATTCTATGACCTTGGGAGTTTTTGTTGCAACAAATTTTGGAAAGTTCTCGTTAATAGCTGCCTAGTTGCCTTTTTAATGAAATGGGCAGCAAAAGATTTTGCTGAGAGCCATGGGCGTAGCCAGGATTTCGAGAAGGGGGAAGGCAACTTTTTTGGTCTTCTAAATCGTAGTTTTATAGTAGTTTTATATAAACACATGAATATTAACACTTGAAACAAAATCCAAACCAAATCGAAACAATAACGATTAAAACAATAATGGATTTAAAAATGCGTGATTTATTGCTCATCAGATATTTTTAAATAAAGTGAGAAACATATTAACGAACTTAGTATTCAGAAAGAATATTAAATCGGCTAAAACAATTATGATACAAATCCTGCATTCTTCTATAAGTTTAAAAAAACTAGAACCATACATCTGAATTTCTAAACAAATCCTCTCTGAAATAATATTTATTATAAAATAGGCAGAAAAATCAATATGCAAGCTTTCTCCAGGAATTCCTTCGACAATTGCTCAATTCTTTAGGAATGCCTCCAGCAACTTCTTCGTCAGTGTCTTCAGGAATTTCACTATAAATTTTGCCGAGAATTGATCCGAAAATTACACCATTATTTACTCCAAGAAAATCTAACTATAAATCGAACTTCTTTATAAGTTCTGCAGAATTCCCTGCAATAATTCAAATAATTTCGTGCCGTTTCCCATTAATTTAGAAGAATAAGAATATTCGGTGGAAATTCCGCAGAATTGCCAGTAAACATTCCTTGAGAATTTCACGAAATTTCTTGTGTAAATTCCCTAAAATTTTCCGTGAATTGTTTCGAATAATTTTTTGTGAAAATTTCAAAGAATTTCTCCAGGCATTCCACCGGAAATTTATACAGAAATTATACCGAAAATGAAATCAACAATGGAATTTCCGGAGGAATTCCTAGATTAATTCGCAATGAAATCCTGAAAGAAATTTCCACAGGGTGATCCTCCAGGAGTTTCTCCGAAAATTCCTCCTGGAATTCTTCAAGGAGTTCCACCGGCATTTCCACCAAGAATTTCTCTAGAATTTCCTTCGAGAATTATTCCGGTAGTTCTATCGGCAGTTCCTCTGGAAATTCTTCCGGGAATTTCGGCAGAATTGTAATTTATTTAGGCTTCTTCAGGAATGTATATATAAATTTTCCACCAGAAGCTCCTCCGAGAATTTCTCTGCGAGCTCCTCAGGGAATTCTCCGGGAGGTCCTCTGATGATGATGATGGTCCAGCTCTAAACCTTAACAAAGTTTTCAGGTAGACGAAATTTGTCTATAAGATGAATTCTCTTGTTTCCGAGAATGCTTCTGGTAGTTTCCCCGGGCTTCCTTTGAAAATTCTCCCGGGAGTTTCTTCGGAAATTCTTCCAGAAAATTCCTTCGAGAGTTCCTCCGGGAATTCCACCAGCAATTCATCCGGGAGTTTCTCCGGAAATTCCTCCAGGAGTTCCACCAAAAGCTGTTTCAGGAAATCATTTAGGCTTTCTTCGGAAAGCCTGCTGGAAATTCCTCCCGATAGTTTCTCTGGGAGCTCATCCGGGAGGTCCTCTAGGAATTCTTCCAAGAGCTCCTCCTGAAATTCCTCCAGGAGTTCTTATGGGAGATCTTACGGGAGCTGCTCCCGCAGTTCCTTCGGGAATTCCTCCGGGAGATCCACCAGCAGTTTCTACGAGAATCCCTCCGGGAGTTTCACCAGCAGTTTCTCCGGGTGTTTCTCTGAAAAGGAACTCCCGGAGGAACTCCCAGAGTAATTTCGGAGGAATTTCCGGAGAAATTATCAGAGGAATTCTCGGAGGAACTGCCGGTGGAACTTCTGGAGGAATTTATTGAAGAACTACAGGAAGAATTTCCGGAGGAAATCTTGGAGGAACTCTCGTAAGAATTCTAGGATGAATTCCCAAAGGAACTTCCGTAAGAATTCCAGGAGGAACACTTGGAAGATTTCTTAAAAAAAACCTCCCGGAGGAATTCCCGTAAGAACTCCCAGAGAAATTCTCCGAGGAACTTCTGGAGGAATTTGTAGATAAATGCCTAAAGAAATGATAAATGAATTCCTGGAAGAAAGCCTGATTGAATTCCCGAAGGAACTACTGGTGGAACTTCAGAGGAACATCCGGTGGAATACCCTAGAGGAAGAGAAAAAATATTTCTGAAGGAACTTCCGAAATCCCATTTCCCGTGAAATTCCTACCAAATATCGTCCAGGAATTCCCTGTGAAGTTTCTGGAGGTATTACCGGAGAATTTCTTGGAAAAACTCCTGGAAGAACTCCCGGATGAACTCCCACAAGCACTTCCGGAGGAATTCCCACATGGAAGTCCTGAAATAATTTTTAGAGAAGTTCCTAAAGGAATTTCCGAAAAAAATATCTGAAGGAATTCCTAGAAAAATACCAGGAGTAATTAATGCAGAAATTCCCAGATGAAATCCTGAAAGTATTCCCGATGAATTGCTGAAGAAAATCCCTCCGGATTGTTCCGAAGAAATTTCTGAAATTTCAAGAGTTCTTGGCAGATATCCGAGTAAATTCCGAGTGATGTCCGGAAGGAATTCTAGTACACTTCCGCGGAAAATCTCCCGGAGAAATTCCTGAAGGAATTCCTGGAGAAGTACCTGAAGAAACTCCCGAAAAAATACCTGTAAGAATTTCTGGGGAAATACTTGGACGAATTCCAGGAGAAATTCATGAAGATATTTCTAGAGGATTTCTTGAAGGATGTTCTGAAGTAATTGCGAAAAGAATTCCAGATTGGAATGCTAGATGATTTCGCTATTGAATGTTTGGAGGTATTCCCGGAAAATTTCCTGGAAGTAATCCCGAAGGAATTAAAGGAAGAGTTCCGAGAGGAATGCCCAGAGAAGTTCCTAGAAGAATTTCCGAAGGAATTCAGAAGTTCCCAGAGGAGCTTCTAGAAGGATTTCAAGGAGAATTTTTGAGCCCGAAATGTTTCGAGTTGTTTTGAACTTTCATATATTATGGATCCTGGATGCCCTAATAAATTTTGGGAATCTTTTGAATTTCAACCACCAATTTTTGTATATGATTGGATCGTAAAGTGCACATGTTTGAGGGAATTCATTTCAGTACCCGTTCAATCTTTCCACAATTTAGGGGGGGCGACGGCCCCCCTGCTCCCCTCTGGCTACGCCCTTGCTGAGAGCTGATCTCCAAATTCTAACTCGCAACAAATCCAAATTTGTCGTAATTGGTGGCTTCAATGCTTCAATTCAATGCTCAAAGCAATTCCAACGGTAAAATTTTATTCGGTATTTTATTATTTTATTATATATTGTTCTGCGGTATATTATACGATTCAATATCCCAATGGACTAACTTGTTTTTCATCCACCTGAATACCTGCAACAATTGATTTGATTTTCAACTGATTCAAGTCAGCTGTGTGCCCAATTGATAATTCATGCTGACTTTGACTCAGATCACCTTCCTGTGACTTTTGAAATCTACCAAGAAGCCATACATAATCCAATCAACTCAACTTTCATTATCATAGAGCTGATTGGGATTTATCAAGAACATATATAGAGAGAAATTTTGATGTTAATATATGGGGCCCCCCTTAGCCGTGCGGTAATATGCACGGCTACAAAGCAAGACCATGCTGAGGGTGGCTGAGTTCGATTCCCAGTGCCGGTCTAGGCAATTTTCGATTTGGAATTTTTCTCGACTTCCCTGGGCATAAAAGTATCATCGTGTTAGCCTCATGATATATTAATTCAGAAATGGTAACTTGGCGTAGAAACCTCGCAGTTAATAAATGTGGAAGTGCTTAATGAACACTAAGCTGCGAGGCGGCAATGTCCTTGTGGGGGATGTAATGCCGATGAAGAAGAAGAAGAAGATTTCTCTGGACACCAAAAGTGTATTGACAATGCTCTTGTATCTTTGACAAATTTGATTGTCGAATGAAAAAATAATAAACTCTACTTATTCAAATTATGGCTTTCTCAGTCTGTTGATTTAGAAACAATTATTTGTATACGTTCCCTACGTTTTGGCCGATTGGTTTTGGCCTTTCTCAAGGGTCGTAAGGTCTATCGTCTATCGTTAGATTCGGTTCTCCATTTCAGTTTCTCGGAGAGTTTTGCAACCATGCCTGCAATTTCGTAGTAATTATGTTTTAATCTATAATGTTTTTACTGATACGACTGACAAAGAAGTTACGACCCTTGAGAAAGGCCAAAACCAATCGGCCGAAACGTCGGGAACATATACAAAAAAATCGTTCCTAAATCAACAGACTGAGAAAGCCAAAATTTGAATAAGTGAAGTAAATCCAGTCGGTAACGCCATTATAAATTCTACTCCATTATTTTTGACAACGTTCTTCAGCTACTGATCCGTCTTAAAAATCCATCTGTGAGACGAAGTTCCTACACCCAAAAATCAAAATTTTATTTAATCTCCTACTCTCTAGATAGGCGTGGTGACCCTACACAACAATACCGTTTGCGGGAAAGCCATCAGAATCCGAGTATCAACCTCCACCTCCATCGAACAATAAAACTGACACAAATTTGCATTGGGTTGATTAGACATAACACAATTAAATTTGCTTTATTGCGAAATAGGCGGATCATCCGCGAAGCCAATTATTTGGTAGCCTCGAGCCTCCAATTGTACGAAGAAAATCAGCAACGATTAACGATGAAAAATAAAGATGAACTCGCTGTTGCATGGGGACACTTTTTGTTTAGTCTTGCACTAATTGATGAGATTCCATGAATTTCTGATAGGGTATCGGACTACTTGGGCAGTATCCCTATTCCTGTCCGCAACGTTTGCTACTCGGGCGCATTACAACCGAATTACTTGATTTTAGGTACATGGATAACATCTGTAGGTTTCAAGTGATGTACAAAAAATCAAGCCATATGGTTGGCGGCCGAGTTATGAACGTTGCGGACGGGAATAGGGGCTGCAACCCAAACGGCCCTGCTTCCTATTTCTCGGTAGCATTTCTCCAATCAAGTACATACCTCGAACGCTGTTTTATCGTGTATTTTTCCATTGAAATATAATGAGTATTTCGAATGCTGCTTTCGGGTTGGAACGAGCAGGAGAAACTATCTCAAGAATATGTAAATCTGTTATAGATTCCCAAGCAAGATTGAAAGCAAATCTATGACTTGTTCGATGTTATGAAATGGGCACTTATAATTACTAATTTATTATTTAATTTATATATTCTTGTTCGATTTACGGTATACATAACAAAACGTATACCAGAAACATGTTTCTGTGACTTCCAATCGAGAACTATTCCTGCTGTCAATGAGAGCAAATCGATAACTAATTTTGATAGTTTTCGATAGCAAAGTTAATGATCTATTTAATGTCTTATCCAGGGATGGAATGCTCCTCAGAGCAAATCAGGAGAAGAAAAAAAAATGCTCACTGCTCTCGACACACGAATCTTTGCTCTTCTCTTTTGTACTTTTGCGTTTCTCTCTTTTTCGGGTTGCTCCGAAATATATTCATTTCTCAATGATAACTAAATGGTTTGACTCAATGAGGTGAGGAAAAAGTTGCTCATTGAGTATCTTTGAGCCTCTTTTCTCGAAGGACGGAATTGGTGGTTGCGAATAAATTTATGATAATTAGTTGGCTAATCTAAAGGGTAGCCAGTAGGTAATTGTATTTATCGTGTTTGTTTAGAAAACAATTCAATCACTGTCATAATGCGGATTAAGGACTGCTTTCGGATATCAACAAAAGAGGTGAAAACCTGTTCGACTATATTGCAAAAAATGATGTAGATATATGTAACAGGGAGAACAAACCCACTTTTTCAAATGTCATCAGGCAAGAAGTTTTTGATTTAACCTTGTGTAGTCATACACTTTCGGAAAAAATAAAAAATTGGCATGTATCAGAAGAAATATCTCTATCTGATCACATGTACATATTATTTGAATGTGAGGCTGGAAATCAACTCATAGAAACCAAAAGAGATCCCAGGAAAACTAACTGGAAATATTATATCTCAAACTTGGCTAGTGAGGCGGAAAACTTAAGCACCTCATTAAATACTAGTCATGGACTTGAAAAAGTTCTAAGCAACTTTCTTGCTTGATACTGAAAGCTTTTCAAGTCAGCTGCGCTGCCAAGAAACGTTCTTCAAATAGAGACGTATCTTGGTGGAATACCAATTTACAAAAGATGCGGAAAAAAACCCGGAAACTCTTTAACCGGGCTAAACGTACACAACAGTGGGAACAATACAAAGAATCCATAACTGCTTACAATAGAGAAATTCGAAGATCTAAAAGGATAAATTGGATACACACTTGTGAAAACATTGAAAGTACTCCAGTAGCTGCTAGATTGCAGAAAGTCCTTGCTAAAGATCACACAAATGGTCTTGGGACCATTAAAAAAGATGACGGGTCTTTTACCAAGACAACTTATGAAACATTAGAAGTAATGATGCAAACACACTTCCCGTGTTCTCAATTCACATGAGGACCAGAATGCATCTGTTATGCAAACTGGTGTTAATGAAGCCAGGCGAGATATTCAACAAACGAATAAAGTCACTGGGATGAATTGCACCAGGAGCAATGCTGGCATTCTGGCCAATGAAATATTCACTGAACAGAAAGTTGAATGGGCGATTGATTCACTTGAACCCTTCAAATCTCCAGGTAGGGATGGAATTTTTCCTGTACTACTACAGAAGGGAAAAGCAATCTTAACACCCGTTCTGACTAAGATGTTCCAATCGAGCTTAATATTAGGCTATATTCCGACTGCATGGCGGGGAGTGCGTGTCACATTTATCCCAAAAGCTAATAAGAAGGATAAATCATCCCCAAAATCCTTCAGACCAATTAGCTTATCGTCCATTATACTAAAAATAATGGAAAAACTAATAGATGAGCACATAAAATCATCTTATTTAACGAATACTCCTCTGAGCAAAAATCAGTTTGCATATCAGGAGGGTAAATCTTCAGTAACAGCGCTTCACAAGTTAGTTACAAAGTTGGAAAGATCTTTTGCAGCAAAAGAAATTTCACTTGCAGCGTTCCTCGACATTGAAGGAGCATTCGATAACACATCTCACAGTTCAATGAAGAATGCTATGTTGAAACGAGGTTTCGATGTATGCATTGTTGACTGGATTGGCGAGATGTTATCAAAACGAGAAATATCGGCAAACCTTGGAAGCTCATCAATTAGTGTGAGAGCAGTAAAAGGGTGCCCTCAAGGAGGCGTACTATCACCTCTATTGTGGTCTTTAATCGTTGACGATCTTCTCAAACAACTGGAGGCTCGAGGCTTCGAGATAATTGGCTTCGCAGATGACATAGTTATATTGGTGAGAGGAAAATATGACTGTGTTATTTCTAATATAATGCAGATTGCCCTAAATTTCATCACATTATGGTGTGAAAACGAAGGATTAAACATAAACCCTTCAAAGGCCACACTAGTGGCGTTTACAAGGAGAAGAAATTATTCTTTACCTACATTAAAACTGAAAGGAGCAGATTTGAAACTTTCAAACTCAGTCAAGCATCTTGGCGTTCGACTTGACAGTAAGCTGAATTGGAACTTACATCTTGAAGAAGCATTAAGCAAAGCTACAAATGCTTTATGGATAAGTAAGGCGACGTTCGGTAAAAAGTGGGGACTTAAGCCAAAAATGATTCAATGGATTTATACGGCGATTGTGAAACCCAGAATATCATATGCCGCATTAGTATGGTGGCCAAAAACAAAAGAAAGGGTGGTACAGAAGAAGTTGGGAAAACTTCAAAGATTAGCTACTCTTTCAATAACTGGTGCGATAAGAAGCACGCCGAACACAGCACTAGACGCTTTGCTCCACGTGCTACCATTGGATCAATTTATTCAATTAGAAGCAGAGAAGAGTGCTTTGAAGATCAAAAGAGATTCAAACCTCTTCGAAGGTGACCTAACAGGACATCTTAGTATTCTAAACAAAATAAGTATCAACTCACTGATCACAAACAACGATGATTGGATGAGAAGAAGATACAACTTTTATCGATGTTTTGATGTAATTAATCTTGAGCGAAGCACATGGACAAATGGTGGACCAAATCTTCGTTCAGGATCGATTGTGTTTTACACCGATGGTTCAAAACTGAACAATCAAGTTGGAGCAGGCGTGACTGGCCCAGGGACGAATATTTCGATTCCCATGGGAAAGTGGCCATCTGTTTTCCAAGCTGAAGTTCAGGCTATTCTTGAATGCTCTAATTTATGCATACGTCGAAATTACAGGCATTCAAATATTTGCATAATGTCTGATAGTCAAGCAGCATTGAATGCTCTGAAATCAGCAAGATGCACATCTAAACTCGTTTGGGAATGTGTTCAGTCACTCCAAACCTTGGGTAGTCGTAACAAAGTGAACCTATATTGGGTTCCTGGTCATTGTGGCATTGAAGGCAATGAACAAGCTGATATGCTGGCAAGACTTGGTTCATCTCGACAATTCATAGGTCCAGAACCTTTTGTGGTGTATCTGCGTGTTCTCTTAGAATGGAACTGAAATCTTGGGAACATTCAAAAATAGAGGACATTTGGAAGAACACCTTGATTGCGAGGCAGTCTAAACGTTTCATCACACCAAACGTATTTATCACTCGCAAAATCTTAGATCTTTCAAAAAAGATCTTAACACATATACAGGTCTTGTAACAGGCCATTGCCCGAGCCGTTATCACTTGAAGCTGCTAGGAAAACTTCAAGATGATGTATGTCGCTTCTGCGGTATACATGTGGAAGACTCGGAACATCTGTTATGCCATTGTCCGGCAATTTTTAGAAAAAGATTACAGTTCTTCAACAGGGGCTGATAGAACCCTCTGAAGTTTGGAGAACAAGTCCCAATTTGGTAGTGCGATTCATCAGAACCATAATACCGTATTGGGAAGACGCTGGTAGTCAAGGTGATGCAATTGCTCTACATAGCAATGATGCGTCAACTTGACAAAGCTATATGAAATGGGGCATATATCACAATAGATCTAACAAATGGTCGCAGTGATTAAAATACCCAACAGGGAAAAAAAAAAGGACTGCTTCATTTTATTTTTACACGTTGAAGACATTCTCTTGAAAGAGCTTAGTATATTTTAATCAAAATTGAAGTAGTCGAACAAATCTTGTATTTATCGGTCAAAATGGTATACACTGGGGTCATGCGGTTTAAGGTCACTCCTGACGGAATCCAAGATTAAAAGTGCTCGCGTTTTCGGGGGCACACCACTCGATTTAGAGGCGGCGCACAACTGTCATTTTTGGTGATTTAGCTTTGCTGCGTCGCAGCATGCGTGTAATAATAAAAATGACAGTTGTGTGTAGCTTCCGTATCGAGTGGTGTGCCCCCGAAAACGCGAGCACTTTCAATCTTGGATTCCGTCAGGAGTGACCTTAATAAGACCGATTTGCAAGATTTCCTCACCAATCGATTCGGCTTGGGCTCCGCTGTGTATTCAAAAAGTTTGCAAATCTGGTGGGGGGAGCTGGAAAACTGTCTAAATACAATATTAGGGCCAGTTGGGAGAAAACCTTAATGCGATCGCACATAAAACGATCTAGAGTGCGGCGCTGCAATGAACACAACAATTGACAGGAATGCAAAATAATACCTACAACCCCGAGCAAGCTCGGGTACGTTCAACTAGTCTCTATATACAAAAATGAGTTTGCATTTCCTTTGAGGCAATATAAATCACGAACGAGTGGACCAATTTACAAGATTCTCTCAGTAATCGATTTGTCTTAGGATCAACTGTATTTGTACATACTAATAGTTGATCAATTTGCTGGGGAAAGTTGGGAAGTTGTCTAAATGCAACGGATTAAGGTGGTTATACAACAAAGCCACAAATCGGCCATCTTGGAAACCACGTGCTTTTTCTAGTGATTTTTCAGGAGCACGAATTGAGAGAACCACAATGCATATGGGGATAAAAACATCCGTAGATCATTTGCTTACTCATGCTAAACAATCGACTTGAATTTCAGCATTGTACGAAAATTATTACGCTAGATTTGAACTTTTGATAGAAGGAGTAGAAAACCGTGTGGTGAATTTCAAACTCACCACATGGCTTGATTGTATAATCACCTTAATAAGTTCTGAAGAAAGCCATCAAACTCGGAACTGAAATCGATCTAGAGTGCGACGCCTCAATCAACTAAATGATTGACAGATCAAAAATAAAACCCGAGAGAGATCGGACAGTTCGTCTAGTATAAGATAATTTCGTCAATAATCTCTTTGCACTTCAAATTGTAATTGCTAACCAGATAAATGTTAAATTGTCTACATCAAGCTGCCTGTTGCTTAGAAGCAGTAAATAATTAATGTAAAGATAGAACGGTGTTCATTTCTACCCGTTCATGGATGCTATACACGGTCCCTATTCTTATGCTGGTCTCATAAAAGTACGAATGTGTAAGACTGTTGTGCGGGTAGCGATGGTATGACAGAAGTGTGCTTTCATTTAACTGTACGTTCAGTTGGAAAGAACAACAAAAATGATGCTCCTCAAAGAGGCTCATTGAGACAAACGGTTTCTCTCAAAGAGAGCCGCTCCTCATTTTTCCCACAACGAAGGGCATCTTTTTTGTATGTTTTGATCATATCCGTGATATGTTGTTGCTCACTTTTGATGAACTTTTTTTTGCTCATTGAGCTCATTGTGCGAGCAAATGCCAAGCCTGGTCTTATCAGAGAATTTAAAAATCCGCAGCAGAATGTTGTATATGTTGTGAGAGGGCAGCATGGGGTACTTCCTGCAGGATACCTGTAAGATTCTTCCTATCATTCAAGCGCCATAGGCAGGTGAGTGTTGGACAACATGTGTTTTTAGTAGGTCGGGAGTGGTGATCCCATTCTCACACTACTTGGCCTCCCCAGGTGTCTGGTTGCAGATTCCCATTACCTTCGTTGAGAAAAAGGTAAACTATCAGAATTCGAAATATGATAGATTACATGTGAGCTGGTATTCCCAAAAACAGCATACTGGGCCCATAATGTATAACTTTTTTATTTCTAATAACCACATAATAACTAATGTGGAAGACGTACAAATAAATAAATAAATAAAAACAAATCGGTGGCGTTAGGCTGAGTTGATTGGTATATAAAACAATCAGGGCCGGATTTTGCTCTGTGGTTGGTTTTGATACATAAGAATTCGTGGGGGATCGGGCCATTCCTCCCCTCTCTCGTTTCCGCCAAATCCAGCCCTGAAAACAATGAATATTCAGTGGTATTGTTCAAAAACTTTTGAAGTTAAATGATATGCTTTCTGCACACTTAGTATACGGGTAAGGAAAAATCCGTTTCTGGGATGTACCTTCTCAAAAGCTATGCTAAAATGGAGTGGGCAGCCTGTACATACGTAACAGTGCGTGTAAGTAACAAATACAGTACGTGGATAAAGAGTTAAATTCAAAGACCAAACATAAAATTGTCATAACCTGACCCGATCTATATTGATATCTTACGGCTTAGTAATCCTATACATCCTGGAATAAATTAGTTAAAATATAGGAACATTACAAATTACGCACTAATCTGTTCTGCACTCGATCCCTTCTCAGTTGAACGAAGTTGCACATCGTGCCTGTTCCGGGCGGTCACACTGAGATATATCAGCATTCCAAAGGTAATCCGATGGACAGCTCATCAGAATCGGGGAAGAGCCAATGCAAATGTAATATTTTCTGCAGTCTTCAATGCTTGGGTGGAAAATTTCTGAGCTTCTGCAATCTATTGGGAAAAAGGAATACATTAGATGCTACTGAATTTAGAATGGAATCGAAGACATACTCGGTAACTTGGAAGGCGTAGTCGTTCCAATTGAAGGCGTAGAAGTCTCTGGTTTGGCCGGATTGGGAAGATTTGAACAGTTGGTGCGTTCCGGGAAGTCGCACTGATTCGTTTCCGAGTTCCAATAGACTCCCTGTCCACAACTGTGTAGAATGAGCATGCCGTAGGCGCAAATGTAGTAACTTTCACATGCCGACGGATGCGGAATAAAGTAGAATCCATCGCTGGCACATTGTGGATATGGGCTGTTTTCTGGGAAACGGGCGGTCGTTGCAGTTGACCGAGTTGGGGCTGCCGTTGAAGTGGTTGTGGTCGTTGTCGTCGTGGTGGGCGGAGTTGTTGTGGTTCTGGTGGTAGTGGCAGGAACTGTGGTGGGAGGCGCGGTCGTGGTTTGCACTGGTTGAGGTACAGTGGGAGCAGGGGTAGGAGCTGACGGTATTTCAACAGTTGTAGCTATGACGGTTGGAGTTTCTCCACACTTCACCAAAGCGGCCCAGTTGCACACTTGATACAATGGGTCAAATACTAATCCAGCTGGACAGTATCTTATATTTTGCACATTATTAGCACATACAATATAAGCATTGCAATCATTTGTCACCGAAAGTTTTTGACCATTCGGCATAGCAAGACATATCTATAATAAATGAATTTCTGAATAATCTCAAAGCTGTACTAAATCAAATACTTACATTATCTGATACAAATCTAGCTGCCGTCATATGCATCAATAGTCCTAAATGGACTATTATTAGGGCTGTAGGGAAGCATTGAAGTTATTATATTTTGAATTATATTACTAATTATGTTACCAATTACCTTTCATCGCAGCCAACAGTTCGATGCTCCTTGCGTCAATTATCAAAAATGGAGTAAAAAACATGCGCCGTGTGTTTATATCTTCACCGCACAATTTGACCTCATGGTAAAGAAAAATTCGCGGTGTTATCGTTAAGTGTCCCAATATCTTAATTGAAATCTGTTGCATTAATGGACTTTCCCGAGTACCAATTTGCCAAACAGCCCGCACTAACCACTGTGGATGAGTCAACTTTTGTTTGCGTTGGTACGACCAAAACATATTTGTCTTTTACTCCTCTATATTCATTAGAGCGGGACGCAATTGCATGTGCGTAATGTATGTAAAGGAATCCACTCATTTTTGCATGGCACAACCGTAAGACAATAGACTCTCCTCCCCCTAAGACTTGGTTAAGTGCATTATAAAATGTAACTAGAAAAAGCACTTTATAAAAGTACAGAAACAACTTTCTGTAGATCCCATTAATTTTAAGTTTTTTGCGTATGTACATATATTCTGAAATTGAGGACCTTACATATTACGATCACCAAACAATTTATTTCGACCAACATATAAAAAATGAACTTCACAACACATACAGAAAGAACCAGAATTCACAATCTTCTAACCTAGATAGGGCACACCACATTCTCTTGTAAATCACACTCTTGTCTTTCTTCATCGAAATATTGACCAGCAGGGCAGAACACGCGATAGCCGATTTCATTGGCACACACGAAGAATGCACCACAATCGGTGGGATCTGCAACGTATCTGCCATTTTCCCCACCAATGCACACATCCGGTCTAGGCGTCGTAGGTATTCCGTGAGGGCAGTAAACGTCCATTGAATGGGCGCAATGCTGGCTTTCCTCGTCAAACCATTGCCCATCAAGGCAGTAGTTAAGAGTCGCAATCTCGTTCTGACAGGTGTAATACGCATTACAAAAGCTGGTTGGATGAAAAGAATGTATTAAGATAACTATAACCATTAAAACATGATTGGCTTGTAACAGTCATGTGAGTTGTCTCACCTGTCGTGAAGAATGCCTTGACCATCAGCCACATCACTGCAAACATCTGGAACAGGTGAGGGATCAGGCGATGGTGTCGCCGCACCACAATACGTTTCGGAGGGATTTACGCAAGTTTGCTGGTCGTAGTCGAACCATAAATCACCCCAACACGACATTGGGAATGGAAAACCGTTCATACATTTGAAGAACCTGTAGCAGAAGTCCGGATCGGAGATTAAACCGAAGTGTGGCTGACCAAGACATCGGTTAGCAGGCGCTGGAGTCGAAGTTGTTGGACCCTCCAGATCACACCCAAACTCATAACGATTTCCACAACGCTGATGTTCTTCCTGAAACATAATGTATGCGTTACAATTTGGGTTTATCATGCAATAGCACTCACATTGAACCAGTGGTATTGTGGGCATGACAGTTTATAAGCGAACTCATCAATGCACTGATAGTAGTACTGACAGTTTTCCGTAGATCTTATGTAACGATAGTTTTCCACACCATCACACATAGGAGAAGGAGTGGGCGGTGGGGCTGTCGGCAACTCAGGAGCCTGGTCAATGTCGCATTCCGATTCCTCCGGTGGAACACACTGTTGCCTTTCGGTAGAAAACCACTTTCCCTCTTCACAGCTGTATCCATAGGCAACACCATCGATGCAGGCGTAGTAATATTCACATGAAATTCTGCTCGCTACATACGATAGATTCGGTGCACCAATGCATACTTCATTATAGTTTCGTTCTTCAGCCAAAGAATATGATGCAAACGCCAGCAGAAGCAAGCCTAACGACTTTAAAACTAAAAATAAAGATCTTTAATATCCGCGCACATTGGCCAATGGTCACAGTTTTACCTTCCATCGTAACAGTTCACTGTATGAAATATTCCACGCGATCGACCCTAAATGGTCTTTTATATTACATCAGACGATTGGTCACTTTCAGTCCAAAAGGTGGTTTATCTAGTCCCATAGGGGCAATTATTTCGGTTTCTACTAATTAGTTCTGTTTGAGTTTACGACTGAAGAGGAACTCTTTACAGTTGATATCAATATTGGGAAGTAGTAAATTTTTATAATGGTCCAATAATAGACTATGCGAGATTATGAAATCTATCCCCGGTGTTGATGAGCATGATGCACGGCATGATGGTCGAACATTTTGTTGGTGTCACGTACAAATTATCGAAACGTTTAATAATCACGTTCTCTGTTTTTAGTCTATTATATAGACGATGAGCGGAACAACTGCGCTCTCACTACTTCGTATCCGTGATGCCGCCTTTATCACTTCAAAAAAGTCTAATATTTGGAAAAAAAAGTCCAACGCATCGACCGATAAGTCCATTTTTATTTCGAAAAAAATAACATATTTCTTAATCAATATATTTTTTGTTAGCATACTGTCGAGTAGAAGTGACTTGTTTGACATATTCTTCATTTTAAAATTTGAATTTTGGATGTTCACTCCCCACAGAATTATGCAACACGTTTTACAAAAAGCGATAAGGGCTCATTCACAAATTACATAACGCAACAAGGGGTGGGTGGGTATACAATATTGCGTTACACAATGTTATGGTTTGCCCAGGGGGTGGGTGGGTTCGTTCAGTTCTGTTACGGGTAACGTTTGATAATTAAATAATATTAAAAACGAAATTACTAATTAAATTCAAAGTTGAAAGCATTATTATGTACTATGCAGAAAATTAAGGTAGAGTTCACTAAAAATACCAATTTATCATTTTTATGAAATTTTGGTAGGACGTTATGCGTCACAGATGGGGGTGGGTGGGTATACAGGAAATGTTACAAACAAGTCACAGAGGGGTGGTGGGGGTTCAAATATGTCTTTTTTTGCGTTATGTAATTTGTGAATGAGCCCTAATTTCATCCGTCTAAGACGAATTAAGGTCACTCCTGACAGAATCCAACTTTCAAAGTACTCCCGTTTTCAAGGGCACACCATTCGATACGGAAGCAACGCACAACTGTCATTTTTATTTTTTCAGCTTTGCTGCGTCGCAGCATGCGTGAAAAAATAAAAATGATAGTTGTGCGTTGCTTCCGTATCAAATGGTGTGCCCTTGAAAACGCGAGTACTTTGAAAATTGGATTCTGTCAGGAGTGACCTTAAGTACTGTCCATTTAATTCCACCAGTTAATTTTCGTTATCTTTGCAGATACGTATTTCGACCACAACTGTGTGGTCGTCTTCAGTGTCTCGTAAGTCGAGTCAAGTACGAGACACTGAAGACGACCACACAGTTGTGGTCGAAAAACGTATCTGCAAAGATAACGAAAATTAACTGGTGGAATTAAATGGACAGTACTTAATTCGTCTTAGACGGTTGAATACATTTCACTAAAAGAGCTTTATATATTTTTCTGATAATTTCATAGCAAAATTATTATTTCCAAACGGATTACTGTCAGCACAATTGAATAACTAACTTGCAACCAGTCATAGTTTTGACACGATAAATGCATTAAGTAGTATTTGTAGTAGAAGTTTGATCGAATTTGGAGTTGGTATTTGCATTCAAATGTTGTTGTTTACTTGTGCCGCCATTTTGGAAACCTATTGTTCCATAATATGGTCATTTGCCATCCATCTGAATTTCAGGGATTCTGTCATAATCTAATACATTTTCACATAGCGGATCGAAAGTTTAGATTCAAGCAATGGTATCCAATTACAAATATTTACAATCGGTAAATTCATTCGCTGAAACGTCGTTACTCGTCCCATAATCTTGAGGTCAGTGTAACTTGTGAAAACATTAACCAACTTAATAAGAATTAGCAAATAAACAGAAAAAAATAAGATTTAGTGAGAAAAAATTTTTTGCACACGTAAAAACAAAATAAGCAATTGAATTATGAAAAATCACTCAGAAAATGGGTACAAAATCAGAAGTAGCAAAACAATAATAGAAGGACAACCAATGTATTGCATTTGCCAGACGAGGCAGCTTTTTATTTCAAACATCTCTTTTGGATTTGGAGATAAAGCGACTTATGTATATTCTTATCTTGAAAAATAAACACGTGAGTGCTCTATCTGTTTTAATCAATGAAAATATTTCATGGTTCTAGCAAACAGATTACATTCCATTCCGCAATTGTAGAGATAAATACTCCAGCTTATCTAATTTAACCTCCCTAAGCTGTATTCGTTAATTAACTTTCAAAAGGTATTACGTATATGAATTAGGTCATTTTCTAAGGAAACACCATTGCACAAAAAGTTTAAATCAAAGTTCATTTTTCGCTTTCACCGTTATCAATACATTTTTGTGCGCGTGTAGCTTCAATGTGTTTTTGACGCAATTTTCATGCAAGGTAATCACCTTGAATTTCCAACGGTATTAAAAATGTTGTAGAAAAATCTTAAACTTATGACAACTCTTTCTGGAGGATCATCATTCATCATACATTTCTGCAATATGTGTGACCATCTCATGCAGGAAATATTGTCCAGTCTTGTGCTAATATGAATACCGTCGTCGGGAGTGACAATTGGTCAAATGGGGGTGAGAATGGGTCACTGTTTCAACTACTAAGAATACTTGTAGAGCAGATTGAATGTATCTGAGGGCAAGAAGACTAAAATATAACAGTTTTTTTTGAACGATTTTGTTCTATAGCCTCCAGACTGCCGGTGAGAGCGATGACCCATTCTCACCCCCTGACCCATTGTCACCCCCGATGGCGGTACATTAAATTTTTTGGTTTGATTCTCCAAGCCTTTCAAACGTTATCATGTATTTATTTATTTATTCGTTTATCGAAATGAAGGAAGTGATTTCGAATAGAAAACAATATTCTAAAGTATCATCATTTCCTGAAAGGTAGAGAAGAACCGCTTTAAGTCAATATATTTGTATCACAGGAAATGTATTCCTATAAGTTGTTATGAATTAAACAATTCGGACCTGTCTTTAATACCACTATTACTGTAACAACGATCGTAGTATTCTGCACGTCACGCTACGATTTAGGAGAAAACACAGCGAATTGGTCAACGATTCTCGCTCATTTGCTCTGCTCTCGGCTGGATGTGACCACTCTTCGACTGTGGGAATCGCACCATAATTCCAAGGACGTGCCTAGATTTGACGAGCTAATCGAGTTCTTATGAGACCACTGCCTTGTGCTGCAATCTATAGCGCCAAATAAGTTGATTGATTCCACTCAGAGACGAGAAAGGACCACAGTTATACACACATCCTCGGAGTCTACAAGAAAGTGTTTGTTTTGTGCAGAGCCGTACCATCTTCCGTTCAAATGTAACAAATTCAAAAGCCTCTCGGTTGCTCAGCGTGTGGAAGAGACCAACCGGAAGCGCTTGTGTCGCAACTGCTTGGCCGCAGGACATTATGCCGAAGGATGTTCCAGAGGTTTCTGTACGAAGTGCAACAGAAAGCATCACACTATGCTGCATTTTGAGAACGCACCATCGAGTTTCCGAGTGACTAAAACATCCGTTCCACAAACGCAAGAGCAATCCCGCGCAGTAGGACAGCCACAGCCATACTCAAGCCAAGCTACATCAAAAAGTCAAACACAAACACACATTCAACCAGCCACACAAACCACAAGCTCCTATCCCGTGATCCAATCAAGCTCTCAGCACATTCCCCCACACCCCAACACAAATCCACACGCCACTGTCACACTAAATAAATGTTGTAAAGCAATCAGAAGCCATGCAAAGTTTCCCTCGACAAATGCTAATGTCAACCACAATTGTTCGAGTACAAGACCGATTCAGCAATATTTCCTATGCTCGTACGCTCCTGGACTCCTGTTCGGAATTCTGCTACATTACGTCAAATTTCTCGAAGAAGCTCAAGCTTCGGGAAACACCAGCGTACCTGAAGGTACAAGGAAGCAGCGTTACATTGTCAAGGATGGTGACTGCAAGAATCCAGCCAAGAATTGCAGCAATTTCAGCATTCGAGGAAGATATACAGTTCTACGTTTTGCCGAAGATCACCCGTGAGTTGCCGATAAGTCCAGTGAAAGTGAGCCGATTGAAGATCCCGACCGATATTGTGCTAGCAGACCCTAGTTTCGGTGAAGCTGGTCCCATCGATATGATTATCGGTGCCGAGTTCTATCTGGACCTTCTTGCTGCGGGAAGTATGAAGCTCTCAGACGATGGTCCAACCCTACAAGAAACAGTCTTTGGCTGGATCGTGTCCGGCCGTACACCTCCAATTCCGGAGAATGTCCCAGAAACATCAACATTCGTTAGTACAACGGTAGATCTACAAGAACTTCTAGCGAGATTCTGGGAACTAGAGACGTGTCACGCCAACAGCACATTGTCCATTGAGGAAAAAGCTTGTGAACAGTTCTTCAACAAAACCACGTCTAGAAACAAAGACGGTAGATTTGTGGTAGCATTGCCTAGGAAGGAACACGTCATGGAGAAGCTGGGAGACTTCAAAAATATTTTCATCAAGAGGTTCTTGAGTCTGGAGCGACGGCTGGATTGCAACTCAGCGCTTAAGGCAATGTACACTGAATTCGATGCATCATGCCGCACGTTGACAGGGCTATCTCTGAACGATGCATTGATGGTGGGGCCGGTTGTTCAGGACCCTCTTCTGGCTATTCTGGTCAGATTCCGCTTTCATCAAATTGCAGCAGTTGCTGACGTCGCAAAAATGTACCGAATGGTACTTACTCAGCCGGGTGACCACCCACTCCACAAAATCGTGTGGAGGGATTCGAAGGAGGAGCCCATCAAAATCTTCGAACCTACCACAGTCACATACGGGACCGCCAGCGCCCCATACTTGGCAACGAGATGCCTGAAGAAGCTTCTTGAAGATTGTGAACAACGCATCCCGTTGCATCTGACATCATCCTGCATGATTTTTATGTTGATGATCTGTTGTCGGGAGCAGACAACATCAAGGAAGCCAAGCTATTAGTGAAGCAAGTGGAAGAAGTGACTAATTCGGAAGGGCCCATTCTCCGAAATGGAACTCGAACTCTCCGGAGTTGCTCCGCAGTATGCCGAAGAAAATGCGAGACGATGGTTCAGTGCTGGACCAATCATCAAGTACGACGGTGAAGACTTTGGGATTGCAATGTAATGTGATCGATTGAGATTGCAATGTAACGTTGGCGCTAGCTTTGGCAAGGCACTATCATCATAAGTTCTATCATGCTGGACAACAGCTACTCATCTCCATACTGCGTGAAAGATTCTGGCCAATGCCAGCAATTTGGTAAGACAGGTCATCCATGGATGCATTCCATGCTTTAAGAGTAAGCCGAAAGTGTTAGAACAATTACTGGCAGATTTCCCAGCAGAGCGGGTCACGCCGTCAGCTCCGTTCCTTAAGGTCGGCGTGGACTATTGCGGTCCTTTTCATGTTAGCTACCCGAACCGGATAGCCAAGCCGGTGAAATGTTATGTCGCAGTATTTGTCTGCCTATCAGTGAAGGCAATACATCTGGAACTTGTGGCTGATCTAACAACACAAGCATTCATTGCGGCACTCAGGCGCTTCGTTTCGCGACGTGGCAGACCGCAACTCATCATGTGCGATAATGCCACAAGCAGACCAGAATTTCGACGATGTGTCGATCAATCAGCTGAAAATGTGGAATCAAGTACAAAGTCTCGTCCAGCAGTTTTGGAAAAAGTATCGGACGCAGTACCTGTCTGATCTACAGAATCGAGTGAAGTGGACGAAATTGAAGAACAATATCGCTCTAGGGACGATGGTCCTTCTCAAAGAAGAAAACGTACCTCCACTGAGGTGGCCACTGGGAAGAGTGGTGAAAGTTTTTTCCGGAACCGACAACATTCGAGTCGTTACGGTCCGCACCCAAAATGGATGCTTCGACAGAGGCATAACGAAGGTCTGTCCCCTACCTGTTGGGGACAATGAGAATTTGCCACTAGATTCCAATTAAAAAGCACTCTTCATGTGCACTCATTTTGATCCACGTATCGCCAACCTCGTGATTTTTGATGAACCCGTCAGTCTGCGATTGATAAAGGGTCAAGTCTCGTCAAGTATCGTCTGTGTGTGTCTGTCCAAGTCCCTTGTCTTGGTAACGGTAAGGCTGAAGCTCTCCAGTCCAGCTTAGGAGAACGCATCTACTACTAATCTCGGTGCATATGGAACCCACTTTAGCCACTTGGTCATTGTTCAGTTAAGCTCTTCATTAATCTCTCCTGTGTATTCGGTAGCACTACAACCGCTATCACCCCATCGTCTGGAGAAAACCTTGGTTCTCCAATCTCCTCGTTCCCCAGTCGGTTGGCAATGAGCCCGGCCAGCTCTTCCGCTAAGCGCTTCGATCGAGGACAAGTCACATTCTGAAGACATCCGACGAACTTCTACCCACCAGGCGCTAGTTGATGAAGAAATCTCAGGCACCCTAACTGCCTGTGTGAGGTAAGTTGTTCCAGTTTCGGAAAAACTACACACAGTATACTACATCCATATTTTCTCGAGGGAATCACCATTCTCAACATCCAAACAACAACACCACGGTGGCGACAAGCTCGGCAACGTCGCCAAAGAGGAAGACGATTCCATCGAAATACGCATATCACCCAACAATGAGACAAGACCATTAAACACAACATCGTTCAAGTCCTAGTGAGGCAGCAGCATCCATTTCATCAATGAACACTTTCCGACCGCATGACAACACGCAACGCATCACCACAAGCAAGCCAACACGTGAGTGCACCCGAAGAATCTCAAAGTCAAATGCAACAGTACCAGTGTTATCGAAAATTCAATAGTTGTTATTAAAAACCCAAAGTAGATAGTCTAGAAGTTAGGAATAGTATTTGCTGGAAACCGCCTAGTTTCAAGGGGGCGGCATGTTCTGTAATCAATCACCCAGTCTAATTGACCCCAATTATTCTCTCATATTCTCAGTTGGACGATCGTGCATGATTGACTCGACGTCCAGTACAGATAGCTCATCAGCGAAAAGCAAACGAAATATACCTTTAGTGTACATCAAAACTCGGTGGAATACAGACTTATTCTTTTCCTCACGCTCAAGTAGAAACAGTGAAGTTCATTACAGTGTCCGAAACAATCACTGACCGCAGTAGTTGAGGGCAAGTGACCAGGTCGATGACCTGTAGTTAAAAGTGGCTCTGGGCTCGTCAAAAGTGTTTTTTACAGTCCACTCGAAGCGAAGACAGCCCGGAACAGATGTTTTCAACAAAAATTCTTAGATCTCAAAATTCGCGTAAAAATAAAATAAAATATCAGTGTGTCACAATAGTGTGTGGAGTGCAACAATAAGTGGAGAACTGTGAAAAGTATCACGAAAAAAAACAAAAAATCATTCGTTTCTGGCAACATTCGATATTGGCAACATAAATGTACGGAACGTGTTACCAAAATCGAATGAGGTCTGTACCTTCGAAAATATTACTTTGTGGCTAAAGTATTTAAATATTCTTCACAGGAATTTGTTAAATAACTTCAGATGTGATTGATAAGTGTGTCCATTCTGAATACAAACTCTTCGCAAAAAAATATGCTTAACATATTTCATTCATTTCATAATCTACATATATTCAATATTTTTATATACTTTTTTGTAATTATTATACTTCATATATTTCACATAATTCCTTTCATGCCTTTTGTAAACATATTTCAAGACAAAATTTTCAAAACGACTTATCTGCTTTTGTAAACAAAGATTCAAACGACGATTTGACGAATCTGATAGCTCTCCCACGCAAACCAACACCACCAATAGGTTCTTCTTCTTCTTCTTCTTATTGGCATTACATCCCCACACTGGGACAGAGCCGCCTCGCAGCTTAGTGTTCGCTAAGCACTTCCACAGTTATTAACTGCGAGGTTTCTAAGCCAGGTTACCATTTTTGCATTCGTATATCATGAGTCTAGCACGATGATACTTTTATGCCCAGGGAAGTCGAGACAATTTCCAATCCGAAAATTGCCTAGACCGGCACCGGGAATCGAACCCAGCCACCCTCAGCATGGTCTTGCTTTGTAGCCGCGCATCTTACCGCATGACTAAGGAGGGCCCCCACCACCAATAGGTAGGTGAAGGTTTCCGCTACCTGTTGAAGGTGTTGGTTTGCGTGGGAGAGCTATCAGATTCGTCAAATCGTCGTTTGTATCTTTGTTTACAATAGCAGATAAGTCGTTTTGAAAATTTTGTCTTGATTTCTTATCGTCATATACTGCAGTACCCACTTGAGTTTATATCCAACGAATGGTAGAAGGGATATTTCAAAAACATTGGGGCCTGTCCCCTCTCAGACCTTGGCCTCAACCGCATGTACTCTGCTTGCGTGTGTTCCGTTTTGCTTTTCATCAACTTGTTGACGCTTACCCGATCAGGAATGCATAACAAAATTATAACTCAATTCTATCAATTGTTGTTATTTAAAACAACGCGTGTTATAATTAGATAATTCTACAAAAATGTGTCTTCGACCAGTTTGATTTCATATCAAAATTATAACAACATTAGTTATGTATATTTTCACAAAATAATTGCCTAAATTTTTTGTAGACATCGGAAAAAATATGAGGTAACCACCGTCAGTATAACTTGAACCCGCTCGATATTAATACAAAGCTGGAACAAAGTTAATTGCCTACATTATGGATAGAAATCCGTCGTAGTAGAATACCCGATTTCTATCCGTGATGTAGGCAATTACATTGAAAGTAGATTTTTGTACAGAAAAATTATATCAACGTTTGTTATAATGTTGATATCAACGTATCAACCTCTGTTCTAAATGCGTTACGGCTAGAGGTATTTTTGATATAATTTTGGTTATTTTAACAACTAACCAGCCTATTTTATAACACATTTTGTTACAATATTTTTCTGAAATAAATAACTCCCCTTGTTATAATTTTGGTATGCTTTATTGATCGGGTAGCGCATATACGCGGCTGATTAAATTTTGTATTCCGGCATTCTCTTGCCTCTCGTGCTTTCGCCTGTGGAGCTAAGAAAAAATAGTGTCCTTCGATTGTATTGCATTGCAAGATGTCCAGAAAAGGGCAAACCAGCTCCCAGAATAATCTGTAGAAGTATTTTCGGCCGAAAGGTAACATGGTTTGAAAATTCGCTTGTCGTAAGACGAGTTTGTACAATCCCATTTAATTCCACCACTTAATTGTACCTTGACAGATACGTATTTCGACCTCAACAGTAAGGTCGCCTTCAGTTTCTCGTACTTGACTCGACTTGTCAAGTACGAAACACTGAAGACGACCTTACTGTTGAGGTCGGAATACGTATCTGTCAAGGTACAATTAAGTGGTGGAATTAAATGGGATTGTACAAACTCGTCTTGTACGATGTTCCAAAGGATTTGGGCAGCCTTCAGTCCGGTCCTTCACAACCACAGATCGAATGCGATCGTTCTCAGCTAAATATTTTGATGCGCATAGCTGGATAGAGTACAGTATTTCCGCTGACAAGATTTTCTGCTATGTCTGTAGAATGTTTTGTACGGGAGTAACGCGCAATCAAAATGAAAAGTTTGTTACATCTGGATTTTCTAAATGGTAAAAGTTGGGAGAATCGATAAAAGAACAAGAGGAGTGCTCTGCTCACGTCCAGTGTTTTGAAAGATCCGTGACATACAATTTGTCGAAATCATCCGATAATTTACGGGAGTTGATAATGGCGAATCATCTCGAGATAGTGGAGCACAACCGAGAATAGATGTTGAAGATTATAAGCGTGATTTTCTGTCTTGCTGGACAAGGTTTGCCCCTGAGAGGTAATCGAGAAGAGATTACTTCTAAAAGCCGTGGAAACTTTCTTGAATTCTGTGAAGTCTTGGGATAATTTGACGAGAAATTTTCCTCCAAATTCGATCGTCATATTAACTACTGCAGTCCTACATTACAAAACGAGATTATTGAAATTGCTAGTGAAATTACTATTTCTGAAATCGTTGAGGAGGTTCAACAATGCGGCTTCTTTGCTCTCATGGTAGATGAGGCAAAAGCTTTGAAGAGGAGCAGTTGTCAGTAGTTATCCGTTACGTGGAAAGCTTAAAAGTGGATGAAAGATTCTTAGGATTCCTTAACTGTTCATCTTCTAGAGATGCAGAGTCACTCAAGGAGTTAAGTATAGGCTTCTTAGATCAGCTAGGAATCAAAGCCGTACCAATGATTGCACAGTGTTATGACGATGCAAATGCCATGTCAGGCTCCCGTGGGGATTTACAAGCCAAAGTGAGAAAAATATATCCCCACGCCGTATACATCCATTGTCTGGTCCATAAGCTAAATTTGGTTGTCGTGGATGCATGCTCGGATTTCAAATCATTCAGCAAGTTTTTTAGTGTGCTGAAGGCATTACATGTGTATTTTTCTAAGCCAGGGAATCACGCCCATTTGAAGGAGATACAAACAATTCTCGGAAGATTTGATAATTTTCCACAAGGTCCTCTCATTGACCAATGTGTGCTAACGAAATACTTGCAAGCGAAAAATGCAACCCTTGGACCGGCTACCGATACTGTTATTGGCACTGTTGCTGTTCTCAAAGCAGATCAAGATCAATTTACCCAATTATGGATTAAATAGAGAAATTTTCGTTGGATCATAATATTGAGCTAAAGCCAGGTAATTTTCTTGTTAAATTATTCATTTTACTAATATACTTACACAAACAAATATGTAATATAATTCTGCATTCCTGTTGATAGGTAACATCGCCAAACAACGTAAGCAGCCACGAAAATAGAATGACTTCGTGGTTGAATCTTCATTAGGTAAGCCTGACTACATTGAGACCGCGAAAGATCTTTTGCCGTGCGAGTTTTGGAAAAACAACGTTTACATCCCGGTAATGGACAGCGTAATTGTTCATTTCGAGGAACGCTTTGACACAGTACCGTTTGCTCGAGCTGTGAATGCTTTTCTGAACCTAGCTGAGTCTACTAAATTTGTCGAGCACTACAGTAATTTGTTTAATATGAGCAATACTATTTTGAACGCTGAAGCAGTTGTACTCAGTAGCATTTTCAAGGCAAAAGATTTTCCATGTGATGTGAAGAACCTCAAAATTCAAATCTCTGAAGAAATAACTCTTCGGATATTCAAGCTCCTACAAGTAGCAATTGGGCTAACTGTAAGTGCAGCAGAATGTGAGAAGAGCTTTTCTGCTATTAGACGGATTAATACTTGGCTGAGAACAACGATGATCGATTTGCTTCGTTAGCTATACTGAATATCGAAAACGAGTTTGTAAAAAGTATGGTGAAACCTGATGAAGTTTTAGACCGTTTTGCTAAAAATCAGAAACTACAATGGATCTAAAGGAAGAAAACCGACATAAGTTTTCTGTATTTCTTTTTGCTTGAATCTAATTTTCTGTGATAAAACATTTTGCAACATTAAGTATCGCATATTTGGTTGGAACAGGTTTTTCTGCTTATTAAATGTTGTTAAATGCATTTTAAGGCCCCTCCTTAGCCGTGCGGAAAGACGCGCGGCTACAAAGCAAGACCATGCTGAGGGTGGCTGGGTTCGATTCCCGGTGCCGGTCTAAACAATTTTCGGATTGGAAATTGTCTCGACTTCCCTGGGCATAAAAGTATCATCATGTTAGCCTCATGATATACGAATGCAAAAATGGTAACCTGGCTTAGAAACCTCGCAGTTAATAACTGTGGAAATGCTTAGCGAACACTAAGCTGCGAGGCGGTTCTGTCCCAGTCAGTGTGGGGATGTAATGCCAATAAGAAGAAGAAGAAGAGTGTACTACATATTTATACGCATGACAAGATTTCATGTTATTTTCCTTTTAATCAATCTATTATAATTTCAAAGATATTGTGACAACAGTAAACGTTTGAGGAATCCATTCTGACTGGTCGCTGGTTTGTTATTTTTTGCTATAACTCGATGTTCGCCCTGTAGTGTTGGCAAGTAAGTCTTAGAAATATAAATAAATAAAGTTAAACAGAATATTCCGAAGTGTGGTGATATGTATTAGAGAAATAATAAACATATAATTATTATTTTCAACTTGAAATTATAAATGGAAAATCGACTAATTATTTCATAGCGCCCATTGCTATTTGGTAAACATAATTGAATGACGAGACGTCATACGAACGAAAGGAATGATGCAAATTCGAATGATTGATTCGTCAGCCATGCATCACTAGTGCTACATGTTCATGATAGGCATAGTTGTGGGTGCATACACTGAGAAGGCTTCAGTTATGCAACGGATGGGTAGAAACGCATCGACCTGGGCATCCCGCAACCAGGACCTACAGGAGTAGGCCCGTGAGGAGTTCCCAATGACAGTAGTAGACAGTGAGTAAGCGGGTGGCACCGCCCTCTGCTGGTTGAAATGTCACTGGAGGAAGCAGATTACCAACGTCAATTCAAGTAGAGAGCAGTGCTCTTACTTGAATTATCGTTCGGTGGAGAAGCATCAGCTCCGATGGCGAGTAACGGGTACACCGCTCTCTGCTAATCGGAGCGAGGATGCTTCGATCGCAACACGCCCCATTTAACAGGATATTCTGGACCGGCCCAAAATTGAACTCAGCACCCCCGAAGTGGCGATACTGAACATCACGTTTTTATTTTTATCATATTTTCCTAATTACATTCAAAATATTCGTAATATGTATTTATTATAGATAGTAGATGATGATCTATAGATGAGCGAAAGCATGGTTGGGTTCGTTTTTTTGTCTTTATTCAGGTGGGGTTGGGTTCGTTTTTTTACCGTATACCAGGCACATCACATCCCTTAATATTTTCCTTGAAATCGTGACGTCATGCTCGTTTGGAGACACGTTTGACATCCTGTTCGTCGAGCGTAGTCGGTTAACGAGCCGCTAAGGCGTCAGATAGGAGAAAGCAACTGATTGAATTTCATATTGAATGTAGGAAATGAGCTTTTTCGTTCATTTCCAATTCTAGCAGTTTTTACTAGAATAGTCCAGTTGAAGGTATAGCATAGAAATGGGAACGGTATGTCCTTTTCTAGTTCTAGCGATTGCTAGAACATGAGAAATATAGAGAAAGATACAAAGTAGGAGAAGAGAACGTACCTGGGATTGAACCCACGACTTCCTGCGTATGAGGCAGAAGCAGTGGCCATATGACTAACAAGTCCGTTTTTATCCAAAATTTCATGGATGAAAAACTTAGTTTTAAGAATAGAATCAAGATATGCAGTAATCTCAATACAATACAATAATAATGTAAATAATGAAGGATGTATTTTACAACTTGGGTTGTTTGCATTTTATTAGATTCTCCCAATTGGCAAATTATTCTTGTTGCATATTTTTATTGTTTAAAAAAAAACAACTCAAAACATTGCATTGATAACACCCTCGGTGTCCATCAGCATTTGAGAGGTCAGGTCTTAGCTCAGTTATCGAACGGTTACTGTATTAAAAAAAATATGCTTCTCTTTCCCCTTGGAGGTTTTTGCCCAAAAACTAATATTTTGAGGGGGCAACAGAAATAAATTGGAATTTTTTGAAGATTTTCAGGACATTCTTCAACAACTCCGAGGAGTTGTTTGATTCCCCCCTGACATTTTGGAGATTAATAGGACATTAATTCAATTTAATATTTGTAACGGTCTTCGTGGATGTTTCCAAAGTGACTCACAATCGAGTAGACGAATCATGCCACAAACAAAAGATTTTCTTGATTACAGCGATGGCCCATTTTAAGAAATTTCACACATTTTGTACAGCGAAAATAAAAAAAAACGACTAATAAATTTTATGTTGTTATAACCACCCGCTATAGAAGAATCCATATAAATGTTATTAGTCAAATAAGGGGTATGTGTGTTTCCTCATATGTGTCATGCGAATTCACATATGTAGCCATTAGTAGGTAGATGCTATTGCTATAGTCAAAATTAATGTTGCCACACATAAATATAATGATTGGATGTTTTCAAGTCAATTATAAGAAAATGAAACCAATATGTTATGCAAGAAATTATCTGTTGGAAAAATAGTGGCGATAATAATGTGTAGGAGCACCTGGCAAACAATGAACTAGTTAATCGTCGGGCGTGCCCTCCACTAACAAAATTCCATCATTGCTTACGCGATGAAAATCACAAATCAAGATAAAGCTTGCATGTGTTTACACACAGCCATTAATATACAATGATATATTGAAAACATTTGAAAGATAGGTAAAATAGCATGTTGCGTTTTGCCGCCCCACATTACTTCAAAATACAAAGGATCAGATAAGTTAGAACGCTAGTCATTGGTGGGCTGCAGTTGAGGAAGTAGGTATTTATTTTCTAGTCTACCTACTGCGAAAAAAGTGAACCGCCAAGCTCCTCGCTGATGTTGTTTGCTGTTTGGTTATCTTCATAAATAAGTGACACGAGCATCGCAAATCATAAGAAGTCTGTTGTCGTTGCGTCGCGCCGTGGCGTCCTCTATGAAGCCACTCTTATCTTGAATTGTACTTACTTACAGACGAACTGAAGCTATCCGAAATTCTAGAAATCTCCATTTCCTATCATCTGACAATTGACGTAACAAGAGTATAGCTCTTCAATCTGCTATACGAACTACGAAAAGGTTTGAAGCCAAGCCTTTGATTGAAACAGCGGTTTTCTGTCTAATCACCTCAATGAACTGCGGATAAACCCCGATAAGCAAATTGCGCCAAAGGGGGACATAAATTATGGCGGTCAAATCTAATCGTTATCGTTAGTTACTGAATGACTGACCTCAAGGCTTGCAGGCGGATCACTTGCGAACAGCGTCTCATGTGAAAGTGTCCGGCACGAGTAAACAAAATGATCAATCGTACCAGCGATAACCCAATCCTTCCGCTCATGCTTCAGGTGGGAGACTTTATCGCCAGATTTAAATGCTTGGGTATTGTATAGGGGCGTTCCGATATTTCTGATTTATTAGGGCAGCCATTTTCACGGGAAATTAATCAGAATCCTTCTATGTTTCATTCCAAATTTATCTTTTGAATTTCCACGTGAAATTATATCAAATTTTGATAGGAGTTTCGTCAGAATCGGAGATGGCAAGATTTTTTCTCCGTTTCCATAGGTTTTTTTTACTTTCCACGGAGAATTCTTCTGAACATCGAAGATATTTTTTATTTTCTGCGGAACTTCTTCTGAATTGTGGCGAGAATTCCCCTAAATTTCACCAGAAAAGTTTACACGAATAATTATTACGGATATCCACGTCTCACCAAATTCTTCGGATTTTGGGTAATTCTTGAGTTTGGTAATTATTGAATTTGGATGTGAAATTTCGAAGGCTAATTCGCCTGTTACCATACAAGTTAATACTATTCCATTTAATTCCTCCACGTGGAAATCTTTACAGATACGTATTTTGACTTCAACAGAAACACTATCCTCTATGTCACGTACTTGACTCGACTTGAAGAGAACAACCACAGATTACACTATTTATACTATTTAGCCAGGTAGGGTAACGGGAGGGAATGTTAGCCTGGGATGAAACATTTTTCTCATCACGTAAATTGATAAAAAAAATCAGCGATATAGAGCATACGGTTTTCGTTTGATGCCGCACAATATATTTGCCTACCCTGCAATTATGCTACAAGCCACTCCTAATTATATGAATCAAAGTAAGTTTGTGACCTGGATGCGACCAGCCATTTTTTTTCAAGTTCAAATGTAGATTTTTCAGTTTTGTATGGGGCCCTTCTTAGCCGTGCGGTTAGACGCGCGGGTACAAAGCAAGAGCATGCTGAGGGTGGCTGGGTTCGATTCCCGGTGCCGGTCTTGACATTTTTCGGATTGAAAATTGTCCCGACTTCCCTGGGCATCAAAGTATCATCACGCTGATATACGAATGCAAAAATTGTAACCTGGCTTAGGAACCTCGCAGTTAATAACTGTGGAAGTGCTTAATGAACACTAAGCTGTGAGGCGTCCCAGTGTGGGAATGTAATGCCAATAAGAAAAAGAAGATAAAGATGACTCTTTTTTGTTTATCCACAGTGAATCTCTGGCAATTACATTCCAAAGCTTATTAAACAGCAGCAGACCAGAACAACAGCAGAACCAGCGAGCGTTCATCGGTTAGGTGTTTCTTAGCTAGGTTGAATAAAGTTAGTCTTTTGAGAGTGGTCAAATGGTGAACCTTTTTTTAAAAGCAACTCCCGGCAACTAAATCTTTAACTCGCCTAATGGAGGAGCATCATTCTCCAGCTGCATAAGCCATCATTTACACGGCCTATCACGAAGCCTACGGCATTTTCCGGCCTTCACTGTTATTGATGCTATTTTAACATACATATTTAATTAGTGTCCAGCCCATCGCAGTCTGCCGTGTATTATAAGAATACCCATATTTAATGTTTCGAAATTTATGACTCTTTTCTTCGAAAAACTGATCGAAATTGCAGAATTGCAGCCATAAGCAGCAGGATTTTGTATTAATGTCCTCTGGGAAGTCCAAAGAAAGACGTAGGTGTAGTCCCTAGGCGAAACTTTGAGAAACTTTTTTTGTATGAAACATTTTGCACGAAAAAAAAATTGTTTCTCGTCGGGCCTTATTAGCATATTTTACAAGTTTTCAGAAACTTTTTAGAGTAAGAGTTAGAAGAGTTAGAAAATATTGAAATATTGATTGTAGCCGAAGATATTGACAGTTAAACAATGTAATGGTTTTTCAAAAACTAAAATACGTCTGTTTCTAAGGCCTATATTTTGATAACCATATGGCTTATAGTGCTGATATTCTGGGGTTTAATGCTCTAAAGCAGCGGATCTCAACCTTTTTCTTGAGAACTTTTTCTCGAACTTGGAAATTCATTGAGGTACCCCCTATTTTTTAGCTGTAAATGAAAATAAGTTTATGATTTAAAGAAAAAATGGACATGATAACTAACGGAATATATGGTTCTCCAAAAATTTGTCTGAAATCTTCGTTATTCTGTATTCATAAAGAGTTTGAGGACTTTAATGGAGCCTTCAAAGCCTTTTGAAATAAGGCGTCAGCATACATTGAAAGTACAGCAACAGTTAGCTAACTGGGTGCTTTTTAACTGCACTGTTTTTTAACTGGGCGTTCACTAACTGGGCCAAAACCCAGTTAAACAGCAGTTATCCGTCAAAAAACAACAACAAAGACTCGGTGACGAGGGGATTCTGAATGGTATATTCTTTAAGCTTCATGTAAAACACGATCACAACAATGCATCGCGAATTCCCTCGTCAGCCCAGTGAAAAAGCGGAGTTCGTTAACTGGGCTGGTGTTTTAGCCCAGTTAACGAACGGTTGCTGTACGCTGCTGAGCCTCTTGAAAAAAGAACTCCGAGCTTCTGAAAAAGACGCATCCGATCCTCTTGAAATAAGGCTTTCGATCCTCTTGAAATGAGACTTCCGAGCCACTTGAAAAAGACTTCCAAGCCTCTTGAAAAAATGCTTCCAAGCCTCTTGAAAAAATGCTTCCGAGCCTCTTGAAAAAAAGCTTCTGAGACTCTTAAAAGCAGGCTTCCGAGCCTCTTGAAAGGAGGCTTCCGAGCCTCTTGAAAGGAAGCTTCCGAGCCTCTTGAAAGGAGGCTTCCGAGCCTCTTGAAAGGAGGCTTCCGAGCCTCTTGAAAGGAGTCTTCTGAGCCTCTTGAAAGGAGGCTTCCGAGCCTCTTGAAAGGAGGCTTCCGAGCCTCTTGAAAGGAGGCTTCCGAGCCTCTTGAAAGGAGGCTTCCGAGCCTCTTGAAAGGAGGCTTCCGAGCCTCTTGAAAGGAGGCTTCCGAGCCTCTTGAAAGGAGGCTTCCGAGCCTCTTGAAAGAAGGCTTACGGGCCTCTTGCAACGAAGCTACTGACCCTTCGGAAACAGCCTTCATGCTTCTCAAATGTAGGTTTCCGAGTCTTTCGATTCTAGATTTTAGTCACTCGACGTTTTGTCCTTTTGATCTTTTGTCCCATATCCCTACATACACTGTGCTGGTTGTTGTGGGCAGAATTTTTTGTTTGACTTACTTATCACTATGCATACGTAAAATACAAAGTTTTGGAATAGAGAATAACACGATTATCAAAATTGTATCAAACAATTTTTTATTAGAATTTTTGTACATCCGCCAGTACGCATTTATGTTCGCGGTACCACCTGGGGCCAGCGAAGAAATTTCCATGGGTACAAGTACCACTGGCTGAGAACCGCTGCTCTAAATCATTGGCTCTTCGTAGGTCAACTCGAATTACGAATTTACGAAAGTCGATTTTTTATTCTCGGCCACCTGATTCCCCATAATTCTGCAGTGAGTAGAGTACGCGATTGGGCGTGTTCGTATTTGGACGCGGAATAGTCGCGAAATCCGGTTTTGTACCGTGTGTGATGAGTAAATAAATCAATGCGTGATTGAACGTGTTTTATAGGACGTAGAATCGGGTTACTTTATTCTGCTTTGGACGGTTTGTAAGTAAATATTTATATGAATATATTTTAAAAACTTGTCATTATATTTTTATTGACAAATGCTCCCCGAACAGTACACATGTTGTACACTTATCACAGTAACTTATATGCGACCAGATTCAGTCACAATTAGGTTGCTGAAAACAGTTACACTTGACTTGTGCTAATTGGGTCTACTTTCCATTCAATGTTGTGCCGCAAACGAATTTGAAACCAAAGGCGATGAATGCATCAACATGGCCGGATGGAAGAAAATTGCGTGCATTTATGCATAGGTTTAATGATACATGAAAGCATCCCGCTTTAACTGGAATAATATTCTTCAGTGTTAGATACTCTATTTCAAGTATGTTGTGTCTGTTGTGCCTTGTTAATTCACATGTCGATAGATTAGTATAATGAAAAGAAAAATTGTTGAGCTTTTTTTTGTTTGCAATGTAAAAGCGCTGATAATTGTGAGCTCTTATAGATAATGTATAAAATACCACTGTAATTAGTATTTAGTAAGTTATTCAATCAGACCATAAAGGTCAGTCGGATGTAAACAGATAAATAAATTAATAAATAAATAAAGTATAGCAGGTACGTTCGAGTGCCCAAAAAACTTTTTTTTCCATTGGAGATTAAAAAAAAATGGATATGAATAACCCTGTAACTGAATCTTTAATATATGCACTGGTTCTCATGCATGGTCAACAAGGAATTGTGCAAATTTTCGCTTATTTTTACATAAACAGGAGGCAAGGCCCTGAGATGAGTTTTATGATGATTGTGTATCTCGGTTGGTATCTACTATCTGTGGGTAACACAATATTAAAACTTACACGGAAGTGACCGATAAGTTATCTTATGGAGCATAAGATGCCATCATGCCACGTTAGAATGGATAACTCTGAGTTTAATCTACAATAAAATCCAGAACGCCCGCAAGATAATAAAAGCTTTATCATTACGTGACTTCTGATTCTTTTATTTATTCTTTACATTATGAGTAAAAACCAATAGTGCTCGTGCATCCTGTTTTCATGTAAAATCCCATCACATTGCATTCGAAACAAGTTCCTCAAGCATACAAGATGAGTCTCAGATTAGTAGTTTTTTTGTCCCTAGCTATATTGATAGCATCTTGCAATGCAGGTAGTGAAGAAAGCGACACAAAGTATGGCAGCTCTAGCGAATCAGTGGAATCCAGAGAGATAAAAGAGACCTCTGGTGAAAGAAAATCCCAGTTTTCTAATGGGAGGAAGAATTTCAAGCAATCTCCCGAGGAGATACCGGAAGAAATTCCAGTGACTACTGACGCTCAACCATCGGAGGAACCCACGACGTCACAGGAACCTGATCCTGGAACAATATCCACAACCGAAGAAGCCGCGGAGGAAACTACAACAATTGATGAACTGACTACAACAGTGTCGAATCCACCTGATAACCTGAATACCCTCTGTAGAGGGCAAATGATGAGTCTTAAACACTACCCTGGTGATTGTTCTCGGTACGTCGTCTGTGCTCTAGGGCGTGTGGTTGGTGAATACAGCTGCGAATTGAGCAATATTAATAATCTACTAGGAATCTGCGCCTGCTGAACGAACAAATTGAACATGGAAACCAATACCGACCGTATAACTGAGAAGATGTGTTTATGAAAACTATAATATTATTCAAACGATGTATCATCAACTATAATTTTTCATTTTCTATCCATCTATATGAATAAAAATAAAGTGTCACGAATACACTCCAATACAATACATACAGTGGTTGTTAAGTTAAGTTAAGTGGTTGACCACTCGGCCCTTCATTTTTATTTTTATTTTTTCATAATTTGTTTGTTGGTAAGTAGTTTAAAGTGAATCCTACAGTTTTGTCTGATCGAGGCTTTAATTATTTCAAAGACTAAATTTGATAACCTACGTACCTATTTACACTACAATTTGATAACCTAGATTGAAACAAGCGCCCTAATCGCTTCCTGGACCGAGTGCAGGCAACGGACCTGCATATCTTCTCACTCACCAAAGCGCCCGTGCATTGTTTTCATCCCGGCTAGACGATGGACCTCAGACGTTCTTGTTCTGGGTGGGGTGTTCATGATCATTCGCAGGACTTTATTTTCCACCCGTTGCAGTTTGAGATGGTGGGTTTTGACGCAACTCACCCAGACCGGCCGTAATCGATCACAAGGAGGATGATTTGCTTGTAGGCAGCAAGCTTATCCTTCTCAGGGACAATGACGATCGACGGTTGATCAAAGGGTACAGTAGTTTCAACAAAACGTTGCACTTTGGCATCGTCTTGTCAACCTGTTACCGAAAAATGAGCGAAAAATAAGAGTGAAGCCAAAGTAGTCGACCTTATTGCTCCATTCCACAGTCATGCCATTGAGGGTGATTTGGCAGTCCCCAGTCGAAACAAGTTTGGGGGATTTAGAGTGGGGGAATATCATAACCTGGGTATTCGCCGCGTTGATACAAATCTTCCAGCTGGTGAGGTCCAGGCCTCGTTGGAGTTTTGCCGCTAGCGCTCTGATCACTCTACTGGTATACGATGGAGGTTATTATTATCGTCTTTATTAAACAGGTTTTCAGCCCTTGGCTGGCTCACTTCTATAGGGTGGAGGCGTCATTTGCGAACAGAGACAGAATGCCGCTTTCTGGAGGTTCTGGCATGCCGGACCTAATCAGGTAAAATAACATGGGCTCGAGGACACTGCCCTGGGGGACGCCTGCGATGATGTCGTGCGCAACGGAATTCGCTCCGCTGATTGAGACCCGGAATGCCCTCGCCGACAGGTAGTTTTTGATGATTTTAATCAGGTAGCTGGGACGATTGTAGCGTTGTAATTTGTACACCAGACCATAATGCCATACATTGCACTATGGTCCAGGATACAGATTTACGCGGAAAGATGCATTTTACGCCAAAACTATATTTTTTAGAAAAAACTGAAGTTCTACAAAATTGTTCGAAATAGTAAGGCCATTATTATGGTTCTACAAAAAAATAGAGTGGCCCATCATATAAAAAAAATAGAAAATATTTTTTTTATTTCTCGGAATACAGTCGCGATTCGCTGGTTGGGCCACGACCTCGGCCCAACTAACGAATTCGGTTTTTTAGTTGGGCCAACTGACAGCCATTTGAACACGTGTATTTCGACTTGAACATCACAAATGATGTCCAGTGACGCCCAATCTCGTTTTCCGTGTTTACATTGAATTTTGACGTACGGTTGCTTTTTAGTTGGGCCATGGCCCAACCAGCGGAGGCCCAACTAAAAAGTGACCCAAGCATTAAGATCCCAACCAGCGAATCCCGACTGTATTGACATGTTATGTTCTACAAAAATGTAGCGTAGCTTATTCCAATAAATTTTGTTGAAAAAACTTTTTCTGTAGCTCTTAAGTTGGCTGATTTAGAGCAATTTTACCTAATTGGATTAGGGTGTACCTCAAAAAACAGTATTTTTGATCTACTTTTTTTCTTTTAGATTTCTCAAAAAAGTCATCTTTAGGTGACTTTTAAAGCTTAAAAAAATGGGTTTAGGGTCATTTGGCCGAATGCCGTTTGGCCGAATGTCGTTTGGCCGAATGCCATTTGGCCGAAAGGGTCATTTGGCCGAATGCCATCTGGCCGAATGCCGTTTGGCCGAATAGTTGAAATTCTCCGAATGAAGGATAAATTAAGAAGAAGGAAAGAGAAAGAAGAAAGAACCATAGAAGAAGAAAGAATGAAGAAGGAAAAAAGAAAAACAAAAGAAGTAGGAAGAATAAAGAAGAAAGAAGGAAGATAGAAGATGGAAGAAAGAAGAAGGAAAAAGGAAGAAGGGAGAAGTAAGAAGGAAGAAGGAAGAAGGAAGAAGGAAGAAGGAAGAAGGAAGAAGGAAGAAGGAAGAAGGAAGAAGGAAGAAGGAAGAAGGAAGAAGGAAGAAGGAAGAAGGAAGATGGAAGAAGGAAGAAGGATAAAAGAAGGATAAAAGAAGAAGGAAGAAAGAAGAAGGAAGAAGAAAGAAAAAAGAAGGAAGAAGGAAGAAGGAAGAAGGAAGAAGGAAGAAGGAAGAAGGAAGAAGGAAGAAGGAAGAAGGAAGAAGGAAGAAGGAAGAAGGAAGATGAAAGAAGGAAGAAGGAAGAAGGAAGAAGGAAGAAGGAAGAAGGAAGAAGGAAGAAGGAAGAAGGAAGAAGGAAGAAGGAAGAAGGAAGAAAGAAGAAGGAAGAAGGAAGAAGGAAGAAGGAAGAAGGAAGAAGGAAGAAGGAAGAAGGCAGAAGGAAGAAGGAAGAAGGAAGAAGGAAGAAGAAAGAAGGAAGAAGGAAGAAGGAAGAAGGAAGAAGGAAGAAGGAAGAAGGAAGAAGGAAGAAGGAAGAAAGAAGGAAGGAAAAAAGAAGAAGGAAGAAGGAAGAAAGAAGAAGGAAGAAGGAAGAAGGAAGAAAGAAGAAGGTAGAAGGAAGGAGGAAGATGGGAGAAGGAAGATGGAAGATGGAAGAAGGAAGAAAGAAGAAGAGAGAAGGAATTGGCTTAATGAAGAAGGAAGAAGAAAAAAGGGAGAAGGGGGAAGGAAGAAGGAAGTAGAAAGAAGAAAGAAAGGGGAATGAAGAAGGAAGAAAGAAAAAGGAGGGAGGAAGAAAAAATAAAGAAGGAAAAAGAAAGACGGAAGAAAGAAGAAGGAAGAAGGAGAAGAGAGAAGGGAAAAGGAGGAAGAAGGAGAAAGAAGAAGAAAGAAGAAGGAAGAAGGAGAAGAAGGAAGAAGTTCTCTGTTCACTTTTCTCTTCCCACTTTTCACATTTCACTTCTCACTTCTTACTCCTCATTACTCACGTTTCATTTCTCAATCATCGCTACTCGTAATTCGAGGTAAATTTTCTAACTATTCGGCCAAACGGCATTCGGCCAAATGACCCGTTCGGCCAAACAGCATTCGGCCAAATGGCCTGACACCAAAAAATGCAACTTTCGATGGGTAAATATGCTCAATATCTTTTTCCGATCTTAAGTTATAATCGTTTTTCTGTCAAAATTTCATTTTTTTCATAAGTTGATATCTCCGGTTAGGGCAGACCTAAAAAATATATTCACACGGCATTTGAAAGAGTAACTAATATTCTTTATTATGTCAAAAAATTGGGGATATGATATTTTTTTATTTCAAGTTTTATCAAGTTTACTAAAATCATGTTTTTTCAAATAAATTGATATAACTCGACAACGGAAGAAGATACAGACGGTATTCTTATAGCAAAATACGCGTTTTGAAAAGCCCCAAAAGTCTTCAGATGATGACTTTCGTGAGAAATGAAAAATAAAAATTCTGTTTTTTTATAGGTACACCATAATCCAATTAGGTAAAATTGCTCTAAATCAGCCAACTTAAGAGCTACAGAAAAAGTTTTTTCAGCTAAATTGATTGGAATAAGCTACGCTACAACTTTGTAGAACACAACTTGTCAATATTCCGAGAAATAAAAAAAAATATATATTTTTTTTATATGATGGGCCACCCTATTTTTTGGTAGAAACATAATGATAGCCTTACTATTTCGAACAATTTTGTAGAACAACAGTTTTTTTTCTGAAAAATATAGTTTTGGTGTTAAATTCATCTTTCCGCGTAAATCTGTATCCTGGACCATAGTGCATTGTCAAACTCCTTCTCTACATCGAGTAAGGCCATGACGGAGGTTTTTGAGGCAAACTTGTCCGTCTGAGGACATTGGTAACTCGGGTCAGTTGGTGAACAGTTGACCGCGTCGGTAACCAAACTTTTCCTCGAGCAAAATGTTGAGATTTCCGACAGAATCAAGAAACCGGTAATGAATAGATTTTTCAAATAGCTCGGATAATCCTGAGAGAAGGCTGATGTGACGATTACTTTTGGGGGAGGAAAGATCCTTCCCAGGCGTACGGATAGGGATGTCTTTCGCTGACTTCCAGAACGATGGAAAGTAACTGAGCCGGATACATTGATTAACGATCAGCGAAAAGTGCTCAAAGAACGGAGCACTCATGTGTTTGAGCTCGAAATTCAGAATGTTATCGGAACCTGGGGCCTTCATGTTCTGCGATGATGTGTTTTGTTCAATTCAACTCGTGGATCACGTTGCTCGAATCTAGAAAAAATCGCTATTTAATTCAAAAGTGTGATGGCGATGTGTTTGTCTAACTGTGTGCCTTCAATCAACTTCTTCAGAAGGTTTTCCTGCAGCTTTTATGCACATGTACGTCAATTTTGTGTAAACATGCAGATAAGTTCACGCACCAAAATTCTAATTTGTTCACAATTGATTGATCGCTGTGAGCAGGGTTGTAAATATTCGGCAGCACTGGATGAAGGTGATGTTTTTTTATATCATTTTTTTATTTTCCTCCTGCTTTGAAATCAACCTCACATTCCCGGAGAGGCAGAAAAGTAAACAACAGAACTCACATCACCCACAGCGCCGCGAAGATGAAATTTACCACAGCAAAATGTACACATTCACCCAGCAAATTGAAAAAATTCACCACGCGTTTAAATGGGCCACTCACAGTCATACGGTAAGGCGCGAACTGAGCAGCATGTCAGAGCGACTTGGGAGTGGCTGAATGCGAAATTGAATAGTCGGCATCGGAAATGATATTTCGGCTGCACCCAGTCGCACTCACCAGGGCGGCAATGAAGGCGACAGCAGATTTTACTGAGATCCATGTTTTTCTCTGCATTGACTGTGAAATATTTCTACCCTGGCTGTGAGTTGATGTTTGGGACTCCCGTCGATCATTTTTCAGTGAGTAAAGGCAAACAATAATATGCCAGAGTGCCAGACCGTCTGGACGTTTGGGTCGATTTACTAGCCTTCGACGTTCTGCTGCGGACAAATCTTCCAGTTACTTATTACAAGAAGACAGCCATTTCTGATACTTCTATTAGCAGTAATGGATTCGTGTCCATATAGTACTCCCACATCAAATTCACACCACTGTGAGCACAAAAAAGTTTATTTTATAACTAGCAGGCCCGACGAACTGCGTTTCGCATAAAATGGATTTATTTTATGATTTTTTTTTTATATTCGCAATTTATTTAGAACACGGTTAATAAAGGGGGGTTTGCTCCTCTCCGGAGGTGCAAATCTTACTAAGCGTCTGTTCTCCATGTTAGGGGCGGCTGATCATCGTCCGAGTGCCAGCGAGGGACTCTAAGTGAAACTGCCCTAGCAGCACACATGTTCCACATAGGTTACTGTAACTAATATGTGACCGGATTCAGTCACAATCAAGTTGCTGCTGCCGGTTTTGTCTGACTTGTGCTGCTCGGGTGTGCACCATGATCCGCCGGGAATAAGGATGAATGGTCCTCCAGCCTTTAAAAAACATACGCAACGAACAATCCACAAGAGAGTACGGTCCGGAACCTTCGGCAAAGCCTCTGCGACGAAAAAAGACTAGCGATTGTAAACTCGGTTCGTGGAACTGCAAATCTCTCAACTTCATCGGGAGCACACGCATACTCGCCGATGTGCTCAAGGACCGTGGATTCGGCATCGTAGCGCTGCAGGAGGTTTGTTGGAAGGCATCAATGGTGCGAACGATTAGAGGTAATCATACCATCTATCAGAGCTGCGGCAACACACACGAGATGGGAACAGCTTTCATAGTGATGGGCAATATGGAAAGACGCGTGATCGATCAATGAAAGAATGTGCAGGTTGAGGATCAAAGGCCGGTTCTTCAACTTCAGCATAATCAACGTCCATAGCCCACACTCCGGAAGCACTGATGATGATAAGGGAGCATTCTACGCGCAGCTGGAACGTGACTACGACATCTGCCCAAGCCACGACGTCAGAATCATCATAGGAGATTTGAACGCTCAGGTTGGCCAAGAGGAGAAGTCTAGACCGACTATTGGGAAGTTCAGCTGACGAACGAAAATGGCCTACGACTAATTGATTTCACCGCCTCCAAGAATATGGCCATTGGCAGCACCTAATTCCAATACAGACTCCCGTATCGATACACCTGGAGATCACCACTGCAGACAGAATCATAAATCCACCACGTTCTGATTGATGGACGGCACTTTGCCGACATTATCGACGTCAGGACATATCGTGACGCTAACATCGGCTCTGACCACCATCTGGTCATCAACAATGTTCGGTACCGACGACCGCCGCGGTACGACCTAGAGCGACTGAAGCAACCTGATGTCGCCACTGCATACGCGCAGCAACTCGAGGCAGCGTTGTCGGAAGAGGGTGAGCTCAATGGGGCCCCTCTTGAGGACTGCTGGAATACAGTCAAAGCAGTCATTAACGACGCAGCGGAGAACAACGTCGGGTATATGAGACGAAGTCGATTGAACGATTGGTTCGACGAAGAGTGCAGACAGATTCTGGAGGAGAAGGACACAGCGCGGTCGCTCGCGCTGCAGCAAGGTACCCGGGAAAACGTGGAACGTTATAGACGGAAGCGGAGACAGCATACCCGCCTTTTTCAGGAGAAGAATGCCACCAAGAAGAAGCGGAGTGCGAGGAGATGGAACAGCTGTGAACAGCTGTGGAGGAGATGACTACGTCAATTCAGCGGACGATGGAAGCCAACCAGCCCCCACCTTGAGGGAAGTTAAGGATGCCATCCAGCAGCTAAAGACCAATAAAGCAGCTGGTAAGGATGGTATCGGAGCTGAGCTCATCAAGATGGGCCAGGAAAAGCTAGCCACTTGCCTGCACAAATTGATAGTCAGAATCTGGGAAACTGAGCAGCTACCGGAGGAGTGGAAGGAAGGGGTTATATGCACCATCTATAAGAAAGGCGACAAGCTAGAGTGTGAGAACTTTCGAGCGATCGCCATCCTGAATGCTTCCTACAAAGTGATTTCCCAGATCATCTTCCGACGTCTGTGACCCGACAACGGACCAGATCTTTTCTGTACGACAAATCCTTCAAAAATGCCGTGAATACCAAGTCCCAACGCACCATCTGTTAATTGATTTCAAGGCGGCATACGACAGTATACGGGTGTACAGTGTACACCCGCCTGAAACGCGTAGCAAGAAAAGTTGGACTTGTGGTGAATGCGTCAAAGACAAAGTACATGCTTGTGGGCGGAACCGAGCGCGACAGGGCCCGCCTGGGAAGCAGTGTTACGATAGACGGAGATACCTTCGAGGTGGTCGAGGAATCTTGGATACTTGCTATCGGCTGATAACTATGTTAGTTGTGAAATACGAAGGCGCATCATCTGTGGAAGTCGGCCCTACTACGGGCTCCAGGCGAAAATGCGGTCAAAAAGATTCGCCACCGCACCAAATGTGTCATGTACAAGATGCTAACGAGACCGGTTGTCCTCTACGGATATGAAACATGGACAATGCTCGAGAAGGACTTGCTAGCACTCGGAGTATTCGAGAGACACGTGTTTAAGGCCATCTTTGGCGGTGTGCAAAAAGACGGTGTGTGGCGGCGAAGAATAAAACATGAGCTTGCCAAACTCTACGTCGAACCCAGTATCCAGAAGGTTGCTAAAGCCGGAAGGGTACGATGGGCAGGGCATCTTGCAAGAATTCCGGACAGCAACCCTGCAAAGATGGTGTTCGCTTCCGATCCGGCAGGCACGAGACGGCGTGGAGCGCAGCGAGCAAGGTGGGCAGACTAGGTGCAAAACGACTTGTCGGGCGTTGGGCGCATTCGAGGATGGAGAGATGCAGCCTCGAACCGTGTATTGTGGCGTCAAACTGTTGATTCAGTGTTATCTGTTTAGATGTAGACTAAATAAATGAAATAAAACTGCATAAGACGGGGAATCCTGCCCCACTATTCCCTGTTGAAAATCAACCCGATCGCACTACGGGATTAAAAGTTTTGGACAAAATATTGATTTTATTCAACGCGAAATGTATAAAATAAAGAAATAAATAAACGCTGAATGCTTCCCTATTGTTATCTATTGAAAATTGGCCAGATCGGACTATAGGCTCAGAAAATATAGTCAAAACATAAATAATTTATGCAAAAAGGATTATGCAAGTATTACTCATTTTTAGCCCTTTTTCTTAATTGTTTGCTCGCATTCAACGCGGAATCCTGTCCCACGTAAGTGTCAACCCTAGCCGTAAGGCATGCAAAGATAACCATGGGATCATTAGGAGCGACCTCTTCAGTAGGATTTGACGGCAGCCATAAGGGGGACCCAATTACAATGAGTGAAGCTACAAATAATTCTTTTGACTATGCGTTAGGCATGGAGGTGGTAAATCCCATTGTAAAGGGGGGTTTGGTGAGGTCTCCTCCCAGGGAGGCGGTGAGCGGAGCGACGGAGGCTGCATCTAGCAGCACCGGAGTCTCCCCAGCAGTGACGGGGTATAGCCCTATCAGCACGCTCGATTGGGCAATGGCAATGAAGAAAAGACTTCGGCTAACCCGAAACGGATCAAGCAGCAATCCGGCGAAGGCGCTCAGAGCAAAGCCAAAGGACGTGCGACCATAAAGGTCAAACGTCATATGACCGGAGCAGATCGGGGTGACTTCTTGGCCCAAAAAGGCGAAAGGCTCCAACAAGGGGCAAGTCGGACCGCAAGATGGTACCAGCTGGCCTGTGATATTGACATAACAGACCGAAAATTTCTGTCAGCTGGCCAGTAGGGCAAAGCAGAAGTCGAACGCATCTCGGCCCGCAAAGAAAGCTAAGGACAGAGGCGAGGCCTTGTTGGTGAAAACTGATAAGGAAAAGTACGCTGAAGTACTTAAATCGATGCGGGCGGCCGAAAAGCTTTCGGCGCTGGGTCAGGACGTGCGAAGCGTCAGACGCAACAAGACCGGTGAAATGATCTTGGTTCTGAAACGTGGCTAGTGGGACTGACTACATGAAGCTGGCCCAAAAGGTCTTGGGTGATGACGCTGAGGTGAGGTCGTTGGGGACGGAAATGACCCTCCAGTGCAAGCAACTGGACGAGGTCACGAACGCGGCCGACGTCGTCTCTGCTGACACAGATCAGTGCAGTACAGACGTCGAGAAGACCTGTGTACGCCTAAGAGGCGGTCGCTTTGGCACGCAGGTAGCCTACCTTAGGTTACCGGTTGCGGAAGCCAAAATGGTAATGGAGAGAGGGAAGTTGAAGATCGACTGGTCAGTATGCCCAGTGAGCAAAATCTAGCCGCGCTCAGTGGACAGGTGCTATCGGTGCTTAGAATTGGGGTACAAGTCCCTTAACTTGTGGCCCCGCCAAGGTAGCCATTAGAACAGTTCAACCAGATGATCGATAGGCCTTCGTCTGACCTAGTGAGCCGGTCGTCATGGAGTGGAGTGGGGCAGCCGCTGCGCTGCACCAATCGAAGGTGGCAAACGTTACTCAAGGCGCTAGCGAAGCTCGACGCAGTGCTAGTTAATGATGGTTGCACGTTAAAAAGGAACGCGGTTGAGTCATGGATTGACGTAACGTTTGTCAGTCCTGGTCTGTCACCAGACTTAAACTGGAGGGTGGATGAGGGGTACACCCGTAGTCATCATCTACACCCAACCGGCGGTTGTTAGATTTTCCAACAATTCTGTATAAGAATCTACAAAAACCTGTATAAGAACTGGGCATATGCGAAATTGCTAGATTCTTATACAAAAATTGTATAAGAATCTAACAATTTTGTAAGCTTTTCGAACATTTTTTGTATAAAAATCTAACAATTTCGCATATGCCCAGTTCTTATACAGGTTTTGGTAGATTCTTATGCAAAATTGTTTGAAAATCTAACAACAGCCGGTTGGGTGTAGCAAATCGCATTAAGATCAACAATGGTGTGCAACATCCGAGGTCCGGGGTGGAGAACCAATCACTTCGACAGCGAAGTTTTCACCGCGGCCCTGGGACTGAAAGCCAACACTGAGGTTTAGGCGGGAATACGTTGGTAGCTGTCCTATCATACGCGTTCGACGCCACCATGCCGAGGATAGCCCTGCCAAGAAATAACAGACGTCCGGTATACTGGTGGAGTCCCGAGATTGCGACTCTTCGATCAACCTGCCTCAACGTTAAACGAAGGATGCAACGTGCCTGCACCGAGGATGAAAGAGCGGACCGCCGTGAAGTGTTTAGAGCTGCGAAACTGGCCTTTAACAAGGCCATCAAGAGCAGTAAGAGAGCATTTTTCGACAACCTATGCAAAGGAGCCAATGCGAATCCGTAGGGTGACGCCTACAGGATAGTGATGGCCAAGACCATACGAAGCCCTTCACCCCAAACGGTCCTCGTATAGGTTGACGAGGATTATCGAGGTACTTTTCTCTGGCCTCCTGCACCGCAAGGCAAAATGAGTGCGGCCGAAATGGTGGCTCCGGTGACGAACGGAGAGTTACTCGCGGTGGCTAAATCCCTGGTAACGAACAAAGCTCCAGGGTCTGATGGAGTTCCGAACAGCGCTCTCAAGGCAGCAATCATAGCGAACCCGAACATGTTTAGGCTAGTTATGCAGAGATGCATTGATAATTGTAGATTCCTCGAAAGATGGAAAAGACAAAAACTGGTGTTGTTGCCGAAGGCCGGGAAGCCGCCGGGCGATTATGAAACCTTATGTATGACGAGGTTCTGAGGCTAAAATTTCCTTCCTGGTGTTAAGATCGTCGGCTTCGCCGATGACGTAACCTTTAGAGGTCTACGGGGAGTCAATTCCCGAGGTAGAACTGACCGCAGCACACGCGATCAGCACGATGGCGGATTGGATAAGCACTAGAGGCCTGGAGCTCGCTCAACATAAGACAGTTGTGGTTATCGTCTGGTTATCTGGTTATCTGTGGTTATCTGGTTACCTAATCCGTAAAAGGCCCTATTCGCAGCAGCAATACGTCTTTTCACTTCACAATAAACGTCATTGTCACATGTCACAAGCGTTCCAAGGTAAACAAATTCTTCAACAACTTCAAACACATCCCCATCAACCACTACTTCTGCACCAACACCAGGTCTTCCCCTATCTCTACCTGCCGCAAATACTTTGTCTTGGTAGAGTTAATGGTTAAGCCTATCCTCGTCGTCTCCATCTTCAGTGGGACAAACGCCTCCCCTTCTGCTCTGCGATCGATTCCAATGAGGTCGATGTCGCCCGCAAAGCCCAGGGACATACGTGACCGTGTGATATGATAGTGCCGTTCCTCTGCCCGCCAGATCTCCTAATAGCGCCTTCGAGTGCAATGTTGAATAATAAATTCAAAAGTGCCTCACCTTGCTTCAATCCGTCTAAGGTCACAAACGAAATTGACACTTCATCTGCAATCTTGAATTCGAGCCATCCAGCGTTGCACGTATCAGTCTAATCAGTTTCGCCGGAAAACCATGTTCAGACATTATCTGCCACAGCTCATTTATCTTCACTGAATCGTACGCTGCTTTGAAATCAATGAACAGATGGTGAGTCTGCAAGTAGTACTCCCGGAATTTATCAAGCATCATTCGCAGGCTAAACATCTGATTCGTCGTTGATCGGCCCTCACGAAAACCTGCCTGGTATTCGCCGACGAAGGACTCCTCAAGCGGTCTCAGTCTGTTAAACAGGATACGAGACAGTATTTTGTACGCCGACTTCAGAACGGTGATCCCTCTGTAATTGGCACACTCTAGTCTGTACCCTTTCTTATAGATTGGGCATATAAGGCCATCCAACCAGCCGGCATGTAGTTCTTCATCCTCCCATATTTCCTGGATAATGTGGTGGATTGATTGATGCAGCTGCTCACTTCCGTGTTTGAGAAGCTCGGTCGGGATCTCGTCCTTCCCAGCAGCTTTACTGTTTTTCAGCTCGTTTAGAGACTTCTTAACCTCGTCCAGCGTTGGTGGTTCCACAGCTTGACCGTCGCCGACTATGTCCATCCTGCTTCTTAATACACCTTCGTTTTCACCATTCAACAAATCTTCGAAGTGCTCCTTCCACCTGGCTGCCACCATAGTCTTGTCTGTCAGCAAGGATGTGAAAAACAAAAGACAAATAAATCAAACAAGATAAATAACCTATTCAACACAATATCGTGTTTGATTTCACATAAGATGCTAAAGTGGAGGCAATATAGGTACTTCTTATACAGTATACAGAGATACTTCCACTTTTGCATCTTATGTATCATCACATACGATTTTGTGTTGATTGCGTAAAACAAATAAGACAAATGAGACAAATAAGACACATAATAGAAATAAGACAAATATTACAAATAAGACGAATAAGACAAATTCATCGAATAAGGGAAATAAGACATAAGACAAAAAAGACAAATAAGGCATATAAGACATAAGACAAATTTGACAATAATATAATATATATAAGGGAAAGTTACAAAATGGATCATCAGTAGTCGTTGATCTCCATTTCTCAAAACCGTGTTGCACCTTCGTATTTCACGACTAACATTAGCTAAGATCCAAGGAAGACGTTTGCAAGGACCAAAGGTAGACGATTTTATGCATCATCTCGAAGGTGTCCCCGTTTATCGTAGCACAGCTTCGCAATCGGCCCCTCTAACTAGCATGCACATTATCTTAGACACATTGATTAGTTCAAACCGCCTTTTTCAAATGTTCGACCAAAACAGTCCATCGCAAAGCAAAAAATTGGCTGAATCGATCCTTACTTGCAACCTTCAATACAAGATAAATACACTGGTGGTGTATTTATATTACTTCAAGCCAATATTGAACTGCAGGGTCGATATTCACACAATTTTGCACACCACTCATTAATGATTCTATCAGTTCCAGGAAAGCTGTTATCGTCCATGATTATCCGTAGTCGCGGTCTATACCGTCGCATGCTGCCTTGAAATGCATGAACAGATCTCCTCCCTATATAGGAGCAACATATGCTTAATAACTTATTCGAACTATGGCAACGGCGATAGAAATCGTTTTTAAGGGTAACGCAAAATTGATTTGAACTGTTCTTGGAAAAAGGAGCTTAAACTGAAAATGTTTATTTCGGTACCCTTCTAACGCAAAAAGCATTGTTCAGTTTATTTGATACACTACCCCACTCTAAGTTACAGACATGGTAGATCAATCATTTTTTTCTATTATTAGGCAATTTTCTAAGAACTATGAAGATTTTTAATATGATCAAATGGAATGTACTACTTCCACGTTAAAAATATTTTTGTTTTACACAGATAACCCGAATTCGGGGTTTCCATTAGGCATTGCGAGCAAAGACGTGGGATTGCCAAACCCGAGGTAGTGAGCTTTGTTTTTAAACTAGCCCAAAATCATTCATGTGGAAATAATTCTCGGCTTTCAGTTCTTAGGTAATCAACGTGCTAGTTATACAGTATCTTGTATAAATAATAAATTTGTAGAAAGTAGAAAGCCTTCAATTTATATCTGTGAAAGTGCTGGTAAGAACACCAAGTGAAACCTGGCCAAGTTTCAGTAGGATTGTGGAGGCATGAAAGAAAAAGATAAGGAACCTTCATTTGCCAATGTTATTGTTGCGGAATGCAATTTTTGGCAATAACACATCTATTCAATTAGCTTTGGTGCACATAGCAGGCTTGCTTAGTGCCGTTCCATTTGATGAGTAAGAGCGCTATTTTAAGTGCAACAAGTCGGCGATAAATGAGGTTGACTACTTTGTTCCATTAATTTTGAACCGATACACAGCACTATCGGTGTACACTTTATCGTTTTGCGTAGGTTACTTGCCGCATGCTTCAAGGATATAAACAAATGTTTCCGTTTGGAATGAATCAGTGATATTTCGTAACTGTCCACTGGCAATCAGTTGCTGACATTTGGCTTGAATAATAATGAAACTTCTCGTGGTATACACGATCGCCCTGGTGGCAGTGATCCACGGCATAGAAGTTGATAAAGAGTGTGCTGGAATCCGTAACGGAAGCACTTTCCGAGTAAGGGACGATTGTTCAAGATACTACGCTTGCACGAATGGAAAATTTGAAGGGTTTCAATGTCCATCGGGACTTTACTGGGACCAATTCTCCCGAGTTTGTAAAATTCCAGAGCAGGTTTCCTGTTCTGTGGGACCTTTTGTACCAGAATCAGTGGCACCAGAAGCCCCTGTAGCTCCTGTTGCTCCTGTCGCTCCTGTCGCTCCAGTTGCTCCCGTAGCTCCAGTAGCCCCAGAAGTACCAGTTTGGACCACTGCACCAGTTATCATCACTACTGCAATCGTACCGATAAACATCGATGACTCCGAAGTCGAACATGCGTACAAATGTCCCAAGAATGGCGTATCAAGCGTTGCTCATAAGGACAGCTGCTCAAAATACGTCATGTGCTTTGACGGTGTGCCGGTTGTTCAGGACTGCGCCCCAGGACTTCATTTCGATGCTACCTCTGGTCAATGCACTTACCCGATCTACGCGAGATGTGGTCTACAAGACAGAATCTGCCCGATGTGGAATGACCCCTACAAAATGATTTTTATTGCTGACAGATTCGACTGCGCGAAGTAAATGAATTAGCTTAGAATAATTATCCCACTTGATACTAAAATACTATTATCCCTAGGTATTACTACTGCTACAATGGTGAGCCTCACGAAAACAGCTGTGCACAAGGGCTGCATTGGGATCCCATCAACAATTGGTGTACGCCAATTGAGAAGTCGCATTGCACCAATTTTACTCCATACAAAGAGGTGTACGAACCGTTTCTGACCCCTAAAACGGTTTCCTGTCCGGACACTTCAGCAAACTGGGTAGACCATCCAAAGAGCTGCCGTCACTACTATCTATGCTATAAGGGTAAAGCGATGCTGAAACGCTGTGACGAAGGTCTCAACTGGGACAATACATCTGGATCGTGCAACTACGAATCTATCACACACTGCAGTAAATAGATTGGGATGAAAACATATCGTTGGGTTATGGCTGCTAATTAAATGCAATACAAAAGTGTATACAAGCATATAACTGTGATACATATCGCGTATTTGAAATTTCTTATTGTTAGCATGACATAAGGTACACCGAAGAAAGTAGGATCTGCCAAGGAAAATGAAAATACAGATAAGAACAGTTTTGCACACTTCTTATGTGGTTTTGCTCAATAATTAATAAATTTAAAAAATGGGTCGAGTTTTCACTTTCCTTCATAATAGACCTCGGATGCTCCGGTGTACCTTACTTCCACTGAAACTTAGCATTTTGTATTTTCCAATTACCAAGATTTTATTAAAATTTAACAAAAGCGTCAGATAAAGAATAAGATTAGAGAAATCCCATAAGTTATGACACTTGTTTAGAAAAGAAATGAGGGTTTCGAGAAATAAGGTGGTCCTTAAGCAAAATGGATCTCAAACTGAATGTGACGAAAAGCTTGAGGACATGGATTGGCATGCCCAATATTTGCATATAGTAATCAATTGATCTAATCTCGAGAATTGAGCAATGTTAGCTTAACTTACTATTATCATCCTTCACATGATTTTATTCTTTGAAATCTTGTAGAAATCGATTGTTTTCAAAATCTGGTGATTTTTTTCTTTATTTAAAAACTCTGATAAGAATTTTGAGCATTTTCGGACAAATTCGAACGGATTGCATGATTCCCAGGTTTTGCCATACATTCAGGGATGGGGAACAACAAATTTCTAAATAATCATAAACGAGTGTGAATAGTTCGAAGATTATTTCTTGATTTGAAGCATTTACCGTTACTTTTTAAACTTATTTTTCTTTACGTCACCAAAACAGAATGCCAATAAGAAGATAAGGCTTCACTGTTGATATTAACCCTTAAATGCGCAATGTTGTTTTAAAACAACAAACCGAAAATACGTTTAATGTTAATTATTTCAATGGTTATTTATGTTAAAAATATTTCCGACGATTTCTAAAAAAATCGCTTTGCGCCTTTAAGGGTTAAACTGATTTTTATAAGGTTTATATGTATTATAATGTTGTGTTTATTATCAATTTTCTTTCAGGTTTACCGTTTTTGAGAAGGCAATAACAAAACACGTGTCACCACGCACTGTTCATACCCGAATGATTCGCCGAAACGTGGTGCGTTGTTCCCTGAGACGCGTTTCGCCTCATGAGTTTTTCGGCATCGAAATATCACCACTTTTTTATATGTAGGGGAGAATGTTCCCAAACCGACCCCCTAAATGGCAAAGGCCATGAAATTGCGAAAAATGAGTTTTGGTCAAGTTCCGTAGTCTATATTGTAGCGGGGACATTATTCTATATATCTGAGGCTTCATTATGGGTGCAGCTGTGGAAAGTTAGGAGATATAGAGGGTAAAGTGAAAGTATACGTTTTCGGCATTCTCAAAAATGGTGGTCCGAAACCGACCCTTTTCCTGTAGTCCAGAACTGATCTATATTTCGCACAAAATAGTTTGAGTAACGACAAACGAAAGCGCAGATAGATTAGCCAACAGCGCCATCTGCAAGAAACAATTGATCAGTTTTCCATGATTGTGGCTACGACAAAATTTTCCCACAGTTATGGAACAGTTTAGTATTTCCTGTATAAATCACTTCCTGGTCGTTTTTTGTGTCGACATCCACGCTCAAAAGCAATAATAATTGGTTGGTGTTATATTGCAGCAATCACATTGGCGGTATGTACGAATTTATGGCTAATATTTGCATTAAAACGGCTTTGTTTACATTCGCCGCCATCTTGGACACGAAGTGTTCCATAATATGATTGTTTGCAATCGATTAGAAGCTCAGTAAATTTGTTCTAAGCAAATCTATTTCATGGATATCACATAGCGATCCGAAAACTTGGATCTTAACGTTGGTTTTCATGTATTAATATCTACAATTAATTGATTTTGTGGAGTGTTGAAAGTAATTGAATGTTGAGAAAGTTGTTGAGCGTTCCATAATTGTGGGGGTAGTGTATGGGACCAACATTATCCCCTACTCAAGAGTGAATTGCACGAATGACAATTACGTTTGCGGAGGTGATGTAGGGTAAGACGGTAAAAATGGCCTCCTGGCCATAACGCCATAACTGTGAAATTTCTAGAAAACTAGAATTTACTAAGGTCTATAATCAGTTGGTACGTTTAAATATTTGTAAGACCGCCATACAACGTGAAAGTGGAAATATTTTTGTGTTACGTGGGGCGTTATGTGGCATATTATACAGTCTTACCCTAGCTAGATGAAAATTCTCTTTCCACTTTTTGTCCTATCTCACTAAATAAGAGAAGATCCATTAGTTACGAAACGCCCCCCATCCGCTCTATGTCACACTTTTTGTATGAAACATCTGAAAATTTTGTATGGGATGTCACACATCAGGGAACCCCTCCCCCTCTAAACGTTACGTAATTTGTGGGTGTTCCCTAATCTATCACGAAATCATTTAGAAATTTGTCCACTCTCTTTTCCCCTTTCAAATCATGCAGTAAAAAAGTCAAGGGCCCCATACGCCTGTCACTGGCGAACAAAGCTCGTGTGCTCTGCATCGAAGCTTAAAACCTGTGTTTGGGCACAATCGTTAATGCGAACATATTTTATATTCGGTTAGTTACTGCAAATAAATTATTTTTCGAGTCCCCATAATCAAGCAGGTATCTCAAGCATACCACATCGTTTTATTGCTGCATGATTGAGTGTTTGATTTTGATAAAATATCGAAAACAAAAGTGTGCATAAAAATTGCCGCGCCATAAAAAAAGAGGGTAGAGAATTAATACTGTTGTTTACATTTTAGAACCAACTGCTCCGCCTTCTCCCCCTTAAAAAAAGTAGAGTGCAATATGATGGGGGGGTCGGTTTCGGACCACTGCTTGCCGGTCGGTTTCGGACCACCCCGACTTTTTTCGCAAAATGACGCGCCGTTAAATAATGCCATCTCATACGACCTAAACTAAGTACGTGCAACATAGCTAAGACCATCAGATCACTCCTGACAGAGTCCAAGTTTCAAAGTGCTCGCGTTTTCGGGGGCACACCACTCGATACGGAAGCAACGAACAACTGTCATTTTTATTTTTTCACGCATGCTGCGACGCAGCAAAGCTGAATCAACAAAAATGACAGTTGTCCGCCGCTGGGACAAACTCAACTCGTGTGTTTGTGTGTTTGTCCTTGTGTTGCAGTTAAAATGGAACGCAAGATTGTCTTTATCCTCTGCAGATGAGGCGTTTCGCCCGGGGCCCATTTTTAAAACACATTTTAAATGCGTTAGAAAGTCTCAAAAGCCTTGTTGATTTGATAAGGAGATCACTGTGAAATGTTGCTGGTTTTGTAAACTTTGCGTCTGCACATTGAAATGGTTAGGTATTCTTGTTTCTATTGATGAAAACATCGAAAAGGCTTAAGGGTGGCTCTTAGTGAGCCTACGCATACTTGGGTATCATTTATATGCTGCAGATGCTATCATGTACATGATCTACAACGAAGCCAACGGCTTCTTCCAGGTTTTTCCCTATATTATCTTCACTTGACGCATGCATCAAAATCCAAATATTAAAGTTCATTTCATTTATTTAGTTAACATCTAAACAGATAACACTGAATCAACAATTTGACGCCACAATGCACGGTTCGAGGCCGCATCTCTCCATCCTCGGATACGCCCCACGCTCGCCAAGTCGTTCTGCACCTGGTCTGCCCATCTCGCTCGCTGCGCTCCACGCCGTCTCGTACCTGCCGGATCGGAAGCGAACACCATCTTTGCAGGGTTGCTGTCCGGCATTCTTGCAACATGTCCTGCCCATCGTACCCTTCCGGCTTTAGCTACCTTCTGGATACTGGGTTCGCCGTAGAGTTGGGCGAGCTCATGGTTCATTCTTCGCCGCCACACACCGTCTTCTTGCACACCGCCAAATATGGTCCTAAGCACCCGTCTCTCGAATACTCCGAGTGCTTGCAAGTCCTTCTCGAGCATTGTCCATGTTTCATGTCCGTAGAGGACTACCGGTCTTATTAACGTCTTGTACATGACACATTTGGTGCGGTGGCGAATCTTTTTCGACCGCAGTTTCTTCTGGAGCCCGTAGTAGGCCCGACTTCCACAGATGATGCGCCTTCGTATTTCACGACTAACGTTGTTGTCAGCCGTTAGCAAGGATCCGAGGTAGACGAATTCCTCGACCACCTCGAAGGTATCCCCGTCTATCGTAACACTGCTTCCCAGGCGGGCCCTGTCGCGCTCGGTTCCGCCCACAAGCATGTACTTTGTCTTTGACGCATTCACCACCAGTCCAACTTTTGTTGCTTCACATTTCAGGCGGGTGTACAGTTCTGCCACCTTTGCAAATGTTCGGCCGACAATGTCCATGTCATCCGCGAAACGAATAAATTGACTGGATCTGTTGAAAATCGTACCTCGGCTGTTACACCCGGCTCTCCGCATGACACCTTCTAGCGCAATGTTGAACAACAGGCACGAAAGTCCATCACCTTGTCTTAGTCCCCGGCGCGATTCGAACGAACTGGAGTGTTCGCCCGAAATCTTCACACAGTTTTGCACACCATCCACCGTTGCTTTGATCAGTCTGGTAAGCTGTTCTCGTCCATAATTTTCCATAGCTCTACGCGGTCTATACTGTCGTATGGCGCCTTGAAATCAACGAGCTGATGGTGCATTGGACCTGGAATTGACGGCATTTTGAAGGATTTGCCGTACAGTAAAGATCTGGTCCGTTGTCGAGCGGCCGTCAACGAAGCCGGCTTGATAACTTCCCACGAACTCGTTCACTAATGGTGACAGACGACGGAAGATGATCTGGGATATCACTTTGTAGGCGGCATTAAGGATGGTGATCGCTCGAAAGTTCTCACACTCCAGTTTGTCGCCTTTCTTGTAGATGGGGCATATAACCCCTTCCTTCCACTCCTCCGGTAGCTGTTCGGTTTCCCAGATTCTGACTATCAGTTTGTGCAGGCAAGTGGCCAGCTTTTCCGGGCCCATCTTGATGAGCTCAGCTCCAATACCATCCTTACCAGCTGCTTTGTTGGTCTTTAGCTGTTGAATGGCATCCTTAACTTCCCTCAAGGTGGGGGCTGGTTGACTTCCATCGTCCGCTGAACTGACGTAGTCATCTCCTCCGCTGCCTTGACTTTCACTGCCTGTACTCTCAGCGCCATTCAGATGTTCCTCGTAGTGCTGCTTCCACCTTTCGATCACCACACGTTCGTCCGTCAAGATCCTCCCATCCTTATCCCGGCACATTTCGGCTCGCGGCACGAAGCCTTTGCGGGATGCGTTGAGCTTCTGATAGAACTTGCGTGTATCTTGAGAACGGCACAGCTGTTCCATCTCCTCGCACTCCGCTTCTTCCAGGCGGCGTTTCTTCTCCTGAAAAAGGCGGGTCTGCTGTCTCCGCTTCCGTCTATAACGTTCCACGTTCTGCCGGGTACCTTGCTGCAGCGCGACCGCCCGCGCTGCGTCCTTCTCCTCCAGAATCTGTCTGCACTCTTCGTCGAACCAATCGTTCCGTCGACTTCGACCCATATACCCGACGTTGTTCTCCGCTGTGTCGTTAATGGCTGCTTTAACTGTACTCCAGCAGTCCTCAAGAGGGGCCCCATCGAGCTCATCCTCTTCCGGCAACGCTGCCTCGAGATGCTGCGCGTATGCAGTGGCGACATCAGGTTGCTTCAGTCGCTCTAGGTCGTACCGCGGCGGTCGTCGGTACCGAACATTGTTGATGACGGATAGTTTTGGGCGCAGTTTAACCATCACCAGATAGTGGTCAGAGTCGATGTTAGCGCCACGATATGTCCTGACGTCGATAATGTCGGAGAAGTGCCGTCCATCAATCAGAACGTGGTCGATTTGTGATTCTGTCTGCAGTTTTTTTTTTTTTTTTGTCGAAAAAACAATCCAAAATTTTGCTACTTTAACTTTAATATAAATATTAAAGTTAAAGTAGCAAAATTTTGGATTTTTTTTTTCGACAAAAAATTATAATCGAGATTTACATTCATAGGCAGCTGGAATCGAGTCTAATGCCTTCTGGAAAGTCCAGAGAAAGGGTTAGTGGTAGTCCCAAAGCAAAACTTTGGAAAGTTTGTTCGGTGTGGAACTCACGATATGAAAAAAAAATTTCTTCATCAGGCGTTATTAGGCTGTTCTGCTAAAAAAAGGTTATGAAACAAGCTTAAAGAAAATCTTTTAAAAGTCGATTATTTTGGCAGACCAAATGCATTGGTTCATCAACAACTAAAAATTGTCTGTTTCTGATGCCTGTATTTCGGTTACAATATGGATTAGCGTTTTGATATTCTAGGGTCTAAAATATGTGAGTTATTAATTGAAAATTTTTCTTTGTCCGCCTTTGCATGAGCATGTATCTTGTGTGGCAAATACAATGGGTACACTATGCCCAGTGTGTTGAGAAAGTTTCCAACCCGAAAACACCGGACCGAGAATCGAACTCGTCATCTCCGGATTGGCAATCATTCGCCTTCGCTCGCAAGGCTAATGGAGACCCCAGTAACTAAGCATTCATATCGAAGTAAATTTGTGAAAAAATGATCTCATAATATGCAAAAGAATCTTCTTGTCAATTAGACATATGTTTGAGACGAGTAATGCCTTTGTTAAAGTTCTTTCTATGAGAATTATGGAATTATTTACATATTGCAACAGCTTGTAGTGAAAACGACAAAATATCCAATTCATAATATTTTTAAATTAGTATACGTTAAAAAAAACTGTTGATGACACTCATTTGACTACGCAACCGAAGCAAAATATCAGTTAGCAAATATGCTCCATGCACTTCATGACCTAGAGTTTTTATCTACACATTGCGAATGATAACCAAACGAAACCCATGGTGTCATCAATACCAATTTGACCTCGCGGTAAAAGTGTATTTCATGTGAGTTTTCTTGCTTATATTGCAGCAAGCATCCTACGCAATCGAATAGAAATAGTAGAACTGCTGCATTGAAACGATTGATCAGTGATGTCGATCAGAAAATTTGCTTTTTTGACTCAAACTATATTGTGTTTCTTAACAGCTTCAGCTATACCGCCGGAAAGCTATGTATGTAAAGACGAGCCAGATGGTCAATTCGTTGGAGATCCCACGGATTGCAGCCATTTCTACATGTGTCAAGGTGGAACTGGAATAGGTGCAACTTGTCCAACGGGGATGCTATTTGATTCATCACAAAATCGATGCGATTTTGATGCTGAATGTATGACAACCGTCGACCAAACGACCAGTTCGTCCACAGAAGCATCAACGAGTTTTACTTCTACTTTTGACCCAATCGAGGAGGGGATAACTACCCCTAGCGTTGGGACTGATGTAGAACACTTCTGTAGAAATGCAGATCCAAGTGTTCCGAATTTCTTTCCGAGTGCCACCAATTGTGAACAATACTACATATGTTTGAATCGGAAGCCTTTCATGTTGGCATGCGGTGAAGGAAGATATTGGAATCAGCAGAAGCGATGCTGTGATGCTCCGAAGGCAGCACACTGCTCGGTAAAATATTTGTGAAGCATTTTAGTATCTACTATTTATTTACATTTGTTTTCAGGTATCCGTTCCAACCGAGTTTCCGAATTGTCCACCAAAAGGGTATGCATTTTTCCCCCATCCGAAGATCTGCGAGTTTTTCCTGTACTGTGATTTAGGAATTATTTCCGTTCAGAAGTGTCCCTTCTTTTATCACTGGGACCCGAATCTTGAGAAATGTGTATGGAAAACAGCATCCAATTGCACGAAGAGCAGCGTCAGTGATTTTAGGTGGAATTAAATCGTGATATGATAAAGTTAAGTAGCTAGCAAAAAGGGGAAACTGTGGCATGTTCATAACACATGACATCATACCCTTCAATAATTTCTCATACTTTCGATTGATGCACAACGAACGCTCAAAGTCGTTCGTTGACATGAATGATGTCTCAGCAATTCTAGTCTGAGACCTCAAATTGCAATGCACACATTTAGTGTACCGATTACTAAGTTGCGATGTCATCAATGGCCTTCTCTAATTACACTGGCTTCGACTGTCTCCCGTAGGTAACCCTGTATTCAAAAATCGTTAATAAAGGCATATTAGTTTCAACCGTTCATGAGGTAACGCGTAATTATTGTTGATGACCGCACGGGGTCCTTTGGACCACCACAAAACCTATTGCCACAAGATCTGACCGACATGGGCTGTCAAGTGTTGGTTTATCGTGAAAATGCAATTTAATGCTGTCTGAATAATAAAATAACTGGGCTTTTGGATTTATAATTTTTAGATTCAGCGCAATCCTTGGGTAGGATTTCCTTGTGTTTAGGGGGGTTGCCACTTGGTTTACAAACTTCTTCTGATATAGGGGAACTCTTCCGTTTTCCATCTCACTGAACATATATTCATCTCATCGCAAAACAAAAACAAAACAGCACCAATCTTATCGCTTCTTTTTGCTAACACGCGTGCTCACTGGTGAAAAAATCGCAAAAATAAGAAACAAACTGAATTTCCTTTCATTGCTTTGTTTTTGATGGAGTGGATATAGGAGCTATGGGATGAAGTGCCGAACCGTTCCCCTACTCGTTCAAATTGAAAACCGGAATGTGGAACTTGCAAAGTTGTAAGGGAAGAGGCCCAAAAACGCCTCCCCAATGCAAAACGCCTTTTGGGTATTGTTCGTAACAATACTAGACCAAAAAATAAGTAGGCTAGGTAAAAAAAGTGTCAGAATAATCAAAATAAAGGTAGGAAACCGAAATTTCACACATTTTGATGAAACATCTAACATTTTGGCGAAGCAAAACACCATAGTGGGACTAACCTACAATGGACTACGCGTCTCCACACACTTTCTCTACCAGAGTTCTGATTCGCCGACGCTTGATTCGTCGTTCCCTAGGAGCTGTTAGCTGAAAGGCGTTTTTCCTCATGAGTTTTCCGGCAATAAAATATCACCAGTTTTTTTTAATGTGAATATTATCGATATGATTGAGATTTTCTACCATTTTTAAACGGCATCAGCAAGCTGTATTGCTTAACAATACTAAGCATATGCGGTATTTCGTAAAATTTTGTTTCAGGTGGTTCGAAACGAAATTCCGCGGAATTTGAGCATGGCGAAATCTGAATTATTGATTTCGTTTCGTTTCGTAAAATAAAAAAAAAATTAGCTAGAAAAAACTAGCTTATAACGAAATTTTACGGAATTCCGCGGAATTTCGAAACAAATTTAGACTTAAACCATACTGTCTCGTAAGGTCGTGTGTTATCAAAAATTTTGGCTGCGCCGCTGAACAAATTCAATGTTATACAAATTTTTCTATTAACGCCTGCTAATTAATCCCATTCTGAATCGACAAATACGTATTTAGTTTTCTTCTTCGGTGTTTGATTAGAAATGTCTGTGTTTATGTTTATTAGAAATATCTTTAACTATTCTATCCCATTTTTTTCCTAAAGTGGTCCGACCTAATATTTAAGATGTCAGGCTCAGAGTGTAATTATAATCAGATATGAATCAGATCAGTACAACTTTGCCAAAGAGGCAAAGTCGTGGCGCGGATTCCTGAGGCCCTTGTAAAGTTTTTTTTAATTAAAGGACAACTTCTTCACCTCTTTTGTCTCAAACCAGCATTCCTCTTATAATCTTATAATAATGAGTATCAAACTAATTTTCCGGGACAGTCCCGTTTTTTAGACTTTTCGTAATCTACAAAAACCTCAATTTGTCCCGTTTTTTCATTGATTTTTCCAAAGAGCTCCAAAACATTATTCAAACAAATTCAATATTTTAGACAAGAATCTAAAACCAAATAGGTAAGTTAATGACAACAGGTGGCAAAAAGATATTTTTTCAAAAAGTTTCATTTCAATGTTTTTGCCTTTCTCGTACAACAAAGTTGTACCGAAAGGCTATCATTTCCCTACGAAAACGAACTTTTTATAAAAGCCTAGGAGACCCATAGTGTTATATACCAATCGACTCAGCTTGACGAGCTGAGCAAATGTCTGTCTGTCCGTGCGTATGTATGTGTGTATGTGTGTGTATGTGTGTGCACAAAAGCTAAGAAAAACATTAGACAACTTTTTATATAGTAATCATCAACCGATTTTCTCGCAACAAGTTTCATTCGACAGGGGGCAAAGCCTAGTTGATCACTATTGAATTTGATAACGATCGGCCGTTGCGTTTAAAAGTTATAAAGAAAATGGTACATCGAACCATATTAGCACCATATAAGGTTGGTTTTGGGCTAAATGCGAGAAAGGCAGTATCACTACTCGGTGATTTAAGTTGGGTTTTTGGCTAATTCCGAAGGCATTAAAATTTACCGCTGGGACAGACATTCTAATTTCCAGATTATGTTCATTTTCGATTTTTCTTGCGAAGTAGGTAATTCTTCTTTTTCAAATCTGCTTTACCATATATTTTTCAGTCGTTTGATTCTTTTCGAAACATGAATCATTCAAAACCTTTCCGAATAATTCTGAATATTTCGAAATCATCCACTGTGAAAAAACGACGATTATTATCGTATAATTAAAAATAATTATAAATTATTGATATATTTTGGCTTTTTCAGTCTGTTAAACTGTGTCCCATTTAATGTTAAAAATGTTAATGACAATCAAATTATGTGTTCAAATACCAGAAGCTCTAATCCTAGCATATATTTTTATAGTTGTTAAGTGTATGAAGAACGGCAGACAGCTTTTCCCTTGAGAAAGACCCAATAAACGGACCAAAACGTCGGGCAATGCGAATATAAACTCGTTTGAATATATCAGACTGAAAAAGTCAAAATAAATCAATAAACACCCCAGTCGGACTGTAATCAATTATAAATTATAAATCAACTGAACAAAATCGAATCTAAGGTAGTTTCAACGAGGGATAATTTGTTGGATTTCGGTCCTCACGTACTTTACAGATCAGGCTAGTTTACAAATCAGGAGCTTGTCTGCAAATTTCGCCAGGATTTGTTTTACTTTCCACGACGAAATTGCGCCTTTTTGGAAGCACATGAGAACAAAATCAATGGACAAGATTTCCGAGGTGTAAGGCTACGTGTAGTCAATTTCGATCCAAAAGAACTGTGAATTGATTGGATTTGGCATTGGATTTGGATTATGACAATATGGCCAATCATATTGATGGAAATAATTAAAATTACATTTTATTCATGTTCTTTGCTTGTTGAGATTCTTGTTATTCTTATCCGCAGATTTTTCCTCACTTATATTCATGAAAAAGGGTTTTAGCACGAGAAATTAATAATTCCACTCTTTTCGCAAAATACTACCACACTTACAGTGCAGTGGGAGTGCGTTCTAGATTCCCCAATGGCACGCTTAGCGGGGATTATGCTAAGCAAAATCCTATTAAATGATCCGATTATTTTCTCTTTTTATAAGTATATTTTCACGCCGTTCCCCCCTCAGCGATTTCCTCGGAACAAATTGCATTCGACAGGGAATCCTGTCTCATTGTTTCCTATTGAAAATTAGCTGAATCGGACCATGAAATCGTAAGTTCTGACCAAACTACATTTATTAAGCAAACATTTCATAAAAAAGACTCGCGCACTTTTCCAGTGTTTACCCTTAACCGATTTGCTCACATTCGACGGGGAATCTTATCTCATCGTTTTCTTTCGAAAATTCGGTCGAATCGGACTATAGGATCAGAAGTTATGGCTAAAATAGTAATTGAAAAACGGGTATAGAAAAACAATGCTTGGCACTTATGCTCATCCGATTTGTTGTGTTTGACAAGGGTTCTTGAAATGAGTATAAATAAATATGAATAATGAGTGTATTCATCTAACATTGTTTTTTTGGACTTCTCTCAAATACAATTCATGTGCCTTCAAAATCGCCCGAGAAAGGCACTAACATCGCTAGGTGGATTAATCAGTGGTTTTAATGGAAAATTATGATATTTCGATGATTTTTTTCTTATAATTGTAATTTTTACATTTTTATTTTAGCCAATAATCTGGTAAGACTTGATAACGACAACTGCAGGAATTTCAATTACCCCCAGGATGCAGCGCGTTGGTTCGGAGAAATCGTCCCACGAGCTGAAATGGGAAGGAAGAAACTGTTGTTGATTCCCGGAGCTAAAATTCGGTCCGCCCGACCTGTTTACATAGAAGTAATTGGTCTGATCATTAGCATTGTTTTGACTAGACGACAGATTCTGTTTCACGGAAACATTGTAGTTGACGACTGTCCACTCCTCTTGTTGGTTGTAGGGGTGGGTGGAATAGGGGGAGTTGGTAAGGGAAGGCTCCTCCGTTGTGGGTTTGAAATAGACAAATTAGTCACCGTCTGCTGAATTCGTTGGCATGAAAAAGGTCTGTTTCTGCACTGAGTTACACTGAGGCAAATGGACGTAAGAATTTTATTAAAACGCCTTATGAAAATTTGTCATTGGTATTAATTTCAAAAGATTAACCCTTATGTGAGTGACGTTTTTTCCCACCGCAGATGGGTGACGGGGTACCCGGGTACCCAACCATCTTACAATGGGCATTTATGTGTCTGTGGGTGTTTGTATGTGTGTTTGTTGGTGTGTATCGCTGTGTCTATGTATGCGCATGTGTGTAGGTGTGGTTTCAGAGAAGTGTGTGTATACAGAAGCCACTGGGTGGTCCCCTCGAAGATCCGGAACATCCGTAAAAGAGGCATTCCACGGGGGCATGTCAGTCGATCCTGAGCGACCATTTCGAAAATATTTGAAACTCTGCACAGTTTTTCAATTTCATCTAAATCGTCATTTTTCGATATCAAATCTTCATATTGAGTCACGACTAACTTTTCAAAAGGGTGTATGTGAAAATGGTTCAAAAATATTTAAAAAGCTGCACAGCAAAAACGGAATGTTCGATTGTTATGATTTTTTCAGCAAAGTTAGACAACTAAATGGTGATTCTTAAGAAAATGTGCACAGTAAAAAACATTTTTTGCCTTTAAAAATATAATTTTGTCACAAAACTCAAATATCTCAAAACCCTATCTTTTTTCGAACGTAATTTTTTAGGAAAACGGTCCATTATATTAGCTATCTACCATAAAATTTGGTGATGGTAAACTAATAAACAAAAAGTTATGACATTTCAAACATTTCACAATTTTCACATTTAGTAAAAAAAATTTTTTCTGTGTAAGTTATTTCGAGAATTGCAGTTTGATGCAGATTTTATTGTTAAGGGACGTGATTTAAACAAGTTGTTTTCATGATATTTTGATTTAATTATTCATAGCATCTATAAGAAACTTAGACACGATCCAGTGTTGTGATCAAAAGTATTGATAGTGTCATAATTTTCATTGCACGTGACTGGCGAAAAATTCTTTTAATAGTGTTGAAACCTGTTGATAATAACGTTGATAGAAACATATCAGAAATGTTATTTTTAAGACAAAAGCTGCAAAATCAAAGATTTATATACACGTGTACGTCTATAGTTTACCTGCAAAAAATATACCTCTTAGAGAATAGACTTTATGATCGGGAGGAAACGGGTATCTTCAACAACAACAAATGCATGATAGGTACATACCATGACAATGCTCACGAAAAAGCAAAAAAATTACTACTACTAAGGTTGTAAAAGATCTTATAGTAATTTTTTTCTTCAGTCAAGCAAATGACACCAAACTAGTCAGTAAAAACTTAAAAGTGATTTTGTTTATTGAAATATTACGAACAACATGAGTAGCCGCTTTCTCAACTGTTGTAGGCCGTTTGATGGAAAAAAGTGTTCAAAAGAGTTACGAAATCTCGCCGGAGACGAACCAGCCTCGGGCTGAAAGTCTCCTTAATAAAGTCAATAAAAAAAAAAAAAAAAGTTACGAAATCTCACCGTAAGCACCATAGATAAACTGAGAGCGACTGGTTATGCTCCAATGTCCACATTGAATACAAATTTACGCATTTGCACGTCCTGCCGTCTAAACGTTGACAAAAGAGCAATCTGTATATCATCGGTTGAGCAGAGCGCAGGAAGTTCGAAAACGACAGCAACTGAGGAATTGCCAGATGTATCGACAACAACTGAGGAATTACCAGAAGTATTAAGTGCTGAGAGCCTTGCCACCGTATCAGCGAAATCTGTTTCAACAAATCAATCGGAAGATGAGTGTATCCAAAAGGTCAACATCGAACGCTTTAACGAGGGCATAGCTGGGATAAAAGTGACTCCGATTAAATGGAGTAAGATGGACTACGTTTATTACCCGGAGAAAAATACCGTGAAATAAACGAAGCTGTACGAAGAAACCTCTTCAAATTAGGACCTGATGATGTGGAAAATACAGACTACGATGAGGTAATTATAAATATGAAGGAAAGGTTCTCGAATGCAGCCACGACAAGGAAAGAAAAATTATTGATTTTGTCGATGCTGCCAAGTTCGTGGTCTATTCAGGATGCCATTGATGAGTTCAAAACCAATAGAAATACAGTAAAAGAGACAAAACAATTGAAGAATAACTGTCTTTCAACCAAAAATACTAGGTCTAGTACTGCATTAACAGATGAGACAAAAGAAATAGTAGTTCAATATTTTGAAGATGATGAAGTAAGTCGAGCTATGCCTGGTCAAAAAGATTATGTATCAGTAAAAAAAGATGGAAAGCGTCAAGCATTCCAAAAACGATTAATGATGACGACTTCTAAAGAAGCGTACACACGCTTCAAGGAAATTCACGATAATATTAAAATAGGTTTTTCCTCATTTGCAAGCCTTCGGCCAAGGCAATGTAAGCTTCTTTCCAATTCAGGAACACATAATGTGTGTGTGTGTGTGCACAACCCATGAGAATATTAATCTTATTTTACATAGTTTGAAAATAATCAATTTAACAAATGATATTAAAATGCTAACTGGTAGTCTTTTGTGTGAAAATACAACATCAAATTGCTATCTACGATCTTGTTCGGATTGTCCAGATTCTTCATCATTGGAAAATACTTTATTCGCTCAGTTTGAAGAAAAATATATTGATCAGTTATCATTTGAGCAATGGGTGACCACGGATAGGTGTGACATAGAAACTATTGTAAAACCTGTAGATGAGTTTGTGTCATATTTTTGCTTGAAATTAGAAAGTTTAATCCCTCACGATTTCATTAAAACAGAACAATCCAGCTTTTTAAAAATACGAAAATACATTACAAAATGGTGAATTTTAGTCATTTGTGATTTTCTGAAAATTACAGCTTTGTATTGCAAGATGAAGTGCAGTCCCATCACTGGAACGTACAACAAGCTACAATTCATCCATTCGTTATTTATTTTAATGGAAGTACGCAAATTGAACACTTAAGTTTTATTATAATTTCCGAAGATTTAAGACACGATTCAGTATCCGTAAACTTGTTCATTGAAAAAATGATTAACTTTTTACGCGTTCATGTCTGATGGAGCAGCGTCGCAGTACAAAAATCGTAAGAATTTTTCGAGCCTATGTCAATTTAAATCAATGTACGGAATTGATGCAGAATGGCATTTTTTTGCTACATCACATGGCAAAGGTCCTTGTGATGCTATTGGAGGAACAATAAAGCGCATGGCCACAAGAACAAGTTTAGCCAAAGAACGTGAGCATCCAATTAAAACTGCGAAAGAACTTTTTGATTGGGCAAATCGTAGAAAAGAAAAAGATTTAACCAAATTATCATTTTGTTTTACTACTACTGAAGAGTACGAAATAAAGGCTTCAGAGCTCAGCGAGCAATTTAATAACGCGAAAACGATCCAAGGAACCCAAAAATTTCACTGTTTCATTCCATTGTCGGAAAATAAAATTAAAGCAAAACTATACTCAAACTGTGCTGATAATAATTCAAAAGTGTTCGATATTTTAAAAAATTGAATAAAAATAAATAAAAATAAGTATTAATAAACTGTTTTCATGATATCATAACCCATACCAAAATTCAAACTCAAAACTCTTAGAGTTTCTATAACAACATTGTGTAACTGCCACATTTAATTTAATACTTAGGATAATATTAATTCATTTTATTTATTTATACATATAATATTTATACATATAATATACATAATATCGATGAATACATAAATATGGAATATCATACAAACAACTTGTTTAACTCACGCAAGGCCCTTAACAATAAAATCAGCATCAAATCTGCGATTCTTGAAAAAAAATACACGGAAATTTTTTTGTTTACTATATGTGAAAATTGTGAAATGTTTGAAATGTCATAACTTTTTGCTTATTAGTTTACCATCACCAAATTTTTATGGTAGATAGCTATATAATGGACCGTTTTCCCTAAAAAATACGTTCGAAAAAGATAGGGTTTTGAGATATTTGAGTTTTTGTGACAAAATGATATTTTTAAAGGCAAAAAAATTTTTTTACTGTGCACATTTTCTTAAGAATCACCATTTAGTTGTCTAACTTTGCTGAAAAAATCATAACAATCGAACATTCCGTTTTTGCTGTGCAGCTTTTTAAATATTTTTGAACCATTTTCACATACACCCTTTTGAAAAGTTAGTCGTGACTCAATATGAAGATTTGATATCGAAAAATGACGATTTAGATGAAATTGAAAAACTGTGCAAAGTTTCAACTCAATAGAAAATCATGAATTAAAAATTTTCTTAAATTTTGATGCTGTTGCTTGGAATCGCTCAAAAACGGTCAATTCGTAAATTCCATCGTATGCGACGGGATTTTTTAAGAATAATTTTCTGCCGAATCCTGAGCATGGAATCGATACTTTGATCTACATACGGACCATTGTGTCCACTAGGTGGTACCCTGGAAGATCCTAAACATCGGTAAAATGGTCAATTCGTAAATTACATCGTGAAGCGACGGGATTTTTTTCAGAATAATTTTCTGCCGAACCCTGAGCATTGAATCGATGCTTTGACCCACATACGGACGGTTGTGTCCACTGAGTGGTCCCCTGGGAAATCCGGATCATCCGTGAAAATGGTCAATTCGTAAATTCCATCGTAAAGCGACGGGATTTTTTAGAACCATTTTCTGCCGAACCCTGAGTATGGAATTGATGCTTTGAGCCACATGCGGACCATTCTGTCCACCGGGTGGTCCCTTGTAGAGATGTCGCAAATTAATCGATTTCTTCGATTAATCGTTGTGATAATCGATTAATTTTGAATCGATTACTTCCCAACGATTAATCGATTCAATAATCGACAAGAATGGAGAGTAATCGATTAGTAACTAATCGATTAATAGGGTTTTTACGACAACGCTTAGATGTCGATTACTTCGATTAATCGATTCATCGTTGAGGTAATCGATTAATTTTGAATCGATTACTACTCAACGATGAATCGATTCAATAATCGTCAAGAATCGAGAGTAATCGATTAGTTATTAATCGATTAATCTAGATTTAACGACATCTCTAGTCCCTTGGAAGATCCGCAACATTCGTAGAATTGGTCAATTAGTAAATGATTTTAAACCATTTATTGCCAAACCCTGAGCATGAAATTAATGCTTTGACCCACAAACGGACCATTGTGCCCTTTGGGAGGTCCCCTAGAAAATCCGGAATTCCCGTAAAGATGGTCAATTTGCAAACTGAAGCGACGTCATTTTTATACAACCAATTTTTGCCGAACCACGTGGGTCAAAACATCGATTCCATACTCAGGGTTCAGCAGAAAATGGTTCTAAAAAAATCCCGTCACTTTACGATGGAATATTCGAATTGACCATTTTTACGGATGTTCCAGATCTTCCACGGGAACACCCAGTGGACAGAATGGTCCACATGTGGGTCAAAGCATCGATTCCATGCTCATCAATTCCCTACTCAGGGTTCAGCAGAAAATGGTTCTAAAAAAATCCCGTCGCTTTACGATGGAATCCACGAATTAACCATTTTTACGGATGTTCCGGATCTTCCAGGTGGCCACCCGGTGGCCTCTAAAACACACAAACCTCCAAAAATACATACATGCACTAGAGCACCCTTTGTCCCAGTGACATTACGCAAAGATTCATATAATCAAACACTCATATAAATATACAGGCCCACTGTTATATTGTTGGGTACCCGGGTACACGCACTTAGTTTTCAGTGAGTCATGTAGCCATTACGACGCAAGCTTCTGTATATCATATCAATGTCGACGATTGGTAATCTCTTCCTATATGTTACCCAGTGGAAAAAAAATATTGAAATTATTGTAATTCATTTTAGTAGAACCCTTATTGCAAGACATGTGAAAAACGCACTCTTACCCCACCAGTGGGGTAAGTCTAGACCGGCGCCGGGAATCGAACCCAGCCACCTTCAGCATGGTCTTGCTTTGTAGCCACGCGTCTTACCGCACGGCTAAGGAGCCCCCCCAGAGTATATATTAAAAAATAAGAGTATGTAAATAACATTTAATTGATGTTTATTGAAAGTATATTATAGAATGTTTGAAGATTACGTAGCTCTGAAAGGGGGAGGGGGTCCTAGAAATATACACTTTCCCACGCAAAAACTTTGTTTTTTTTATTGTCTTGTAACCAGGCTAATATCTCCTAAGATGTCCAGGTGGGTGGTTCCTTAACACTCATTCGGAAACAGGGGTGCTTCGCGGTACAACTATTTTTCCCATGGGCACAATTCTTCCTTTCCAGATCGATTTACACACTTCACACTCGCGATTACAAAATAACAACACTACTTTATTTAACTTAAACGAAATATTCCGGAGCTATACATTTTGTTTATCTTAACGCTAACATCATATTTCTTATAGACTACACATCATAAACATATTAACAAATTTAGCCGAACGGTGGCTAGTACCGGCGTGCCTGTGTTCGCGTTGCTGTATAGTAATTAACTGGCTAGAGTAACGATATAGAAATTATCAGACCGATTATTGCAACTGTCGAAATGAACACGAGGAGGGAATAGTGAGAATGTGAGCACGCTCTTATCAGCATCTCGTTATCTCGCCATCATATCCACCACTGCAAATTTAAATGTACATCTCTCCATAGTTCTCACAGGTAACAGATGGTCTCTCGCCAAATCAATCAGCTACCAGAATTCAGGATAGACGAGAGTTGTTTATATCTAGTCGGGTGCCTTGCTGGACGGATGGACAGCTTATTGTTCGATTGGATGGCTCGCAGTTAATAAAATATGCCATGGTTGTAGCTCTAAGGTGATGCTGCTCCTCGACATTTATTATATACAAAAAAAACTACAGAGGCAAAAATATACCAGGTTTCGCGTGGCTTGAACAAAGGAATTTTTTAAAGAATGATTTGAATTGAAATTTGAATTTAAAAATTTGAATGAACGGAAAGTTTGAACATTTCATCACCCCTCCCCCTATCTTATACTTTTTGTATGAATCCTCTAAAAAATCTATGAATCGTCATACATTTCGCAACCCCACCTAGCTCATCGTTGCGTAATTTATGGATGTTTCTTTCTATTAAAGGATTACCATTTAGATGAAGTGAATTTCCGTCATTTATCCCTCCCGATACGACCATTCCAAAAGTTACTCTTCGGAACTGCCACACTGGTTGAGGATCATCTCATGAGTGAGTGCGTAACACCCCCCCCCCCCTTCTAAGGCAAAACCTATAAACCGCAATGTATGCAAACTTTGTGTTATTTGGTAGTCCAAAAAGTCATATAAAAATATTACTGAGAACACGTAATAAATATTTATTGAAAAGTCGTGAAAAATTTAGCCGAAATGGTGTGGTCGTACTCATGGCCAGGAATAAGCAAATTTAAGGAAACAGTTCTTGAATTCTATTTACACATTTACAATTTATTTACACATCTGACGATATTTATAAATGTACACAATTCTGCACCTTTACCCATACCGATCCATGGGTTAAAGGTACTAGAGACGAGCGAGCGCGCGCGGCGCGAGGTTCGCCTATGCGAAAGGACCGTACTGGCCGGCGGTCAACTATAGTACTGCTGTTGTTTCTACTGCTATCAGGACTGTTGCTTGCGAGGAAAGGTTGATGGGGAGAGGGACACAATGTCTCTGCAGACGATTGGCTAGAAGTAGGCATCTAACTATTCTGCCTCATATATTTATATATGATTGGTGTGAATAATGAATACAGTGGAGAAGTAATAAACTCACAAAACTATTGTCTCGTTGTGGCCGGTGTCCTATAGATTCGATGCCTCATCCTGAGAGGTAATAATGATGGATTACACATTGCACTATGGGCTATGTCGGGATTCCAGTGTGATCAAAAATGGTTTACGTTTGGCGTGAACAGGGCGTAACAGCCAAAATTTATTCCTTCTGATGCTTTGTCTACATATATAGCTTTCCAATGACTAACAGAAACAAAACCAAAGAGTCTTGCCAGAAAATTTCACTTTCTGCCGACAACAGCTAAACCAATGAATACGCCACTTAAGGTCACTCCTGACGGAATCCAAGTTTCAAAGTGCTCGCGTTTTCGTGAGCACACCACTCGATACGAAGGCGTCGCACAATTTGTCATTTTTGTTGATTTAGCTTTGCTGTGTCGTAACATGCGTGAAATATTAAAAATGACAGTTGTGCGTTGCTTCCGTATCGAGTGGTGTGCCCTCGAAAACGCGAGCACTTTGAAACTTGGATTCCGACAGGAGTGACCTTAAGTGGAAAATCTCTACAGCAACTATCACCGGCGACCGTCGCTCAGATCGACAGACGCTACGCGATTAAGTTTTGTACTATGAAGAAATTTCGTCTTGGGTCAAATTTCTTTTGCTACTCTTATCAACAATACGCATTTTGAATCACTAACAGCTCATAACCAAAATCAAAATCTTGCGAGAAAACTTCACTGAATGCCTAGAATTTGTCAGTCTCTTCTACGTTTTGAAAGAGCGGTCCGCTCTCTGGGGAATCCCGATCAAAATGGCTCGTGCGCGCTTTAAAGCAGCTTTTTTGTAACCATTGAAGTAATCCCATAAGCACCGCCCCCGTCGTGCACTTCATATTTACACACATAACAGATCACAAAGAGGCGGGGCTAATGGGCTTGCTTTATTGAATACAAGAATGCTACTTTCCGGCGCGCGCGTGCCATTTTGATTCCACAGAAAACGATCGAACAAGATTTCACGCAGCGGAGCGTATATAGCAGCATGAAGGCGCTGGGAGCAGTTTCAACGAAAAACCATTGCATCGATGGTGGTCATTGGTGTGGTTCATTCAACCTAAACGATCTACCATTTTATGTGAAGAAAGGGTTGATTACAAAAATGGCGTCTGAACCGATATATTTCCAAAAATGCAACTTTTGAATCCCTAACAGCAAGAAAACACAATCAAAATCTTGGGAGAAAACTCCATTGGACTGCTGCTGACGCCATTTTCTCGAACAAACTTATTGCGTCAATTCCCTCCAACGCGCGCTAGTAATTGTACTTTTTACTTTTTTTCTTCCTTAGCAATGGAGGGGGAATCTGCTCAACAGACATCCTGGATTGACCAGGAAGTGCGGGGTTAGGGATCACCGAGGAAGGCATGACTACATCCCCGACCGGCTAAACCGTTTCCATTGCAGCCAAGCCCATAGTCCCTTCGGTACAACCAGAAAGTAATGCTTCAAAGGAGGGCCAGTGCGCAAGGCACCCTCGAGGTTAGCTGCGTGTCCTTGCAGCACCGAACATCGTAACTCGCTTTTTTAAAAGAACACCATGGTATCGTGCCAGCGCGTTGCCGGCTTTCCAGGTGGCCTTACCACGCCCTATGTCCTCGGAAGGTGGGAAGGGTCGACTTCGCGCCTTCTTCCCTCTGCACGACTGGTATCAAGAATGATGATGCCGCGTGTTGGGGTGACCTTTCTGCGATAGGGCCTATTCGCCAGCACACAGAGGGACTTGCCGACGCGGTGCTTACGCCTGCCCCAGCCTTGACGAGAACCCCTTTTCGTCATCGGGCTCGGAACCCGCCCGGTTGACCGACGCCGCGAAAGCGACGATACCATGTTGTTCTTCGCGCGGCCACTTGTTCGATAAAAGGATCGAGTTCGACCACAAAGCATGACCACCGGTCACCCATGAAGCCGACTTCGATCCCTTGGACCACCTCTTATTTGCGCCTGAACTAGCCATCCTTGAGTCCACGTGCCACTTTCTGTGTAGCTCCGAGACGATTTGGGCGATAGCCGATAAAACGGCGTTCCAGCCAACTTCATCTTTACACATCCTCCGAACTAGGTTGTCCGGGGTAGTGTCCAGACCACGATCGACACGTGTTCCGCCGTTTCCTCTAAACCTGCGCACACCAAACACTCGGGCGAAGCCGAGCAAGCCAGCTGCGTTACCTGCGCTGTGATTTTGCAGCACGCTTAAACGCCGGGCACATCCAACCCCCCATGGGGTGCTTGCTGTTCACAGCTTTGCTGGAACAAATCAAACAATTGGGAGGGTTCATGCAGCATTGTGCCTTATGTCCCTCCAATCCGCAGCGTCCGCTGCAGATAGCCGAACCAATGCTACCTGCGTCCTTGCCGGACCTTTCCGTAGCCGAACGGCTGCGGTGGGCGTCTCCACTTCACACTGTCGCCGCAGTGCCGTGACGAGCTCTTCGACTTCGGTGATCTCGTCCAGGTCTTTAACCCTTAGATTCACCTCCGTAGTGAGTGACCTCACCTTGACCGTCTCGCCTAGAACTTCCTCCGCCAACTTCTTGTAGGCGGCGTCCTTTTGCGAGACGCCCGCTTCAGCTCGAGGATCATCTCGCCCATCCGGGTACGTCTTATTCGACGTACGTCGGCGCCGAGTTCACCGAGCTTGACGTCACTCCTCATCGCCTTCAAAACGTCCGAGTACTTAGCCTCATCCGCCGTGATGACTAGGGCATCGCCACTGGAGCGATTGGCGCCTACCCTAGACTTCTTGCTACCCTCATTCACCTGGGCCTTCTTTTCGGCCCTTGACGTCTTCGGTTTCCTATTGTTCTTGACCAGGGTCCAGGAGGCGTCATCCCCCTCTATTTCCCTGGTCTGGTGCGGCTGAGAACTTTCAGCCTGCCGTAACCCCTTACCACCGTCTTTCCTGAGTGGACGGACCTTTCCAGGTCCTTCCTCCCCCGGTTTTGGAGGTACCTGGGGTTCAGCCGGGGTTCAGCTTCCCAGCCCCACTACCCTTGTTCGGGGTAGTAACCCTCCGCGTTTTGGAGCGGCCCCCAGGGAGCTCATCCCCTGGAGACTGTCTCCCTCGTTTTTGTGTCTGCTCCGTTGGAGCAGTCACCCCCGACATATCCGCAAATACTTGAGCCTCAGTCTGGGTAGACTTTGGTACCACCGTCTTCGCTGGCACGCCCTCGGTCGATGCGACCTTGCCCGAGTCCGCGAATCCTTGGGCCTCAGTCTGGGTAGACCTCGACTCCACCGATTTCACGGGTTTACACTTGGCCGTCCCGACCGCCCTCTCCAGCTTGGCTTTCGGAGTTTCTGCAAGCTCCTCTTGAGGTCCTTGCTGATATTATGCTTCGATGACGCAAAGTCGATTATGGCGTCCAGCTGTTCCGTCGTCATCTCGAAGGCCGAAAGCCCATCGCGTTTGCGGTTCATCGCCTCCACAAGCCATAGGCCGTCAATAACCCCTACCGGCGTTTTTTTAGCCGAGAGGAAGGTTGAGTGACCCACGCTGGCGCTGCGCACTGAGCTGCCAACTATTGCCTCTGGGCTCCTAGGCGGAGACCTAAACAACCCACCTCTTGCGAAGGGGTTGTCGCCTACACTAATACCACTAATTGAAGAATTGTCTTTGTTTTCCATTTTGGTCCCACGAGTTGCTCGGGAAAAGAGGTCCACCACGCCAGAGCCCAGCATGACGCGGTAAGGGACAATTACTGTGGAGGGTGCCCAGGTACCCCACAGGCTCTGTTAAAGGCCTAGCTTATTATTTCACCCCTCTGGCCATGCATCCCCTCGGCACGTGTCGCTTGACGCCTTGGGATTAGGGGTTAGGGACGATGGTCCCGGTCTAACTCGCAGTGGCCATGGGGAGGGGTCGTCAAGCCCTTGGACAAAGTCCCTGCTACCCTAGCTAGTAATTGTACTGCCAAAAGGGAAGTGTTGCACTTAATCACGGATCAACCTTCTTCTTCTTTTTCTTCTTCTTCTTCTATGGCACTACGTTCCAACTGGAACTTGGCCTGCTTTTCAACTTCAACTCAACTGACGTGACCGAGAATCGAACTCGCCATCTCCGGATTGGCAATCCTACGCCTTTGCACGCAAGGCTAACTGGAGATCCGATCAACCTTCTTTTGTATAAAATGGTGGAACGAAAAAAAGATTTCATTTCCAATGACTATTTTATTCTTTAAAAGAGGCCTGCAGCACTAGACTGGCTCACCTCTACAATTTCCAATGAGTAACACAAACAAAACCAAAGAATATTGCCAAAAAATTACTTTTTCTGCCGACAACAGCCAAACCGATGAAGACGCCACCTTAGCGGAAAATTTCTTGAAGCTGCTTTAGTGTTTCCGATTCTGCTTATTTTTCCTTTATTTTGTGGTGTCTTCTGGAATTCTGATGTCTTCTACTGAAAGCCAGAAGAGTGGCTTTAATAACGACGAGTTGTGTTGATCTCTTTTCCACGGCTGGAGACTCAAAGACCATCCAGTTGGGAGCTGCTATTAGGCCTTTTGATTCAGTTGTCCTCCGAGCAGTATGCTCAATGGTAATAAAGCTACACAAACTATGATGACAAATGCTATCTATTTCGTATACCTACGAAGTCTCACGTCATCTTTGCGTACAACCCGATTGGGCAGTACCTTTGAGTTTAATTCCATTTATTTGCAAAGATGGAAAAAGGGTGCTTGGTGGCTTTGTGTCACTGCTTCTGCCTCATAATCAGGAGATTAAGGGTTTGATCCCTGGCCCTTTCCAATTTCCTATTAGATAATTTCGTTAATCATATAACTCAATCTCTTTGCAAATCAAATTCTCATTGCTAGCAAGTATGATTCTAAATATAGAATTGTTATAAAAAGCTGCCTGTTACTTAGTAGCAGTAAATAAAATGTCAAAATAGATTGGTATTCATTTATACCAGCATACAAATGCTATATACGGTCGCTATGCTCGAGCAGGCCTCATACAAGTAAGAATGTGTGAGGTTGATATGCGGGTAGCGATGGTGTGGTAGACGTGTGCGTGGTATTAGAATCCAATAGCATTCAAATTCTAATTGTAAAAAATGAATCCCATTAGAATTCACTTTAATACTTTCTCATTTACTCTAGTACTTCTAATTCTCATTCATATATTCCTATCCCATAGATCGCATCACTTACCAAAGTGAATCCAGATAATATATCCCTTCATACTAACACAATATCCTATCCTAAGACTATCGTGGAGATGCAGAGGTATACTCGGTCTCTAGTAGCAACGAGAGTTGAACTAATAATCCTTCCTTCCCTTGATGACAGTAAGGACGTGGCCGGCGCCGTAATTGACTTAGTAAAAAATGCATTGAATTTCCGAAATTTGCACATTGAGAATGATAGCTAAACCCAAGCTCCATTCAATTGGTTCCCTGTGCAATTTCGCAAGTTCTAATCAATCACGGAGTAGCAACTACGAATTGTACGGTTATCCTGCTCATGCTCATGCTCATTTATTTGCAAAGATGGAAAATTTCGCCGAATTCTTCTAAAATTCAGTTTATAAATTTCCCTCATAAGCCTCGAGCTTCTTATTTGAAGCCTTCTAGCAGCCATTTTGTCACTATGAATGAAGTTCCAATTAATTGGTCTAGCGAAGCTACGTACTTAGGACTTCTGCTAGATCAAAAATTAATTCCAAAAAATCACAAATGTAAAAAAATCTACTCATTAACAAAAATTCATAAATTTGTCTAAAGGACCAATTTTCACAAGTATGTACATCCTTAATACATCCTTAGTACATCCTTAATCGTTGGTTCAACAAACAAATTTTTAGACCAGCCATGTTGTATGCTGTGCCAATATGGACAGATAATATTTTGAAAATGATTCTGATGTTGCCTCCCTGGTATAGTACCAATGAATTTCTAATATTCAGTCATTGCAATAAATGTCCAATAGAAAATTTCAATTTTAGACACAAATCGTTGCAATCTTCTTTTGCAACGATAAGCTCCTTGTACCCTTAGAGGGTGGCTGGGTTCGATTCCCGGTGCCGGTCTAAGCAATTTTCGGATTGAAAATTGTCTCAACTTCCCTGAGCATAAAAGTATTATCGTGTTAGCCTTATGATATACGAATGCAAAAATGGTAATTTGGTTTAGAAGCCTCTCAGTTAATAACTGTGGAAGTGCTGAATGAACACTGCGAGGCGACAATGTCCCAGGGGGGTGTAATGCCAATAAGAAGAAGTAGAAGAAGTTTTAAAACATTGTAATTCTCACCAGAGGAAAAATTTCACTGCCAGCAGCAAGATGCATTAAAAATAATTTAAAAAAAAGTATCGTAGCAAACAAGACAGTTTTTATTTAATAAGCTTTATGTACCCGGCCTTGCTCGGAATTGCCAGTTTGATTCGCAGTTTTTTTTTCACAATCGGAAAATGAATAAACCAATTGGTCAACAGGATAATTGCGTTTTCTTATCGATACTTCATCATTTGATCAGAAGAAGGCAGATTTCATTTGAAAACATTGACTGGTTTTGAAGAAGGGAGCAAACCCATAATCGCCATATTCCGGGCAAACGTTTATTTCTAAAGAAGGAAAAACATCCACCGATGCCTTATTCCGGGCAAACGTCTATTTTTAAAGAAGGGATCACATTCACCATCCAGAAGGAAACACATTAATCATTGCTTGTCACTGGGCAACCATAATTTCGATAAATGGTTAAATTGATCGATAACTAAACAATACAATAATGGGTTCAGAAGTTAGGCTGGAGCATACACACAAACATACAAACATTGAGTTTTATATATCTCGGTACTTATTCAAAGGACGTATGTGATTTTGTAAACAAAGATGCATACGTCGATTTGTCAAATATGATGGCACTCCTACGCAAACCAACACAACGAACATGTAGCCGAAACCTCCCCTACCTGTATGTGGCGATGGTTTGCGTGGGAGTGCTATCAGATTGCAGAAATCAACGTTTAAATTTTGTTTACAAAATCACATACGTCACATACGTTGAATAAGTATCCGAGATATATAGATAGCTAATAGCTATATGTATTCGGCTTTGCTAGGGACTGAAAAGTAAATTATTCAATTAAAATGTCCAATGCTGTAGCACAAAACCCACAGAGGTAGATCTACCGCTCATAGAATTGTTCCTTTGTATCAATCTATTTTTATATATTTGTTTGGCCCTTCTACCTTTTCAATAAACATCTTCCAAAAATAGAGAATAAGTGTACCAAATCTGGTTGTAATTTATCCTGGGAGTTACACTGAATTGCTCATTTTTTTAAAGACAACCCCTTCCCCATAACTTCCCTTTTTCCCCAATGACCCTCCCACCTCCTTTGTTATCTTCTCCTTGGGATAGAAAATGTGTACACCAATTTTGGTTGAAATCGGTCCTGGGAGTTAGGTGTTACACTGAATTGCTCTTTTTCTAAATACAACCCTTCCCCCTTACCCTCCCTTTTTCCCAATGATCATACCACCCTTTGTTATTTTCTCCTTAGGATAGAGAATGTGTGTACCAAATTTGGATGAAATCGGTCCAGGGGTTCAAAAGATACACTGAATTGCTTGTTTTCTGAACAATACCCTCCCCCAGCCCCTCCCTCTTTCCCAAATTACACTTCCATATGATCGACTACTCTTAGTGAATATGTGTACAAAATTTGGTTGATATGGGTACTGGGGTTGGGAGTTACACTGAATTGCTCGTTTTATAAAGACAACCCCTCCCCATACCCTCCCTTTTTTACAATGACCGCCCCACCCGCTTTGTTATCTTTTGTTTAGGGTAGAGAATGTTTGTATCAAATTTGGTTGAAATCGGTGCAGGGGTTCAGAATTTACTCTGAATTACCCGTTTTCTGAACCATACCCTCCCTCCAGACCCCTCCCCTTTCAAAGATTACACTCTCATATGGTTGTCTCCTTATATTGAATATGTGTACAAAATTTGATTGAAATCGGTCCTAGGAGATGCAAGTTACACATAATTGTTCGTTTTCTAAACAAAACCCCTCCCCCTTTTCTAAATGACCCTCCCACCCCCTTTGTCAACTTCCCCTGAGGATAGAGAACGTGTGTACCAAATTTGGTTGAATTCGGCCAAGTGGTTCAGAAGTAGTTAGCGAACATACATACATAGATTGATTTTTATATATATAGAAAATTATTTCTTAATCGAACTAGGGTAACGGTATGTAATGTTAGGCCTGGATGCAACGTTGGTTCATCATGCAAATTAATCAATAATTCAGCAATAGTACATCGTTTTGTGAAGAGATATTTATCAATGCTTCTTTGAAAAAGTGTACCAAGCCGACATTGTTTATATTACGCAAGATTCATGCACTTCTTTAACTGATAAACGCAATAAACCTGCGTGAAAAATTGCTTTGACTAGGTTTGTTAGCAACCATTGAAGTAGGCAGGCAGTGCAAGAGATTTTTCTTTATCCCAATAAAGTAGTTTTTGGAATGGACTTACCTATTTTTGCACATTAGATGAACGGATAACAATCACACTATTTTAGATTTTATGTTAAATTCACTATTTTCATTAATATAGTGACACAATTAACCAGAACTTTTTTGAACAATATCAGTACACTCGTTGCCAAAATTTGGCTGACGATTTTCACTTGAAGCATTACTTTATAATTGCTTACATTGCGGCAACAAACGATTTAGGGTGAATAATGCACCAACATTTCATGAGCCGAAAATGCATCCAACACCAGAACCGAGATTAGGAAAATTGGCCGAACATAAAGTCCATTTCGCACAAAACTATTGATATGTGCGAGGTGAACCGACCCAGGGCCGAAAACCTCATTAATAAAGATAATAATAATAATAATAATAATGTAGGTGGGAGCTCAGGTGAAATACCCTGGGCGTCCATGAAAAACCACCATTTCGAGTAGGTGGGAGCTGAAGGCCCAATTCCTAAGCACCAATGAAAAACCACCCTCGGGCGAGCACTGGCGCTTGAACCTAGCTATTTAGCACTGTAAAGAATTAAATAACTTTACAGAACCCGTAGCTTCCGGGAATGAAAGCACACCCAAATATGGAGTTACGCTCAAGAACAATACCACCCATGCGATTGCCCGAGGAGGGAGCCCCTACTGGAGCTGGTCCTGGAACGGGGACAGAGCGAGCGGCCAGCGGCTAGAGGAAGGAGAGGTGCAACAGCGACCCTCTAGTCATCGGGCTCAGCCCGTGCCGACAAGGCAAAACAGAAACGGCAGCAGAAGAAATCACCAAGGCAATGCTGCACCTGCTGATGTTGCTGTGGTTGATCGACGTCAATCACTCACGTTAGCGGGCCGCCGACGGCAACGGATCATGTGGACAAGGGAGATGAATCAGTACGTGATCCGTTGCTACTACGTTTGCACCAGGATGGAGACGGATATGTCCGGCAGACCGGCGATGCTGGAGATGTTCAATGAGAGGTTCCCTCGGTTTGCACCCCAGCTTGACCAGAACAAGTTGTACACACGCCAGAGAGCTATTATGTCACATAATATGCTGACTCCAGAAGACGTAGAGTACATCAAGCGGGAAGTGCAGAGGGAATTAGGAGAGGAGGAGGCAAGATCGAGCGATACGTCGAGAAGGAGTTCTGTTGGGTTGGATGCATCAATCGCAAGTAACCGTCGCGATTCGATTGCACCCGCCGCTCCAGGACCAACAGTGGAATTGCAACGACAGCAATTGAAGGACGAACTAGCTAATCATATGGGCACAGCAGTTACACAGTTCCGTGGGACAGACCCCATGTCCCGACACCGGATACCCAAGTTGCAGTACTCCTATCGGTTGACGAGTACAGTAAGCATCCTTAACCAGGATATTTTGCCACAGTACTTGGAAACCGTGGAGAACCTTGAGGAGCTGCAATTTATCGTGTATTCGGCTGCAGTGGCTGTTGTAAGAACGTTGGGATTGCGAACGCGCCCACAAGGTGAGAGTGATGGATGCGCACGCCCCAAAGCACGAAAACCCGCGTGGATGCGACGTCTGGAGACCCGCATCGCCACACTGCGGTCAAAGGTTGGTCGATTAACACAGTACAAGCAGGGAAATCGATCAACCAGGCTAGTTCGGAATGTTGCTGAAATTGTGAAACCCACAGAACTCCGTGATCTCACCGAGGCGAACATAACTGAGATCCTCGACACCCATGTACAGCGGTTGAGTGCTCTTGCTAAACGACTGCGACGTTATGGAGAATGTTCGAAGAGGAAGGAGCAAAATCGAATGTTCAACATCAACGAAAGGGAGTTCTACAACCACATCCGAAACGACAAAGCTGACTTTGGCGAGGGCCTTCCGGGAGCCTTCCCGAGATTGGAGAAGTCACGCAGTTTTGGTCCAATCTATGGGAGAACCCCGTCATACACAACGGCGATGGGGTGTGGATGGCAGAAGAAGAGCAATATTGTGGTGGAATTGGAGACATGACCGCTATCAACGTGACCGCCCAAGACATACGTGAGGCTTCTCGGTATACCAGGAATTGGGCTGCACCAGGACCCGATTTTGTGCATAATTTCTGGTATAAAAAACTCACAACGGTCCACGGGCGGATGGCGGAATGCTTCAACACGGTACTAGATAACCCCGAGCAGCTACCGGAATTCATCACTAGTGGTGTCACTTATCTTCTGCCGAAGGATCGGAACTATTTGAACCCAGCCAAGTACAGACCAATAACGTGCCTTTCGAGTCTGTACAAAGTGCTGTCATCGGTAATAGCGAGGAGGGTGCAGAACCATTGCGACGTCAACAACCTGATGACCGAGGAACAAAAAGGTTGTCGATGTAACACACGAGGCTGCAAGGATCAGGTCATCATTGATGCAGTCGTTGTTGGGCAGGCCACCCACAAGCAAAGAAACCTGAGCATGGCGTATATCGACTATAAAAAGGCATACGACTCAGTACCTCACTCGTACCTTCTTAAGGTACTGCAGTTGTATAAGATAGACGGTAACGTCATCAGGCTAATGCAGCACGCTATGGGGATGTGGAGCACATCCCTACACATTACCGACAGAGAAAAGGTGTTACGGTCCAGGACTCTCAGCATCAGGAGGGGCATATTCCAAGGCGATACCTTTAGTCCTCTATGGTTTTGCCTTGCCATGAACCCTCTTAGCAGAGCACTCAACCAACACAACTATGGCTATCATTTGAAGGGTGGGGAAAGGAGTACAGGATGGAGATCTTTCAAGTCGGCCCTTTGCACCCCCGGAGGTGTACAGGATCCATAAGTAAGTAAAAAAGGAAAGGAGTACAAACATTACCCACACCTTCTTTATGGACGACTTGAAGCTGTTTGCGGAATCTGTGGAGAAGCTGCACCAATTTCTGCGGCTTGTAACGGTATTCAGCAACGACATCCGGATGGAGTTTGGTATCGATAAATGTCGATCCATACATCTACACCGGGGTCACCTGGTGGATGCCGACAGTTTCCGCGTCAACGAACAGGAGGAGATTCGAAACATGGTTGAAGGCGAAACGTACAAGTTCCTAGGTTTCCTGCAACTGAAAGGAATTCGCCATACGACGATCAAGAAAGAGCTGCAGGAAAAGTTCTTGCATCGTGTCAACGGTATTTTGAAGAGCCTCTTGTCGGCCGGCATGTGGTGAAGGCGATAAACACGTTTGCTGTGCCCTTGTTGACATACAGTTTCGGGGTGGTGAAGTGGACCAAGACTGACTTGGAGGCGTTAGAACGAGCAGTACGAGTGGCGTTCACTAAGCATCGCATGCGCCATCCAAAACCGTCCATTGAGAGAGTCACCCTGCCACGTACAGTAGGAGGAAGAGGCGTCACCGATATACAAACACTATGTGTTTCCCAGATCCAGCAGTTGCGAAGATACTTCGTGGAAAGCCAGAACCGCCACGAAATCTATCGCGCTGTGTGTGAAGCTGACCACGGATTCAGTGCCCTGCATCTGGCGCAGGAGGACTATCAGCTGAATTGCGCCATCAAATCTGTCGACGAGATGATCGCATCGTGGAAGCAGAAGGAGTTACATGGGACGCACCCCCATCAACTGGAGCTAGAATATATCGACAAAGCGGCGTCGAATACGTGGCTGGTGCGGGGTGAACTCTTCTCGGAAACAGAAGGATTCATGGTAGCCATCCAGGACCGGGTAATTGCGACGAAGAACTATCGGCACTATATATTGCACGAAAACGTGGAGGACCGCTGCAGGAAGTCCAATTCAGTAGGAGAGACGATCGAACATATCGTGTCCGGGTGTTCAGCCTTAGCTGATTCAGCCTATCTCGGTCGTCATAACGAAGTAGCCAAGATTGTGCACCAACAGCTTGCTTTAAAGCACAACTTGGTTAACCAGTTTGTCGCCTACTACAAATATGTGCCTGTCCCGGTCCTGGAAAATAGTTTCGTGAAGCTGTACTGGGATCGCGAGATCATAACGGATGTCCTCATTCGTGCCAATCGGCCCGATATTGTGGTCTACGACAAAAGGATGAAGCGGGTAACCCTCATCGACATTGCTGTACCGCTAGACCATAATGTCCAAACAACATTCTCCAACAAGATAACGAAGTACCACGACTTGGCGGAGGAGTTGAAGCAGATGTGTCACCTGGAGGACGTGCGTATAATTCCGGTTGTTATCTCAGCAACCGGAATCGTCCCGAAATCTCTTCTGAGATCCTTAGGAGAGCTGGAACTATCTCAAAACCTCCATAGCATCCAAACGACAGTGGTTCTTGGAACTTGCAGCATCGTAAGAAGATTCCTGAACCACCATAACTAATACATCCGGTGCAAACGTTTATTATAGGATTTTAAGTCAACCGGCGAATGAGATCCACAGAGCCTAATCCCCTTTGGCATTCAGATTGCTAATATTAAAGACATATACGCCATTTTCAGGTTTTCAATCAGAATGGGACATGAAAGAATGAAGGAATGTGCGTCGTTATTCCAAGATACCAATTCGTCTATATCGGTGACCACGACAACAAAGGAATGTAAGGAATCCCAAGAATGTGACATCTGCCACTCGCATTTTTTTTTACGATAAGCAAACTCAAACTTATAAATAGTATCGTAGAAAGTACGATACGAACAGAGTGTCAGAAACATCATCTATAAGAACTAGCAATTTCAATTTCACCATGGCTAAACTTGCGACCTTGATAGTACTATTTCGGTTAGACACAGTGGCGCTCGACCCGATCAGTCAACATTTCAGCTCATTGTCATGCATGGAGCTGGAAGACGGAATACTGATATCTAGTCCACATCAGTGCGATAAGTTTTCCTACTGTGGGGGCGGGTCACTTAGTGAGGAAGTTAGCTGCCCACGAGGATTGCTCTTCAATCCCGACACCCAAGCATGTGATCTTCCGGTAAATGTGAACTGTCGTGATATACCGCTGCCGCCGTGGATGGATTCTCCTGAAATAGATAAAGCTGGAAGATGCCCTAAGGAAGATCCAGAGGATCCATTGTTCCTGCCTGTGGTAGATGACTGCAGTCCTTTTTATATATTGTGTTTTCATGGAAGAGAAATATCTATGTCATGTTATGCTGGACAGTACTGGAATGCTGAAACCACGACATGTGATAAACCCGAAAATGTGAAATGCAAGGTAACATACTTGATTTTATTATCATGAAAGTAATCAAGCAAATAACGTTCTAGATCAATGGAGACACACACGACTGTCCGGCGGTTGGTATTGAATTTCTTCCTCACCCAGAAAGCTGTGGAAAATTTATTTATTGCCGAGATGGTTTTGCACGTTTGCAGAGGTGTTCTTTTCTTAAAGTATTTGATAAAGATAAGAAGGCTTGTGTTTATGGTACACAGTGTTAGAATGAAGCATGCATGTATCGAAACATTACACTTTTTGGACTACAGCTGTACCAAATACCAGAGCATGGACCCATTACCACCACCTGAAATCAATGAGGCTGTCATTACAGCCCAGAATGTTTATTCAAGAGAAGCTCATTATACTGAAATTTGGCCATGGGAACCCATGTAACGCAAAGCTTCCGTTGTCCGAAAAGTTCCCTAGTCCATATGCCTTGAGATTTGGAACCCCAAAAGAGGTCTTAAGTACCCTCTTTGAAGCCGGCCGTTGACTGTAGACCAGCAGTGCAAGTTTATTATGTGCTGTTTTATTGAAATGTACCAAAAATCATTATCAATAGAGAGCGCATTCTGACGAAAGTCAACTACAAGGCAGTTCACTGTTCAACATTTTATCAAAATAGTAAAATTATCAGATGTGCCCCGAAAGGTGCAGTCGTCAGTTTATCAATGATACTTTCTGATAACAAACTACATTCGATGCAATCCCAATTTAAACGACCACTTTCCACAAAAACAAGCAGTTCCTAGCGCACATTCGGACTGTTGACCAGTCGATATAGCGAACATCATGCGTTGCTTGACAATACAAGCGCTGATTGTGGCATGTGCGATTGCTTATTGCTCGTGTCAGAGTTTTGATCCCACTGTCTGCCTGCAACTTCCGGACGACAGTAAAATTGCTAGCCCGAACGTTTGCAATGAGTTTTTCGTTTGCGAGGGTGGAATGCTTAGCGAGGGAGGCTACTGCCCCGCAAACATGCTCTTCAACCCCGTTACTCAAGACTGCGATTTTGCGAATAATGTGGATTGTCAAGGAGTTCCCCTGCCGCCCGGATTCGAAACAGATGAACCAATTGAAACAACGGAAGCAACGGAATCAACCGGATCGACCGGATCAACAGAACTAACGCAACAGCCAGAAACAACAGAACCGACTACCGAACCTAGAAAGTGCCCATCGGAGGATAACGAAGATCCATTATATCTACCGGTGCATAATGATTGCAGCTCGTACATTCTTTGCTATCATGGAAAGGAAATACCGCTTTCATGCCCGGCCAATTTGTATTGGAATGAAAAAACTACTGAATGTGATAGTTCTTCGATCGCTAATTGCAAGGTATGTGAGAAAAAATAACGCATCGTGGTAATTAATCAACTTTGCTTTCTTTCGATTTAAAGCAAAGCGACAAATTCGGATGCCCAAGTGTGGGAATTGATTTCCTACCACATCCCGAGTCCTGCAGAAAGTTCATCTATTGTAGGGATGGATATTCCCGGGAACAGAGCTGCGGTTTTTTCAAAGTGTTCAACAAGGATCTGAAGACGTGCGAGTTAGGTGATTCCTGTTAGTACTGTTAATAGGCTTTCAATTTAGTTTGTAGTTAATAAATGCTTGTTGATTTTTTATACTCATAAGCTGCACCTTTTATTATGGGCCAGGCCCAGGATATTGGCTTTCACAGCTCAATACCTCTGCTCATAGACAACACTGGTGGCAGTTAATGTTTGATCCCATTGCATACGTGACATTTCAATATCTGGCGTACGGCGAATACGGTGTCTTTGTCCGAAGATGCTTATTTTCAAAAAAAAAATCAGTATCTCTAAAACACCCACATGTGCATTTTTAAAATGTTCTATCGGGGGTCATTTTTCCATACATTTGTGGGGAGGTTAAATCGGCTATCATTTAAGAACTCTATGGAGTTTGTACCAAAAATAGTGAAAAAAAAATAAAAATTGTTCTCGATCCCCCGATAGAACATTTTAGTTCACCCACTATATGAAAGAGGAGAGCCTATACTTTCGCGTGGTGGGTGATTTTTGAAAAATATTATTTCCTCATAGAGCCACTGCCACCTGATCAGTGGCCAAGAGCATCTTATAAGGGCCTGTCCACAAACCACATAGACCAAAATTTCACATTTTCCAATCCCCTTCTCCCCTTTTTTTCAAAATATCATAAGTGATTGGATAAAATAAAAATCAACCACGTTTTAAGTAATTCTGCTATTCAAATCCATTTCAGTATGTACACTGGAGTGATTCAAATTTTGATTTTCTCGCTCCTCTATGCTTAAACGATGACATTTGCTGTTTTATTAATCCTCCTAAATGTTTAGCTTATTTGGATGTAACTAGACTGAGCACGCGCAGTTTGAAGTTTGTATGAAAATTACTAAAGAAATCGCCACTTGATTAAAAGACTGTTCCGCGTTGCGACCGAGCTAAAAATTTTGGAGGATTAACAAAACAGTAAATGTTATCGTTTAAGCATAGAGGAGCGAAAAAGTCAAAATTTGAATCACTCTAATGTACACATTACAATAAAATTTAAATTTCAAACATAACAAAATCAAACTGAACAAAATCCAACAAAACAAAAAACAATTTAAAATGAAATCAAATTTAATCCTCTGTCTACAGCTCCTGAAACCAAATCTCGAAGCCAATTAATTTAACTTCTGTTGAATTCGATTCCTCCTGAATTTTGCATCGGCGCACCACTGTTTAATATCTGTCATGCATCTGACCTATAATTCTCCACTCCGGTTCAAAATTGGTAGAAAATCGAAGAATCTTGAGAATTTCGAGTTAAAACTCCGAGAATGTCAGGTCTACATTCTAATAAGTTTTTCGTTGAAATTTCGTAGAATTTCCCGATTGATAACCATTAAAATTTCCCTTTAATACTGCTAAAAACTCTCACCCGACTTTTTAACGTTTTTTTAGCGTGAATAATAAATTTTGGCCATAATTACAGATCCCATTGTGCGATCTGGCCAATTTTCAATAGGAAACAATGGGACAGGATTTCCTGCCGAATATAACCTGTTGCAAGCCAATTGCTTGAGGGTAGCTGCATAAAACATGGGCGAGAGATGGTAAAAAAAATCTCACTGTTAGAAAAGAAGGGATCAAAATGACAGGTAAATCCTTCTTACGCAATAAGCACTTTTTTTTACTCCAAATGTTTCAATAATCATTACCAATGCGTCATTTTTAATGGTCTGATATATTTTTGGATCTTTGAATTCCTCCAGTGTTAATAGTAGAGGATTCTTCATAATGTTCCTTCCGATGTATTGATTTGGGTACATTGATTCCGTTTTTTCTACATGAGCTATTTTTTCTTCTTGCAGACAGTGGTATTGGAAGGAACTATATTTTTTTCGCTCTTTTATGCGATAGAATTGGCGGCAATTTACATTCGACTAGACATAACACAATTAAACTTTTCCGCCAATCAAGTCCAGTACACGCGTCGACAAAGCGTGTTTCCTCGTAATATTTTCCATAGACATGTGGGATGTGCTATCGAATGCTGCCTTCCAAGAAACGATGCCTGGGATTTTTTTTTGCTTCGACGAAGCAGATTTTTCAAAATTTGATTTATTTTGTCTTCCTAAATGCCTATTCCTCAATTTTAAGTATAAAGGATAATAAGTTAATTGATTTGGAATAGAGCTGGTGGTACCCCAGTCAACATTTTGATACGTAAAGCTTTTGATATAAGTTGTCATATACAAGAAAGATAACTTGTATATAATGCACTGAAACGCTATATACCTACTAATGTGGAGGCCATATACGTACTAAGCAACGACTTTCTTGAGTTTTTGTAAGCATTATTACGATCTAGTAAACATTGAAAAAAAAGTAGACAACCACGTCTCGAACATCTCACCTTTGGATCTAAAGGCTAATGCTCTACTGATGTGCTATACAGCAACGCTTGAAAAGTAGCAACTTTTTGACAATCATAATCTAGATGAAGCTCTAGTATACGGTATTGCAGTATACGATGGTTATTACTTTTATACGATTCGAGTATCATGTTGTTGAGTCTTATATGGAAACTGTTTGTAATTGTTCCGATAATGTTCATACATAAAACGATTACGCAGCATTCAAAGCGATTCTGCCCACATATAAACGATGATGAAATGTCAACATCAGTGCTATTTTGTTTCGTCATGTTTACCACTTTGTTATTTTCATTTGGTTGAAGTTTAGTTATTTTGGTCAATGTTTGGCAGTGGTACAGAGTACAAATCGGTAGTATTCATGGAGTTGAATAAAATAACAGCATTTATGGAATGAAATTGAATCCCATCGGATGGAGTCAAGTAAGTGGAAATGAAATTTATTTTATCGTTGAGATACAACAGTGGGAACAAGTGAAAACTATTTACGAACAACGCACATCCGTATACGATTTTCATGGCAATACGTATGTGGATATACGATTTTTGCGATTCAATCAGATTAACTGGATATTGTTTATATTGTTTTAGGACTTTTTTTGAACACAATCGTAAATATTCCGTATGCAGATATTACATACGATAGTAATCAAATTCGGGCTATCTTTTTAAGTAATCATATACGAGTGTGATAGAAAACTGCAATACATGCGATCAAATATATACTTTCATATACGATCCATGGTTGACTGGGACCCGCACACCCCCAAGTGGTGCAGATGTGGTGCAATCGAAAGGGAGTTGGGGGTATTACTCCGGAATTGTCAACCGGAATAGTCGAACCGACATCGGCACTCGAAGAACCAACCTGCTGAACAAAGAAGAAGGAAGAGCTTCGGGTATGTAGGGCACCGCCAGTGCGGACGTCATCCACCACCGGATCACCTCTGTGAAAGCGCCCCCTGCGATAGCCGCCGCACATAGGGGTATTTTGCCAATCTAGCCGGAATAAATTATTTTATTTGTTGAACCAGTGTTGTAAAATGTCATTTGCATTCGTTTGTATAATTTTCCTAGAACTTTTTCAGAAGTTAGCTATCAATTCCTGAGGTATGGCGAACTTATAGCGCTTAAATGTGCCTACAACTTTGACCAACAAGACATTGCTGTAAATATGTTATCTGGAGCGTGGGAGGCAAAATGTCATTGAATTGAAACCAATTACTATTACAATCAAATTACTTTGTGATAAAAACAGTTTTGAGGATAACATGACCTTCATACACACCGAGATCACTTTTCACGCGATTGATTTTCATCAATTTTTTGGTCAACTGAAATTCCACGACTTTTTCAATTTCACCTAATTTTTCCATGATATTTTGTAGATTTTTTCGAGTGATAACCGTAAAGCTTTATTTGTTCCATGTGCCAAAAACAAATTGCGTAAAAAGCAACCCCAGTGCACCATATAATAAACATATGACTGTATGTAGAATCCGATCAAAATACTAGTTTACTAGTCAAAATACCAGATTTTCCACTTGCATGGGTGAGTGAGTAAGTGAGTAATTGAGTGGGTAAGTGTGTGATTGGGCAAGTGAGTGAACCAATGAATAAGTGAGTGAGCAAGTAAGTGAGTAAGTGAGTGAGCGAGCAAGTGAATGGAAGATTATCGTTTATTAGAGTATGAATCAATGAGTAAACGAACGCGATAAACCAAAAAATGAAGATATAATCGTATGAGTGAATGAGTGACTGCTTAAGTGAGTGAGTGAGGAAGTGAGCGTGTGAGAAAATGAGAGAGTGAGTAAGTGAGTAAATGGGAAAGTAATTAAGAGTAAATGAGTGAATAAGTAAGTGAGTAAATGAGTGAGTCAGTAAGTGAGCGAGTAAGTTAATGATTCAGTGAGTAAGTGAGTGAATAAGTAAGTAAGTTAGTAAGAGAGTAAGTGAGTGAATGAGTGAGTGAGTTAGTAATTAAGTCAGTGAATAAGTGAGTGAGTGAAGAGTTAATCAGATGATGAGGAGAGCTTGAGAGTGAGACAAATTTAATGAACTAGGGGAACGAGGAATTTTGTGAGTTAGTAAAAGGACTAGTTAATCAATTAGTGAGGAAGTAAGCGTGTGAAGCCGTGAGTGACTGATTGGGTGAGCGAGCAAATGAATAAGTGAATAAGTAAGTTTCATTCACCACCAGTCCAACTTTTGTTGCTTCACGTTTCAGGCGGGTGTACAGTTCTGCCACCTTTGCAAATGTTCGGCCGACAATGCCCATGTCATCCGCGAAGCAAATAAATTGACTGGATCTGTTGAAAATCGTACCCCGGCTGTTACACCCGGCTCTCCGCATGACACCTTCTAGCGCAATGTTGAACAGCAGGCACGAAAGTCCATCACCTTGTCTTAGTCCCCGGCGTGATTCGAACGAACTGGAGTGTTCGCCCGAAATCTTCACACAGTTTTGCACACCATCCACCGTTGCTTTGATCAGTCTGGTAAGCTTCCCAGGGAAGCTGTTCTCGTCCATAATTTTCCATAGCTCTACGCGGTCTATACTGTCGTATGCCGCCTTGAAATCAACGAACAGATGGTGCGTTGGAACCTGGTATTCACGGCAGTTTTGAAGGATTTGCCGTACAGTAAAGATCTGGTCCGTTGTCGAGCGACCGTCAACGAAGCCGACTTGATAACTTCCCACGAACTCGTTCACTAATGGTGACAGACGACGGAAGATGATCTGGGATATCACTTTGTAGGCGGCATTAAGGATGGTGATCGCTCGAATGTTCTCACACTCCAGTTTGTCGCCATTCTTGTAGATGGGGCATATAACCCCTTCCTTCCACTCCTCCGGTAGCTGTTCGGTTTCCGAGATTCTGACTATCAGTTTGTGCAGGCAAGTGGCCAGCTTTTCCAGGGCCATCTTGATGAGCTCAGCTCCGATACCATCCTTACCAGCTGCTTTATTGGTCTTTAGCTGTTGAATGGCATCCTTAACTTCCCTCAAGATGGGGCTGGTTGGCTTCCATCGTCCGCTGAACTGACGTGGTCATCCCAAGTAACATTTCAAGTTTTATTCCGCTCTAAGAATGGTTTTCAAGATCAATTTATAAGATCTAACAATAAAACCGAATAATACACGGCAACCTTATGATGACCACTATAAGAGCAAGATATTGCCAAGTGGCCCTCTCCAGATAACCACTATAAACCTATTATAAGAGCATTTAAAAACCCTTTTTAAACCACCCGCAAAAAAGGGAATTTGGCTGCGGCAGCTGTCAAAATGTTGCTTTGAAAAAAGAGAAACAAAACTTTGCAGAAAAAATAATAACAAAATGGATTGCTGATGAAAATTATGATGAAGACAGGCCGTTTTTACGATTCAGTACAATTGAAAAGGAGTGGGCGTTCGGTTTTATGGGCAAAGCTGGTGAAAAAATAAGGTTGAACACCACGCGCCGGCAATATAACGTGGTTCAATGAAATAAAACGAAAATATTTATTACCCCAACGTCTAGGATGCCCACTAAATCGATTAGTACTTTTGCCCAAATTATTATTAAGCAGAATTATTTATAAGAAAAAGTATGATACGCGTTGAAAATGTCGTTAAATCATGAATTTCAGTGATATATTTCACTGACTGCGAAATGCTTAACCATTTTCAATATGGCCATCATGGAATTTGATCAGAAAAATTTTACTTTTATTGAACACCGTCATAAACTCTTCGCAATGCAAATATTCTTATGGGGGTAATTCATTTGACCACATTATGACCAAAATTTGAAGCTTTATTCGAGCGTTGAAAATTTGATTTATTACGCTCTTCAACACAACCATAGATCTATTCATATGGTCAATTGGCATTTGACGTTTGAAGCTTTTTTCAACAGGCTTATGAGAGTTTTATTGATAGCAATAAGAGCGCCAATAAAACTGAGCTATTAGCTTGGTGATTGCTGTCATAAACCCGCAATAAGAATTAGATAAATCTAAGAAGCATGGAAATTGTTACTTGGGATCTCCTCCGCTGCCTTGACTTTCACTGCACTTCACTGTACTCTCAGCGCCATTCAGATGTTCCTCGTAGTGCTGCTTCCACTTTTCAATCACCACACGTTCGTCCGTCAAGATGCTCCCATCCTTATCCCGGCACATTTCGGCTCGCGGCACGAAGCCTTTGCGGGATGCGTTGAGCTTCTGATAGAACTTGCGTGTATCTTGAGAACGGCACAGCTGTTCCATCTCCTCGCACTCCGCTTCTTCCAGGCGGCGTTTCTTCTCCTGAAAAAGGCGGGTCTGCTATCTCCGCTTCCGTCTATAACGTTCCACGTTCTGCCGGGTACCTTGCTGCAGCGCGACCGCCCGCGCTGCGTCCTTCTCCTCCAGAATCTGTCTGCACTCTTCGTCGAACCAATCGTTCCGTCGACTTCGACCCATATACCCCACGTTGTTCTCCGCTGCGTCGTTAATGGCTGCTTTGACTGATTTCCAGCAATCCTCAAGAGGGGCCCCATCGAGCTCACCCTCTTCCGGCAACGCTGCCTCGAGATGCTGCGCGTATGCAGTGGCGACATCAGGTTGCTTCAGTCGCTCTAGGTCGTACCGCGGCGGTCGTCGATACCGAACATTGTTGATGACGGATAGTTTTGGGCGCAGTTTAACCATCATCAGATAGTGGTCAGAGTCGATGTTAGCGCCACGATATGCCCTGACGTCGATAATATCGGAGAAGTGCCGTCCATCAATCAGAACGTGGTCGATTTGTGATTCTGTCTGCAGTGGTGATCTCCAGGTGTACCGATACGGGAGGCTGTGTTGGAAGTAGGTGCTGCGAATGGCCATATTCTTGGAGGCGGCGAAATCAATAAGTCGTAGGCCATTTTCGTTCGTCAGCTGGTGAGCGCTGAACTTTCCAATAGTCGGTCTAAACTCCTCCTCTTGGCCAACCTGAGCGTTCAAATCTCCTATGATGATTCTGACGTCGTGGCTTGGGCAGCTGTCGTACTCACGTTCCAGCTGCGCGTAGAATGCGTCCTTATCATCATCAGTGCTTCCGGAGTGTGGGCTATGGACGTTGATTATGCTGAAGTTGAAGAACCGGCCTTTGATCCTCAACCTGCACATTATTTCATTGATCGGCCACCACCCGATCACGCGCCTTTGCATAACGCCCATCACTATGAAAGCTGTTCCCAGCTCGTGTGTGTTGCCGCAGCTCTGGTAGATGGTATGATTACCTCTAAATGTTCGCACCATTGATCCCTTCCAAAAAAAAACCTCCTGCAGCGCTACGATGCCAAATCCACGGTCCTTGAGCACATCGGCGAGTATGCGTGTGCTCCCGATGAAGTTGAGAGATTTGCAGTTCCACGTACCGAGTTTCCAATCGCTAGTCCCTTTTCGTCGCAGTGGTCTTCGCCGATGGTTCCGGTCCGTACTCTCTTGTTGATTGTTCGTTGCGTGAGTTTTTATCTGGCTGGCTTGCAGGGCCTGACACCAAACCCTCTAAATTTCCGGAGGACCATTCCTCTTTATTTCCGGTGGACCATGGTGCACAGTTTCACTTAGAGTCCCTCGCTGGCACTCGGACGATGATCAGCCGCCCCTAACATGGAGAACAGACGCTGTTGTGAGCCGATCCTGACATGGAGAACAGACGCTCAATAAGATTTGCACCTCCGGAGAGGAGCAAACCCCCCCTTCCCTGTCAGCATGCGACCATAGTTCCCACCGGGGTTGGTTACCCGATTTTCTTTAAGGTTGCTCGTATCCCGGCCAACACCGCGGGGAGGTAGGGATAGGAGTTGCTGGGTAAGAGGCTAAGGACCGCGAGATGGGGTCTATTTTATTCCTTCAGGTACGCGAAGTACCAATGGTACGCTTTACCCAGCATTTGCCGTGCCACACATGAGTTATATAGATTTCAAATGTCCCACTTTTTTCTCTACGTGTACACTAAGTTTATGTAAATGCTATTGGATGGATAAATGGATTTAAATAAAAATTGACCTTTGATATGTGGCCAATAGGCCAACAGTATATTGCAACACGATGAACTGAGCTGATGTCTGTATGTGTGTATATTCGTGTGTATGTGACTATGTATAAACATTTTATAGACCCATTTTTTTGGAATTTAGCAATTAAAAATTTTTCACAGAAAACTGCTTGGGTAGTTTGAGTCTATTATGACAGTGTGAGTCTATTGTAACAGTGTGTCTATAAAATGACTACACACACACATTTACACACGAATATACACACATACAGACATCAGACGTCAAGGTGGGATGGTCGGTATGCCCTGTGCGCATATACGAGCAACCCGAAGTTTGCTTCAAGTGCCTGAAACCGGGGCACAAGCAATGGGACTGCAAAGGCCCTGACAGAAGCAATCTCTGCCGACGCTGCGGATTGGAGGGACATAAGGCACAATGCTGCACGAACCCTCCCAATTGTTTGATTTGTTCCAGCAAAGCTGTGAACAGCAAGCACCCCATGGGGGGTTCGATGTGCCCGGCGTTTAAGCGTGCTGCAAAATCAAAGTGCAGGTAACGCAGCTGGCTTGCTCGGCCTCGCCCGAGTGTTTGGTGTGCGCAGGTTTAGAGGAAACGGCGGAACGCGTGTTGTTCGTGTGCTCACGTTTTCGCGCAATGCGTGACCACATGCTTGCCACATGTGGTCTGGACCATTACTGGAAAAGGTCGTGATCGTCATAAGACAGAGAGCAAAGCGCCTTTTTCTATTTCAGGCGACCAAATGAAAGAATCGTGGGTACTTTGATCAATTTCGCATGAAAGGCAGTCATGAAAGGATGTTGTGCTTTATTTTAAAATTTAAATTCCTAAGTTAGTTCAATAGATACATGCGAAAAATAGTGACTAGTCGATAAATTAATCATACTTCTTTAATTCACCTAGTTGAAAGTGAAAATAAACACAAAAATAAAGCAGATATTGCACACTTTCATGACCTGTCACGGAACAAATATTTTTTGAGATTTTTGTAGCATGCCATTCATCCTTCGCGTTTCAATAGATTTTGAAAGGGCCAGATATGTAAACATCGCGTGACATCTCTTACTGAAAATGAGAAATTCCAGTACTGGTCTGGACACTACCCCGGACAACCTAGTTCAGAGGATGTGTAAAGATGAAGTTGGCTGGAACGCCGTTTTATCGGCTATCGCCCAAATCGTCTCGGAGCTACACAGAAGGTGGCGCGTGGACTCAAGGATGGCTAGTTCAGGCGCAAATAAGAGGTGTTCCAAGGGATCGGAGTCGGCTTCATGGGTCATACCGGTGGTCTTGCTCTGTGGTCGAACTCGATCCTTTTATCGAACAAGTGGCCGCGCGAAGAACAACATGGTATCGTCGCTTTCGCGGCGTCGGTCAACCGGGCGGGTTCTGAGCCCGAGGACGGAAAGGGGTCCTCGTCAAGGCTGGGGCAGGCGTAGGCCTCGCGTCGGCAAGTCCCTCTGTGTGCTGGCGAATAGGCCCTATCGCAGAAAGGTCAATTTGGGGTGCACGCGGCATCATCATTCTTGATACCAGTCGTGCAGAGGGAAGCAGGCGCGAAGTCGACCCTTCCCACCTTCCGAGGACATAGGGCGTGGTAAGGCCACCTGGAAAGCCGGCAACGCGCTGGCACGATACCATGGTGTTCTTCTAGAAAAGCGAGTTACGATGTTCGGTGCTGCAAGGACACGCAGCTAACCTCGAGGGTGCGTTGTGCACTGGCCCCCTTTGAAGCATTACTTTCTGGTTGTACCGAAGGGACTATGGGCTTGGCGGCAATGGAAACGGTTTAGCGGGTCGGGAATGTAGTCCTGCCTCCCTCGGTGATCCCTAACCCCGCACTTCCTGGTCAACCCAGGATGTCTGTTGAGCAGATTCCCCCTCCATTGTTTAGGAAGAAAAAAAAACATTCAGACATCAGCTCAATTCATAGTGTTGCAATATACTATGGGCCAATTGGCCACCTATCGATACCCAAGTAACAATTTCCATGCTTCTTAGATTTATCTAATTCTTATTGCGGATTTATGACAGCAATCATCAAGCTAATAGCTCAGTTTTATTGGCGCTCTTATTGCTATCAATAAAACTCTCATAAGTCTGTTGAAAAAAGCTTCAAACGTCAAATGCCAATTGACCATATGAATAGATCTATGGTTGTGTTGAAGAGCGTAATAAATCAAATTTTCAACGCTCGAATAAAGCTTCAAATTTTGGTCATAATGTGGTCAAATGAATTACCCCCATGAGAATATTTGCATTGCAAGAGTTTATGACGGTGCACAATAAAAATAAAAATTTTCTGGTCAAATTACATGATGGCCATATTGAAAATGGATAAGCATTGTGCAGTCAGTGAAATATATCACTGAAATTCAAAATTTAACGACATTTTCAACGCGTATCATACTTTTTCTTATAAATAATTCTGCTTAATAATAATTTGGGCAAAAGTACTAATCGATTTAGTGGGCATCCTAGACGTTGGGGTAATAAATATTTTTGTTTTATTTCATTGAACCACGTTATATTGCCGGCGCGTGGTGTTTAACCTTATTTTTTCACCAGCTTTGCCCATAAAACCGAACGCGCACTCCTTTTCAATGGTACTGAATCGTAAAAACAGCCTGAAGAAAAATTTATTTTGTTGTCATCATCATAATTTTCATCAGCAATCCATTTTGTTATTATTTTTTTCTGCAAAGTTTTGTTTCTCTTTTTTCAAAGCAACATTTTGACAGCTGCCGCAGCCAAATTCCCTTTTTTGCGGGTGGTTTAAAAAGGGTTTTTTAATGCTCTTATAATAGGTTTATAGTGGTTATCTGGAGAGGGCCACTTGGCAATATCTTGCTCTTATAGTGGTCATCATAAGGTTGCCGTGTATTATTCGGTTTTATTGTTAGATCTTATAAATTGATCTTGAAAACCATTCTTAGAGCGGAATAAAACTTGAAATGTTACTTGGGTAGGTTCAACCAGTGGCCACAAGTTCAACCAGTGGGTAAGAGTAGACATACAGCAGTTTCAGTGTACTAAAAAGTTGGGTGCGCCATTTTGCGCCGGAACAATTTACACGATTCTAAAACACCCCTAGAAAAAACATATTTTCTCAAATAGCTTTTCAATTTCAAGAGATAGAGCTTCGCAATCTTTTACAAAAACGTGTATTTTTATTAGCCAAACAACTTTGTAGAAGGTGGTAAAAATGCCTGAAACATAGAAAAAAGTTATGCTCAAAAAACTGATTTCAGGGACCTTCCACAGAAAATGTCACATATCTCGTACTATATAAGTCATAGGTATGGGGTCTCTTTGGCAAAGTGGCTTGAAATACCATCTGCTACAACTTTCCTGAAGACACTAGGCTCATATCTGGTTTCGATGGTTAAGCAAAATTTTTATCTCACTTTTAGGTGGATTAATCATTTTACAGATTTTCTCAAAAAAGGCCCTTTTCATATCTAACGTCTTCTCCAAACAAACTACAGCGAAAAAATCAACAGAAACGATGTTATTAAAAAAGCGCACGAAATCGGCAAAAAGCAACACTGTGCACTTGCCCCGTTTGAAGGGGTAAGTGGGTCCCACAGGTAAATTTATTTATGTCGCTACCAATATTTTTGTAACTGAATAAATGGCTTACAACACGTCTACACTTAAACAACGGAAGCATATAATGATGTATCCGAGGTAAATGTCCTGAAATACCATGTTTTCTAAGTATGCGTTAATGATTTTGCTGAACTAGCGTTTTTTTAGGTCCCACTTGCCCCGGGGTACCTTACGTAGGGGGAGATTACCAAGCGCCGAAACTTTTACAAGTTTTTCCAACGTTTCTTGTAGCACAAAAGATAGCTATTTTGAAACTTTTTACCTGTATGGAACTTCAGAGCCCAATTTTTCAAGCTTTTTTTCAAAATCAAAGATTAAAAAAAAACTATTTTCTAAATTACACCGGTTTTCCTTACTTTAGAAGGTTTTAATCAACAACAATAACATTAATTTCCTGGATCCTTTCTGAATATGTAGACATGATCAATTTTAATCATATTTAGGACACCAATCATGATTTGTTGGATGTTTTATGTAGATATAGTCTGAAATCGATTTCAGTGTCATAAATCCATAAATCCGAACAGTGACATTTTTCATATGAACAATATTTTTCACAGCAGTACCGTGGCGGACCGAAATTCGTACAGCAGCGCCGAAATCCGTCCACTTCAAGAGACATCAATAAATTATAGGGGATATAAAGTAATTAATTTTCACATAATTTTTCTTATCCTGTTCATATACTTGAGAGTAAGCTTTTAGACCATTGAGATGGAAAGTAGGCTTTGAAATTAAAACAATATAGGGGAACGGGTCGGAACTTCATCCCATAGCTCCTATTTACATCTCATCAAAAACAAAGTAAGGAAAAGGAATTTGGTTTGTTTCTTATTTTTGTGATTTTTTTCACCAGTGAGCACGCGTGTTAGCAAAAAGAAGCGACGAGATTAGTTCTGTATTTCTTTGTTTTGCGATGAGATGAATATCTTTTCAGTGAGATGGAAAACGGAGCAGTTCCCCTAATTTGAAAACAAATCCTTCAAAAATGCTGTGAATCTGTTAATTGATTTCAAGGCGGCATACGACAGTATAGACCGCGTAGAGCTATGGAAAATTATGGACAAGAACAGCAACGGTGGATGGTGTGCAAAACTGTGTGAAGAATTTTGCGTTAAATGGTTTAGGTGTCCGTCACTGGTATACGAGAAAGGCAAAACATCTAAAAATATTATGCTTTAATGTCAGATTGCTATTAGAAGGGATGTAAATGCGTCCATAGTCAAAATATAGATAATGATTCAAAAGTCCTCCAAAGCTTGTATATCACCACTTGACACTTAACATTTTTTGGATATTTTCTCATTCAAGCTCAAAATCCAATGCAACGTAAATGTTGTATTCGATATCTTCTGATTGGAAACCACACTGACGTCAATGTTACATCGAGAACTATTCCGGTTGACCTCACTCACCGCGAAGCATCGTCATTTCTTTTAAAAACCTTAGTGGAATGCACGCAAACAAGTCACAATTTAGGGTATTCGGTCTTGGAATAACACCGAATGATATCATTGCAAAATCATCAATCACGTCACGTGTGGTTTTGCCTTTCTCGTTCACCAAGGTTTAATGAAAAGGCTATATGTTCGCTCTAAAAACGTTTTTTTTACTTCCTGTTCCCGTGCTTTGTTTCTTCATTTCATGACTTTACGTTCCAAGTGAAACATTGACTGCTTTTCATTTGTTGTTCCAATCGCCTGTCTATGCAATTGCTTGAGTATGTTTTTCGTTCGTCAAGTAGAATTATGTTGCCTACATTGTTGTATGAGCCAAGACTATTTACCACCTGAAAAAAATCAAGTTTGCTCGCAAAGCTAATTGGAGTTCCCGTACTAGTGAGACACCAGCAATACTAAGAGCACGATTTGTATTTTCGATATCGGCGATTTTGCTCCATACAGCTAAAAGTACACAAAAATGAAGAAATGCTTCTATAAGGTTAACAGTGTACGATTCTTCACCATATCTTTTTTAGATATAATTGAATTACATGCATTAACTTTGGGTGTTCCCGTTGATACTGGCAGTTTAACGGATCGCAATTAGCACGGTATTATAAATAACGCTTTCCGAAGTATTTTAATCAATACACAAAACAGTGTTGAAAGCAAAAGAGGTGATACATTCGTTGAAGGAAAACCATGGTACTTTTCCGAGAAGGTTTGTTAAAATAGCACACTTTTCCGGTATAGTTACATTAACGAGTGCCATTTCAGTGCATCTGACATGCCTCATAGTCTCAATTTTGCATCGCATCAATGGAGCACCTCTTGCTGATGGCACTCTCCAAAAGAATCCGAGGAGTATATGCCCGTCAGACGACTTTGCCATATTACCTGCAGAGGAATGTCACACTTTCTACGTTTGTTCAAATGGCTTCGAAACCTTGCTAGAATGTGCTGCTGGAGAGAATTTCAATCCGGAAACAACTCAATGTGATCCAAATTATGAATGCATCAACGTGCCAACATCCGAGGGAACAATAACTACAACGACAACAACAATTACTACATCAACATCAACGATATCATCCGTTTCATCAACCACTTCGGCAAGTAATCTGCCCGAAGGATTCTTACAGGTTTTGTCCCCTACGCAGGAATGTCCGCCGGAAGGAGCCGCTTATCGAATTCATGGCGAGAACTGCCGGCTTTTCTACTACTGCCGAGATGGCTACGAACGATTACAAACATGTTCCGCTTTTCGTAGATTCGACATGTCGACGGGACAGTGTCTGCTTACGACAGATGCAGTGTGTTTCCCAGGAACGGAGGTTTTTGATGACAGAAATGAAGGAGATGTTAATTTATATTTATTATCTTAAAATACTGCCGTTGAATTTAAACTACTCGAATACATTGTCAGCTCCATTTGCAAGCTGTCCCTATTAGTGAATGTTTTTATTTATTTCATTCCTATAAGAGCCACCCTTTCCAGCAGAAGGAGGGGTTTCGAACCGATACATACCTTCCAAATCATTCATATGCCAGATTTGGTTCCATTAATTCTCGAGTTATGACGACATTGGTGTTTCATTTGTATGCGAGCCCCCCTGTCTTTATTCTTAATCCTTATTTGGAGCAGGGAAAAGCCCACTTGAGAAGAGCTAAATCCCTTCCTCAAGCGGGCGCAAAACCTCCTCTTCTTTTATATAATATACAATAATTCTTAAGACTATTACAGTTTTACAATTAAAGAATACTTAATGTCTATCCTGACTAACTATCTATCAAAAAGTGTTTGTGTTAGAAGCGGCAAATATTCGGCAAAACTTTTTCCGAAGATTGGGACGAGAGAGGTGAAAGTCAAATTCAGTAGCACATCGATTGAAGATACGGCTCATACTAGTGAATGGCTCGTTATGTCCATAATTTGTTCGAGCACCCTGGAGGAACAAAAAAGAACTGAACCTAAGCTGACGACGGGGCACATTTAGGTTCAAAAGAGAGAGCAAATAGGAGGAATCAATTCTTGATTGTAGAAGGTCGGAAATAAATAAAGCCCTGGATATATCCCGACGCTCGCTCAACAACTCCAATCCAATGAGCTTGCAGCGGTCACGGTAACTTTGTAGGTTGTTTGGATTATGCCAGTGGAGATGCCGTAACGCGAAACGAACAAATTTGCGTTGGATTGCCTCGATACGCAATATACTGTTTCGGTAAAACGGTGCGCAAACAACAGAATAGAATAATTCAGCCCACACTCCGGAAGCACTGATGATGATAGGGATGCATTCTACGCACAGCTGGAACGTGAGAACGACAGCTGCCCAACCCACGACGTCAAAATCACCGACAACTATTTTGCGGTTGAACATTTCGCGCAATAACATTTTGCGGTTTGTAACTTTTGGCGGAATGTACCATTTCGCAGAATGCACCATTTCACGGAATTTTAATAATAATAGCTTAGTGTTGCATAGTCTTGCTTGACAGCATCGCAATTTCCCGCACGGCTAAGGAAAGCCTCCCAGAATATGTAGAAGTGGATTCTAACACAAATGCCCGAATGACATAAACCCGAATTCCATTCGCCCGAGTGACAAACGCCCGAATGTTACACATGCCCGAATTTCATACGCCCGAATTGGAAATACAACCGAACAGATTTTTTTTAGAAGAATAATTTCCACTGAAGTTAACCAAGAAATATATGATCGTTTATTTTCCTCATATTTTGCATTTGCTCAAATTAAGGAAGATATATGGATCTGGGACATAAGGTCGATCCTATATCTTATGATCACCTTGATGAAAATGTTGATTAAACTAAAATACTCTAAAGAACAGCCTACGTTGGAAAGAAGGCTAAATTCCAGAACGCAATTGTAACACTGAACGTGCTGTGAGGTGCATACAATCATTATACCGTCAGATTCATTCCCCTTGCGTATTGTTGTTGATGACAATGATGACAGATCGTTCGTGTTGATTCAAACGCATGCATCTGTGAATACATCAGTACGAGCAGTCGTTAGAGGCAGCGTCGGTATCCTGTAAGGAAGTGCAGCGCGTCGTCTGAGGCAAAAGAAAGTGCAGAGCATTCTGACAATTGAGATTCTCATGTCGGGTGATTCCTTGTAATAGGTTGATATTTACATTGGCGACCGCAACAGGACCGGCAAAAAAAATCAAAATTATTAGGCCGGAAAAGGAATCACTCGTCATGAGATGAAGTTTGAAGTGATTAATATTAAAAAGTGAACCGCCGTGATGGTTTTTTGATAAGTGATGATGGTCGCATTGCGAAGAGCGGAAAGTATGTTAGGCCAATAAATTGGCGATGGCCTGTAAAGAAAACAGCCGGTACAAAAATGTGTCGAAACTGCTAGAGGAAAACGGCGTGTATTGAAAACCGCCGGAAGAATGTGGAGTAAAGAAAACTCCCGTTTAAAAAACAATGGCGAGTAAAGAAAACCGCCAGTGAAAATAATGGCGTGTAATGTAAACCGTCACAGACAACCGGTTGGTATTGAAAATCACCGGAGAAAAAGGGACAAAATATGGCAAGTATAGTAAACTGCCTGTGCAAAAAAGAACAAAATGGCGAGTAACGAAAACCGCCAGAAAAGAAATTGTTAAAATAAACCGTCCAAGAGAACAGTGGGTATTGGAAACCGCTGGTAGAGAAAATGGAAAAATATGGCGAGTAAAGTAAACCGCCTGTGCAAAAGAATGGCGTGTATTGGAAACCGCCGGTAGAAAAAAGGCAAGCAATTGAAATATCAGGTGCAAATCGAAATGGTAACTGTTGGTAACCATCGTAAAACGGGATGTATTGCATATCGTCGAATAGGAAAAATACGACGAGTAAAAAAACGCCTGTGGAACGTATGAAATGTGAACAAAACGATGGCTAGATGCCATCTTAAGTCCGTCTAGGAGAAACAATATGGCGGGAGCTCTGGGGGAGCCTTAAAATGAAATAAAAATAAAATGGCGTGTCGAAAGGACTGACAAAGAAAAAAAATAATGATGAGTAATTGCAAGTAGCGTTTCAAACAAGCGTCAAAGGTCAATCAAGAGGATAATCGTTAGCGTCAAAAACTTGTTTGAAGAAAGCGGAAAAATGGTTAGAGAGAAAATAAAAACCAGTTTTACTAAAATTATGAGTAAATAATAAAATGTATTAAAAACAATACGAAACAAAATATTACGGTTACCGGATTCTGCCAAATACATGAAGTTGCGGCAAACTTGCATAAGACCATGCACGCAGTGCTGCTGGTATTGTTTTCTCAAAATAATGTTGGTGTGATAGAACTTGCAAAAATATTTTTTGCTATTTTAGCAAAATACAGTGAGCCAGATATTGAAGATATCATGATAGGGAGGTAATGTTTGAGAAAATTAATGATGGAACTATACGAGGAAATAGGCTAATTTAGTGCCTTATGTTAAGCATCGCTGATCCGGTGTACACTTCACACCAAAGCTAACGTGAATCCGACGAATAACACGTTTGAAATAACTATGTCATCATGAATTTTTACAGATCGCTCCTGTGCAAATAAATAAGATAAATGATATTCATGAGGGAGGAAAATCTGCATAACTAGATGTTTTATATAAATATCAGCTCGCGGTATTGTGAGCCTTTGACTGCTGTTATAGAACTTGTTTGTAATGCGGATGAATTTTCCCCATATAAATGATCACAAAAGAGTTCGCAAATCGGATGGACCGATTTGCAAGACTTCTTCACTAATCGATTAGTCTTGAGACATTTCGTGGGACAGATGAATAAATGTATAAATACTACCTTTTCATTCTCAGGTTTTCATGAATTCTGAAGAGAACCATCAAGCTCGAATTGAAATCGATCTAGATGCGACGCTGCAATCGACAAAAAGATTGACAGACTCATAAAAAACAACCAGATCAAGATCGGGCAGCTTCGTCTAGTAGGTACCTACATACATATTGTATTACATTTACTACACATATTATAATTCAAAATGGGTTAATCTAGAAAAAATCCGGAATAATGTGACAAAACAAAATTTGAACAAGTTGCACGTGTAAAGGCGCTCGTTAGCTTAGTTTGGCTGGGCTTGGTTGACGCTAGTAAATACTACTGCATTATGACCAGAACAGCTGCTCCTGCACAGATGCTTGCTAAGGAACTAACTCTCCTCTTCAATGCACAAGGGTCGGTGATCTCGATTGTTTGGTCACACTGGTGCCTACTACGTCAAAATGTAGTTAATGTGGAGGATGGGGAGGAAATGATGATGTAAGCCAAGAATCCTTCTGCGAGAATCCGTCTGGAAATTGAGGGTTAGGTTATGGCAGAAGTTCGTATTGGTATCGGTTATCAACGAAGAAACAAGCTTTCGTTCGTTCTAGCATTTGCTGATAGAATAATAAAGTTGAAGGTTTAGGATTAATATAGAAACGGTACGAACAATTTGCTAAACAATGAGAAATATAGAGAAAGATACAAAGTAAGAAAATTAAAGGGGTCTGTGATTGAACCTACGCTCTCCTGTGTATGAAGCAGAAATGGTAGCCATAAGCTGTTTGTTGTGTATGAGTGCTCATTTCTCTAAACAAATGAACGTCAAATCAAGTCGGGAATCAAATTATTGTATACGCTTTCGTATTGCTACTCACTTACCCTTACCGATTTGGTTGTATGTGAGTTACAGAAACTCATCTACGATAAGTGCGCTGCTCAGGATAATAAGTTAATAAATCTGAATAATTGGAAATGCACGTTATTGACAAGAAAAAAACATGTGGCTAAACTTTTTAACAAGTGAGCTCTATGATTAAAGAGTATTATGCACCCCAAGATAAACACTCGGATCGTGATCATCTCAATCAGCCTTCGTTACACACGGCGGCTATTCAGCGATGGCAACACTATTCGGCGTCTTATTAAATTTAACAGCGCAGACTCGCATCCTGTGGGAAAACTTATGAGCGCGGCTGCTGCGCAATCTTTGCTTGCTTGTTATCACCGCGAAGAGATGAGCGTTTGAGAAGAGGCGATAACTTATAATAATATATCGGAGGTTAGGAGATTTGAAAAGTCATAATCTCCTACGAGATTATTCGTGATGTGAAAATTAAGATGTTTCACCGATGTTACATTTTGTACAAAAGAATCAATCTGGTTCTTCAAACAACATTCGAGTTAAGTTTAAGTTGAAGGATATTGTTATGCATGAAGTCAGAACATGTTACCTCCCCTGCATTATTACTAGACTTTACTCGATTAACAACAAAATAACACAGTGTCAAAATTGGAACAGCGCATTATCTTTCAAAAAGGTTGGGAGTTACGCCACCTCAATGTTTCCCGAACATTTTTGCTGTTTTAAAAATCCTAAATTGCTGTGCTGGTACACAAAATATTCACATTGTTCCAAGCTACTTATTAAGTACGTGGAGTAGCTTGATGAATTAGTTCTTTCAATGTGTATGGTATGATATATGTATAAATTATAGTCAGAGCCGCGGGCTGCTACGCATATCTACATACTTTATGGAAAATTTTTCGATGCGTTTATTTATTTTTTGTGTAGAAGGGGGATGTGAGGTGCATACAATCATTATACCGTCAGATTCATTCCCCTTGCGTATTGTTGTTGATGACGATGATGACAGATCGTTCGTGTTGATTCAAACGCATGCATCTGTGAATACATCAGTACGAGCAGTCGTTAGAGGCAGCGTCGGTATCCTGTAAGGAAGTGCAGCGCGTCGTCTGAGGCAAAAGAAAGTGCAGAGCATTCTGACAATTGAGATTCTCATGTCGGGTGATTCCTTGTAATAGGTTGATATTTACACGTGCCAATAATGATAAAAATGTACAACTCGCAAAGAACATCCTATGTTTGAAATAAGGGAAAATTTTAGAATTAATTTTTATCAGGTGAAACACAAACCTACACATCAATATGCAGAACTCGAAAGAACAGCCCATAATTAAAAGAATGAAAATCTAAAACAAAACATTCAACTTAAAAGAATTTGAACTTTTGTCTCAATTATCTTTTTTGTAACTTCTACCTATTAAGCACACACAACATCTTCCAAAAAGCACCTTGTTTCTATTCAGTTTCATTAAAGGCATTGGAAAAACATCAAAGCACGAAAAAGTTGCATCAAGATGTCAAAAACGTTCGAATTGTGATCAATGTTTCATTAACATTGCAATACAGTACGCGTTTGACATTTGGAAACAAACAACCAAAGAATACTGCACTGCATGTTGCATAAACGAAACAAAATCTTTAAGTTGCATATTTTCCACCATGTAACTTCGATGCGTCTTTCAAAATTGAATTGTTTGTTCAAATTAAGTTACAGATAAGTTGATTGTAACTTCGTATCTGATTTAGCATCGTTCAACGTTTTGACAACTCACAATTTATTCCGGTGATGGTGCAATATAGTAACAGGAAAGTCGACTACAAAACTTCATAATCGTATGGTTTTATGGTGAGTCAACATGCAGTCTCTCGAAGTATTGAATGGTGCTGTGGTAGAGTGAAGGACTATATCAATCACAAGATCCATGAATCGAATCGAGTTTTGTATTTTTATTTTTTTTTTCGCTTTAGTATTTTGCAACATTTTTGCAATTTTACTGCAATCGAAGGATGTTTCCGCAGGCTCCACCCCTTGCGCTTTTTAAATTGCAAGAGAGTTATATTTGTTGGCACATACACAAAGATTATTTCTTTCTGAATAGTTGCAAAACAGTAAAATTTTCAGTAGTGAAACAAGTTGTGCTGCTTGAGTACAAAGCTTATGATGAACATCCAAAGTAAAAGCTACTATTGGGCCAAGACGTTTTGATCAAGGTAGATTTTTGTCTGCAGAATGACAATTGGCATAATTCTGCCTTCTTTATGGCTCAGGCTGTTCTTTAGTCACGTCTATTATGCCTAACAACGTATACCATTCTCTTTCCAAAAAACGAATTAGTCCAGTAAATGCCTCCTTCTGTGGAAAACTACCACGATAGAAATAGTTGAAAAAGGCATTACACCAGGAACCAAATTCCCATGTGGTGGACCTCTTTTCCCGAGCAACTCGTGGGACCAAAATGGAAAACCAAGGCAATTCTTCAACTAGTGGTAGTAGTGTAGGCGACAACCCCTTCGCAAGAGGTGGGAGGCCAGAGGCAATAGTCGGCAGCTCAGTGCGCAGCGCCAGCGTGGGTCACGTAACCTTCATCTCGGCTAAAAAAAACGCCGGTAGAGGTTATTGACGGCCCATGGCTTGTGGAGGCGATGAACCGCAAACGCGATGGGCTTTCGGCCTTTGAGGTGGCGACGGAACAGCTGGACGCCATCATCGACTTTGCGTCATCGAAGCATAATATCAGTAAGGACCTCAAGAGGAGCTTGCTGAAACTTCGAAAGTCGATGTTGGACGTCAAGCTGGAGAGGGCGGTCGGGACGGCCAAGTGTAAACCCGTGAAATCCGTGGAGTCGAGGTCTACCCAGACTGAGGCCCAAGGATTCGCGGACTCGGGCAAGGTCGAATTGACCGATGGCGTGCCAGCGAAGACGGTGGTACCAAAGTCTACCCAGACTGAGGCTCAAGTATTCGCGGGCACGTCGGGGGTGACTGCTCCAACGGAGCAGACACAAAAACGGGGAAGACAGTCTCCAGGGGATGCACACTGGTTCAGAAGCCCCCAAAACGTGTGTTTTTTAGTTTTCGACCTGAAAACTACATTTTAGAGTCATGATGTCTTCAGAAGAGTTGAAGGATGTTTCTTGGGCTTTCTTTTGATAGGAAAATATCAATGATCTATCCGCCTTGAAGGGCGGTATGGAATAAAAAATTTACGCAGATGTACAAAAGCAGTGGTTGTTCTCTGCAATATTATAAAGAATGTGAATTGGAACATATTTTCTGAAGACACAATATTGAACAAACGGTTTTGTAAGGAATTAGAGCACGTTTTGTATGAATGACCCCCAAAAATCATGTTTTGCGCATAACTTTTTTGATAATGATTTTAGCACTATGGTTTATTCTAGAAAGTTGTGCATAATGACAAAAACATGTTTGTCTAGAAGACTACTTTGATCTATCTTGAAACCTGTCAAAGTTATTAAGGAATCTTTAGAAAAAATAGTCAATTTTCACATCAACACACCATGAAAAGCGGCAAGAGGCGGCAAGCCAAACAGCCACCATCTGAAAGATTCGGTTTTAAGCTACCGAATGCACAATGTTTTGTTTTGTTCCGTCGTGTTCCACTATTGTTTTGAATCAACTTAAAATAGTCCTTAATGTACGTTTTTCAGTACAACTGTTACGTAAACAATTAAAAAGTGGCTAACATGATTAGTTATTTATTGCATGGTTACAATCTCGACAAATGACAGCCATTCGTCTTAAATGTGGCTGTTTCGTCTTGATGGAGATTGTTACTATATGTAAATAACAATCATGTTAGCCACTGTTTACAACATAATTTGATTCAAACATTTTATGAACAAACATAGTGCTAAAACATTCAAAATACTCAAAGATTTTTTCAGAACGTGCTCACGTAGAAACTCCCTGGGACCGCTCCAAAACGCGGAGGGTTACTACCCCGAACAAGGGTAGTGGGGCTGAGAAGCTGAACCCCGGCCAGGTACCTCCCAAACCGGGGAGCAAGGACCTGGAAAGGTCCGTCCACCCAGGAAAGATGGTGGTAAGGGGTTACGGCAGGCTGAGAACTCTAAGCCGCCCAGACCAGGGAAATAGATGGGGATGACGCCTCCTGGACCCTGGTCAAGAACAAGAGGAAACCGAAGACGTCAAGGGCCGAAAAGAAGGCCCAGGCGAATGAGAGTAGCAAGAAGTCTAGGGTAGGCGCCAATCGCTCCAGGGGCGATGCCCTAGTCATCACGGTGGACGAGGCTAAGTACTCGGACGTTTTGAAGGCGATGAGGAGTGACGTCAAGCTCGGTGAACTCGGCGCCGACGTACGTCGAATAAGACGTACCCGGATGGGCGAGATGATCCTCGAGCTGAAGCGGGGCGTCTCGCAAAAGGGATCTGTCCGTGGATCTAGACATCCGCCATCTTGATTCGGCTCCCGCCCGCGTGGCGCGTTTTCTGCGGCGACAGCTCGTTCCGGCCCGCCAGTTTCTGGCAGACAAACGGGGTAGAGAAGACATCCTCCGGCCTACCTGCGTGCGGTTTACGTACGATCGAGCAGCGTACTGGAGTTGCCGACGTCCTCCCCCGCAACTATAGATCAGCCGTTGGTTTTTTTCGAGCACGCCCTAACGACGCTGGTGCCCAACATCTTGGTGCCCCCGGAGATAGGCCTAGTCCCGCCTCTGCGACGACAGATCATCGCATGAATCTCCGAACCTCCGTTGAACCAGCAGTCGTCGTTTGCTAAAACCCTGCGCAGGTATGTATGTCACTCATAGCCATGAACACACAACACACAACACACACTGACACAAAACTATGTTTAACGAAAAAAGAAACATAATATAATTAAAATGAATTTAAGCTAAACTTATCTTTCTACGTTAATTTATGATACCTGAGCCCTGTGGTATATTAGTTCGCCCGGGTTACGTTTTCTTTCCGTTCCACTTCTTTTTTCTGAACACGTGCGAATTGATTCACTCTTCCGTTTTCGTCCGCTTCAGTTGGATTTCATTCAAAATCATAGCCATCGTTACAATTACTCTCCAACCGTTCAGAACTCCCCGAGAATTAAACTCATGCTAAACTAGCTTAGTCGGGCAACGTAACATCACACGACCAGTGGTCCCCTAATGCAATCGTTGGGGGTGGCGCATAAGCGCGTGTGTTTCATAAAAATTCAAAGAAGTCCTTTTGAAACGGTTATAAAGTGGAGACGCCCACCGCAGCCATTCGGCTACGGAAAGGTCCGGCAGGGACACAGGTAGCATCGGTTCGGCTATCTGCAGCGGATGCCTCCAAGGTAGTCAACTTAGGAAGCGTCAAGGTGGGATGGTCGGTGTGCCCTGTGGGCATATACGAGCAACCCGAAGTTTGCTTCAAGTGCCTGGAACCGGGGCACAAGCAATGGGGCTGCAAAGGCCCTGACAGAAGCAATCTATGCCGACACTGCGGATTGGAGGGACATAAGGTACAATGCTGCACGAACCCTCCCAATTGTTTGATTTGTTCCAGCAAAGCTGTGAACAGCAAGCACCCCATGGCGGGTTCGATGTGCCCGGCGTTTAAGTGTGCTGCAAAATCACAGTGCAGGTAACGCAGCTGGCTTGCTCGGCCTCGCCCGAGTGTTTGGTGTGCGCAGGTTTAGAGGAAACGGCGGAACACGTGTTGTTCGTGTGCTCACGTTTTCGCGCAATGCTTGCCACATGTGGTCTGGACACTACCCCGGACAACCTAGTTCGGAGGATGTACAAAGATAAAGTTGGCTGGAACGCCGTTTTATCGACTATCGCCCAAACCGTCTCGATGCTACACATAAGGTGGCGCGTGGACTCAAGGATGGCTAGTTCAGGCGCAAATAAGAGGTGGTCCAAGAGATCGGAGTCGGCTTCATGGGTCATGGTCGATCCTTTTATCGAACAAGTGGCCGCGTGAAGAACAGCATGGTATCGTCGCTTTCGCGGCGTCGGTCAACCGGGCGGGTTCCGAGCCCGAGGACGGAAAGGGGTCCTCGTCAATGCTGGGGTAGGCGTAGGCACCGCGTCGGCAAGTCCCTCTGTGTGTTGGCGTATAGGCCCTGTCGCAGAGAGGTCAATTTGGGGTGCACGCGGCATCATCATTCTTGATACCAGTCGTGCAGAGGGAAGCAGGCGCGAAGTCGACCCTTCCCACCTTCCGAAGACATAGGGCGTGGTAAGGCCACCTGGAAAGCCGGCAATGCGCTGGCACGATACCATGGTGTTCTTCTAAAAAAGCAAGTCACGATGTTCGATGCTGCAAGGACACGCAGCTAAACTCGAGGGTGCGATGTGCACTGGCCCCCTTTGAAGCATTACTTTCTGGTTGTACCGAAGGGACTATGGGCTTGGCGGCAATGGAAACGGTTTAGCGGGTCGGGGATGTAGTCCTGCCTCCCTCGTTTGCTGTTGGAGGTGGTCCCTAACCCCGCACTTCCTGGACAACCCAGGATGTCTGTTGAGCAGATTCCCCCTCCATTGCTTAGGAAGAAAAAAAAAGACAAACATTTACTTAGTTCGTCGAGCTGAGTCGATTGGTATATAACACTATGGTTCTCTGAGCCTTCTATGTAAAAATCGATATTGGAGTGAAATGATACAGTTTGGTACAACTTTGTTGCACGAGAAAGGCAAAAAAAGAAGATCAAGTTTCCGTGTCCCATATATGAAGGCGATGATGTGTTTTTGGCATTGGTTCTCACGTAACATTTTCTATCAGTGTAATTGAGCAACAATTATATTTGGCTCCAGTACATCAACTTCTTTATTTCAAATTTAAAACAACATAACAAAACAAAAAACTACTGACGGGGTGTATAAACTAGGACTAGTGGTAAAGGTGTCATTCGCCATTCAACAATTACCATGACGTGGCAAGGCAAGGCAGCTGAGCAATGGATTGGCAATAGGACCTCGCTCGAATGATTGCCTCACTACGAAGGGCAGCGTACATTGAATATATGATCGCAGTATTCTTGAGCTTGATTCCAGTACTGGTTGGCGGGGCAGTCCAGTACAAACAGCGCACCGAAGACACAGCGATAGAACTTGGAGCAATCGGCATGTGGGTGGTAAAATACGAGGCCCGGGGTGCAGTATGGTGCTGATGGATTGCTCGGTGCAGCAGTTGTAGTAGTTGTTGTCGTAGTAACTGGTGCTGCTGTGGTTACAGGCGCTGCTGTGGTTACAGGCGCTGCTGTAGTTACAGGGGCTGCTGTGGTTACAGGAGCTGCAGTTGTTGGAGCTGGCGTTGGTGCAGTAGGCACAGTTGGAGCAGGTGTAGGGGCTACAGGAACATTTGTCGGTGACACGTTTGGAACCGTTGGAGCAGTTGGGATATTCGGCTGTGCGGTAGTAACTGTAGAAGTAACCGCTACAACAGTTGTAGTTTGATCTGCTACTGGCGGAGTTACCACGTTCTTTATGCATACAGAATTATCCGGGTGATTACAATCGTTTGTCAAAACATCGAAAATGAGTGAGTTTGCACAAGTTTGTCTGAATGCTTGCTCGTTTACGCAAATATAGTAAGCCGAACAATCTGTTGGGTCGGGAATTGTCGTAGTTTGAACATGGCCGGCACATACATTTTCCGGCGGTAGTTCCGACACAAATGCTTCACATTTGCGAGTTTCCACATCAAATATCTGATCATTAGAACAAGACAACTCGTATGCTGTTTCTCCCATGCACATGTAATACATGGAGGCATCTTGCTCGTGAGGCACATATGCTAAGCCAACATTACCTGCGCACGGATTGGTAGAGTGTTCTTTGATACAAACTGATGTGTCCGCGCTTCCACATTTGCTACTTTTATGGTCAAATATCAGCCCAGTGCTACACGGTACAGAGAACGAGTTACCATTCATACACATGTAGTAACGTGAACAGTCTTCCGGATCAGGTATATTGTGTATTCCCTCGTTTCCGTTGCATCTTTGGTCGGCTTTTGATAAGCTTTTGGATACCAGGGAGAGGAAAGCTTCCTTGGAACGCTTTTATGGGAATTAAAAGGATAGGGTTACAATGGGAAAACTTGGCTAAACTGGGGTGCTGATGAGGTATGTACAATAATGAGGTATATTTCGCTTAATAGTATGGCTGTCTAAATAAGGTTACCAATGTTGCTGGACACGTAACTTGGGACTCTAGATCGCAAAGGTTTGTGTCAGGATTGAATGCCGTCGAAGGAGGGCATTCCTGGGCCACTGGCTGTCCACTGACGCAAATGTAATAGTTCCTGCAAATAGTCGGATGCCGGATGAACGTCGGATTGGCTGGATCATCATTAGCAGGACATGTAACTGTTGAACAGGGAGGAGCATTGGCAGCTATATTGCATTCCAAAAGCTCCGTATCGAAGATCAATCCGTTGAGACATTCATGTGTACTTTGAATTCCGTTCACACACAACACGAATTTAGTGCATGATCCGGACACCGGGAATCTTGCAAGTCCAGTTGCTGGACACACAACACATTCATCTGGGTTTCCTTCGTCGCACATTTGAGTTTCCGGTCTGAAGACCGGGAAGACTGCCGGGCATTGTAACTCATGGGCAACGCCATTCACACACGAATAGTACCGGGTGCAGTCTGTATGAGCCACAAAACCACTGGTCACTCCTTCGCAAGGATTGCCGTACACATCAGTTAACATCCATCCAAGGATGAAAAGGGAGAGAAAATATTCTACAAAATAAACAGAATTACTCTTCAGTGTTTTGCTCAAATTAAAGCACCATATTGTAAAGATACTAACTTTTCATGTTGAAATTGGCTGGTATAATAATGTTGATGTCCTTAAAGATTCAATGAAATATAATTTAGATAGAGGCCTTTATTGCCAATGCACTGTTCGAGTTGATGTTCTGAAATAACTACTGTGGGACCGCAAGGCTAAAATTTATACTTGACTTTGGTACTTGCAATTCATACTGATTAAGCTTGTCTTTCGGTTGTCCAAAGATGGATAAAAACATGCAGATAGTAGGGAAAAATGTCAAGATACCAGGAACCAAATCATACCTCCTCGTTTAATCATTGGTCCGTTATCAGTATTGAATTTTATCAAAAGATTCAACGGATACTTTACATCCTGCCTCGCTTGTCCAGATAGATAAGTGGTTTAAATCGAAAGGAGAAAATTGATGTTTGTGATATGCACCACGTCGCAATGGATTAAGTTTTTATCTTGAAGCTTGTACCTGTTAGTACTTGTCAAAATAATTAATGAATTTGATAAAATAATGCGTAGGTATATCTCACCACCAATTTCCGCTTTTCAATTAACCGAAAGTATGTTATACGCAGTCTGATATGATTGATCGTGTCGTTCGATAGATAGTCAGAATCGCTTCCAATGTAATAACGTCATACTACATGATGGACTTTAAACTATTCGTCACGGCCACGGTTTCAGAATCTAAGAAGACTGGTAATGAAAATGACAGTTCAAAAGTGACGTGATTGTTATCGCTGTTTGTCCAAAACAATGCCGTTGACTTGCTTTGTTCCATGCAGAGATAGCAGAGACGTCACTTAGTTACTAGTTCAGGTTTGTTTTTATTCACCATGATCACGGCTCTCATGGGCCCTATATCTTAGGGCTGAACGGCTACCTACTACGAGTTGTGGGGCTTTCCCTTGGGCTTTCCTATGATGTGCTGCGGTTTGACAGTGGGCTCTGTAGAACTTCTATATAGAAAGCTGTAGCATGTATTCACAAGCCGCCTTACCAAAGTGCAGCAGGGACTATGTCCAAGGGCTTGACGATCCCTCCGCAGGCCATCTGCGAGTTGTGGTGCCTGCCTAGGATGTGTTTGGGTTTGACAGTGGGCCCTGTTAAACTTCTATAAAAAGCTGCATGTTTCCGCAAGTAGGCTCCGCCAAAGCGAACGTGTGCCGCTCAAAGCGCACAAGCCTGGTGTTAGGTGGGACGTTAAACAGCTCTGACACGACGGCCCTCCGACGAGACAGGCGGTTTGTGCAGGCCCAATAAGCCGCCTTTAAAAACAACCATTACGAACGACATAGAAGATAATATGACTCGATACAATCGGCAACGACCTAGGCAACGAATAAAGGATCACGATTGGAAGCTTGGAAAATGGAACTACAAGTCGGACAGGACAGAAAGTGTAGAAAAGTGGGCATCGAGCGGCTACCTTCTATTTTTTAAGCTCTATTTATGTGATTTTTTAACGTTACATTTAGTTCAACACGGTAGAGTGGCTACCTTCTACCAAAGCTGTGGCACCACAAACGAGCTGGGAACCGGCTGCATAGTGCTGGGAAAGATGCGCCAACGCGTGATTGGGTGGCAGGATGTGCAAGCTGAGGATAAAAGGCCGATTCTTCAACTATAGCATCATCAACGTGCATAGCCCACACGAAGGGAGACCCGACGACGAGAAAGAAGCGTTCTATGCACAGCTGGAGCAGACATACGATGGATGCCCACTGCGGGACGTCAAAATCGTCATCGGTGACATGAACGCTTAGGTAGGAAGGGAGGAAATGTATAGGATTTGTCTCAGAGTAAACATTTGATCCGTCGTTGATCGGCCTTCACGAAAACCTGCTTGGTATTCGCCGACGAAGGACTCTTCAAGCGGTCTCAATCTGTTGAACAGAATACGGGACATAATTTTGTACGCCGAATTAAGGAGGGTTATTCCTCGGTAAGGGGCCGTCCACAAAGTACGTCACGCCTGGGGGGGGGGGGGGGGGTTCTGAGCAGCGTGACGATCCATACAAAAATTTTGGGGGTTTCTTACAAAAAACGTGACGAAGGGGGGAGGGGGGGTTGAAAATCGGCATTTTTTGCGTGACGTACTTTATGGATCTTCCCTAATTGGCGCACTCCAGTCTGTGCCTTCTTTTAAAGAGAGGGCAAATGAGGCCGTCCAACCAGCTAGCAGGCATTTCCTCGTCTTCCTATATTTTCGACATAATATGGTACAGAACTTCTTAAAGCTCCTCACTGCCATGTTTGAGAAGTTCAGCCGGGAGCTAGGCAGCCCCGCAGCCTTATTGTTTTTCAGCTCTTTAACAGCTTTTTTAAGCTCATCTAGTGTAGGCGACTCCACAGCTTGTCCATCGTCGCTAATATTTATTCTGTTCACCGATGCACCATCACTTCCACTATTCAACATAGTCTCTTGCTTCCCTCTGGCAACCACTTCAGTTTCATCTGTCAGCAAGTTCCCTTGTTGGTCGTTGCACATGACGGGAGATGGCACTGTCTTTCTCCGCACGCCATTGACAGACTCATAGAACCTCCGCATATCGTTCTGTTCCATTTTTTCCTGCGCCTTGCTAATCACTTGCTCTTCATATTCTTTCTTCTTCCTGCTGTGGGATCGTTTTTTGGCTGCTCTTGCTTCCTTGTACCGATCTCTGGAAACGTTCTTCTCTTCTGTCACTCTCTGACACTCCACATCGAACCAACCCGTCCTGGGTCGCTCCATGGATCGGCTCCCATAGATGTCGTCGCTAACGTTGATTGCACTTACCCATTCGACAAGCTTCTGGCGGTACTCAGCCGATACTCCTTCCGCCGACAATCGCTGGATATTGTAACGCATCGTTCGCTGTAATCTTTCGTTCGATACAGTTGACAACCGTGATCGAAGTTTACTGACAACGAGGTAGTGATCAGAGTAAATGTTCGGACCTCTGAATGTCCACACATCGATAACATCCGAGAAATGGCGCCCATCCACCAGAACATGGTCTATCTGGTTGCAAGTTTCACCATTTGGGTGTCTCCAGGTGTGCTTTCGGTTGTTCGTTCGTGCAAAGTAGGTGCTACTGATGGCCATCCCTCTGGCAGCAGCAAAATTTTTTAGCCGTGGTCCGTTGTCATTGGTAGCGGAGTGAAGGCTCTCCCTACCGATTATGGGACGGAAAAAGTCCTCTCTACCGACCTGAGCGTTAGCGTCTCCGATAACAATTTTCACGTCATGCTTTGGGCACTCTCCATAGGCTTTATCAAGATATTCATAAAACGTGTCCTTCACGTCGTCGAATTTATTGAATTTATTTGTCGGTGCGTAAACCTTGATTAGGCTGTAGTTGAAGAATTTTCCCCGTATCCGCAACACACATATTCGTTCGCTAATGGGGTTCCACCGCATCATTCGCTTCATCTGCTTGCCCATCACTACGAAACCAACTCCATGCTCTGCTTTTCCCCCGCCGCGCCGCTGTGATAGATATTATACTTGAATGCAGTGTTGGTCGTGGTGTCCACGGCTCGGAATTCGGATCCAGAAGTTCACGAGCCAGAAGGCTCATTCGTCCAAATTCATTTAGGGTCCTGACATTCCAGGTACAGAGTTTCCAATCATAGTCCTTATTTCGTTGCCGGGTCGGTTGCCAAAAATTACGTTCTCTTTTTCTTCTATCTCCATTTTTCGTGGTATTTGGGAGGCTTCTGTAAGCTACCTTATCGAGGTCGCTTTACCTACATCGCGCTGGTGGGGCTGCCACCTTAGGTATAGCTGACGCAATACAGCATTTCGTTGATCAGCCGCTGCGTACTAGGGTGGTTCAAAAAATCGATTTTGCCCCACAGTGCTCATCTGATTCTTTACCTTGTTCTGAGTGTCCTCTGAAAATTTGAGCTCATTTGGATTAAAACTGATTTAGCACAAGCCGTTTCAAGTTTGCAGGCAAATTAGTATGGGGAAATTTATTTTTCATTATACTGTTAATGACGTTTCCCCATTAAGCGCAGGATAAAAGAAAACCTACATAGCTAAAAGGGATACTCAACAGATTTCACCCAACGAAAACCGCATGTTGATTAATCGTCCCAATAATTAGTAATCGATTTTAAGACAGGTTGCGAATCTTTAGTCATGATCGTTAAACTTCTTTGAGGGCATCACTGAAATGTGCAGTGCAACATAGTAGCCTGAATTTGTGTGCTATCTTTCGCTCCACGAGCAGCAATGTTGCCTGTTGATGAGTTATGCAATTAGCTCCAGAAAACCACGGTATAGATTAAATTCGATTACTAATTATTGGAACAATTAATTGAGATGCGGTTTTCACTGAGTGAAAGCTGTTGTGTATTCCTTTTAGCTATGTAGGTTTTCTTTTAACATGCGCTTGATGGGGAAGCGTCATTAACAGTATAATGAAAAAATAAATTTCCCCATACTAATTTGCCTGCAAACTTGAAACGGCTTGTGCTAAATCAGTTTTAATCCAAATGAGCTCAAATTTTCAGAGGACATTCAGAACATGGTAAAGAATCAGATGAGCACTGTGGAGCAAAATCGATTTTTTGAACCACCCTACTGCGTACCTTCTCACTCTAGCTGATGTCAGAAGGACAACAGTGCCCAGACTGCACTACCAGCTAAGTACACAACCCTTAGCTGGCGGTCTTTTGTCATCGGAGGACCCGTGGAAGCGCTCCTTCCTTGATGTCAACCCAACATTTTGCAGCCCACGTTCCAATCGACGGTAAATTCTTCTCCGACATCACGAACGTACGCACTTACTGCGAATGTGCGAATATTGAATCCACTACCTCGTTCCAGAATGTCTGCGCTCTAAACTCTCGACGGTTTACAACACGCGTCGGAGTCGTCCGCCGCGGCTAAACATTGGGCAGCTACAAGACGGTAAACTAGCTCAAGGATACGCGCAGCAGCTGGAAGTGGCACTTCCAACGGAAGAGTAGCTAGGCGCAGCGTCTCTTGAAGATGGCTGGAGAGATATTCGATCCGCCATTGGAAGCACCGCAACCGCTGTACTAGGCACGGTGGCCCCGGATCAGAGAAACGACTGATATGACGGTAAATATGAGCAGTTAGTTGAGGAGAAGTATGCAGCATAGGCGAGATTGCTGCAACACCGCACGAGTGCGAACGAGGCACGATACAAACGGGCGCGGAACAGACAAAACTCGATTTTCCGGAGGAGAAAGCGCCAGCAGGAAGATCGATACCGTAAAAAGACGGAGCAACTGTACCGCGCTAATAACGCACGAAAGTTCTATGAGAAGTTGAACCGTTCACGTAAGGGCCTCGTGCCACAGCCCGATATGTGTAAGGACATAAACGGGAACCTTCTTACAAACGAGCGTGGGGTGATCCAAAGGTAGTAGCAGCACTACGAAGAGCACCTGAATGGCGATGTGGTAGACAACGGGGGCGGTGTGGTAATAACCTAGGAGCACGCGCGCAGAACATGCGACTTCCGGCTTCGAATCTCCAGGAAATCCAGGAGAAGATCGGCCGACAAAGTCCCTGTACGTACGTCAGGTACGTCAGGTATCAGGTATTGGTCATCACGTCAGTACGTCAAGTATTGCAGAAATGCCGCGAATACAACGTGCCCACACATCATCTTTTTGTCGACTTCAAAGCCGCATATGATACAATTGATCGGGACCAGATATGGCAGCTAATGCACGAAAACGGATGTCCGGATAAACTGATAAGGTTGAACAAGGCGACGATGGATCGGGTGATGTGCGTAGTTCGAATTTCAGGGACATTCTCGAGTCCCTTCGAAACGCGCAGAGGGTAACGGCAAGGTGATGGTCTTTCGTGTCTGCATCGCTTTGAAGGGAGTAATACGAAGGGCAGGGATTGACACGAGTGGTACGATTTTCACGAAGTTCGTCTAGTTATTTGGTTTCGCCGACGACATTGATATCATGGCACGTAACTTTGAGAGGATGGAGGAAGCCTACATTACACTTTAAAGCGAAGCTAAACGGATTGGACTAGTCATCAACACGTCGAAGACGAAGTACATGATAGGAAGAGGCTCAAGAGAGGTCAATGTAAGCCACCCACCACGAGTTTCTATCGGTGGTGACGAAATCGAGGTGGTTGAAGAATTCGTGTACTTGGGCTCACTGGTGACCGCCGATAACGATACCAGCAGAGAAATTCGGAGACGCATCATGACAGGAAATTGTACGTACTTTGGACTCCGCAAAACGCTCCGATCAAATAGAGTTAGCCGCCATACCAAACTGACTATCTACAAAACACTTATTAGACCGGTAGTTCTCTACGGACACGAGACCTGGACGATGCTCGTGGAGAACCAACGCGCACTGGGAGTTTTCGAAAGGAAAGTGATGCCGGACATCAATCCGGTGAAAATGGTTCTCGACAACGATCCGACGGGAACAAGAAGGCGAGGCGCACAGCGGGCAAGGTGAATCGATCAGGTGGTTGACGATTTGCGGACCCTACGCAGACTGCGTGGTTGGCGAAGTGCAGCCATGGACCGAGCCGAATGGAGAAGACCTTTATGTATTGCACAGGCCACTCCGACCTTAGTCTGAAATTGATTGACCCTTCCAAAGTGACTGTGTTTCGCTCAAAGCGCACTAGTCCAACTCCTGGTGCTTGGTGGAAGGGTTACGTCGGCCCAATAAGCCGCCTGGAAAACCAATCATTACGATGGTAGTTCAAACCACATTTTCTCGGCAAAAATATCCTCAAGGCCACATAGAGATCAATCAACCAGGAAACGGAAACCAAATAGACCACAATCTAATCGATGGTGACTTCTTCTCCGATATCACGAACATTTCCACATTGCGAATAAAAAAATCCACTACCTCGTTACTGAATGCTTGCGCTCAATGCTCTCAACGGTGAACAACTAGCATTGGGCGGCTACGAGACCGTATACTAGCCCAAAACTGCACGCAACAGCTGGAAGTGGCACTTCCAACGGAAGAGCAACTAGGCGCAGCTTTTCTTGAAGATGGCAGGATGGCTGATGGCTGCAATAGACCTGGTGCTCCCGGATCATAGAGACGAATGGTATGAAATTACCGAAACGCCGCGCGAGGACGAACGAGGCACGATACATATAGAACAGGACGTTGAACAGACTAAACTCGATCCATTCCATTCCAGCGTCCATTCCACCTTTGATCCCATTAGACAACAATGACTCTAAGAATCGCTTAATAACTCCAGCATAGAAAGTCACTGGAATAGGTCACACGAAGCAGCCGTCAACGAGCATGCTAATAATATCTATTTAATTCCCAACGACTTTTCGAAGGAGTTGAAGATCTCAGTGATGGCTAAGTGATGACCCATATTACATCATTGAAAAACATGAATGCATGATAACATACTGAGTCTCCTTAATCTCCTTAATCAGTGTCTTCGTCTTAGCTTGATTTGACCCGGACGTCCCGGAATATGCCTACTTGTCCCTCATTTTCGGGCGTCTAGGAAAACGTTCCACATTCCATGATGAATCTATAAAGTCTAAAGAATCTATGAAACCCGTAGGAAATCAGAAGAAAAAGGGGGACTTTGGCAGTCTACAGTCTTGGAACTATGACAATGAAGGTGTTCGCGCCAATACTTTCTTTTTTCTTTTGATACTTTTCTTCCCAGTCCACTAACCTCAAAGAACCGCGAGAGTATCGGATTAAAAATCCGAATTTGCGCCAATCCTTTCTTCATACACCACGTAGTCTGTTCTTGTTTGCATAACCACGTCTCAAACCGGTCTAAAAATATATTTTAAGTTGAAAAAGCAACTCGCCTTCAGCCTTCATGAAGACTTGAGTTCATTAAACCTGTCGTGTCGTGCCGTGTCCAGACGTTCTTTCAGATTCTGGCCATCTTCATCAGGAAGGAATACGTTAGTATTAAAAATCCAGGCATTATGAAGGTTCAACAACAAAAACTGAGTTTGATTTGAATAATGCAAACATCTTAAGAATCTGAAGCATTCGAATACCCTGGGGTTGAAAGTTTGGGAATATTGAAGAATCGTATCAGAATCAGAATGGCACGGCAAATGCTGGGTAAAGCGTACCATTGGTACTTCGCGTACCTGAAGGAATAAAATAGACCCCATCTCGCGGTCCTTAGCCTCTTACCCAGCAACCCCTATCCCTACTTCCTCGTGGAGCTGGCCGGGATACGAGCAACCTTAGGGAAGTTCGGGTAACCAACCCCGGTGGGAACTATGGTCATATGCTGACAGGGAAGGGGGGGTTTGCTCCTCTTCGGAGGTGCAAATCTTACTGAGCATCTGTTCTCCATGTCAGGATCGGCTCACAACAGCGTCTGTTCTCCATGTTAGGGGCGGCTGATCATCGTCCGAGTGCCAGCGAGGGACTCTAAGTGAAACTGTTCACCATGGTCCACCGGGGGGGTTTGGTGTCAGGCCCTGCAAGCCAGCCTTTAAAAAACCATAAGCAACGAACAATCAACAAGAGAGTACGGACCGGAACCATCGGCGAAGACCACTGCAACGAAAAGGGACTAGCGATTGGAAACTCGGTTCGTGGAACTGCAAATCTCTCAACTTCATCGGGAGCACACGCATACTCGCCGATATGCTAAAGGACCGTGGATTCGGCATCGTAGCGCTGCAGGAGGTTTGTTGGAAGGGATCTATGGTGCGAATGCTTAGAGGTAATCATACCATCTACCAGAGCTGTGGCAACACACACGAGCTGGGAACAGCTTTCATAGTGATGGGCGATATGCAAAGGCGCGTAATCGGGTGGTGGCCGATCAATGACAGAATGTGCAGGTTGAGGATCAAAATGTCAAATGCATCATGAAAGATTCATGATTACCCTTGAAAAATTGAAAAATGCTCCTTAAAAAAGTTATCATTTTTCCTTAAATTATCTAACAAATTACCTTGAAATATATGAAATGCTCCGTAAACATTCGAAAAGCGTACCGTAAAAACAAAAAAAATGTACCGTAAACAATTAAAAATGCTCCTTAAAAAAGCAAAGATTTGCTACGTAAATTAATGATAATTGCGCAGTATATTGACAAAAGAATTATTATAAAATAGTTCAAAAAGTACCTTAAAATTGGCTATCATAAATTAGAATCTTATGCACAATTGTATAGCCCCTAGAGTTTATTGCTGATTGTTTTGCTTGGTAACCCTATTCAACCGAAAACTAAGGAAAATGCTCCTTAGGATGAATAAAATGCTCCATAAACAAATAAAAAATGCTCCTTAAACTAAGAAATATGCTCCCCAAAATAAACAAATGCTCCTTAAACCAACAAAAAATGCTCCTTAATTTGAGGAAATGCTCCTTAAACGAAAAAAAAGGGCTCCGTAAAAAAATGAAATGCTCAATAAACTTATAAAATGTAAATGAGTAAAATTGATTCACAATACAAACTGCACGTGCTGTCAAAGCTTCCACCGCCACGTTCCTTCAGGTTTATTTTTGTAAGGCGACTATTTAGCTCTTATTTTTAAAAGTAGTCTCACTAGCAGTTTTTTGTGTGCTTTACAATTTCGAGTTCGGTCTCCAGTAGCCTTGCGAGTAGAGGCGTAGGATTGCCAATCCGGAAATGGCGGCTCGATTCTCCACTCCCTGTGCATAGTGTATCCATTGTATTTGCCACACGAAATACATACTCATGCAATGACGGGCATAGAAATGCTTTAATAATAACTGAGGAGATGCTAATCATAGAATACTAAGCTGAAAAACAGGCTCAGATCCAGTAGGAATGTAGAGCCATTAAAGAAGAAGAAGACAATTCCGAGTTCCTTAAGTCGTGTGTAGTTATGCGGGGAAGTTAATGAATAAACCGATTAGCATATTAAATGCAATGTGATTTTAATGAAATTCGTATCGCCAAACATTTTTTATTCGATGTGCAATTGTCTGGGACGTCTGTTTGTCTGTGAGCCAGGTGCACAATTTCGTAAACAATGCTTTGAATAGCATGTTGGCTAAGATTACATTTTATAAGTTTATGGAGCATTTCATTTTTTTACGGAGCACTGTTTTTCGTTTAAGGAACATTTCCTCAAATTAAGGAACATTTTTCGTTGGTTTAAGGAGCATTTCTTTATTTCAGGGAGCATTTTTCATAGTTTAAGCATTTTTTATTTGTTTATGGAGCATTTTATTCATCCTAAGGAGCATTTTTCTTAGTTTTCGGTTGAATAGGGTTACCAAGCAAAACAATCAGCAATAAACTCTAGGGGCTATACAATTGTGCATAAGATTCTAATTTATGGTAGCCAATTTCAAGGTACCTTTTGAACTGTTTTGAAATTCTTTCGTCAATATACTGCGCAATTATCATTAATTACGCAGCAAATCTTTGCCTTTTTAAGGAGCATTTTTAATTGTTTACGGTACATTTTTTTTTGTTTCTACGGTACGCTTTTCGAATGTTTACGAAACGTACTTCCTTCACTGAATGTTCCACTGGATCGAGTTTCGAGCAGATATCAGCCTTTGTAGATACTGCGGGCTGTTCCTTTTTTGGCTCTATTTTCTTTATTATAGAACCGTTTGCTCTATTTTCGTGACTGTGTTAGACTTGCGATGCGGTGGGACAGCAGCCGGAGGTTCAGCAGGCGGCCGAAGGACCACTGGAATCCTGTCTGTGTTGGATTTTTTCAATTAACCTTAACGGAGCAGACCACCTAGATCGGAAATTACTGTATCTCGTAAGGTTGGAATATTACCAGAATTATTTTACGCTTTGCGTTTGCTTCGAGTCTGCGAACCCTTAGCTAAACGAACCATACTTGCAAATTTTGGGGTATTCACAGAGGTTGATTCACAGGATTTACTATTATTACTGCGAGCTAATTCGGTAGACACTACTTCCTGCAGTATTTTTCAAAGATGTTCGCCATTCCTGCAATACCCGTGAGGCTTTCTAATTTATTGGCAATTTCGTCCAACCGTCATATTTATGGAGGTTTTTGAAACGCATGTTCAAAAGCTTAAGGTTTTATTTTGGTTTTATACAGTTGTAATTTAATTAGATCCGCAAAAGTACTAGAAAACAATGAAGAATTAAGTGTTGAGATACTTTATAGTTACTTGTGGATATTTCGAAGCATTCACCATAATATCAATATTTCGTTTTTCAAGCTCATATCCCTCCGATACACTAACTGTACGACAAGTAAAAAAATATGATATGACTGAGTTTTCTACATTTTAATATGGTATCGAAGCGTGCGTAAGTATACAAGCTCGTAGTTATAATGACATTGCTGCAGTGATTCGCGACATGTCTGCAATGATTCGAGACATGATATATAGACGTACGATATGATATGATATCTTCACCTGAGGACAGCTGTTAGGCGACATGATAAAGCATATGTGGAGGTCACCATGATATTGAATCAGCTTGAATTTCGACTGATGATGGTGGTGGTTAAACATTAGAACAGTTATAAGACTTTACAATTCTCCCATTTACTTCCACGATAATCACAAGAGCGTAGCCAGAAGGGGGGGCATCGACCCCCCCCCCTAAATGATGGAAAGATTGAACGGGTAGGGGGAGATCCCCCAGTGCCGGACCCATAAGCCATTTAACGAAAAACTCTCCAATTATGCGGATTATGCTTACTTGTATACCATACACACAAAATATGATCATTAATGATTCATACATACTATATTTGATCATTCGAACGCGTTTTTCGACGATGTATTTCGATGATGAATTTTGGTGAAAATTTTCACGGTGCAGAAAAGTGTCCCGAGTACTGGACACTATTGCATCATGTTCAAATATGACCCAGTTCCTATTTTATGAGTAAAGACATCATTTAGAATAGTAATATTTTTCACTTGCTTCAAGTTGTAGATATTAACAACTGTTAGTAGGGCTTATTTAATTTTTCAGCTCAATTTCTTACATCATACTCAAAATTCCCTCCATTTCCAATGACATCTTCAATTTTTGTTTCTGCTTTTTTCTGTGGCTTTCTGATACTTCAGCAAGCAAAACAATTGAATTGAAGTACATAAGTTTAACAAAACAGGTCCAAAGAATGGCTATTTGATCATATGAAAAATATTGTTTTTGGAAATTGTTTTTGCACCATAAATTCATTATATATCTAACAAATCATGATCGCTATTTGATACATGACTAATATTGACCATCTCGACATAATCAGAATGCATTCGATTGATTTTAATATTGTTGATTCAAACCATCTCAAATAAGGCGTAACATGAAAATTATTGACATTTTTGTTCAATTAAATTTTTTTTACAAAGTGTACAACATGAGGATCTGATATTCCATGCAGGTAAAGGACTTTTTAATAGCTTTCTTTTATACTACATGAGATGATGGAGGGATCTCTGCGAGTGTTGTTTTAAGAAGTGTCCGGTATTAGGAGATGTCCGGCGCTGGGGGATCTCCCCCTACTGAAATGAATTTCCTTAAGCATGTGCACTTTACAATCCAATCATATTCAGAAAAAGGCGGTTGAAATCCAAAAGATTCCGAAAAACTTATTAGGGTATCCAGGACCCATGATATAGGAAAGTCCAAACAACTCGAAACATTTAGGGCTCAAGAATTCTCCTTAAAAACTTTCTAGAAGCTCCCTTGGAAACTTCTTCTTCGGAAAGTTATCCACAAATTCCTCTGAAAATTGTTCGAAAATCCTTCTCATGTAATTGTAATTCCTCCTTATCTTTTTATCCTTATTTTTTTTGCATCTTTATTAAGGAGACTTTTAGCCCTAGGTTGGCTCGTCTCCGAAACCTCTAGACATTTCTTCGACTATTCTTCCAGAAAAATCTCCTTCAGGAATGTATTCGAGAGTTCCTTCAAGAATACATACGGAATTTTCTCCCGAAATTCCACCAGAAGTTTCTTCAGAAATTTATGACAGAAATTCTCCGATTTCGCTCCATAATTTCCCTTATAAATCTATAAGAAATTCTTTCGGAAATTCTTCTAGGAGCTTCTCCGGGCATTCCTCCAGGAACTCTTCATTTAATTCCTCCGGGATCACTTCCAGGATGTTTTCCGGGAATACCGCCATAAATTCAATAGCGAAATCATCTAGGAATTCATTCTGGAACTCTTTTTGCAATCACTCCAGAATATCCTTCACGAATTCCTCTAGAAATTTCTTTAAGCATTTCACCAGCAATTCGTCCAAGTATTTCCCCGGAAATTCTTGCAGGTATTTTTTCCGGGAATACCTTCAGGTACTTCTCCAGGAATTCCGTCAGGAATTACTCCGGAATTCTTTCCGCAGAATTGTGCCTTGAATTCTTTCCGGACTTCACTCGGAATTACTCTACAATTTCATTCGGAAAATAATTTGAGAGTTTCTCCAGGATATCTTCCAAGAGTTCTTCCAGGAATTTCTTCAGAACAAACCCCCGGGAATTCATCCGGTAATTTCTTCAGCAATTCATCTGGGAATACTTTCAGGATTTCATCTGGGAATTTCTGCATTAATTCCTTCTGGTATTTTTTACGGAAAACTACTTCAGATATTTCTCCGAAAATTCCTTCAGGAACTTCTCCAAAAAATATTCCAGGACTTCCTTGTGGGAATTCCTCCGGAAGTGCTTGTGGGAGTACCTCCGGGAGCTCCTACAGCAGTTTTACCAAGAGCTCCTCCGGGAATCCCTCCAGGAACTTCACAGGGAATTCCTGGATTCGAGGTGAGCCAGCCTAGGGCTGAAAACCTCCCAAATAAAGATAATAATAATAATAATAATAATTCCTGGAGGATATTTGGTAGGAATTTCCCGGGAAATGGGATTTCGGAAGTTCCTCTAGAAATTCAACTCCGGATATTCCACCGGCTGTTCCTCTGAAAATTCCTCAGGGAGTTCCACCATTCATTTAGGCTTTCTTTAGGAATTTATCTACAATTTCCTCCAGAAGTTCCTCGGAGAATTCCTCTGGGAGTTCCTCCGGGAATTACTCCGGGAGTTCCTTTAGGAAATCTTCCAGGAGTTCCTCCTGGAATTCTTATGGAAGTTCATTTAGGATTTCATCCAGGAGTTTTTACGAGTCCTCCAGGAATTCTTCCAGGATTTCCTCCGGAAATTCTTGCTGTAGTTCTTCAAGAAATTCCCCCAGAAGTTTCACCGGCAGCTCCTTCTAGAATTCCTCTGATAATTTCTCCAGGAATTTCTCCCGAAATTCCTCCGGGAGTTCCTCCTCTGAGCTGGATATCCCGGAGGAGTTCCCGAAGGAACTGCCGGAGGAGCTCCCGTAAGAACTCTCGAAGGAATTTCAGGAGGAACTCCTAGAAGAATTCCTAGAGGACCTCCCGAAGGAACTCCCAGAGAAACTATCGGAAGAACTTCAGGAGGAATTTCCATTTAAATTTCTGAAGAAAGCCTAAATGATTTTCTGAAATAAGCCTAAATGATTTGCTGGTAGAGCTACTTGTTACCGGCGGAATTTATGGTGGAATTCCTGAAGACATTACCGGAGAAGTTGCTGGAGGCATTCCTAAAGAATTCCTGATGGAATTCCGGATGGAATGACTGAAGCAATTGTCAAAGGAATTCCTGAAAGAAGCTTGCATATTGTTTTTTCTGCCTATTTTATAATAAATATTATTTCAGAACGGATTTGTTTAGAAATTCAGATATATAGGGTGGGTGTACCAATTGTCGCCATACCTAAGAACAATTAAAAAAAAAAAAATAAGTAAAAGGCATGTGGGTAGACTTTATATATCAAGCGAAAGATTTTACTTTCTGCTCCTTAGTACAGCTGTGAAAACCACAATAAAATGTGTTATTATCCTCAAAATTGATTAATCCATATTAGGAACGCATGCACCAGTTGTGGCACTATTCTTAATTTTGGTTCCTTATTTGGCAAATCCCATTGTTTTCTTATGGGACTGGCCAAATAGGGACCACTAGGGCCACAACTGGTGCAAAGGGCGTCAAAAATTAAGCAAAATCAATTTTTACAATTATGCTTTGCTTGTTTGGGAGGAAATCAAAGGTGTTATCGTATCATATGAATATGCTTTATCGATTTGAACTTGGTTTGCGGTGATTTGATTGGCCATTTCGCATATAAAGCACTAGTGCGACAACTGGTGCTATAGCCACAACTGGTACACCTAGCCTAGTTCTAGTTTTCTAAAACTTATGGAAAAATGCAAGATTTGTATAATAATTGTTATAGCCGATTTTATATTCTTTCTAGTTGGTTAATAATTTTCTCACTTTATTTTAAAATACCTGATGAGCAATAAATCATGTATTTCTAAATCCAATATTGTTTTAATCATTATTGTTGTTGAACAAACGCAAGTGGGCAGCAGGGACTATGTTCACGGGCTTGACGATCCCTCTCCAGGCCATCTGCGAGTTGTGTGGCTTGCCTAGGATTTGGGGTTTGACAGTGAGCCCTGTTAAACCTTTATAAAAAGCTGCATGTATCCGCAAGTAGGGCCCACCAAAGCGTCCGTGTGCCGCTCAAAGCGCACAAGCCCAAGTCCTGGTGTTAGGTGGGACGCTAAACAGCCCTGACACGACGGCCCTCCGACGAGACAGGAGGTTTGCGCAGGCCCAATAAGCCGCCTGGAAAACCAATCATTACGAACAATATAAGAGATAATGCTGCGCAAGCCCGAGCGGTTAGTTTTCTGGGCGCTGCAGGAGATTTGCTGGACTGGACAGAAAGTGTGGAAAAGCGGGCATCGAGCGGCTACCTTCTACCAAAGCTGTGGCACCACCAACGAGCTGAGAACCGGCTTCATAGTACTGGGTAAGATGCGCCAACGCGTGATTGGGTGGCAGCCAATCAACGCAAGGATGTGCAAGCTGAGGAAAAAAGGCCGTTTCTTCAACTATAGCATCATCAACGTGCACTGCCCACACGAAGGGAGACCCAACGACGAGAAAGAAGCGTTCTACGCACAGTTGGAGCAGACATACGATGGATGCCCACTGCGGGACGTCAAAATCGTCATCGGTGACATGAACGCACAGGTAGGAAGGAAGGAAATGTATAGACCGGTCATCGGACAAGATAGTCTGCACACCGTATCGAATGACAACGGCCAACGATGCATAAACTTAGCAGCCTCCCGCGGAATGGTAGTCCAAAACACCTTCTTTCCTCGCAAAAATATCCACATGGCCACATGGAGATCACCTAACCAAGAAACGGAAAACCAAATCGACCACGTTCTAATCGACGGTAAATTCTTCTCCGACATCACGAACGTCCGCACTTACCGCAGTGCGAATATTGAATCCGACCACTACCTCGTTGCAGTATGCCTGCGCTCAAAACTGTACAACACGCGTCGAAGTCGGACGTCGCGGCTTAACATTGGACGGCTACAAGACGGTAGACTAGCCCAAGAATACGCGCAGCAGCTGGAAGTGGTACTTCCAACGGAAGAGCAGCTAGGCGCAGTGTCTCTTGAAGATGGCTGGAGAGATATTCGATCCGCCATTGGTAGCACCGCAACCGCTGCACTTGGCACCCCTAGCAGCACAATCCAGCACGATTTGGTTACAGCAACTCAAATGTGACTGAATTCGGTTGCATATGGGTCACAGAAACTTTTGTGCAACATGTGTGCTGCTCGGGACGGTGCCCCCGGATCAGAGAAACGACTGGTATGACGGCGAATGTGAGCAGTTAGTGGAAGAGAAGAATGCAGCAAGGGCGAGATTGCTGCAACACCGCACGAGAGCGAACGAGGCACGATATAAACAGGCGCGGAACAGACAAAACTCGATTTTCCTGAGGAAAAAGCGCCAGCAGGAAGATCGAGACCGTGAAGAGACGGAGCAACTGTACCGCGCTAATAACACACGGAAGTTCTATGAGAAGTTAAACCGTTCACGTAAGGGTCACGTGCCACAGCCTGATAAGGACGTAAACGGGAACCTTCTTACGAACCAGCGTGAGAGGATCCAAAGGTGGCGGCAGCACTACGAAGAACACCTGAATGGCGATGTGGCAGACGAAGATGGCGGTATGGTGATGGACCTGGGAGAACGCGCGCAGGACATAATTTTACTGGCACCTGATCTCCAGGAAATCCAGGAGGAGATTGGCCGGCTGAAGAACAACAAAGCCCCTGGGGTTGACCAACTACCAGGAGAGCTATTTAAACACGGTGGTGAGGCACTGGCTAGAGCGCTGCACTGGGTCATTACCAAGATTTGGGAGGATGAAGTTTTGCCGCAGGAGTGGATGGAAGGCGTCGTTTGTCCCATCTACAAAAAGTGCGATAAGCTGGATTGTAGCAACTACCGCGCAATCACATTGGTGAACGCCGCCTACAAGGTACTCTCCCACATCTTATGCCGTCGACTAGCACCAATTGCAAGGGAGTTCGTGGGGCAGTACCAGGCGGGTTTTATGGGCGAACGCTCCACCACGGACCAGGTGTTCGCCATTCGCCAAGTACTGCAGAAATGCCGCGAATACAACGTGCCCACACATCATCTATTCATCGACTTCAAAGCCGCATATGATACAATCGATCGGGACCAGCTATGGCAGCTAATGCACGAACACGGTTTTCCGGATAAACTGACACGGTTGTGGGTTGTGCGTAGTTCGAATTTCAGGGGCATTCTCGAGTCCCTTCGAAACCCGCAGAGGGTTACGGCAAGGTGATGGTCTTTCGTGTCCGCTAATCAACATCGCTTTGAAAGGGCTTATACGAAGAGCAGGGATTAACACGAGTGGTACAATTTTTAATAAGTCCGTCCAGCTATTTAGCTTCGATGATGACATAGATATTATGGCACGTAACTTTGAGAAGATGGAGTAAGCCTACATCAGACTAAAGAGGGAAGCTAAGCGGATCGGACTAGTCATCAACACGTCGAAGACGAAGTACATGTTAGGAAGAGGTTCAAGAGAAGTCAATGTGAACCACCCACCGCGAGTTTGCATCGGTGGTGACGAAATCGAGGTGGTAGAAGAATTTGTGTACTTGGGCTCACTGGTGACTGCCGAAAATTACACCAGCAGAGAAATTCAGAGACGCATAGTGGCTGGAAATCGTATGTATTTTGGACACCACAAGACGCTCCGATCGAATAGAGTTCGCCGCCGTACCAAACTGACAATCTACAAAACGCTCATTAGACCGGTAGTCCTCTACGGACACGAGACCTGGACGATGCTCGTGGAGGACCAACTCGCACTTGAAGTTTTTGAAAGGAAAGTGCTGCGTACCATCTATGGTGGGGTGCAGATGGCGGACGGTACGTGGGCGGTGGGCCGGGCACGTAGCCCGAATGTCGGACAGTAACCCGGTGAAAATGGTTCTCGACAACCATCCGACGGGCACAAGAATGCAAGGTGCGCAGCGGGCAAGGTAAATCGATCAGGTGGAAGATGACTTGCGGACCCTTCGTAGACTGCGTGGTTGGCGACGTGTAGCCATGGACCGAGCCGAATGGAGAAGACTCTTATATACCGCACAGGCCACTTCGGCCTTAGTCTGAATAAATAAATAATAATAATGTTAAACAAACGCACAACGCAAACCTTGCATTGTGGGCGTGAATGCGTCACGTTCATTGGCGTTGCGTTTTAGTTCAAAACGCTGACTTCAACGCCCAGCGCAAAGCGCTATTGTGATCCAGCCTTTACTGTTGGTTGTGGATTTGGTTTCAAAGTTTTTGGAACTTAGAAGGAAATAGTGCTAAGCACTAATATTCATGTGTTTTTATTACTACTATTACTACTATAAAACTACGATTCAGAAGACCCAACAAAGTTGACCCCCAACTACTCGAAATCCTGGCTACGCCCATGTATAATCAACTTTGTTTGTATCAACAGATACGTATTTCGTTTTCTTCTTGAAAACTTCTTCAGTGTTTCGTTATCGAGTCGATAACAAAACACTGAAGGAGTTTTCAAGAAGAAAACGAAATACGTATCTCCGGTGTTGAACTTAATCTAGAATTTAAAACAACACCTAAATAAAAAATTAAAAAAAAAACCTATCTGTTGATTTAAACAATGCGGATTAAAGTGGAAGTAATTGGAAGAATTGTAAAGACTTATAACTGTGTAACATTTCCCCTAAGACGCTTTAAAATAATTAATTATCATAAGATCGAACTCTGAACGTTCTTGCTTGACGTACAATAGAGATAGTGAGTACCGTCATCTCGTCAAAAATGAGACTTAGTTGACAATAAAAAGTCTGTTGCAACATATTTAACTCCCTTCAAAGAAATATTATTTTTTAATGCAGTTCTGTATAAAAACTTTATGAATAATAATATATAATAAAACTTTAGCATACACAAGTTCGGAAGATTTTAATTTAATTATTGCTCTACAATCTGAAAATTTAGTATTATTTTTATATAGGGTTTGTATGAAAAGTCTACATTTCCTGTATAAAACCTTGCAGAATTGCATATGATGACGTTAAGAATAAGTTCTATGAGAGAGAGAGAGCCTTGATAAGGCCTACGGAGAGTGCCCAACACACGCAAATGCGCAGATCAGAAGAGAAAGTTTCTTTCGCTCTGTCATTGGTACTGAAAGTCTTCATTCCGCTACCAACGAAAATGGTCTGCGACTTGTGACCGTTGCTGCTGCCAGATAGACTATTGCCTGATTTTCTCAAAACCGCCCCTTCGGTGGGGTTTGATCCCACGACCCCAGTTCGCATGACAGGTGCTTTCCCTACTAAGCTACGAAGGACCTCCGTCTCCCCACCGAAGGGGCGGTTACCCTCCAATACCTTTTCCGAACTAAATCTATCACATGTTGTACATATGCATAATCAAGTTTCAGACATAGTAATTAATTTCCACTCCGGGTGGCTTAATACCCGGCATATAGGCAATTAACTTTGAATGTACTGATTCAACGCTTGTCAGTTGACGAAGTTGCTGAACAGTACCATCAGAAGCTGGACGAGCCGATAGGAGATGCCACCGGATCTGGCGACGTCAACAGATTGCGGCAAAATATCCACGAAGCTGTGACTACAACACTGCACTGCACAGCGACGCTAACGAAATGTTTGGTTTGATGAGGGGTGCCAGCGAGTGACGGACGAGAAGAATGTTGCTAGGAGTCGAATGCTAGTGGCTCGTACCCGTTCCAACAGAGAGCGGTACAGTGTAGCAAGGGCAGAAGAGAAACGAATCCACCGCAGAAAAAAAGGCAACACGAAGAGAGTGTGATAGCTGAAACGCAGGAGAACATGGATAGAAACGATATGGGGAGATTTTACGCAACTGTCAATGACCGCCATGTGCAATGACCGAGAGGGGAACTTGCTAACAGACAAGCCTATGGAGGCATCCAGGTGGAAGGAGCACTTCGAAGATTTGTTGAACGATGAAAATAAAGGTTTATTAAGGAGCAGTATGGACGTAGTCAGCGACGGTCAAGCTGTGGAAGCGCCAACGTTGGACGAGGTAAAGAAGGCTCCAAACGTGCTGAAAACAGTAAAGCTGCTGGGAAGGACGTGATCCCGGTCAAACTTCTCAAACACGGAAGTGAGCAGCTACATCAATCGATCCACAACATTATCCAGAAAATATTGAAAGATGAAGAATTGCTTGTCGGCTGGTTGGATGGCCTCATATGCCCAATCTATGAAAAGAGCACAGATTAGAGTGTGTCAATTACAGAGGGATCACACTTCTGAACTCGGCGAACAAAATCCTGTCGCGTATCCTGTTTAACAGACTGAGACCGCTTGAGGAGTCCTTCGACGGCGAATAACAGACAGATTTTCGTGAGGGTTGATCAACGATGGATCGGATGTTTAGCCTGCGGATGATCTTTGTTAAATTCCGGGAGTACAACTTGCAAACTCACCATCTGTTAATTGATTTCGAAGCAGTGTAGTTTAATTTAAAAGAAATTAGCTGTGGCAGATAATGTACGAACATGGTTTTCCGGCAAAACTGATCATACTGATACGTGCAACGTTTGATGGCTCGAAATCAAGTATTCGGATTGCAGAAGAAGTGTCAACCTCGTTTGTGACCTTAGACGGATTAAAGCACTTTCGAATTTATTGTTCAACACTCGACATAGACATATGCTTCAGAAGTCGGATGTTCGGAATGTATATGACAAACAATGTTTACACATCAAGCAAAAGCTTAAGCTCAGGAATATGTTTTTCTATCATAGTTAGTATATATAATTAAATTAAACTGACTACTCTTCACAGTAAAAAAAGCGATTTTGGTACAATTGTATTCGATTCACTTGCGTTTCGTCACCGAGACGTCCTCACTTATAATTCAAAAAGAATGCTGCTTCAGACGGCGGATCGGTGATACACTGAGCACCTTCATCAGCCCGTGGTCGGCAGTTCTGTTGGTTGATATCGAAGATAAGACCGTCAGCGCACACTTCTTCGCCAATGATGCCACCGTCGAGGCAAATTGAAAAGCTATAACATTCCCCTGCCACGGGTATGTAGTGCAATCCGGACGCCGGGCAGTCCGTGAGTGGCGGGCTTTCTGTGATAACCTGTAATGAAGTTAGTTTGATGTTAGGAAATCATTATTTCGGGGTGTTAGGAAATCATAGTTAGAAAGTTTGTTAGAAAATCATGATTAGAGTTATTTTAGAAATAATTAGTAAAGTAATTAGGATAATAATTCTTGCAACAGGTGACAATTTTAATACCCAGTATAATGTAAACCATCTTGTTTTTTCAATTTTGAGAGCCAATTTACTCAAATCGTTTCGTGCTTTTGATGTTTGGAAACTTTTCTGCTGAAATTCCGAAGAGATCCTCATGGAAACTCAAAAACATTTAGTTCAAATTTTGAAAAATTACAATTGGAAATAGCAATTCATTCTTGTGAAAACTCCGAGTGATTTCTCCGAGGTATTCCTACCAAAGTTCATGAACCAAAAAAATAGTCGCCTAGTATTCTTCCAAGCCTGCTGATAAATTACCATGGTAATACCATGCTGGAAGTGGCTTCTCGACTTTCCTGGCCATTAGGGTGATAATTTCATGTTTTGAGAATGCAAAAATGGTATCATGGCATAGAAACCTTGCAGCTAAGTACTGTTAAAGTGTTGTATGCTGAAACTCGCTGTTGTATTATGAAATTTTGGAAAAATAAACGAAAAATGATGAGACTTTCGCGAAATGGAACAACATTGTTAGAGGCTTCCTCGAAAATAATTTTAACGCCAGCACTGATTTTTCTACATAAATGTCAAGACGTCAGATTGAGAATATATTTCGCCTCCCAGCTCAGAAGACCTGAATTTTCGATCAATGAAAGTCATATATCATATCATCATATATATAATAGCCCTGTTTGTCTGTCCGGTGACTAGCCAACCAGATGCAGCACGCAGTGAAATTCGTACAAAAAATAAAATATTTGACACTTCAATTCTTCAATTCAATTCAATTCAGATGCAAAAAACAAAACCAGTGACAATCTTAGACAACCAGACACAGCATTTTATGAAAAAAATCACAGACAACAGACGTTGATAATTTAGATTTTTTTAATGCATGAATTAATTAACCGTTTATATTGCAAAAAACACTTGCCATGGGCGCTACTGCGTCCACAAATAAACTAGTAATTAAATAATTATAAGGACCCCCTCTCTCTTAGATATGGGACTTCAGGATTTTTCTCAGTCAAATCGTTTATGAACATTCATTTTCAATATCGATCTTAAACATGCATTTTTTCAGAAGGCCGTATTAGACTTAAAAGCAGTTGATTTTCAAAGATTAAAACTGTAATACCCCTGAGTTCTATTTTCTATAGATTAGAACCAGAACCATGGAGCACGAGATTCAAATATGTTTTAAATGTTTTGGTGTATGAATATGTTATTTTTGCTAAAGGCTACGCGTTACTTAATAGCAGCATAATTGTTTTATTTATTGTTTTATCAACACTGCTAAGAAATCTGAATCACAACGTATTTATCACTTATACAAGTGGCTTGTAATTATTTCCAACTAAAACGGTTTTCATACATACATACAAATAAGTTGAACTGTAGGTAGAAAAAATATGTATGTACTCAATAACACCTCTAGGAATAAAGATTTAAATTCTCAAACATTATTGTTTTGAATGAAAATTAACATTGACGTTATAATTATTTCCGATTGCACATCTGTTTTCGATGTCGTGGTGTGGACAAAAACAGGGGTTATTAAAAATGACTGTTATTGATCGGACGAATTGAGATAATTGAGCAAATTGGATCATATTATGTTAGTTGATTGGTTGAAAACTTTCTCGACACCCTACCATAAAAATTTGGTAATGGTAAACTAATAAACAAAAAAGTAATTTTTTTGTTAAATATCTTGGCTGTGCATATGCACAGCATATGTTTCGAAATGGACAAATTGATATGAAATTTGCGAAAAAGAATCCACGTGTCTTGGAGGGACTCGAACCCTCAACCTCCTACTCTCTAGATAGGCGTGATAACCCCTACACAACAAGACCACTTAAAGGTCACGTTTGCGGAAAAGCCATCAGAATCCGAGTACCAACCTCCGCCGCGGTTAGCTCTTTTTTGCAAATTGAATATCTTTCGGATGCTTGATTTGTCCAATCTCCACATGTGCTTTACTATTGTATATCCACAGCCAAGCGAGTGCACATTGTTTATTAAACGAGAGGATCGCACTCCATGCCCCCCCCTGATGGCTTTTCCGCAAACGTGATCTTTAAGTAGTCTTGTTGTGTAGGGGTTATCACGCCTATCTAGAGAGTAGGAGGTTGAGGGTTCGAGTCCCTCCAAGACACGTGGATTCTTTTTCGCAAATTTCAATTAATTAAAAAAGTAATGTTAAACGGTTTTAAAATAAAAATTGTCTTCCTTTTACTTCCACTAATTCGTTTTTTGGTATCTACATCTACACAAATACGTATTTCATCCACCACTTGTGGACATCTTCAGTGTGTTAAAGTCGATAAACAACACACTGAAGATGTCCACAAGTGGTGGATGAAATACTTATTTGTGTTGATACCAAAAAAAGTAATGACATTTCAAACATTTCATAATTTTCACGTTTAGTAAAAAAAAAATTCCGCGTAAATTATTTCGAGAATTGCAGTTTGATGCTGATTTTATTGTTAAGGGCTTTGCGTGATTTAAACAAGTTGTTTCCATGATATTTTGATTTAATTATCTATTAGAAACTTAGACGCGATCCAGTGTTGTGATCAAAAGTATTGATAGTGTCATATTTTCTATTGTATGTGACTGGCGAAAAATTCTCTTAATAACTAAAGACTGTTCAGTTTATAAAGAGGACACTTTGTATTGTCGATGCTTTTAAACCATCAATCTTTTTAGCAATCTGTTTTCTTTTCGTTGAATATCTTCTAGAAATGAAATACAATTATCAACGAAACATTTCTAACTCAGAAAATTGGGATATTCATAACAATCTAAATTTGTTGGATTTTCAACAGCTGTTTCTAGATATCGACAAATCATTGACAGTGTGTTTCTTTCCGATCTTCTTGATGATTTTGTTGACATTTACCGATTTACAATTTCCATACAAACTGTCAAGTTCGCTTATAAAAAAAATCTGTTGAGAAGCTTATGTTTACGCGAAATTCGAGAAGCTTTGACAATTGGCGCCATTTTGTTGGATTTAAACTGTTTTATCTCTTTTCAAAAATTACAGTTGATTGACAGTGTATTATAATATACGATAAAGCAAACTCCATCGAAATTGACCAATCTATCTGCATACTATCGTTATGAAAAAGTGTCCTCTCAATAAACTGAACAGTCCTTAGTAACTAATAACACTAGTTTTGAAAACCTGTTGATAATATGAAACATATAAGAAATCTTATTTTTGTTTAACTAAAAAATCGAGTAAAGAGACTCATCGATCATTCTCTGCAAAACAAATATTCTGGTGCTCATATTAAATGTCAAATCTATGATTATATTTGGGATCTGTTAATTCATTTTTATTTATTTATACATATAATGTTTATACATATAATATACATAATATCGATGAATACATAATTATGGAAAATATGTGAAAATTGTGAAATGTTTGAAATGTCATAACTTTTTTGTTCATTATTTTACTATCACCAAATTTTTATCGTAGATAGTTAATACAACGTCCCTAAAAAAATTACGTTCGTAAAAAGATAGGGCTTTGAGATATTTGAGTTTTTTTGACAAAAATGATATTTTTTAACACAAAAAAACGGTGTACATTTTCTTAAGAATCATCATTTAGTTGTCTAACTTTGCTGAAAAAAATCATAACACCTCATGCAGCTTTTTGAATAATGTTGAACCATTTTCACGTACACCCTTTTGAAAAGTTAGTCGTGACTCAATATGAAGATTTGATATCGAAAAATGACGATTTAGATGAAATTGAAAAACTCAAAGGTGCAGCCCAATCGGGTTGTACACAAAGATGACGTTGAACTACGTAGCTGTATGTAACGTACAGGTTTTCGACTTTTCTGTTCAATGAGACCAAAGCAAGCGTTTTTCAAGTCCAGGGTGAATCTATTTTCGTTCTTTATCCTGTGCTCCTGGAATTGAGTGAACATTACAAACCCTGGTGATGTATATTGTTCATGTTCAAATAATAGAGGATGAACAATTGTTGTATAGAAGCGATGGTAGTTGAACAATAAAGCATGTTTAAGAAGTTGTTTAATAAATGTTATACTGATTGAAATCACCGCATTAGTTCCCTGTTTTGTTGTTATTTGAATAAAGCATCGTATAAAAGTTTAACAAATGTTGCCCTGAAACTTCCCTAGTAGAATGAAGTACAGTTGGATTATTGTACTTTATTCCACAAAAATAAATCCTATTTTGTGTAATCAAGTTGATATTGAATAACATGTTTATGTGATGCTTAATAACATTTGTTAGAATTTGTTATTCAAGAGCGCTGCCGAAGTTATTAGTTGTGAAATAAGTTTAAATAAGTTTACTGTATGATAACTGTTAAAATAACTTACACAGAAAAAAATAATGATAAGTAAACAGTAAATTTCAGTGGATTTTTCTATCTGTGTACTTATTTATTTATAGTGATGTTTTTTGTTCTTTCAAATGTTGTTCAACACAACATAATCGCTGTTGATTCATCATTGTTGACAAAATCAATTATGTCGTATCTGGCTGTGCGGATGTCACTGTGCATTGATTTTTTGTTATAATGGATAAATCTTTCAAAAAGAGTGGTACATATCACCGAAAATTAAAGTGAGTTAGTGAAAAATACCGGTTGTTGTATAGGACGCAAGGAGTACAACACAAAATAGTGGAAAAGGCGGCACTCAAAGCTGTACCACACCCTACGACTGGTATAAAGCTTGTTTTTGATTAATATTATAAAATTATAATAATAAGGCATTGGACTTGATCCGGCGTCTTTCCGGAGCACATTCGCTTGCTTTGGAGGCTCAAATGTTGTTTGCACAATATTTGTGCAATAAATTGTTCTATTTGATGTTGAATAATTTATAACTATATTTAACATGGTCGATTTATATGACCTTGCATGGAGCAGCGGAAGAGCAGGCGGATTTTAATCGTAGGGAGTTGGGTTCGAGCATCGCATCGTTGGAGATTAATTAGTTGAAAAATCGATAGTTCATGCAAGCCATAAACTAATATCAAGATAAAAATTATCTGTAAGAATTAGTCCTCTTTTATTTTTTTTATAAAAAAAGCTTGTTGTGGAAACATGCAATTAGCTTTATTCGAGATATTCCTTACAACAATTGAGATGTATTATAGCCACCAAAATCAACGTTATTCAACTTGTATTCGGGACTTTTCTTAAACTAATGTTGAATAATAGTTTCCTCCAATCTTCTATGTTACATAAACAACAGTATATCAAACAGCCTTATTTGTAAAACATTGAACAAAAGCTTTATTAGTTCGGGTAATAAGCTTTGTAGTAACATGCGTTGAAATAATGTTGATGTTGCTCTTTTCTTGTTTTTGCAGTTGAACAATCGAGGCAAGGTGATAGCTTAAATATTTATTTCAACATGCTTATAGAACTACTGTTGTTGAATAGATTCTCCATTTTTGGGCGAACAAGGTTGGTATAGTAGTATCAAATGCAATAAATCAATTATAATTAAACATACAGCTGAATAGCGTAGCTGTAAGACGTTTCTTCAAACAACAATTGTTTCTTGGGAACACCCTCAAGCAATCACATATCCAAATCATCAATTGATAAAAACTCGCTAGAGAGTAATAATCGTTTGATAATTGTATCTCGATTTGAAGCATTGGTAAATGCTACTATTGAACTTATTTTCCAACATAACACCAAAACACAAGGCCAAACATCCGACTGAACTTCATTATTGACATTAAATTTTTATAAGTTAAGTTTACATTTAAATTATAATTTTGTATTTAGGTAGGTACTATCAATCGATTCCAAAATTTGAGAAGTTTTCGCCGATGACAATTCGCCTACTTTTCATACCTGAGAAGTTATCAAATGATAATTCCAATAATTATCGTATGAGAATGATTCAGCACTGCTGCAACCATCACCGACGCAAACTGAAACATAGACTGAGCACCCGTCACTAAGTCAGACTAAACCCCCGGTGGCTCACTAAATCGTGAAAGCTAGGCAGTCAGCGGTGTTTGGTAGTCATCCTGTGGAGGAAGTCAGAGTAGACGCCACAAAGTAGTACGCTGGGCATAGTGTATCCATTGTATTTGCCAGACAAGGTACATACTAATGCAATGGCGGTCATAGGAAGCTTTTAATAAATACTAATGTAACTAAATAAATGCTAATGGATTACTAAATTGAAAAGCAGGCCAAGTTCCAGCTGGAATGTTGTGCTATGGAAGAAGAAGCTTGCGATGCACTTACAAGAATGACTGATTCGCCGAAACCGATTGCTAAACTGTTAGCAAAGTTTTCAATAGTAAATATTTATCATACATAAATATTGTAGCACACTGTAGTCGGTTTTTTCACACGGAGGGTATGGGCCGCGTAAAATGAAACAACTTAAAAAAACCGCGTAAATCCCAAAATATGTCTGTATGGACAACGGAAATCCCGAAACTCGAGTGAAAAAATCGCATAAAAAGCGAATTTTGTAAAAAAAAAAAAACAGCGGAGAAAAACGACTTCAGTGTACATCGGATATGAAGCGTTGTCTCTCCTTGATCGAATAGTACAAGAAAATTAAAAATCCATCGAGAAACGGCTGAGATATAAACGATTAAAGTCTATCATATTTTCGTGACGTTTTTCGATTTTTTGCAATCGTAAAATCTACCCCAATATAGAAAAGACAGACGTAGTTCTACGTCAAAACTGGCCAAAGTTTCAACTCAATAGAAAACCATGAATTAAAAAAATTCCTTAATTTTGATGCTGTTGCTTGGAATCGCTCTCTTGCAACACAAGATACAGGGGATGTCCAAAATAACTGGGATAGGCAAATTTTTTGCATAATTAGATGTGTTGTAACTATGTCAATTATTATCCGATTTTGACAATTCAGGGATGCCTGAACTAGAAACCAAAGGTCAAAGCCGTCAGTGGTCCATTTTATATTCATACCTCACTTCCTGATAGAAAACCATGAAAAACGAACCGTCGAATGACCAGTTTTGGCGCTAAAACTGAAATGTCCTCTTCTACAGGTTCCCCGGGGACAATCCGTAGGTCCCGGAATCGGTCAAATCCGTCATTGGTCCATTTTATATTCGTACCTCGCTTCCTGATAGAAAACCATGGAAAATGAACCGTCGAATGACCATTTTTGGCGCTAAAACTGAAATGTTCCCTTCTACAGGTTTCCCGGGAACAATCCGTAGGTCCCGGTAGCGGTCAATGCCGTCAGTGGTCCATTTTATATTCATACCTCGCTTCCTGAAAGAAAACCATGAAAAACGAACCGTCAAATGACCAGTTTTGGCGCTAAAACTGAAATGTCCCCTTCTACAGGTTCCCCGGGGGCACCCCAGCGACTTTAGGATCCGTCTTTTTAATTGGTTTTACATAATTGACGTATCAAAAGACTTTTAGAATGTTATCATAATGGAAGATTGGTCAAAAAGCTTGATTCAAATGAATTTATGGCCTGGTCCCTTTTAAAACTCCCGATCGGCACCGATTTTAAACCAATGGCCATATCTCACTTGATCCGGTCCGATTTCGAATTTCAACATATGGTTCCAATCAGAAAGAGCCCTACTTTATTTGTGGTTACAAATATTATTCTGTTTTTAACCACAACTTATCCTAATACCCACCATAAATTCACGGTTCTGAACCTACCATCGAAAAACCCGGAATATCTCCGGTATCCGATAACCATGGTCGGTTCCATAGACATATGGTGAACCTACATTAAATTTCTAGTTCAGGCATCCCTGAATTGTCAAAATCGGATAATAATTGACATAGTTACAACACATCTAATTATGCCCAAAATTTGCCTATCCCAATTATTTTGGACATCCCCTGTATGTTCATATTCATGCAATGGCGAGCATAGGAAATCTTTCAGTTAACAATTGAGGAAATGCTAATAAAATACTGACGCGCAACCAAAAAACACGTTATGTCGAAACTCATCTACCCGAATTCCATTTTGCCGAATTGGATATTTAGTTGAAACGGTTATTAGGCTGAAAACGGTTTGGGCGAAAGTGGCATACCGCTGAAGAGAACATATGGTCGAATGGGTGATTCGGCTGAAATAGTCGTTTGACAAAAAAATATGTCATTTGTCCGAACGGATCATGCAATTGTAAATGTCGTGTGCTGAACTGGTCATATGCCCAACAATGTCGTTTGATCGAACAATAGTGAATGTGCAATAGGGTGGCTCAAATTAGTATGGAAAAAACTTTTTTCAAATTTTTTGATGGGCCGCCCTCTTATTCGGTTCTATCTGATGCCCTGATGCTCTGGACAAAATTTCAGCCAAATCGGTTAACGTTTGGGCGGTGCTAAACTCATTGGAAGTTTATATGCAAAAATGTATGTAGAAACCATGTAGAGCCCTCCTTAGCCGTGCGGTAAGATGCGCGGCTACAAAGCAAGACCATGCTGAGGGTGGCTGGGTTCGATTCCCGGTGCCGGTCTAGGCAATTTTCGGATTGGAAATTGACTCGACTTCCCTGGGCATAAAAGTATCATCGTGTTAGCCTCATGATATACGAATGCAAAAATGGTAACTTGGCTTAGAAACCTCGCAGTTAATAACTGTGGAAGTGCTTAATGAACACTAAGCTGCGAGGTGGCTCTGTCCCAGTGTGGGGATGTAATGCCAATAAGAAGAAGAAGTATGTAGAAACATCCAAAAACAGTGAACTGCAATTAGACGGAATTGGGAATTCAAAAAAATATATAATTGATCTCATAAAAGTGTTTATTGAATTGTGCAAATGTTGCTGAGGCTGCTAACAACCTGTCGCGACCTGTCAACAACTGCTGATGACTATTGCAGGATTTCCAATTACCCCCGAGCTGCATGCAGCGCGTTGGTTCGGAGAAATCGTTCCACGAACTGAAATGTGAAGGTAGAAACTGTTGTTGACTTCAGGAGCTAAAATTCGGTTCGCCCATTTGTTTTGACTAGACGACAGGTTCTGAAGATTGTAGTTGACGACTGCCCCACTCCTCTTGTTGGTTGTTGGGGCGAGGCTAGGGAAGGCTCCTCCGTTGTGGGTTTGAAATTCACAAATTAGTCACCGTCTGCATGCGTCTGCACCGCTGCATTCGTTGGCATAACAAAAGTCTGTTTCTGCATTGTATTACACCGCGGCAATTAGATATAAGAATTTTAATAAACGCCACAAGCAATCGGTATTAATTTCAGAAGACTAAAATTTGGCCAAATTTTGCCTATGTCAACCTTTTTGTATAACCCTTGTATGTTGATTCACGACACATGAAATACATTTTTTGGAAATTAAACATAGGGTTACGGATGGTATTCCAAGCAGGGTCCAATTTTTGTCAAAACTCCAGTTGCAGCGAGTTAAAATTGAAGTTGAAGATGCAATTGCGGAAAACTAGACAAATTAGACAAAAGAACGCAAGTAAGTCGAAAAAGTCCGCTCTTTCAGTCAATACAGCCAGAAATTGATGTAAATTTATATTTATTTTGATGCACATATTAGGAGCATAAATATAAACGCAAAAACAAACGAACGCACTGTAATTTCAAATCATAATCAATTTAAAATTACACAATCGTGTAAAAATTAGGCAAATTTCGTTGAAATTTGAATAAAAATAAATTTTAATTTACATGATGGTTGTGACTACATCACATATACACAGAAAAAAATATTGAAAAATAAACAGCGCGTAAAACTTGACATGCGGAAATTTACGCTATTCTACGCTGAAATGCTCCTCTTCATAACAAGATTGCTTACAACTTGTCTGCAATATTGACGATTCACGTCAAATATTATGTATACAATAGTAGACTGTATCCTGTATGGGATTACGCTAATAATGGCGTTCCATTTATGTGCATGATTTTTCGCTTAAATTTCAGTGGATTTTTCTATTGTGTAGTTTACTTAAACATTAGAATTTTTTTACATATCGTTTAATTTTCATTATTTTTTTCTGCACGCAGAAGAATCTTGCAAGATTGAAACAACTATTTCGATTGTTGCACCAAACTACGTGCATATTGTTGTTTCAATCTTCAACATTGTTGTTTCAACGAATTGAATATTATTGTTGTTTCAATCGTGCATCGCATGATTGAAATAATAATAATATCGTTGTTCTGACAACTATTTCGTAATATGAAAAACCTGTAGAAACTGATCAACATAAATCATTCTGTCTACAAGAAGCAAGTATGGAGCAGAGGTAAGGTGGATGACTCTTACTCCCCTTGTAACTAGTTCGATTCTGCTTTTGTCACATTTTCTTATTTTGTTGATATCATCGTAGTGTCGATAAAGTAGTTTCGTAGCATTTTCGAAAGTGAAAACAACCATAAAAATAGTTGTTTTCTGATGTAATATTTGACAGTGACAGCTGAAAAGAATGGTTGAAACAAATATATCCGATAGTTGAATCAATTATCGCGTATGCCATAAGACGAGTTTCTACATACCCATTGGATTCCACCACTTAATTGTATCTTGACAGATACGTACGATACGCTCAAAATAATTTTCGTAACAATATCGCGTATGGTTGATTCAACCCTATTTGTGGTTGTATCAACCAAAAATATTGCTATTCATAAATCAATGCAAAAATATTGTTGATTGGAAGCAGAATCAGGTTGATTCTACCACATATTTTTCTTCGTGTGTGTAATAAAAGCTGCTGCGTTAATGCTTGTGTTCATTTCACCTTCTTCGAGGCAGAATCAAATCGTCCGTCCAGGAATATACAGTCAACTTTCGTTCGTTGGGCTAAACCCGTAGCCCACTTAGTGAAAGGCTTTCATTAGTTGGGCTAAGATGTCAAAGCTGAAAACGTATTGATGAGCGCATCGATCGTTTGTTATTATCGCGATCATTGCAGAAACGTTCATAAGTTTTTTCGATTCATAAAAAGTTAAATTTATTATTTTGATTGTTGAACTTGTTTTCGATTTGTTCTTGGGTAAGTATTTATTTACATAGTAAGTTTTATTTGCAAGGATTTATTGAGTGTAGCTGAGGATTTATTGAGTGTAGCTTAAGCTGAAAAATGGATAACACCCAAGCAAAAATGAGCAAAAAACGAAAAAAATACCGTGTCGACATTAGTGGAAAAGGTGCGCATAATAGAAGATTTTAAGTCTGGAGGTGGAACGCACGATACGCTAGGGAAAAAATACGGTATAGGTTCTTCTACTGTAACCAGGATTATTCTGAAAAAGGAAACGATTCGGGCAGCAACGGAGAAATTTACCGAATATGGGGTGAAAAACCGAAAGACTTTGAGGGAGCAGAGGTTCCCTTTGATGGAAGAAGCTCTCTATGTCTGGATTCTCCAGCAGCGACAGACTGTTAACGGTGGAAATCCTGAAAACTAAAGCGGAACTTTTGTTCATGCTGTTGCAGGATAAAGGGCGCTACGTCGTGCACAAATTTTCAGCTTCAGACGGTTGGATGCATCGCTTCAAGCAGCGGTTTGGATTGCGGGTTTAAACCGTAGACGGTGAAAAGGCTTCTGCAGACGTTGGAGCGTACCTGAACTTTAAAACGATTCTACAAAAGAAAATTCATGATATGCAGCTATCGAACTCTCAGGTTTTTAATGCAGACGAATCTGCACTTTTTATCAAGCTCTTGGCTACCCGTTCCGTCATTACGCACACTGAAACCATGGCGAGTGGTCGGAAGCAGAATAAAACCAGGTATACGTTCATGCCATGTTCAAATATAAACTGATCGCTTAAGCTTCAATTGCTGTTTATTGGAACAGCTGCAAAGCCACGGGGACTGAACACAGCAACACTACCCGTATTGTATTGTCATTCCAAAAAAGCTTGGATGACCAAACTGTTTTTTCGTCATTGGTTCTATGAGGAATTTGTCTTAGGGGCCCCATACACGCCCCCAGAAAATTTGGCTCGGTCGGAGTAAAGTCGGACCGTCTGTGGGCAAGTTGTACTGTTCAACAGTCGTACAACTTACCCACAGACGGTCCGACTTTACTCCGACCGAACCAAATTTGCTAGGGGCGAAGTCAAAGTTGTACAACATGTCGGAGCGTATGTGGGACCCCTTAGAACCAAAGGCATTGCTCGTGCTTGACAATTGTACCAGTCATTACGATCTAGACGATCCTCTGCACAGTGATGACCGGCTGATTCAGGTTATTTACCTTCCTCCAAATGTCACCTCTGAGTGTCAGCCAATGGACCAATCGGTTATCAATGAAGTGAAGCGGAAGAACAAAAGAAAACTGATGTTGAAGCTGATCTTGGAAAACGAGCATCTGACATTTGTAGATCGCTTGAAAAAGATCACCCTTCAGCAGTGCATCACATGGTTGGCCTCTTCTTGGGATGAAATTTCCGCGAAAACCATCCGGAATTCTTCCGCGAATTAATCGATGGTTTACCAAACGATACTGCCGACGAAGGGACGAACGCAGACGATGCGGAATTCAAAACACTCATTGCGAGTATCGACAATCTTTCAGGGATGACCACATCTGACGAAGATATCGATCTGTGGATGAAGGATGAAGTATATGACGCTGAACATAATCCAGATTGGGTCACCAGTGAAGTGTTTTCAGACGAGGAGATTTTGTCATCCGTCCTTCATATAGGTCAACCAAAAATGCACGAGGAGTGGTGGGAAGAATCGACAGAGAACAGTAACAACTCTCTTGATACTTCGGCTATAAATACCGCAGATCCAGAATTTGCAGACGCAAGTAAGTCACTTGATTGCGTAATTCGTTTTGTAAAGCACGATGCAGCAGAAGTTTGTCGTTTGGACGCTCTACGCACAAACTTATTGAAGCGGAATGACTAAAACGAACGTGTTGAAGAATTTTGATATTGGATTGAAATTTCCGCTGTTTTATTTTAATTATGAATTTGAAATAAACTTGCTTTTAAATTGTTTTAATTGGCTATTCAAGTTGTACAGCCCCGAACCCCTCGACAGAAATTTGACACTGTCAGAAAAGACGTTTGACTTCGATGTAAGTGGGCTGTAGCCCAACTAACGGGAGCCCAGTTTTAACGAAGCCCACTTATAGATAGCCCAACAAACGAAATTCGACTGTACTATAATAAACACAATTTGGCCAGGTTGTGTCATTTTCCAGAACCAGAGCGAAGTGCGTAATATGTGAAATATACTATTATTTGTATGAAAAGTAACTTTACAACATGCTGGGCATTGCACTAGCTGGTATTTTCACGCATGGGACATATTCTTCTCACCTTCCCGCAGCATCACTGTGCGCCGGTCCGTTTGTCAGAGTTTTGGTCGGTGGCGTTTTCAGCGTTACGCCGAAAGATATTTTAGCCGGCGGCGGCGGCGTGAATCGGCGTGGCGATGTTTATTACGTTTGTTTAAGATTTTTTTGCCTTTTTTGGGTTGTTTCCAAAATATTAACGGAATAATCTTTCGAATTTCGAATAAAAAATCTGATGAACTTCTCCAGAAATTCTTTACGTTTTTTCAAAATATTCGTTTGGAAATAATTTTCGGATTTTCCAAGGGAATTCTTCGGGTTTTCCAAGAATTCTTTGGAAATGCCAACAGAAGCTCTCTGGAATTCCCCAAAAAAAAATGTTTGGAGATTCAGCAGGAAATCCGTTAATGTTGCGTATTTTTTGAAATGCACACAGAAAATTCTTCATAATTGTAGAAGAATGCGGCTGGTAGAATAAGTGTTTTAACGTTTGCTTGCTCAGTCTAAAATAATTAGGACGGATAGTTTAGCATGGCCAACGGTAAAACAGAAAGTTCTTCAGAATATCCGCGGGAGACTCTAAGGAGTTTTCAACGGAAAGTTCATTAGAATCCGCGGATAATTGTTCAAAATATAGATCTCAGTAGGAAAATCTTTGGATGTCTACGAGAAATTCTTTGTATAGTAGACGTTCGATAACTACGAGTAATTTAACTGCAATGCTTTTAAATTGCAATTCGATAGTTGCAACAGTTTTGCAGTTATCGGACCGCTGAACTTCAAAACGATGTAAAAATCGATGATAGCTGCATTACGCTGCACATGACAACCGTTTGATGTCTAGAAAGACATTCGCTAAATGAAACTTAAACATGTTGCAGATATCTAACAATGAGTGCATAGTCCATAAAAAAATTCTTGGGAAATTACATTTACTGAAATCAAAATACGGCCAGAATGGTAATTTGGCCGAAAAAGTCATTTTCCCTAACAGGTCGTTTGGCCGAATTGTTCATCAGCCCGAAAATGCCATTTGGCCGAAAGGGGCTGTCCATAAACCACGTAGACTCTTGAGAGGGGGGGAAGGGGTTCCGAAAAAGTCTACGTTAGTCTACGAAGGGAGACGGGGGGGTAAACAAAAAGTCCACGTAGCCTTTTTTATTTTTTTTATTACAATTTATGCAGCAGCTTTGTGGGAAGTTCACTTAAAGCCAAAATTCATCTAACCAAATCTTATTAAGCCGTATTAAACGTATATCCGAAACTGTTATCAGGTCAATAATGGTTTGTCCGAAAATGTATTTTGGCCGAAAGAGACATATAGCCGAAAAGGGACATTCGGCTGAACTGGTAATTTGGCCGAAAAAAATGTTAGACCGAATAGATCATTTGACCGTTTGGTAGGAATGGTCATTTGGCAGAAAGAGCCATTTGGCCCGAAAATGTTTTTTCTGCAAAACAATCCTTTCGGCCAAACGACATTTTCTGCCAAATGACCTATTCGGCTAAACGACTTTTTGGCAAAAAAAATCTTAAAAATCAAATATACTTTTCGCAGAAAACGCCATTTTCTAAAATGATTCAAAACACCCATGGACATTTAATCTTTATGCCAAATGACCTTCGTCTTGTTAATTGGCATTACATCCCCCACTGGGGCATTGCCGCCTCGCAGCTTAGTGCTCATTACGCACTTCCACAGTTATTTACTACGAGGTTTCTAAGCCAAGTTAAGCTAAGTATATCATGAGGCTAACACGATGATTACTTTTATGCCCAGGGAAGTCGAGACAATTTCCAATCCGAAAACTGTCTAGACCGGCACCGGGAATCGAACCCAGCCACCCTAAGAATAATGGTCTTGCTTTGTAGCCGCGCATCTTACCGCACGGCTAAGGAAGGCCCCATGCGAAATGACCATTATTACCAAAGTGCAGTTTTGGTCCAATAATCTATGCGGTCTAACGACTTTTTCGGCCAAACGGCATTTTCAGCCAAATGACCTGTAAGGGCAAACAGTTGTTTCAGTCAAATTACCAGTACGGCCGAATGTTCCTTTCGACCAAATTACATTTTCGGTCACACCATTTTCGACTTAATGATAGTTTAAGATAAACGTTCATTTTAGCTCGACTAAATGGAATTTGGCTATAAGAAACTAAAGATTTTTATGTTGAAATCTACATTTTTGGCAATCTTCCGCGAAAGCTTTGAAGAAATTTGTGGTGGACTCGACCATCGGTCTACCACTACTGCAACCAACACTTTGTGTACTCACACTTTATAATGAACAGCATTACACTATACCTATCCACATTATCACAGCACCTATGCACACCCGAAATATTGTAAATATATTTAGTAATTAACTGACCATCAACCAGAGCGAATCTCTACCGTGTCCGAAAGTTACGAGTTATTTCCCTTTGGGTTGGAAATTGATATCTCCTCCCAAATTTGGTGACCCCGACCGAACAGTTTCGAATAATTCTATCCGCGAAACGCGAAACAGAACTTCTCGTACAAAAAGTCGCCGCGAGTGATTCGAAAAATGGCAGGCGATGATGATGTTAAGCCTAGCACAAGCCAACAAGTGATTGCAAAAATCGACTATCCGCCATTCGACGCCGAGGACATCGAAACGTGGTTTCTTTGTGTCGAAGCTGCATTCACAGTGAATCAAGTGAGGCACGATAGAACAAAGTACAATGCCGTCATCGTTGCACTCGGTTCGCGCGCGAAATTCTTCCACTCCACTCTGATTAAGTGCAACGAATCCACCGAGAATGACCGTTACGAAAAGCTCAAAGCAGCCGTGCTAGAACATTTCCAGCCGTCGGAAATGCAACGCCTAACCAGCTTGTTATCCGGCATGGTACTTGGCGATCAGAAACCCAGTGTGCTTCTTAGTGATATGCGTCGTTTGGGGGGTCAAGGCTGTACCGACAGTGTCCTTTCGAATCTGTGGCTTCGTGCTCTACCGAATACAGTGCGTTCGATAATTGCCGCCATGCCAAAGGCAAGTCTCGATGAACAAGCTACAGTTGCTGACAAAATAATGGAAGCCCCGTGCAGCGAAGTGTCCGTAGTGAAGTGTCCTGAACCGCCGGCTACGCCCACTCTCGAACAAAGAATCGACGCTCTAACCCGTCGTCTGGATGAAGCGTTGGCGGGAAATTTCAGAAGTCGTGATTCTAAACGAAATCGTTCGCGCAATCGTCCTTTTCATTCACGACAAAGAACGCCATCGCAATCGAGAGCTAACAATCGGTGGATATGTTGGTTCCACTACCGGCATGGCATTAGAGCTCAAAAGTGTGAGAAGCAAAAAGGTGACAATGAAAACGTTCCGTGCATTTTTTTCGACGGAAAACTACCCGTGTACTCCCGTCCACGGAACAATTAGCTAAGTGTTCTCCCATCATCGCGCCATCGCCAAACCCAACATCCAGTGTTAGTGTGTACCAGTCTTCGAAAATTCAACGAATTCACGTCCGCGATGAGAAAACCTCCAAGCAGTTCCTGATAGACACCGGCGCTGACATTTCAGTGTTACCTCCCTCGCCCCGAGAACAGCTCCAGCCCACCAGCGCAAATCAACTGTTTGCCGCCAACGGTAGTCCAATCAAAACCTACGGTACGAAGCGTTTAACAATTGATATTGGCCTCCGCCGATCATTCGTTTGGGTGTTCACAATCGCCGAAGTAAAATCTCCGATAATCGGTGCCGACTTTCTTAAGCATTACGATTTACTTGTGGACCTTCGACGGAACAAACTCATCGACAACACCACACGCTTGGAAGTCAACAATGTCAACGCTGCAACCGAGCCCCTAATTTCAACGTACGACGTGAACATGCCTTTCGCCGACCTGATGAAAGAGTTCAACGATATCACCGTGTTCAACATGAACCATCTGCCAAGCCAAACTAAAACAGTGCATCAAATTATCACCACTGGACCCCCAGTATTCTGCAAGCCCCGTCGGCTTCCGATCGACAAGCTCAACGAAGCAAAAGCCGAGTTCAGATTCCTCGTAGAACAGGGGATCTGCCAGCCCTCGAAAAGCTGTTGGGCAAGTCCGCTTCATATGGTGCGAAAAGCAAACGGCAAGTGGAGACCGTGCGGCGACTATCGCAATTTGAATGCTATTACCGTCCCCGATCGCTACCCGGTCCCACACATACAAGATTTTTCTAATATCTTGCATGGCAAACACATTTTTTCGTGTATAGACCTTCAGCGTGCGTACCACCAAATCCCCGTCGCACCAGAAGATATTCCCAAAACTGCGATAACCACACCATTCGGCCTGTTCGAATTCAAATACATGACATTCGGACTTCGTAACGCCGGTCAGACCCTACAACGACATCTACACGAGATTCTCGGTGATTTGGATTTCGTCTTCCCCTACGTAGACGATCTTTGCATCGCTTCGGAAACCATGGCTGAGCACGAACAACACTTGAGAATCGTGTTCGAGCGACTACGCAAAAATGGTCTCATTATCAATCCAGGAAAATGTCAAATCGGGCTTCCCGAAGTCGATTTTCTGGGACATCAGATCACCGCCGATGGAATTAAACCAAAACCGGCAAAAGTGGCAGCAATCATGGAATTTCCAAAGCCCACTACTGCACGACAGCTGAAAAGGTTCCTGGGTGCAATCAATTTTTATCGTCGCTTCATACCTCGTGCCGCCGAAGTTCAACATATACTGCAAGCGATGATAACTGGCAACGTAAAGAATGATAAAACTCCACTCGTGTGGAATACTATTACAACAAACGCGTTCGAGAAGTGTAAAAAAGATCTCTCCGATGCCGCACTACTCGCTCACCCGTCGGTGGTTGCCTCGCTCGCTCTTGAAGTCGATGCCTCCGGTACTGCTATAGGCGCCGTTCTACATCAAATCAACGAAACTGGCCGCCAACCACTCGGATTTTTTTCCCGAAAGCTCAACGGCAGTCTTCTCAAGGCAAGCACATATGATCGCGAACTATATGGTATGTATGCAGCAGTCAAACACTTTCGAGATGTATTGGATGCCCGAGTCTTCTGTATATATACGGACCATAAGCCCCTCGTCTCTGCGTTTCTTCAACGACCCGAGAAAGCAAGCCCAACACAGCTGCGAAGACTAGCCTACATAAGCGAGTTCACCACTGATATTCGACATGTACCCGGATCAGACAACAAGGTTGCAGACATGCTGAGCAGATTGGAATCGATTACATCTACCAACGAAGCCATCGATTTCTCCGCCTTAGCTGAGCAACAGAAGAACGATCCAGAATTACAAGCCTATCTAGAAGATCCTCCTGCGAACACTACGTTGAAGTTGAAATCTTTTAGTTCTCCACTTTCAAATACCCCCGTGATGTGCGACACTTCCACCAACGCAATTCGTCCATTCGTACCTGTAGCTTTCCGAAAGCAAATTATCAAAACATTACACAGCGCATCCCATCCCGGTGTGCGCGCGACGACTCGTCTGGTAATCGATCGGTATGTGTGGCCCTCCGTTCGACGAGATTGCAGAGACTTCGTGAAATATTGCATACCGTGTCAGAAGTCTAAGACACATAAACACAACAAGACACCGATTACCCCGATCACCATCCCAAGCAGCAGATTTTCGCATGTGCACATGGACATCATCGGGCCGCTACCACCATCATATCAGATGGGAACGCATATTGTCTCACGATGATAGATAAGTTCACCCGGTGGCCCGAAGTGATCCCTATCTCCAATATTACAGCCGCCACAGTCGCCAAAGCATTCGTCGGTGGATGGATATCTCGATTCGGCGTACCCGAGAAAGTCACCACCGATTTGGGTAGACAATTCGAGTCGGATCTGTTTCGCACACTTGCGAAAACATTCGGCATCCAACATCTACGAACGACGCCCTACCACCCACAGGCCAACGGGCAGATAGAGCGTACTCATCGTCAGCTCAAAGCGGCAATCAAATGTTATGACACCATTAAGTGGACGGAAACTATTCCTCTCGTCTTGCTTGGTATGCGTACGGCAGTTAAAGAAGACCTCCAATCGTCTGTAGCTGAATTGGTTTACGGAGCAACTCTCCGGCTGCCGGGAGAATTCTTCGTCGAGTCCAAAAGCTCGAAACCATCACACGAATTCATCAGTGATCTGCGGAAAGTAATGGCTCAAATTCGTCCCACACCAACAAGCAACCACGCTAGGCCTTCTACATTCGTGCAAAAAGACCTAGCTATGTGTACCCACGTCTTCGTGCGAATCGACGCAATTAAACCACCACTTTCGCACCCGTTCGATGGACCATACCGTGTATTGCGCCGTCGAAAAAAGGTTTTTGTAGTGGACATCAACGGTAAGCCATCACCTATATCCATCGATCGTCTCAAAGCCGCATTCGTACACTGCAACGAAGATGAAAACACCACACAATCAACCGATATCAGCAGAACTACTCCGACTGTTCCCGATTCCCCAGTGTATGCAACTAGATCGGGCCGTCGTGTTCATATTCCCCGCCAATATTGGAAAGTCTAAGGGGGAAGTACTGTGGTGGACTCGACCATCGGTCTACCACTACTGCAACCAACACTTCGTGTACTCACACTTTATAATGAACAGCATTACACTATACCTATCCACATTATCACAGCACCTATGCACACCCGAAATATTGTAAATATATTTAGTAATTAACTGACCATCAACCAGAGCGAATCTCTACCGTGTCCGAAAGTTACGAGTTATTTCCCTTTGGGTTGGAAATTGATATCTCCTCCCAAAAATTCATGCACTGATCTCATGAAAATTCTGTAAATAGTCTAAGTCCGTAAAAAGATATATTTTTGTGTTTAAAACACTTTAAGAAAAATTTTAGGCTAAGCAACCCCTTTTACTGAAAATGCAACATTTCAGAAGGAATCAATCCAAAACGTCAGCCTTATATATTAACTGTCAAAAGTTGGAATGAAGTACCCTTCGGTGTTTTGCTAGTGAGTTTGAAACCATATTATACCACTTTATTCTGTACGTCAAACAAGACCGAAAATGTCGTGGAAGCATTTTCCATCTGCTTTTAAATTTCAAATTAAACAATGTCCCTTTTGATTTATGAATCGGAAAAAAACCTGACGCGTTTTAAATGATTAGCTTCATCGTATTCTGAAAGAATATCGAATATCTATTCTTCATTTTAGGACCTAATTAATCTAGATTGAAAATTTCGTGTTAATTCCGAAGAATACTCAAAACAGAAACCCAACAGGAACTTTCAGCGTTCATTCCGAATCTTTTCTTGTAGAAATTTAAAACAACTTCTCGTGAAAATTCTGAAGAGATTCTCATGTAAAATCCGACGAATTTTACGTTGAAATACAAAACTACTTTCTTAGGGGAATCCATTGAGCTCTTCTTGGTAATTCCAAAGAATTCTCGAAATTTCAAAGTAACTGGAAAAACTTAAAGCACAGAGAAACAGACGTCACATTCAACATATGTTTCATCGTACACCTTTTTAACGGTTTATTTAATTTTTTGTAGGTGGTCAATCGGTCACCGATGGCGCTTTCATCGATTTTGCTTGTGTTTGACGTTTGCACACTACCGCCATCTGGTTGCCGCTTGGCCACTCACCGGGATTTTAGCATTGGGGGACAATGTTTTCGTGACGATGATTTTGATTGCATTTTGTTCTAAGTGAGACGTCTGTTTCTCTGTGCTTAAAGTATTTCCTGAGGAAGTTGGTCAGTTTTTTTAGGTAAAATTCAAAAGATTCTTCCATTAATGTAGTGCAAATATCCCAAATAACCAAATCAGCCGAACGAAACTTTCTGACCAAATGACGCTTTCTGAAAAACGACCATTCGGCCAAATTGCAAATTCTAATTGAGCAATCTGGTAACCGGATTGTTTCAGTCAAAAAAACTGTTTGACCAAATAATTTTTTTTGGCAAAACAACTTTAGGCTAGATAGTATTTTTCCAAATGTTTTTTTCAGCCAAACGAAATATTCGGCCAAACAACTTTCAGCCTTGTGGTCGTCAGCCAAATGGCTTTCTGCCGAACGACCTTTTCCGTTCAAAAATTCAAGTTCAACAAGATTTTTTTTGATTTCAACGGGAAATCCTTCACAATTTCCACACGATCTTTTCTCAGTTTTCACGGATTTTTCAAAGTTTTCAAAATTTAATAAAAAAAAATTTCATTGTTTTTTCAAGAAAATCATTGGTATCTTCACGAAAAATTAAATTCTCTCTAGTGTCAACGTGATGTTGTAGAGATCAATCAGGAAATTCTACGGAAATTTCACTGAATCTGCGGAATTTCCACTGAAAATTCTGCGGACTTCTTCAAATTTTAAATGGCGGCGCGCCGGTGCAAAAATGTCGGCGGCGGCGGCGTGCCAAAAACAGTCGGCGATGGCTGCGTGGTGCGGCGGCACACACCTCTATCTAGCAATAATTGTTACATCCCATTCCTGCAACCAATTCCCATTTTCTTCCACTTTTACGCTTCGAAACACATCCCCACCCCATTCAACTTGTAACATACATACCTCACACTCCACATTGGCCTCTAAATCACACCGCCTGTTCACTGGATCGAATAGTAGCCCAGGGTTGCACGAATGTGGTCCATTCGCCACTCTGTTGAAGCAAATGTAGTATTGGGAGCAGTCCCTAGGATCTGGCACCATAGAGGCAACACTCGGATTAACACTATTCGGGCAAACACTTTCTTCACAGTCCACATTTGCCTCTAGATCACATCGTTGTGCTGCAGCATCGAACATTAGCCCCACCGAACACTCTCTCAGGAATCCGACCCCGTTGACACAAAGCGTATATTTGCGACATTCATTCTCGATCGGGAAAAACTCCGTTACGGCGTTGGATGCTTCCACATCCTCGGTTTCCCCACCAACGCAAAGCAGGCAGATCACATTCCACGGATTATCGCAAAGCTGACCTTGATCGTTGAAGTGGAACCCCTCTGGACAGCGTCCAGGCACTGGTGTTTGTCGTATGCACGTGAAAAATGCAGAACAATCCGTGAAATCGGCGATGAACGCACCGTCTGGCCTACCGATACAGCGGTTGGCCTCCGAGAAAGGTATTAAAACTGCCACCGCAAGGAAGGTTAGTACAGTTAACCTACACATTGTGCTACGAAGACGCTTCTGCTAGGCCGACTCTATCGTAAATGGTCACCTACCGACGACGCACTTCTCTAAATTAATTCCAGGGGGCTTATTATCCAGCGAAGCCATATAAGCTTTTAAACAAATCAGATAAAAAGTGATAATCTCTAGCAATGTGATAAGACACAGGGATTATTTGTTTGATAACTTAGCAGTCACCGTGACCGAAAAAAGGGCAAATCGAAAATTCCTGCAAAAAAGATTCGCAGATATCTCTCAGCGTGTGATATACGAATGTACTTTGGCGATTTTGGCTAAGGTTGATTGACGACTTCCGGCTGGATTATCTGATAAGCAATCAATGAAATGCGTTTCCATTGTTAAAGCCGGTCATTTTGACTTGTAATTGATAACGATAACTAATCTCATGTAAACTTACAAGGAATCGTATACCAATCAACAGATATGTATACACACGAATCTGTTTTAACACGATTTTTTTTCGCTAGTAATTTTGATCGTGTGTCTTTGCAACACGTTTCATAAAATCCTAAATAATTAAAAGAAAATCACATGGTAATTAATATGCGTTAAACATTTAGGATGAGTGTAAAATTAGAAAATGTAAATCGTGAAAAAGCAGTATCCAGTGTAGTTACCAGGTCTTTTTTTTACGCGGTTGATCTGTACGTTGTACACTTTTAAACAATGCTTAAATTCTCTTTTAATTTTGTGATTCTTTCGTGGTGTCTACTCAATGTTTTATAGCGGCTTGAGTTCAAAATTGACCAAAATCAAACCGCATAAAAATAAACCCGGGTGTTGTCGAAAATAAATAAACCAGATATGTGTTTTTCTTAAGCTTCTTTTTATTGGGACATTACACCCCTCATTGGAACATTAAGCACTCCACAGTTATTAACGGCGAAGTTTCTATGGCAGGTTGCTTTTTTTGTATTCGTATGATATACCTATGTATATCATCTTACGATGATTATTCTATGTCCAGGGAAGTCGAGACAATTTAGAAGCTGTCAATTTCCTGGACTGGACACAAAATCGAACCCAGTCACCTTCAACGTGGTCTTGCCGTAGAGTCGCGCATCTTACCGCTAGGCTGAGTAAGACTTTCCTATATATAAGAACGTTGACGTTGAATAATAGCAATCGAATAGTCATGCTTATTTGTTAATATGGGAATTCCATTTATCGAAAAGCGGATATGAATAAAGTGGTTTCCCACTATTAGACATTGATTGCAATCGTTTACTTCTTTTTATTTTGATGCCGATGTTGAAATAATTCGTTAGTCACAGAACATGGCGATTGGAGATGCAAGATGCTCGGTTTGGCAGGTTGTGACAGGATAATCTACGACAATATGCTAGGGTATTCACAGACGTATACATTATACATATAATAACAAATATGACAGTTTATTTTCCATTGTATTACGGCGCTGGTATACATGGTACACTAGTACAGGCTGCAATGTCAAGAAATCCTAGAAAATCATTTCCAGTTTCGTATTCTTCCATACTATTAGAGCAATAACGATTCATAAAGATATTAACTCTAGTTAGTTGTGAGTTTGGCGATGGTAAGCAATAGCTGACCGCATATGATACAATCGTTCGGGACCAGCTATGGGAGCTAATGCACAAACACAGATTTCCGAATAAACTGATACGGTTGATCAAGGCGACGAAGGATAGGGTGATTTGCGTATTTCGAGAATCAGGGACATTCTCGAGTTCCTTTGAAACGCCCAGAGGATTACGGCAAGGTGATGGATTTTCGTGTCTGCTATTCAACATCGCTTTCGAAGGTGAAAAACGAAGGTCTGGGATCGACACGAGTGGTACGATTTGAAGTCCGTCCAGTTATTTGGTTTCACCGACGACATAGATATTATGACACATAACTTTGAGAATATAGAGGAAGCCTACATCAGACTGAAGAGGGAAGCTAAGCGGATCAGACTAGTCATCAACACGTCGAAGACGAAGTACATGATAGGATCGATGGTGACGAAATCGAGGTGGCCGAAGAATCCGTGTACTTGGGCTCACTGGCGACTGCCGAAAACGATACCACCAGAGAAATTCGGAGACGCATCTTGGCTGGAAACCGTACATACTTTGGAATCCGCAAGATGCTCCGATCGAGTAAAGTTCGCGGCCGTATCAGGTATCAGAACGTCGGTTCCAGGGGCACGTTCACCTCAATTTGGGAAATTTGTGCCATCGCTCCCACAGCCTTTTTCATCACACATCTGCAGGAAAAGGAAGTGAACAAAAAGGAAAGGTATATGGATGGGAGAAAAATGGGAAGTTCAGAAAAGGGACCCTTGGAGAGGGCATAGCTCCTTACCACAACGAGTCGTGAACAACAGAATACTCTGAAGGTTCAGGTTTCTGAAGTCAATTTCTGAAGTGTTTACCAAATAATCGGAAACGAAATTGCGCATGGACTGGGCAGTTACATATCAGATGATAATGAGTTTCACAATCGGATTCACAACTATCACAAACAGATGATTCAATGCGTTGAATATTTGCCATGGGATAGGTCAGTCGTTGATTATTTCGATCATATCGACGAACACTATAAAGTTAATTTGGATGGGGTTTGCGTTGATTGCGATGATGGTAAGATCATCTTGGGGAAGATCCATTAATTACGTAACGCAAAAATTGGCCATTTTCAACCCTCCTCCCCCTATGTCACACTTTTTGTATGAATCATACAAAAAATTTAAATGGATTGCCACACTTCGGCAACACCTCCCCTTCACCACTCTAAGTGTTTTATTTATTATTATTGTTATTATTATAGTATACATCAACAGGCTTGTTACTGCCCCAATGATATTTGATTTAAACACAAAAACAAGTAATTCAAGGACACAAACAAATCTCTCATAGTCAAGTGATTAACGTGAACAATACAAAACAAAAATAAAAAATAAAAAAAGCTATCACTAGTTCTGGGCGTTAAAAACAGAAGCGAATCTTCTTTTTAAAATTTCACGTGAGAGATGAAAGTCAAAAACTGATGCCACACGATTGAAATTTCGTTGCAAGCCAATTATTGCGCTTGCCAGTCCATAATTTGTCCTACGATACGGTGGTCGTAACAAAACATTATTTCGCAGCATCCGTGGCCTGACATTCAGATCGATGAGTTGGAGAATGGTCTCACAATCTGTTCTACCTTGGAGAACATCGGCGATGGTCAAAGCTCTGGAAACATTTCTTCGCACTTCGTGTTGCGTAATTTATGGATGCTCCCTTGTTTGTTTCGGCACAACACATCAAAGTGCTATCGAAATCGGCAATTTGGATTATGGACGGAACTTTTAACACGGCTCCACAACACTTTTCTCAAATTTTCACGATACATGGAAGTGTAGGTGATAGCCGTTTTGTTCCTTTGGTTTATATGATGTTACCGAGGGCAAATGAGGGAACCTATAACTCAGCTTTCAGTGCGCTGGAAGAAATTGCGGAGAAATACTAATGCGGACTTGAACCGGAGCATATTCTATTGGATTTCGAAAGAAATATATGCTGTTAAATGATTTTTTCTAACTATTCTTTTCTAACTAAGTAGCTCATTTTCAAAACATGTTTGATATGCTCAAAACTTCTCTGAAGAATAACGGGATAGATCTATCTTCCCCAGAAGATTTGTAAGGAGCAAAACTGTTCAGTGCCCATTGAATCGATTCAATAGTTATGATTCTACGAGCCTGACCCCAAAACCCATAACTACATGAAAAGACTGCAGGAACATCCGAAGATCTTATATCGACACATCCAGGGAAGTGAGTATCAAATAAGTGCAAATTTCTCCAACTTGGAAATCCTTGGATCTCGCTATAATTTTATTTAATCAACTGGCTTCACTCAAATTGGAAACATTTGCACGAAGGTTTTTCCAGCCGAACCACTCAGCAGATCGAAAAGCCTTCTTGTAGGCTTTCCGAGCCAACTTGAAAGACTCCGTCCCTGCTGAATGACGTCTGATCCAACTCCTTCTGAACTACTTCCTGAGTTTAGCCAATTCGAAATTCCACCAAGGGGTTCCTCTTGAGGTTTTCACATAACGCAAAAGGGCAAGCTTCTTCGAAAGCTTTCACGATATGCAACGTTGTAGTATCAACGGCATCATCCAAGTCGGTAGAAGTTTCAATGGATGGTAGATATCCATGAAATTTTGTCGAGAGCAACTCTGTACAGAGATCCCAGTTGGTTGAACGAGGATTTCTAGAACGCAAGGTCTGCGAAGTAACATTCAAATGATCAAAGTAGATGTAGCGATGGTCAGATATGGATTCCTCATCTGACACGTCCCAATTCGTCAACTCGTGACTGATTCTATTGGAGCAAAGGGTTATGTCTAACACCTTTGCTCTATTAGATACCATAAAGGTTGGGCAATTGCCTATGTTAAGTAAACCAAGCTCGGTACACCCAACCGGCGGATGTTAGATTTTCTAACAATTCTGTATAAGAATCTACCAAAACCTGTATAAGAACTGGGCGTATGCGAAAATGTTAGATTCCCATACAGTGATGAACTTTGTCAAAAACTTAAAAATCACTCTAATAAAGTTTTAAAAAAAATAGATTCTCATACAAGTATTATAGCATCTAACAATTTTGTAAGCTTTTCTAACAATATTTGTTTGAGAGCTTACATTTTTTGTATAAGAATCTAACAATTTCGCATATGCCCAGTTCTTATATAGGTTTCGTTAGATTCTAATACAGAATTGTTAGAAAATCTAACAACCGCCTGTTTGGTGTACTACTTAAGAATTCCATCAAGCTGGAGCCTCTTAGATTGATATCCGAGCTACTCCAGATGATGTGATGAGCATTAGCATCACTGCCTACAATTAGCGGAAGGCATTTTGAAGTGCAATAATTGACAACTGGTTCGAAAACATCCGTAGGAGATATAGACAGTAGACATATTTTTGACGGGAGTTCCACCAGTTACATCAATTGTGACACTCAGGGGTCATTTGTATGGTGGACTTTTACCACTGGAATAGGCAATCCGCTGCGTTTCCATTTTCCAGACAACCGGCTTCGCTATCTTGGCATTCACTTTACGTCAACTCTCAATGTGGCCGAATACGATTCAATATTGAAGTGAATTTGTGTCATGTACCATACATTTTATTTCAAAATTAATAAAATTCATTAATAGATTAATACGTAACATGCCTGTGTAACGCATATAAAGTGATATTATAAACACATCCGATGTCAAAAATAAAAATTTTCACTGATTTCTTTTTATGGAAGTTTATTATTCATAAAAAATACCGCCTTTTGCCCCACCACACCTCTACACCACCCACCCCTCCACAGCAAGAAATATTATGCATATTTACATTTATTTGATGCACATATGAGGAGACGATCATATGGGAGGGTAATTTGTGAAAGGGGGCAGGGGTCTGGAGAGAGGAGAAAACGGGCAATTGTTCAAAAAACGGGCAATTCAGAGTAAACTATGAACCCCTGGACCGATTTGAACAAAATTTGGTACACACATTTGCTATCCTGAGGAAAAGATAACAAAAGTGGTGCGATAGTCATTGGGACAAAGGGAAGGGTATAGGGGGAGGGGTTGTATTTGGAAAACGAGCAATTCAGTGTAACTCTCAACCCCCAGGACCGATTTCAACCAAATTTTGTACACATATTCTTTAATTTTAAAGATGTTTATTGAAAAGGTACAAGAGACATAAAAATCTATATACAGTCAAACCTCCACGAGTCGATGTTCTATGACTCGATATCGACTCATGGAAGCAAATTATCCCATATTAAAAAATATTTTCAGGGTTACTGTGATGGTCCCTTCAAACAGATTTCCAAAGATTTCATATTCCACATGTCGATATTTCCATGAGTCGATGGTCCCTTCAATATCGACTCATGGAGGTTTCACTGTATCAGAGCGTTAATGAATAAAGCTTCCAAGGAATGATTGAATTTGTTAAGATTAAATCATTCAACTTTATGATTAAAGATTATGATTATCGTTTCAACCTCGATCAATCGCTACGGTCTAGTGCTGCCAACAACACACTTGCAGACTTGGGAGATCTAGATGTAACTCTGGATAATGATGATAGTAACAATCGTGAATTGAATGTACCGCCGAATGCTGCCGACGTCATGTTGCCTGTCGCATCAACTACGGGAACGAATGCTGAAGTCACCACGAGAACTATCAATACTGCCACCGTTTCCTCCGTCGCTGCCTCCACCGTCACCACTTCTACCGTCAATCCCGTCGCTACTGTCATCGCTCCATCCACCGCTGCTACCACCTATGCCACTGTTGCCTCAGGAGCTAACGCTGCTGCTTCGAATCGTGTTCCAACTGATTCGTCTTCAATCAACCACACAGTAGGCTTGAATCTCACCCGCTCTACTGCACCGCCATCAAACCAAGATTGCCAACTGAAAGTGGTAAATAGACTGCGTCCACCAGTCAGACACCAAACGTAGAAATGATGAAATCGTTCTACGTCACTCCTTTTCACATCGAACAAACGGAAGATGATATCATCGAGTATCTGCGGGAAACCATCAACGTCGATCGTTCTACGCTAAATTGTGTTAAGCTAGTGCCACGAAATAAGGATATTAACGAACTATCGTTCGTATCATTTAAACTCTCTGTTTCTGAAGACCTTGTCGCTGTAATTAACGATCCGTTTTATTGGCCAGAAGGTGTAGAAATTCGCGAGTTTCAGCCAAAAAACGTGAGCGTACCAAGCCGGCTAGCTCCGAAATGATTAGCGTAAGTAATGCACTTCGTAATACCAATGCACAAACTGATTCAAATACTTCTTTAGCTCCTTTGTTGTTCGATGCGCCCATTTACGAATCGAAAATTTAGCTCCATTCACTCGATTATTTGAAAATGAAAACTATTCTAGAGAAACATTCTAATAATTTTATGAAAATAGCACTCCATAATGCAAGGAGTTTAAATAGCAACATTGAAAACTATCGCTCATTCGTAGTAAATTCAAAACTAGATGTTTTATCTGTAGTGGAAACGTGGCTCAAACCTTCTAACACCAGCATGTCAGTAGAGCTTGAGGGCTACAAGATTATCAGATCTAATCGTCAAAATAAGAAAAAATCAAGAGGAGGTGGAGTCGCCTTTTATTTGAGGAAAAACATCAAATACTGTGTAATCACAAAATCTCAAAAAGAAAGCGAAATTGACTATTTGTTTAACAAATTAAAACAGGCTAACTTAGTCTGTGGAGTCGTGTATAAACCCCCAGACGTTGCAACAACGAAACTCGATGCAATTTTTAGCATTGTTTCTGAAATTGCAGCTCAAAACCCAACATTCTGATGACAGGCGATTTTAACATAAATTTGAAGATGGAAAATTCTAACAATACATTGAAACTGATCGACTCTTTAAGTGCATTATCATTCAAGCTAATTCCCACTCATCCAACTTGCCACAGGCCCGGTTCTGCAACAACCATTGATATATTTACAGGTAATTGCACTCAGAACTTAAACAACGTTTATCAATCGTATGTGGGTGGAATCAGTGATCACGATTTCATTTGCATTGATTACAAATTTAAGCTTCCTAAAACTTGTGCTGATGTTTACTGGACACGTGATTATAACAAAATAGATCAATCCTCTTTCTTGGCAGATTTGCGCTGCGTAGATTTTGATGCTGTACTCAACTATGCAGAGACTAATGTGAAACTAAAATGCTTCAATGACCTATTTTTCGCCATTCTTGATAAGCATGCGCCGCTCAGGAAAAAAACGGTCAAAGATCCAAGCACTCCTTGGATCAACACTCGTATCCATCGATTGATTAAAAATCGGTCCAAAGCTTATGAATGTTGATACACGAAAACATGATAGAGAGAGTCAGAGTAAATGGAGAAATTTCACCTGTCTTCGCAACTTAACAAATCGAGAGGTCAAACGTACGAAACGAGAATATTTCTCTTCCCAACTAAGCGCTGACCTTCCTGCTAAGCAACTTTGGAAAAACATTAAACGATTAGGCTTAAAACAAACAAATAATAATATGGGTGGAGGGGATGTTAATGCAGATACCCTCAACTCATTATTTGTTGCTCACTACACACCACTTAGCTTCAATCAAAATGATGATGTTGGAACACATCCGAATTTCTCATTTAGGTGTGTTACAAATAATGAAATACTCTCTGAGTTCGTTACTGCTTCGTGTGATGCTGTTGGTAACGATTTAATTCCGCTTAATGTTTTAAAAATGTCCTTAAGTGTTACTCTCAAATACATTGAAAACATCTTTAATTATTGTATTACTTCCTCAGATTTCCCCCTTGATTGGAAAATCGCAAAAGTAATTCCAATAGGTAAGACTGATCACCCTGTTACTGAAAAAGACTATCGTCCAATAAGTATTCTTTGCGCACTTTCAAAAATATTCGAATCATTACTCTCTAAGCAACTAAATGAGTATTTGACACACAACGATCTTTTATGTACTTTCCAGTCTGGATATCGGAAATCATGCAGCACTGTGACTGCTCTTATTAAAATTGAAAACGACATTAGAGAAGCATTAGACAACAAAATGGTCACTATATTGGCTCTTCTGGATTTCAGTAAAGCATTCGATTCTATTGATCATAGACAGTTGTGTAACAAGTTGAAGTATAATTTCTACTTAGATCAATTTTCCATAAAATTAATTAAGTCGTATCTATCCGACCGAATGCAATACGTTGATTTCAACAACCAACAATCCGAACTGATTCCTGTCCTACGTGGGGTGCCACAAGGTTCAATTCTTGGACCGTTACTTTTCTCGATGTACATCAATGATCTACCCTTAAATCTGTCATATTGTAGATTTCATCTATATGCAGACGACTGTCAATTATACATATCATGAGTGCCTGATACAATATCTGAAATGGTAAATCGAATTAATTCTGACATTCAGAGTATCTTGCTATGGTGCGAGAATAACGGACTGATACTCAACGGAGGAAAGACTCAAACGATTATTTTTCACACTAAACGTGCCGTTCTTGTTAATGTACCATCAATAAGAGTAGGTAACGATATCATTGAATATTCTAATGTAGTCAGAAATCTTGGGTTAATGATGGATTCTAACTTAAACTGGACATCCCAGGTTAATGCCGTTTGCAGTAAAATTTATAATGCCTTACATTCGCTTGTCTTACTGAGACATTGTACTCCCCAACATATCCGGGTTCAATTGGTTAGGTCTCTCTTAGTTCCATTGTTTGATTATGGAGATATTTTGTTTGGCCTTGTAACTAAGAAAAATTCAAGAAAACTTAACCAGGTGTTCAATGCAGTCACCAGATATGCATTTAATCTGAAAAAGTTCGACCATATATCTAATTATAAAAAGGCAATACTTGGATGTGATTTTACAAGTCATTTAAAGCTTAAAATCTGTATCCAAACATTCAAAATTATGAACGACCCTCCAATTTACCTTCGAGATTTCTTCAGACATGCGCGCTCTTCAAGAAGTTCATTACTCATCGTTCCTAGATGCCTTTCAAATAGTTTAAAACAATCTTATCGTTTACGAGCCATACAAATTTGGAATGATCTACCTCGAAATCAAAGGAGTGAAAGAAGTTTTTCTACTTTTAAAAGAAATTTGAATAATTTATTTAGTGTATAGTCATTGGTATTAGATGCTGCATAGTAGCATAAGCTTTGAGAATCAGTAGGTGATTATTTGTGTTACTATATGGAGTTTGTTAATAAATAAAAAATAAACAAAAAAAAAATAAAAATTAATGATTTATTCATTTTTGACAATGATTAACGATTACGAACAATGAAAAAAAAAAACCGTTAGAGTATGATCAACGATTACTGTTGGAGAAAGTCCTCGAGAAATTTCAAAATCAACTCATGAAGGAATTTCCGGAGAATCTTCTGAAGGAGTTTTCGGAATAACTCTTTGAGGTGTCTTCGGAGGTATTTTTGGAGGAACTCGTGGAGGAATTGTAAAAGAACTGATTAATGAATTTTCGAAGGAACTTCTGGAGAAATTTCCAAATCAACTCCTGGCGGAATTTCCGAAAGAACTTCTGAAGGAATTAATGGAAAAAAATTCTGAAAATTTCCTGAAGGAATTTCCAACTGAAATCCCTTAGGCTGAGAAATTCCTGGAGGAATTTGAGGAGGTATTTCAAGAGCAGTTTTTTTTTATTAACTTTCAGAGGAACTCTTGAAGGAAATTCGGGTGGAATTTCTGAAAGAAATACTAACGGTTCCTTCATTGGAGCACGTGAATTTTTTTTAAAAGAAACTCCTGGAGAACTTTCCAGAGGAACTCCGAAGTAACAGAATTTTCTGGAGTAACTCTTGTACGAATTTCTGGAGAAATTCCTGAACAGATTTCCGATGGAACTCCTGGAGGAATTTTCGGAAGCATTTCACGAACTCTTGGAGGAATTGCCAGATGAACTCTTGGAGGAGTTCCTGAAGGAACTTCTGAAGAAATTTTAGGAGAAATTTCCGTAGGGACTTCTAGAGAAGCTTCCTCCAAAATTATCGGAAGAAGTCCTCGAAGAATTTCCAAAGGAACTTCTGGAGAAATTTCCGGATGAGCTTTTGCAGAAATTTTCGGAGTGTCTCTTAGAGGTAATTTCGGAGGAATTTTTGAAGGAACTCCTTGAGGAATTTTGAAAGGAATTCCCAGAGAAATTACCGAAGGAATCGCTGGAGGTATGTCGGAAACAGTTTTTGAAGTTACTCCCGGAAGAACTTTTGTAGGAATTTCTGACTTTTGCAGACATTCCATTGGAGATTTGGAGATTTCTTCCAAGAATTTCCAGAAGAACTCCGGACACATTTTTTGGAGTAACTTTTGTATGAATTTCCGGAAAAATTCCTGTATGAGTTTCCGATGGAACTCTTAGAAGAATTTCGAGGTAGTTTTCGGAGTAATTTCCGGAGGAACTTTTTGGGGAATTTCAAGACGAACTCTGAATATCTGGAGGTATTTTTGATGAAATTTTCGGAGAAAGTCCTCGAGGAACGTCTGGAAAGCTCATGAAGCAATTTTCGGAGTAGCTCTTAGAGGTATTTTTGAAGAAATTTCTGATGGAACTCCTGGAGGAATTATGGAAAAGCTCCTTAAGGAATTTCCGAATGAGTGTTTGGAGTAATTTTCATAGGAACTCCCGAAGAACGTTTCGAAAGATCTCCTGAAGGAATTTCCTGAAAAACTCTTGCAGGAATTTCCGAAGAAACTCCCGGTAGAATTCCTGTTGGAACTTGCGGAGGTATTTTGGAAGCAGTTATTGAAGTAACTTCAAAAGGGACTCTTGGAGAAATTTTATGAGAAATTTCTGAAAGAAACCAGGCAGACTCTCCATTGAAAATCCTGAAGGGTTTTTTAAAGGAACTCCTGGAAAACTTTCCAGAGGAACTCTTGCAACAATATTGAGAGGAATTTTCGGAGGAGCTCCGAACAAATTTTCCAGAGTAACTCTTGTGCGAATTTCCGGCGGAATTTTCTAAGGAACTCCTGGAGGAATATCGTGAGAAATTTATGAAACAGCTCCTTGGAGGAATTTCTGCTGGAAAGCTTGGATGAACCTTCGAGATAGTCGTGAAGGAGTTTTAGGAAGAACTGTTGGAGAAAATTTCCGGAAAATGTTATGGAGGAATTTCCGAAGGAACTCTTGAACTTTCCGTAGAAATTCTTGGAGGAATTTCCGCAGAAAGTCCTGGATGAACTTCCGAAGGTAGTCGTGGAGGAGTTTTCGAAAGAACTCTTGGAGAAAATTTCCGGAAAAAGTCATGGAGGAATTTCCGATGGAACTCTTGGCAGAGTTTCCAAAGGAACTCCTGAAATAATTTCTGAAAAAGCTGCTGGAGGAATTTGAGGAGGTATTTCGAGTTAGTTTTTGGAGCAATTTCCGGCGAAGCTTCTGAAGAAATTTTCGGAGTAACCCTTAGAAGTATTTTTGGAGGAATATCTGAAGGAATTGCTGGAGGAACTCCTTAATAAATGTTCGTAACTCCTGAAGGAATTTGTGGAGGTATTTTCAAATGATTTTTAGAGTAATTTACGTAGGAACTCCTGTAATACTTTTTGGAAATCTACTGGAGGAGTTTTGGGAGGATTTTTTAAAGGAATTCCTGGAGGAATTTCCGGATGAACTGCTGGAGGATTTACTGGAAGATTTCTTGGAGGATTTTCCTGAAGAAATCCTAGGAAAATTTGCGTAGAGAATACTATTTTATTGTTGTCATTTTATAGTAGAATCAAAACAATTTTAGTAAATATGAAAACTACTATAGTTAATGATATGGAAATGCTAATATCATCTTCCAAACTTGGACCTACATGTTCATGATAGAATTAGAGGCGAAAGTATAGAATTGATAGTTCCGTTAGGATACGGCAGGCATGAAGAATGTTTTTATAGAAGTCGATTTGTGTACTATAGTTAAAATTACCATGTTCTGGAGTTGTCAATGAATAAGAAAACAAAACAAACAAATATTGCAGCAGCATAGCCAGCTCAAGAATTCAGAAGGATGTGATTTCGAATATGTTTAATGTATTCTTATATGTGCTTTGGTTTGGATGGATGGAATTAAAAGAGAGGGTGCTTTGAAATACGATGAGAAGTTAGCTGCATGAAGAAGTTACAGTAGAGTTGTTTGGGGGCCGGATGACGTATTTGCTGGTTCTGTCGGACGTTGCACTGTCCGACGGTGATTGTGCTGGGTGGTACAGTGTGTAGGCTTATAAGCGGAAACAGTACAGGTCCATATTGTGATAGTTTCGCACTAGTGTTGTCAGGCGGTGCATTGCTCGCTTGAATTGGCCATTAACAGCGGCACACGGACGATTATTTATTTGATCTCTGTCTATAATTTATCAATACTTAAGATCACAATATTCTCTATGAAATATAACTAGGGATTCAACTAGCTTTAACATTATGCCATTATGAGTGATTCTGAGGATGGCTTCACTATTGAGAACGGGATCGGCTACGTATAGATGGATTTATAGTGGGTAAAACTAGGGTGAATGGTGGTGCAAGTGCAATTCAAGTTGCACGATAAATGAATACAAAGAAAATAGTTTTCTAGTGTTTCTGATACATTTATCTTTTCGGTTTATCATTTGAAGACGTTCTGAGTAGTGATATGAAAAAGTAGAAACTGCTACGGATATTCATTTATTTTTTTCTTATAAAGCTTTCAAACGACACAAAAAACGTACATATCATCTAGAAAACATTCAATCGCCTAAATCGGATTCCTCTGTCGACTCTGCAGTGTCATACAGTTCATCAATTTTCTTGTGCAGTTGCTCCTTGTTTTGTGCTAGCTCCTACCATTCGATATACGAAAGATCATGAAACCGTCGCATAGAACCTAAGATGGAGTCCCACCATGTATACGAAGGTCTGCACGGCCGCAGATGGGAAGCATATAATCGTGAGGCAGCTTTTGTAGGATGCCTATTGGAACGACGTTGAATGTGCCCCCAATAGCGCAAATGATATACCCTAACTCTCTGAGTAATCCTCCTTTTTCGTAGTAAAACATACACGGATCGTTGCAATGCATCAGGATCATCATGACGACATAACGCTGCCATCTCCCGCAAGATCTGACGCTCGTAATTCCGAAGAGATGTTCTACTATGTTTCGTAAGCTCGGAAGTTTGGGTGCCATAAAGCATGGCAGGTGCAAGGACAATATCATAAATCAGCTTACCTAGATCCCAGCTAGGATTGTGACGTTTCAAAAACTCCATTACAACGCTGGATGTCTTAATGGTATTTCGGCAACGAACCCTTGTGGTTAATGGCCTATCCAACTTAGGAGTTAGGAAGCATCCCAAGTATTTCAAAGATCTGAGAACCTCGTAACTCTTCCCCAGAATCTCCATACGATCTTTAGTAGGACCATTTGGATCACGGACAAGGAGCTGACACTTCTCTTCGTTTATCTTCAGCCCAACGCTTGATAGGTACTCTTTGATCGTGGTCACAATTAATTCCAGTTGATCCGGGTTCTCAACTATGATAATTATATCATCGGCGTATGCCAGCACGATCGGCAGAGTAATCGAGCCTTCCTGGTTCAATCGAAACAAGCCGCAATCCTCCTCTGCACTTTCTAGCACCGCCTCCATGACCAAGTTAAAAACAAAGGGGCTTAACGGACAACCTTGTTTTATGCCAATGCGACGCGGAGTAGGATGCGAAACTTCCCCTTGCCAAAGGGTTTGCTCTATGTCACCTACCAAACACTCCACAACACGGTTAATAATGCAGCATGGCACTCCCTTTGTTGTGAAATATGCACACAAATGAAATAATTTAATATTGTAATTAGACATGTGAGTACCTTTAAGAATGGCCGGAAGACATGTGAGATTGACCGTATCGAACGCTTTTTCGATATCTAGCGACATTATAGCCACGGGAATTCCTCCATTCCACCGTTCTTGGAGAATACGTTGCACTACATAAAGGTGATCAGTGGTTGACCTGTCGTTTAAAAATGCAGCTTGGTGATATCCCACATTGCCGACATATCGCCGGAGCGTCTCCAAAACCCACATCGTATATATTTTGTAACCAGTGCTTGCTAAACAAATTCGACGATATTGCGATGGGGACGTTGGTTTCCGTACCTTCGGTATCAGAATAACAATAGTGTTTTTCCATTCATCTGGAAGTTTGTTTTTGACCCACACAGCTTCTAATAGGTCTTTCAACTCCAACAAGACAGAAGAATCCGCATACTTCAGGTATTCAACAGGTAGGCGATCCTGGCCAGTAGCTTTTCCATTTGCCATCGAGTCTAAGATTCGTCGTACGTCGCAAAGGGTAGGTCCTGCTGGTAATTCATGACCATCAGTCTCCAGTGGCGTAGCCAGAAAATTGGTCTGGGGGGGGTTTTCTGAACATTTTTTTTTTGAAAAAAAAAATCTCTTTCAAAAATTTTGTCTCTGGGGGGGGTTTCAACCCCAAAACCACCCCCGTGGCTACGCCACTGAGTCTCTGGAATATGCCCGGGCAACCCGATATTTAGCCCATCACTTGCTGCGCTCCAACTGCTGATTGGAATGGACGAGAACTGTACATCCCTACACTTGCGATGCTTCTTCAGGTACTTATGAGTACGGTTAATACGAACCCCATACGGATACTTCACACTTCCTTTCGTCGTACTGCTGTAACTTCAATCTCAGACGAGAAATAACAGCAGACAGCTTCGTAGAAATTTTCACCGATGGCTTCCACGACATCCAGAACCTATATTTGCAGACCAAGGCCACTAATTTTCGACAGTCACGATCGAACGGTAGGCGACCTCGAGATTGAAGAGCCTTTTCTGCTGCATATTTTGTTCTCTGCATCAAAGCCTTCCACGCATCTTGAGGAGGCAACCGTTGGTCAGAATGAGTTTTCTGGAGCTCTTCGTGGAAAATCTTTTGGGTTTCTGCATGCTGTAAGATGGACGGTTCACCTAACGGTAGAAAGTGAGGTGACCTGAAGTACCTCAGTTGTTGGTTACATTTAACCCTGGAAAGAGCAGTTGACTTCCTATTTGGCACAATAGACCAGATTATCATCTTATGATCCGCTTTAACACTAATCGACATCTTCGCTCAGAGGTCACGTAAGTAATGTTTGGATTGAAGAGGAGTGATGACATGATCCAACTGTGAACACGTCAAGCCGTTGGTCCACGTCCACATCATTGAGTTGCTGGCTCTCATGGTACGAACCACCATATTATGCTGTAACAAAAAATAACGCAACTGTACTCCGGTTTCGTTGCTTCTATCGTGACACGTGATCCTGCCGAGACAATTTCTCTCTCGATCTGTGGAATCGCTGTACGCAAGATGACTATTGAAATCCCCAACCAGTATCACTAGTTCTTTGTCGGAGCAGCTTTCATAAAAACCTCCCAGCTGACCCAAATATGTCGAGTTGGCCTTGTTAGGTGCATGGACGTTTACAACTATCACACGATGGGTTGAAAGACCAATGGTGTAGCAAACATTCGCCGTCAAGATGTACGATCCTAGGGAATTAACATCACTTACGCGGATATTATGCCATTTGGAAACGAGAATAGCCAAATTACGCTTTCGGTTTATGCGAGTGCTTCCAGTATGCCAAACGAAATTGCTTGTATTGGACCTTGCAGCATCGATGTTCGCTTCCTGTAGAAAAGCAATTGCAACTCCATTCTGATGCAGACAATAGTCGATATCACTCCGCTTCTTGCGTGTCCGATATCCTGACACGTTCCAAGAGACCATCTTGAGAAAGCAATCAGTATTATTAACTGAATCGGGCTGCCCTAAAGGAGTGCAGGATACAACTACACCAATTGACGGCAGGGATGCATGTGGCGCGTCCGAGACACTGGAAGGCGGAGTTGAATGAACAGGCGAGATGATAGTGGGAATGTTTACACCAGTCAGTACAGGAGATACTGCAGAAGTTGGTAACGTAGATGAAAGAGATTTGACAGGAGTGATGTTATTCTCGGTAACAGTCACGTTGCATACACCACCACAAGATGTATCCTCCAAAAGGTTGCCTGATCTTGTTTTCTTTGCCGGAGGCGACAAAGCATGAACAGGTTGGACTGAAAGAACGCTGCCATTGATGAAACCGCTGTTACTGTTACCCACGTAAATTTTTATCGGAGATAAGTTACCCGGAGTGCGGGGTAGTATAAGTTGCTCATCTGTATATCCGATGTATACTATAATACTTAAGCCGAATACTTCGGCGAGCGAAAAGAAAACTTTAGAATCAACTTCTTCAAAATCAAATCGGCCAACAATACCTGGAGCTACAATAAAATAAAAAATTATTAATATAATCAAGATTACTACCCATGTACTCACCAGAATGTGAGTCTGAGGTGAGACTGGAGAATTTCCCAATAACGGCTATTAAGGCGGAAACCGCTGAGTCATCTGGGGGAACACCAATTTGATGTAGAAATGATTGATATATGGCATGCTGTCCATAAAATGGCACGACCTTAAGCCCATGCCCTGCTCTCGGAATGTCAACTGATCTTTCAGGCTTTTGACGATCAATGCGAGCGAAGAACAAAACACTGTCGTAATGTGCACCGGTGTAATACATGGCAATCTTTCTGGCGGAAAGAGACTTGTTGGGATATTCTATAATGCGCGCCGTGCGTTCATCCCAGACGGTAATGCTAACATTATAGAGATCACACGCAACGGATATACAGTCTTCACCGCCCCAAAACCCTTCTTGGGCCAACAACTCCAGATATTTCCAAACTCGATCATACACGTCGACGAAATCCTGCTCAGCAAATGGGACCAAATAAGCCAAATATCTAGAAACATTGTTTCGCAGATACACCATGACTGGTACCTTATGAACCTGTACTGGTACCCGCTAAATTATATTATGCTGCATGGACTAACCAGTGCATTCCGGACCAAAGTTTCTTATAATGAAGTCGCACATTGGAGCTGGCACTGATTCTGGGCCATGCTCGTGGTATTGTTTTGGCAACTTTTATTTTTGATTGGGCTTTTTTTAATGTGAGTGTTCAGTTCTAGAGCTTTTGGATCCACTATCCAAGTGATTTACAAATCCCAAACAAGTAACGCGCTCGCGAGTGATTGTGGTATTTATTTATTTATTTATTGATTTATTCATTTATTTATTTATTTTATTTTATTCATCCGGTGACGTGTTTTATTGAAATTGAAGTGAATCATTGAAATTTGAGTGAAACGTTTGATGGAATGGAGAAAAGAGAAGCGTCATGCTTTTTTGTGAAATAACATATTTGTACAACGCAAAAGGAAGTACCATACTATTACTATGTGTGATATGTGTTTAGGTAGATCAGCGCTTGATGAATATTTTCTGGTGGTGGTGCATTTAGGCCGTTTACGTCACAGAGCTGTTGAATATTATATCAGAAATCGCAGAAATACTTCAAATAAAACTTTGTAAAATGTTTATTATAATTATCTTTAAAAGGCATGGTTTGATTTTTGTATTCGATGAACCTAGAAGAATCGTTTTGCTCACTGAGCAGAAAGTACAAATTTGGTAAATTTTAATTCGTTCAACGGATAGTTGTTGATAGATTGAGGTTAAGAAATCGCCTGTAAATTACTTAAAGAATAAACTGTAAATAGAATCGATATTAGCACACTCTTTCGACAGCCGGCTGGCAAGAGTTTAAATAAAAACAGGTAAACAACATAGTCTGTGGGTCGAATTGCCAGCTTGAGGCAAACCTCCATGACCTACCTTACCCTACCCAACCACCAACTCCGTAGAACTTATGAGGGCGTCGCCAAGTCGGGGGCCTCTCGTTAAGTAAGTTCTACATCAACATTTCCTTTCCTATCCCTAGTTACGGTAAAGATGGGCGTGGCCGGGAGTAGTAATCCTCATGCTTATGCCATTTTTATCTTAGATTGGAATCAAGGGTAATTCCCCACCTTGATTTCCGATAGCAATCTGGTTAAGGATTCCATAAGAAACATGAGTATCACTAGTGTCCAATCTACGAAGTATACCGTAACAACGCTAACGCTAACGCTATTTTCCTGAAGAAATCCTGGAAAAATTTGCGAAGAAACTTCTGGAGGAACTTGCGGAGGTATTTCGGAAGCAGTTTTTGAAGTAACTTCTGAAGGAACTTCTGGAGGAATTTGTGAAAAAAAACCTAGCGAATTTCGAGAGGAGAAACTCCTGAAGGAATATCAGGAGGAATTTTCGGAGGAATTCCGTGCAGCTTTTCCGGAGTAATTCTTGTACGAATTTCCGGAGAAATTGTTGTATGAATTTCCGAAGGAATTTTTTAATGAATTTTCGGAAGAACTCTTGGAGTAATTGGCGGATAAACCTTGAGGAATTTGCGGAGGTATTTATGAAACAGTTTATGTAGTAATTTCCGGAAAAAAATTGTGAGGAATTTCTGGAGATAATCCTGGCAGACTATCCGTAGGAACTCTTGGAGTATTTTCAGGATAAATTCCTGGATACATTTTGAAGAACTTTTGGAGGAGTTTCCGAAAGAAATGCTGGCGGTTTAGGAATTTTTGGAGAAATTTCGTGAGAAACTTCTGAAACAGCTCCCGTGGGAACGCTTCGAGAACTTTCCAGAGGAATTCTAGGACGAACTTCCGAAAGAACTGCTGAATGCATTTCTGGAGGAATTTCTGGAAGAATTTCCGAAGAAACTCCTGGAAGAATATTCGAAGAAGCTTTTGGAGGAATTTTCAGAGGAACTCCTGGAGGAATTACGGGAGGAACTGATACATAAGTTTCCGGAAAAATTGCTGAAAGAATGTCTCAACTAGTTCCGCAAGAAGTTGCCGAAAGAATTTACGTAAGCAGGACTTTTTCATTAAGTGCAGTGAATCAAACATTGACAAAAAGTTCAATGTATAATGCTTTGTCGTCCCATTCCATCGCCATAAAAAAATACCAAACCTAACCGTTAAGCTTGAAAACTGATAAATTAAGAATAAAAGTCTTAAATCGATGACTAAAAATACAGTATTGCCATTTTTTACATTTTTACCTAAAATCGTTGTGTCCAAATACCACAGTAATTGAAACGAAAAACCATAATTTGTTATTATATTGTAAATTGAAGTACAAAATTATGAGAAATAAAATGAAGCTTGACATTTTTTTGAAATGTATTTTGGAAGCATGAAAGAAAATTCCCGAACACACCTAACCCAGCTGCCAAAAGCGAGGTTTCTGCTGGCTGGTTATTACGTCGTTTTTGTCTGTACGTTGAACATATTACGTCGGCGATGATGTGCATCAAATCTGATGTGATCCCGAGTAGACGAAAATAGCTCAATAATATCAAATGTTGATAAGATAGCAAAATGAGATATGGACATGATTGATATAAGAGATAAAAGATCAGGCGACAATATCAATATTTTGCACTGAAATATCATGAAATATCAACATATCAAGATATGTTATTTGTAATAAGTGATCAATATCAAGTGCCATTAGTTTGTTCTTATCCATAGCATATCTTGATATTTAAATGATATGTCGGTGCAAATTTTTGATATTGTGGCCTGTTCTTTTATCTCTTATATCAATCAAGTCCATATCATGTTTTGTTATTCTGTTCATAGCTTCTGCCCTTGATATGTATTACAATTTCTTTTAATCAAATGATGAAGTATCAATAAGAAAACACAATTATCTTGTTAACCAATTGGTTTATTCATTTTCGGATGGTGAAAAAACTGCGAATCAAACTTGCAACTCCGAGCAAAACCGGGTACATATAGTTGATTTTAAATAAAAATCAATTTAAATTGCATAATCGTGTGAAAATATAAAGCAGATTTAATTGAAATTTTAAAAAAATATAAATTTAAATTTACATAAAAAATATAGTTTATTTTTACATCAGATACTATTTTACATGTCGTTTATTTTTTCTTACTTTTATTTCTCTGTCCCTTAGATCTGATACTTAGATACTTACCCAAGCAGCACACTTGACATAAACGAGTTGCTGTAACTTATGTATGACAAAATCCGGTCATATATGAGTTGTTGCAACCACATCGGTCTAAATTGTGCTACTCGGGTAGATTAATTGCGGCTAGGCTATTGAAAGAAAATAAAGGAAGGAAGCTTCATATTATAAATATACGATTGGTCTATATTGTAGCATCACGGTGGAACCGTGTGGGTGTTGTAAACGGGGGCCATTAGGCAGTTAATAGCTAACTGCATCACTATCACTACTCGCTCGGATAGAACCATAAATCGAATGATTAGATTAGCCCAACATCCAATGAATTTGATGTTCTTCATTGACTGACAAGTACGTCAGTAGAAAACAGTTTACTAGCTGAAATGGACATCTTTCTAAAAGTTGGGCTTATAGTGTGTGCCCTTAGCGTTAATATAGAAACATTCAGAATAGATTCGCACCAATTCAACACTTATGATATTGTAGAAATTGTGGAGTGCGTTAGTTCGGGTGTAAACATTTGGGAACAGCTGCCTCATGAGTACAACTGCCAGTGGTTTATTTCCTGTATGAATGGCGTTGGCATCATAAGGCAATGCCCAGACGGCTTCTACTTTGATCCAGATTTGCATCATTGTGATTTACCGGGAAATGTCAATTGCGAGAGCATCACGCCAACAACGGAACCAGAATTGTCGACAACTGAGAGTACTGGCGAAGAGAATTCTACAACGGGAGAGATTACGACTGAAGAAACTTCTACCGAATCAACCACAACAGGTGAAGAGGAAACCACAGAAGTGACTGCCTCTACTGGAACGGATGGCAGTACAACTCCAGATGTTTCTTCTGAAGTAACTGAGCCCACTGTAACAGAAGAAATAGTTACATCTGATGCTCCTACGGAAGTAACAACGAATGAACAGGAAACCACAGACGGGACTGAGACCACTGTAACGAACGAAAGTTCAACAACAGATGCTTCCTCTGAAGTAACTGAGCCCACTGTAACAGAAGAAATTGCTACATCTGATGCTCCTACTGAAGTAACAACGAATGAACAGGAAACCACAGACGGGACTGAGTCCACTGTAACGAACGGTAGTACAACATCGGATGCTTCTTCGGAAGTAACTGAGTCCACTGTAACAGACGAAATTATAACGGAAGATGCTACAGAGGAAATTGTTACATCTGATGCTCCTACTGAAGTAACAACGAATGAAAGTTCAACAACAGATGCTTCTTCTGAAGTAACTGAGCCCACTGTAACAGACGAAATTTTAACAGAAGAAGTACCCACTACAACGGTAGAAACCTCCTTTGAAACTGAAACAGAACAAATTTCTACAGAAGGGCAACCAACAAATGAATCGGAATCCACAGATGCTACAGATACTACTGCTCCGGCTACGGAAGCATACTGTGAACCTTTATGTGCTGGTCAAGAAAGTGAAATAGCAGATCCTGAACACTGTGACCGATTTATTAGCTGCATAGATAAATGCACCGGCGCCACCCTATTTTGTCCTTCAGGATTGTATTTCAACCACCATTGGTCGGTATGTGATTTACCGGAACGGGCTGAGTGCTTGCTGGAAGTTTGCTCCAATCAAGCGGGTACATTGATACCAAGTGTGAATAATTGTAGACAGTGAGTGGTTATCATAAAAGTTAGTAGGACATATAATAACTTATTTATTATTAATACGTTTCTTAGTTACTATGGATGCACGGATTCCGAAGCAACACTTCAGTCTTGTGAAGCTGACATGATGTTCGATGCTACATCATTGACTTGTGTTCCAGCGGATGACAGTGGCACATGTGCGGTAAGTGTCTATACGTTGGAATGTTCTTCCAACTAAAAGATTTTTTTTTTTCACACTAATCGTACTTTTCGAAATAGGTTGATGACATTCCTGCCGCTCCCCAAGAAGTATACATTCTCTGCACGCAATACGTGGCAGACCAACTTATTCCGCATCCCACACGTTGCGACGTATTTTACCGTTGTGTGAAGGGAAAATTATCGCCTCGTAGATGCCTGGAAGGGTTGCTGTTCGATTCCTCACTGGGAGCTTGCAATTTAGAAACAAATGTTGAATGTGATGTTCAATAAGGATACATCTCTAAATTAATAAAGCTTTTTTCTTTATTTTCCCATAGATCAATACAATACATTCATTTCTTCACCGAATATTTTTATACAGAAGTATTATTTATTATTTTCATTTTTTAAATAATTATTCGAATACTCGACCGTTCTAATCATCTATAGCAATATTCAATAATCCGCTGATCATGTTCCTTTATCTGATTTGGTTCCTCTGTTGGTTCTTTTGTCTTTTTATCTTGCTTGGAAAATGTCCGTTTGCACCATCTTTGCTCATGAACTTTGGAAATGAATGACGTCCACTTCAATTCGATTATTTTGCGACGGGGATGACGCGCCATTGTTGGCTGCTAACGTCACGAAGGTTCATCGTTATCATCGTAGTTAGTGAGAACGCGTAGCTGGATCGTTTCCGGAACAGGAATATCTCAGACGATTGAAATTTTACACCTAATCTTAAGCACATATTTTGAGCTTGGTGTTTGGATGGAATTTTTTGAAAATATATGCACAGGATATGAAAATTCTTAAATATTGTTTGCACTCAATATTTTTTCACACGGGTGGTATTCATTAATTTCTTGCTTAACCTGATCTTTCACAGCTTTTTATATACCACCTAAATTACCTTTGATTTTTTTGTGATTTTTTGTGGGGTTAACTCATAGTTTCAGGTCTTAATCGTGTAAAGGTCTAATCGTGGCTAAAGGTCTTAATCGTGTAAAACAAGAACTGGGTGTATGCTAATTTCACGAATGGATTTTTGATGATGGATTTTTCTCGAGATAGAGGCAAATTATCCAAAGTAGAGGGCTGGATTGCCATAAGCCATAGCCATTATGGAAGCCATAAGATGCGCTAAATAACGCATCATTTAGTTTGACAGATAAAACTTCGGAAGAAAGTTCGGTTCGGTAGTCCCTACTTCCGAATTTTAATTTGGTGCTAAGCCGACAATATTAAGTATAGATTGATAGCACTGAATATCATGTGCTCGAAAAGTTGCGTAGAAGGTAAATCGAGGTATCAAGTATACTCCGAATACGAATAAAGATTCCCCCTGAACTCTGCTTCTTTCTTCATTGAATGTGTTTTTCAAGGAAGTAAGTAATCAAAGTATTTTGGTCATCTTCTATATTTATTTATCGCTTCCGGAGATTTCAAATGTTTACACAAAGTGCAATAAAATTGAGCCATGCGGCTTCCAATTCGTTTGTATCTAATCAAAACGAATGGTGTCACTTGTTTATGAATATTATCAACGGAGGATTGCGATTTAATTTCCTTCGACTGATATAGTTTATTGATGGATCAGTACAGTCATATACATTTGAGTTAAGGAATGCGCACAGACAAATTAAAGGTAAAGAAAAACCAGCAGTAAAAAATCAACAACCAGAGCTTTCGAAGGAGTTAATACTTATCAAAACAAATGATATGGTCTCAGCATTCCAATATAACGATAAGACTTCTTAGCGGATGAATTGTTAATGAATATTTTACGCTTACAAACTTGTTGTTGGCTTCGATGTTTCAGTGTTCACGACGGAATATAGCTCAGCTAGTCTCCACGTTGATGATTTATTGATTACAAACACCAATTCGAATGAGAAACGGCATCGAAATGCTGTATTCATTATTAATGTATTATTAGTACTTATTATACGTCTCTAATGACTTAAGGAATCGCGTTATTTTGACATGGACAATGTTTCAATATTAGGGGCTTAAACCACTTACGTGAATTTTATACTCAAGCACTACAATGACTTGAATCCAATTCAGAGGAAAATTTGATACACATAGTTAAGTTTGCCATTTTATGGTGTTTTTATGAGATATTGCGAAAAAAGATTCGGCTGCCGGTGGGACTTGACAGCGTCCGACCAGCTGCCTCTATTGTCACCGAGCGTCCTATTGTCTATTGTCGTTGCAGAAGTAAACCCGTCTCAATACGACAAATAGAAGCACATGTTTGTGAATCAAACGCAACCGACTGTTGTTCAATTCTGATACACATAGTTGGGTAGAGAGAACAGGGTGTGAAATGTTTCCAAAGCAGATTCGATAGATACGGGGAATTGACTGATATCCCATCGGTATTAGCTGGTTCTGGAACAACTTCTCGCAAGGCCAGCTGTTGTATAATTGGTAATACGTCCGTGTACTAAATGGAAAAGTGTGGGTTCAAGTCCCACCGGCAGCCGAATTTTTTTTCGCAATTTTTCCTTAAAAATCCTAAAATGGCAAACTTAACTATGTGTATCAAAATTAAACATCTTTTTCAAAAAAAGAAAAAATCTGACTTCCCTCACAAGTCATCAATCAAGAAAATTATCTTTTATTTTAATTTTTATGATAATGAAAATCAAGCTGAAAAAATCCCGAAAAAAAAGTGTGCGGAAATGGACAACGTGGGTGGGTAAAAACGACATCAATTCAATCAAAGTTATTTGCCACCCAACTTGGACATTAATTTACAATGTTCTGAAAACTCAGATGTGAATATGTACAAGATTTTGATTTGAAAAAAGGTATTAGAGGTAACCGTGGGCCCTCATTAGCCGTACGGTAAGACACGCGACTACAAAGCAAGACAATGCTGAGGGTGGCTGGATTCGATTCCCGGTGCCGGTCTAGGCAATTTTCGGATTGGAAATTGTCTCGACTTCCCTGGGCATAAAAGTATCATCGTGCTAGCCTCATGATATACGAAGGCAAAAATGGTAACCTGGCTTAGAAACCTCGCAGTTAATAACTGTGGAAGTGCTTAATAAACACTAAGCTGCGAGGCGGCTCTGTCCCAGTGTGCGGATGTAATGCCAATAAGAAGAAGAAGATTAGAGGTAACCACTTTCCTTCGATGGGACTCGAACCCACGACTCTCAGTACGCTAGACTGGTGCTTTTCTCCAACTAACTAAGTTGCGAGGTCCTCCTTAGTTAAGTTGGTTAAAAGCACTAGTCTAGCGTACTGAGGGTCGTGGGTTCGAGTCCCATCGAAGGAAAGAAGTTACCATTTTTTTTAAATAATAATCTTCCACATAATGTACATATTCACGGTGCCCCCGAATCAGAGAAACGACTGGTATAACGCCGAATATGAGCAGTTAGTGGAAGAGAAGAATGCAGCATGGGCGAGATTGCTGCAACACCGCACGAGGGCAAACGAGGCACGATATAAACGGGCGCGGAACAGACAAAACTCGGTTTTCCGGAGGAAAAAGCGCCAGCAGGAAGATCGACCGTGAAGAAACGGAGCAACTGTACCGCGCCAATAACACACGAAAGTTCTATGAGAAGTTGAACCGTTCACGTAAGGGCCACGTGCCACAGCCTGATATGTGTCAGGAAATAAACGGGAATCTTCTTACGAACGAGCGTGAGGTGATCCAAAGGATGTGGCAGAAGAAGATGGCGGTATGGCGCTGGACCTGGGAGAACGCGCGCAGGACATAATTTTACCGGCCCCGTATCTCCAGGAAATCCAGGAGGAGATTGGCTAGATGAAGAACAACAAAGCCTCTAGGGTTGACCAACTACCAGGAGAGCTATTTAAACACGGTGGTGAGGCACTGGCTAAAGCGCTGTACTGTCATTATCAAGATTTGGGAGGAGGAAGTTTTGCCGCATATATGGACCAACAGGTCTGTGCCACAAAAAGGGAAAGTTTTGCCGCAGGAGTGGATGGAAGATGTCGTGTGTCCCATTTACAAAAAGGGCGATAAGCTGGATTGTAGCAACTACCGCGCAATCACATTTCTGAACGCCGCCTGCAAGGTACTCTCCCAAATGGTATGCCGTCGACACCAATTGCAAGGGAGTTCGTGGGGCAGTACCAAGCAGGTTTTATGGGCGAACGCTCCACCACGGACCAGGTGTTCGCCATTCGTCAAGTACTGCAGAAATGCCGCGAAAACAATGTGCCCACACATCATCTATTCATCGACTTTAAAGCCGCATATGATACAATCGATCGGGACCAGCTATGGCAGCTAATGCACAAACACGGATTTCCGGATAAACTGATACGGTTCATTAAGGCGACGATGGATCGGGTGATGTGCGTAGTTCGAGTTTCAGGGGCATTCTCGAGTCCCTTCGAAACGCGCAGAGGGTTATGGCGAGGTGATGGTCTTTCGTGTCTGCTATTCAACATCGCTTTGGAAGGGGTAATACGAAGAGCAGGGATTAACACGAGTAGTACAATTTTCAATAAGTCCGTCCAGCTATTTGGCTTCACCGACGACATAGACATTATGGCACGTAACTTTGAGAAGATGGAGGAAGTCTACATCAGACTAAAGAGGGAAGCTAAGCAGATCGGCAGCCCGGCCCACCGCAGTCGTCCGATTTTCGTGGAGTGAACGATGGATGGTTCTCTCAGCAGCTCATGCTACTCGTGGTTCATTCGCCTCCTCCACGTACCGTCCGCCATCTGCATCCCACCATAGATGGTACGCAGCACTTTTCTTTCAAAAACTCCAAGTGCGCGTTGGTCCTCCACGAGCATCGTCCAGGTCTCGTGCCCGTAGAGGACTACCGATCTAATGAGCGTTTTGTAGATTGCCAGTTTGGTACGGCGGAGAACTCTATTCGATCGGAGCGTCTTGCGGAGTCCAAAGTACGTACGATTTCCAGCCACTATGCGTCTCCGAATTTCTCTGCTGGTATCATTTTCGGCAGTCACCAGTGAGCCCAAGTACACAAATTCTTCTACCATCTCGATTACGTCACCACCGATGCAAACTCGCGGTGGGTGGCTCACATTGTCTTCTCTTGAACTTCTTCCTATCATGTACTTTGTCTTCGACGTGTTAATGACTAGTCCGATTCGCTTGACTTCCCTCTTCAGTCTGATGTAGGCTTCCTACATCTTCTCAAAGTTACGTGCCATAATATCTATGTCGTCGGCGAAGCCAAATAGCTGGACGGACTTATTGAAAATTGTACCACTCGTGTTAATCCCTGCTCTTCGTATTACCCCTTCCAAAGCGATGTTGAATAGCAGACATGAAAGACCATCACCTTGCCGTAACCCTCTGCGCGTTTCGAAGGGACTCGAGAATGCCCCTGAAACTCGAACTACGCACATCACCCGATCCATTGTCGCTTTGATCAACCGTGTCAGTTTATCCGGAAATCCGTGTTCGTTCGGACAAGCCTTACGCAATCTAAATTAGAAAGTACTCGAGTTTTCAAGGGCACACCACTCATACGGAAGCAACGCACAATTGTCATTATTAATAATTCAATACCAAATTTTCAAAGCGACTTATCTGCTTTTGTAAACAAAGTATCAAACATCGATTTGACGAATCTGAAAGCACTCCCACGCAAACCAACAGCATCAACAGGTAGCATAAGTCATGTTGGTCATGCGAACAGGAGCGACACTAGCAATTTCATACTTTTGAATTAACTGCTGAACATAACAAGCATGTTGATTATTCATTCGGAATTTATGCTTTGTAGTGAATTAGATCTGCTCAGGAAAGGGAGTGAACGTTGGACAGTGCTTTTTTGACAATCTTGTGCTAATCTTTCCAAACCTTTAAAGAGAAGTGCAACGCGAGTTTTCTTTAAAATCGAAACATCGAAACATAATCCCGGGTCAAAAAGGAACCACACCTGATGGTATATGGTTGTGATCTATTGTTGCTTCATCATCATTGGAAAGAAGGCATGATCCAACGTTTTCCGTCTTTTCAAATATCAACGGTGCCGACTGAGATTGAGCCCAGCCACACTGGAATGAGAAGCAGACATGCAAACCACTCAGACACCAGTGTCGCCATTTTTAAACGATTAGAAATCTATCTACAGTCCAGTATCAGGCATATACTTTTCAGCCATATCCATTTTTTAAATGAAAAAAAAAACAATAAACAATCGTTATACATACTTGACTTCATTGACTAGGCATTAAACATGAATAGACAATAACAGATATCGTCTCAAACCCAGTCACATTCAGCATGATCAGCTTTGTAGCATTTCATATTTCCGCTGCGCTGTGGAAGGCCTAGGATGAACATCGCAGTGTTATAAACTTAATTAAAATACTTCATTTTAAATAGGTCCATCCAAATTTAACACGTTTATCATATTTTGGAGAAGAATAAATCCAACTTTTCAGAAAAGAACACTGAGTACACCTGGAATTCTGTTCAGAATTCCAACGTTTCGTTCGGGATTCTTAAAATATTTTCTGGAACTAATAAACATAATCAGATTTTTGAAATATTCTCTCAATTATGGATGTTTTTTTTTTCTTTGTTGGCATACATTTCTACAGATGCACTGCCGCGTAGCAGCTTAGAGTTCCTAAGGAACATGTTATCAACTGCGATGTTTCAAAGACATTTATTTTTGCATTCATATTATCTTGAGGCTAACAAGTTGAAACTTTTTTGCACAGGGACGGTAAGAAATATTTCTAAACCTGACCAGGAATCGAACACGGTCATTGTGGTCTTTCAGCGGAAGATATATAAATTAAATCTTCGAAGTTTCGTCGGAGGTCGGTTTGGTAGAAGCCATAGAAGCTTTCAAATCCATAAAAAAAACTGGGGGTACCTCAAACAACGCAAAGGCTTAAAGGGGTACCACGCGTGAAAAAGGTTGAGAACCGCTGTCCTAGAGCAACGCGTTTTTTCTAAATGACTTCTGACAGTCTGTCACTATAATAAAGTGAAGAAAAAATTTGAATGTCGGTAAAAATGGTCGTTTTGAAAAAAATGTTTCAAGTGCAGGGCAGATTTTTTTTTTCTAAATATTAGAAATGTTCTTACAAAGCTACGAACGCAGATGGTCACCAGACGACCTTCCGGAAAATAACCATAACCATTTTATACAGTTCGCCCTACACGCACAGCTGAAAGTATGCTCTTTTGGGCAGAAATACACTCTTTTCCGGGAGAATGGGACTACCCACAAAAGGAGTAAAATTTGACGCATAAAAAGAATAAGTTCTACACACTTTCCTGTTTTATGCATAAATGTTATTCATTTGTGAATAAAAGATAGTTATAATTGTAAATAATATTTATTCCTTTTTATTTGTAGTCCCATTCTCTCACGAAAGAGAGTACTTTGAAGTCATAATTGAATACTTTATAGTCAAAAAAGCATACTTCAAAGTCTTTTGTGTGTAAACTTTTTTAGCAGTGTAGAGCAGCGGTTTTCAGCCTGGTGTACATGTACCCCTGGCGGTACCTTCACTAGATCCAAGGTGTACCTCGGACAAAACTGCGTAATGGCGGATGAATTACATTTTTTATAAAAACTTAATGTTAAAGTTTTGACAATGTTGTATTTTTTTTATTTCAAAACTTGTCTTGTACATAATATAGTAAATCATGTCCTATTGAATCCTGCCCTCCACAACCAGTACAATGGATGAAGGGCTGCATGAAAAAAGATCAAAAGGACAAAACCTCAAACGAACAAATTTGAAAAAAAAATGTGCAATCTACCTGATTAAAACAGAATGTTGAATAATGTGTTAAGAATATGATTCTTGATTAAAATCTAGAGTCTACAGATTCGGAAGCCTCCATTTGAGAGACATGAAAACCTTTTCCCGAAAAGCTCAATTGCTTCGTTGCAAAGTAATTGGAAGCATCTTTCTACGCTTTTCGGGAGCCTCCTTCCAGACAGCTTGGAGGACACCTTTCAAGAGGTTCGGAAGTGTTTTTTTCAAGAGGCCCGTAAGCTTCATTTTAAGAGGTTTGGAAACTTTCTTTCAAGAGCCCCGGAAGCCTTCTTTTAAGCTTTTTTCTATAAACTTTTTTTTCTGCTTCTTGTAAAAGTCGGAAGGATCTTTTCAAAGGACTTCGAAGACATTTTTCAAGAGGCTCGAAAGCCTCCTTCAAAAGGGTCTCCTTTCAAGAGGCTTAGAAGCCAACTTCCTTCCAAGCTTTTTGCTTAAAACTTTCTTTTTTATTTTCTCCTTCTTTTAAAAGGCTCGGAAGGCTTCTTTCAAGAGGTTTGGACGCCATTCTTCAAAGAGGCTCGGAATTTTTCTTTCAGGAGGCTTGGAACCGTACTCTCGAAAGCCTTCTTCAAAGAGGCTCAGAAACCTTAAAATGGTTTGGCCAGGGTTGTTAACGTTAATCAACGATTAACGCCGTTAACGTTTTTTATGAGCATCTAACGTCAACGGCGTTGCGTTGAATTTTCAGCAAATAAACGTCAACGTAAACGAAGCATCGTTGAATCTAGGATAGGATGTGACAACTCAATTCAGACTGCCGTGTTGTTTTTTAGTCAATTGCTCTGATGAGGTGGTCGCCAGTGCAGCCAAAGTAATTTGGTACAAAATCTTTCAAATATCATGCATCAAAACTTGATGTTTTTCTTTCCGTTCCATCCATTGTTTATGTAAGAGAAGTGAAAGACTAACAGAGATAAGTTTTCGCTAATGAAAATATGATTTTGAGATTGAAAATGACAGAAAGGAGAATGATAATGTTTAAAATGAACAGTTTTAAACCTTTACAACCCTTGATAATAATTTATATGGCGTTTGCAGTTCAATATAAATTTATTTTTACCAAAAAACAGGAACTCAAACATTTACGAATTTTGCTTAACATCAACTTTACAAACTTGCAACACGGCCAAACTAACAACATGCTGCCCTACGAAAAACGCGCCGCCACCAATCGAAGTAATCGATTGTCATTTTCAACCAATCAGCAACCGGTACGATTGTGACAGAAAATCGGTACGATTTTTACTGACTACTTGGCACATCCTATCCTAGCGTTGAATCAACGTCAACGGCAACGATGACCACATCGTTGATTTTCGCTCAGGAGTGAAAAAAAATCGGAGGCGTTGTCATGGCCAACGGATTTGTCAACAAGTGAAAACTTCACGGGTACACATAAGGCAAATTAAACTTATTCTAAATTTGTGGGGAGTATCGCTACCAAGAAAGTGTTTTAGCGTAAACAATAGGCTGCTAGATATCATCAAGGTAAAAGTTGTGAAATTTATGAATTTGAAGTAGTGCAAAACAACTAAAAGGTTGATTCCCTTTGGTCAACGGGAAAATCAACGCTGGACGTTAACGTCAATTAGCGAGTTACGTTTACGTTGTCGTTAACCAAGGCCTTCAACGCACGAACGGAGTTTCCGTTGAACGTTAATGTTAACGTCAACGATCCAACGTAACGTCGTTAATCGTTGATTAACGTTAACAAACTTGGTTTGAACGCATCCTTTCATCTAAATGGCTCGGAATGCTCTCTTTAAAAAGCTCGGAAGGCTTCTTCCAAAATGTTTGGCCTCCCTTCGAGTGGTTCGGAAGCCTTTTTCCAAAAGGCTTGAAGCCTTCCTTTAAGAGGCTCGGAATTCTTTTTTCAAGAGGCTTCAGAGCAGAGTGTAAAATAATCGAACATTTTTGGTGAAGTACACCTTTCTTCACTTGTCAGCTCACTTCCAGCCACATTCATAGTCGGCTCTGGACTGTCAATAGTCTGGACAAGTCAAGAAGTTTACCGTTCGCATTTAGAAGGTCGTTTACTTGGCATAATCCAGTTGATAACATTCGTTCTACCAGGGCAAGTTCTTGTTCGGTTGAGGCGTTGATTGGCAGATATCCTGTAGTATCCTCAACATAATTCCACACTAGATTTGATAGTCACGGCAATTAGCTTGATTTTGAATTTGAGTAATGGATTCTACGTGCCTGGAATAATTTTCAGGGTAGCTGTTCGGACGTATATAGATGCAGCAAACAAATAAAGAGAAATGCGGTAGAACAATACGCACAGCAGTTCGAGGCTGTCGCAATCGCCTAGTCGCAAATTACTGGTGAACGAAGAACGGCCGTAATTACGCGAAAACTCAGAAGAAGCTATTGCAGTGTGTAACCAAGTCTCTGTGAGGACAACGACGTCAAAATCGCAGGCAAGAAAAGAGAGGAGTAAAGTATTCGTTTTTGTCCTTAGCCCACGAACATTCCGATAATAAATAGTCAGAGGAGATGTGGTGGAGAGACGTCGTAGTGGAGGCATAGAAACCGAGAGTGTTGAAGATTTGTTCGTAGGAGGATGAGGATCTTGTATATTCGGCAAAACCGCGCTGCATATTCCCGGAATCAATGCACTATGGTCCAGGATACAGATTTACGCGGAAAGATGAATTTTACGCCAAAACTATATTTTTCAGAAAAACTGTTGTTCTTCAAAATTGTTTGAAAAAGTAAAGCCATCATTATGGTTCTACCAAAAAATAGGGTGGCCCATCATATAAAAAAAATTAGAAAATATTTTTTATTTCTCGGAATATACATGTTATGTTCTACAAAGCTGTAGCGCAGCTTATTCCAATCAATTTAGCTAAAAAAAAACTTTTTCTGTAGCTCTTAAGTTTGCTGATTTAGAGCAATTTTACCTAATTGGATTAGGGTGTACCTAAAAAAAAACAGTATTTTTTTATCTACTTTTTTTGTTTTAGATTTCTCGAAAAAGTCGACTTCAGATGACTTTTAGAGCTCAAAAAATGCAACTTTTGATGGGTAAATATGTTCAATATCTTTTTCCGATCAAAAGCTATAATCGTTTTTCTGACAAAATTACATTTTTTTCATAAGTTTATATCTCCGGTTAGGGCAGACCAAAAAAATATATTCACACGGCATCTGAAAGAGAAATTAATATTCTTTATAATGTAAAAAAATTGGGGACATGTTGTTTTTTTATTTCAAGTTTTATCAATTTTACTAAAATCATGTTTTTTCAAATAAATTAATATAACTCGACAACGGAAGAAGATACAGACGATATTCTTATGGAAAAACACGCGTTTTAAAAAGCCCCAAAAGTCTTCAGAAGGTGACATCCGTGAAAAATAAAAAATGAAATGAGCAGATCATAAATATTGTTTTTTGAGGGACACCCTAATCCTGGTAAGTAAAATTACTCTATACAAGTTGATTGGAAAAAGCTGCGCTACAACTTTGTAGAACATTTTATGTCAATATTCCGCAAAATAAAAAAAATAAAATTTCACATTTTTATAAAATGGCCCACCTTATTTTTCGGTAACTCTAAAATAAGGGCCCAAGTCCAGAACAACTTTGTAGAACAAATTTTGTTTCTTAAAAGTATGCTTCAGACCGAAAATGCATCTTTTCTGGTAAATCTTGCAATACGATGATAATGATAAAACTTATAAAAAGTGTCAAAGCTGTAGATTTTTTATTTTTCATTTCTCACGAATGTCATCTTCTGAAGACTTTTGGGGCTTTTCAAAACGCGTGTTTTGCTATAAGAATATCGTCTATATCTTCTTCCGTTGTCGAGTTATATTAATTTATTTGAAAAAACATGATTTTAGTAAAATTGAGAAAACTTGAAATAAAAAAATAACATGTCCCCAATTTTTTGACATAATAACGAATATTAATTTCTCTATCAAATGCCGTGTAAATATATATATTTTAGTCTGCCCTAACCGGAGATATCAACTTATGAAAAAAATGTAATTTTGACAGAAAAACGATTATAACTTTTGATCGGAAAAAGATATTGAACATATTTACCCATCAAAAGTTGCATTTTTTTGAGCTCTAAAAGTCATCTGAAGACGACTTTTCGAGAAATCTAAAACAAAAAAAGTAGATAAAAAATACTGTTTTTTTTAGGTACACCCTAATCCAATTAGGTAAAATTGTTCTAAATCAGCCAACTTAAGAGCTATAGAAAAAGTTTTTTCAGCAACATTGATTGGAATAAGCTACGCTACAACTTTGTAGAACATAACATGTCAATATTCCGAGAAATAAAAAAAATATTTTCTAATTTTTTGTAATATGATGGGCCACCCTATTTTTTGGTAGAACCATAATGATGGCCTTACTATTTCGAACAATTTTGTAGCACAACAGTTTTTTCTAAAAAAAACATAGTTTTGGCGTAAAATGCATCTTTCCGCGTAAATCTGTATCCTGGACCATAATGCAATGCCGGAGGCGAGTCTTGGTTGTTCGGTGCTCCGGGATCCGGGATATCTAATTATTCAGTTAGTAAGTGAGGGATAGAAGCCAAAGGGGTCGTTCAAAAATGATGTCACAGGTTTTAGGGAGGGAGGGGGTCTAAGATTGTGTGACAGTACATGTACTAGGTATACTAAATACCGCGACAGAGGGGTGGGGTCTAGAAATCCCAAAAAGTAGTGGATGTCATATTTGAATCGCCTCAAAGTACTCGTGGTGACTCTGTAACCTTTGGGTTCCAGGTTTACCTTGCTGGCTCCTCCATCAATCCAAATAAAATTTCTTTTCCCAAAAAAAAAAATAAAATAAAAAAAAAATAAAAAAAAACAAAAGAAAAACAAATACAAAAAATCCACTAAACTCTTTCCCACTTTCAGCGTTCACACTGTTTATATAACCACGGTCAAAATGCAGGTAATGACAATCGCTGGGCTAAACATGAAATATCCCTGCGGTAGTTCAATTATCCTCCACTAGGGGAAACCCGAGTCAGCAAGAAGCAACTGTCAAACTTCGGTAACGATTTTTGATAGTTTCGTCTCCTGCACCAACCATCGAGACTTTTAAAAGGCTGATCCTTTCCAGGATCAGATCTCTGTTGAAAGTGTAATTTGAAAGTAAAAGGTAGTGCGCGTTTGGTTTAAGTAGTTTCTCGTAAATTTTCGTAAAGAAGAAGTGGAAGTGTTAATAACCTTTGTGTTTCTTTGTTTTAGACATAAGCTGTTAAAAATACAATAGATTTAATTCTCCAATTCATATCAATTGTGGGAATTGATTTGCTTCAGAAGAAAGGTAATTTGGTGGTTCTTTGGTGTACTTTGTGTGGTAATGGGGGAAGGTGATGGCAATAATGCCAAGTGAGAGCAGTGAAATCGGGGTTGAGAAGCCACATTCCGTCGTCGAAAGCCGCGGCTATTCCCCCTGCTAGTTTACCATCCCACCGTCTCGCCGTCAGTAGCTGGTCGGAAAAAGTGCCCTCAGTCTCCATTACTGGCAAGCCACCACCAGCATAGAAGCATAGCCCTGGTGATTTGCCTTTCCACTTCTTTATCGTTTTCGCCTTCGTTTCGAGTTCAACGGAACAAATAAATTTGTGCTTTCGGATTTCCTTCAATCGAAACCATTTCCAAAGTTCAATGGTTTGTGGAGTGTGTTGGTTCAGGTACGATCTGAGAAAGGTATATTTGACGTTTTTGCTTCGTTTTCAAAGACTGGGATACAACAGGTGAACCGTTGAGGGTTCAAGCTCATTTGCGACCCTCTGATTGGTACTAATTCCCCATTCCGTGAGCTGACAAGTTACAACTCAAGGTTAAGTTTACAATGTTTTACAATATGATTCGGTATAAGGATATTTAACCTTCTCATCCGGCCATTTGGCATCAGGGACGATATGGCGTGTCGTCTTGCTCGATGAATGGTTCGACTGGGAGCATCTTCCGGATGGCCAGAGCTCTAAGGAACAGAAAGGCAGAAAATAAACAAACAAAATTTAAGAAAAAAATGTTGAAGAAGGAAACAAATATAAAAAAAACAAAACTTGATTTGAATGCAAAACATGGGATGGGAAGAGGAAGCAACCGCAGGAGGTTGTACATTGAGCTGTGCCATTTTTCGCATATGTTCCTTTGAAAATAATGATTAACGACTGAATCTTGGTCTGGGGTGGCATTGCGCACCTCGACTCGCAACGACCAAACCATGCAAACTATCATACAAAAGAGCTGTCGAAGGCCCCTGGTTTCGATGAAAAATGTTAGATGTTATTGGCGTTCAGTCAAATTATATCAGATTTACAATCATTTGCAATACATTTACAGAAACGTTAACAATACTAATTCAATCAATCTGTCTGCAAACAAATATAAGTAATCAAGCACAATGCAGTATTGACCGAATTCTGTGCAATGTCAGCAAGGTGTCTTTTTACTTTTCTATTGAGTGGTACTATACGTCACCGCTACATATGCTCATTGCTCATATCCGTAGGGCCATCTTTGGTGTCTTATTCTTGATTCGGCCTTGCGTATTCTTCTTGGGAATTCCTAGCATATGAACCGTCGTTAGAAATTTCGTTTCTGTTGCTGATAAGACATTAGTATCTAGTGCTCGTTGTAGGGGCAAATGATTAATCATGGTAGTGTAAGCGTTGATACGTTTTGTCTTTTGTATCTTCGAGATAACACTTCGATTCTTGGACTTTGATTAGTCGCCGATACGAATTGCATGTTATGTTGACACCAGTCACGAGCGATGTAATTGAGTTCATTTTATCTATGAGACAATTTCCGCTGACGATATTTTGCACGCTAGATAAAACGAAGGATACAATGTCCAACGAATCCAATAGCTTCCAGGCCACATCTGAAGTAGACAGCATCGAAAATGAAAAGTGGGTTAAGGTAACAACATTTTCCAAAAATTCAAATTTAGTAATCCATTTTCTTCCACCACGACAGTACTATGCGTTGCCTCCTGTTTGCTTTTAGTGAGCCAATCGTATGCCCAAAGCTGCAATGGTCAGCTCAACGGCAGTACGCAACCGGATCTGTCCCGATGCAATCGCTACTATTCATGTAGCAACGGAAACGCTATTGCAATGAGCTGTGCTGCCGGTTTGCATTACAACGCTCAGCAAAAAGTTTGTGATCGTCCCATCAATGCCGGATGTGTGAAGTGTCCGACTAGCGGTTTCAAAAATTTGCCAGTGGACGGGGCTTGCGGCAAGTTCATCCAATGTTTCCAAGGAGTGGCCAAAGAGCGAGAGTGTCCATCCGGTTTACTCTTCGATTCCGATTATGGACAGTGTAACCTCCAACGGAATGTGAAGTGTTAAGTATCTCGTGTAATTCTCAGTTTGGTGATATCGTGGACACACGTTTTACCACTTTTTCGTTTTTAATGAATTATTGGCAGTGGCTGATTTTCTACTCGCCGCCATCACATCCCGGCGCTATAGTATATGCGCAAAATAGCCAGCATGAGTTAACCGCCAGAAATTTGTACGGCGAAAGACATCTAACGCGGGTTTTCTCAAGACTAGGAACTATTCATGAAAAACTATTTGGTACCGGTTATGAAGGATGGTGTCCGCTACTACGCCTACCAAATATTTTTTCGATTAAGGTGCTTAATTTCGAGTAATCGAACCGTAGATGCCTTTCGCCATACTGATTTCAGAAAGTTAACTCCTTCTGTGCCGCTGTAAGTACGCTCAAAGCAGGCGATTCATTTCAAATAGATTCTATTTCGGAAATATATGAACAGATTATCGTAAAACTGTAGCTACCGAACCAATAAAAAGAGATAACGCATAGGAATAGAATAGTAATACTTTTTTATTTGTGCTCAGCCCAAAGCAAAGATGACAATAGATATAGATATAGATTATACTGGCAGTTGGCTGCCAAGTAAGAAATTTTAATAAGGAATATTGCATTCATTGATGTTTAATCCCTGCTGCAAAAAAATGAATTTTCACAACCTTAATTTCATTAAACAGACACTCATTCCTAATTAACATTTTCCATCAAAGACAGCTGCTTTTCAGTATTTTTGATGTGGGACTACGTCTGTGTTTTCTACAGGGATTTGACAAAAAGTAAACCAAAGTAAAGTAAAAGATAGGCAAAATTTTGTTGAAATTCAAATCAGCACTTTTTGCGTAATGAATCACATACAGAGGCTGGTTTCCTACCCGCCGCTGCCAGCACCAGGCGCTAACGTATATGCGAAAATAACCAGCATGAGTTAACCATCCGAAGTATGTATGGCGAAAGACATCTAACGCGGATTTTCTCAACAGTTGGAACTTTTCACGAAAAGCTATTTGGTACCAGTTATGTAGGAAGGTGTCCGCTACTACGCCTACCAAATATTTGTTCGATCAAGGTGCTAATTTTCGAGATATTAAACATTAGATGCCTTTCGCCATACTGATTTCCAAAAGTTAACTCCTAGTGTGCCGCTGTAAGCACGCTCAAAGCAGGCGATTCATTGCGTATTTTTCCTAATCCGGTTTTGATACTGTACTGCTCATAATAAAATTTACTCTTTCGCTCATTTTTGGTCGCAAGAAAAATACGCTCCAGATACTAAGAAAAACATACCTCCAGAAAAACAGCTACTTCGATATTTTCCAATAAAAATTCGCCGCGTGGTAAATGCCGGCGGTGAATGCTTGGATACTTTTTACTTACTTATGGATCCTGTACACCTCCGGTGGTGCAAAGGGCCGACTTGAAAGATCTCCATCCTAAGCGTTGCCCGGCTATCGCTTTAACCTGTTGCCAGGTTAGATTTCGGTCGACTTCTTTTATTTCTTTATTGAGGCTTCGCCGCCATGAGCCTCTGGGTCTGCGTCTGCTGCGATGTCCCGCTGGGTTCCAGTCTAATGCTTGTTTACAAATTTCGTTTCCGCCCCTACGTAGAGTGTGGCCGACCCAGCCCCACTTCCGATCCCGAATTTCTGTTGCTATCGACCTCTGGTGACAACGACGATGGAGCTCGTTGTTTGAGATCCAGTTGTGAGGCCACCAGGCCCGAATTATATACCACAGGCATCTGTTAATGAACACCTGCAGCCGTTGAGTGTTCTCCACTGATACACACCATGTTTCGCTAGCGTATAACAGCACAAATTTCACGTTAGAGTTGAAAATTCGTATTTTGGTGCGTTCACTTATCTGCCTGTTTTTCCAGATATTTCTTAAACCCGCAAAGGCAGCCCTTGCTTTCTTGATTCGTGTGCCTATGTCGATCTTGGTACCGCCGTCTGACGCCATTTGGCTACCAAGATATTGGAAGCTTTCAACATTCTTCACTGGTTGCCCGGCTACTGTGAAACTGGAAGGAGTCACCGTGTTTACATCCAACGATTTGGTTTTGTTGACGTTGATGACTAAACCTGCCAAAGAGGAGCGCTCGGCAAGGTCGTTGAGCTTACTCTGCATATCAGAGCGCCGTTGCGCGAGGAGTGCAACATCATCCGCCAATTCGAAGTCATTTAGGTGCTCCATGGTTATAGGCTGCCATAAAAGCCCGCGGTTTAGTTCATGGTCAATCGCATCCACCAGAATCTCATCGATTACGATGAGGAACAGTAACGGTGATAGAATACATCCTTGCCTCACACCAGCTACGACCCGGATAGGGTCGGACAGGACCCCATTGTGCAGCACTCTACACGAAAAGGCCTCATACTGTGCTTCGATGAGTCCGATGATTTTCTCAGGAACCCCCTTGCGTCTCAGGGCGCCCCACATATTCTCCTGATTGAGACGGTCGAAAGCTTTTTCGTAGTCAATGAATACAAAGGAACTCTTGGAATTCGTTGACCTGCTCCAGAATTATGCGGAGCGTGACAATATGGTCCACACAGGATCTTCCGGCACGGAATCCGGCCTGCGGCCGCCGGAGAGTCGCATCGATCTTCTCCTGAATCCGGGCTAGGATAATTTTGCACAGAACTTTGAGAACGGTACACAGCAACATAATGCCTCGCCAGTTATCGCATACAGTCAGGTCACCCTTATTGGGCACCTTCACTAAGATACCTTGCATCCAGTCGACCGGGAAAGTTGCGGTGTCCCAGATATTACGAAATAAACGATGCAATAGTTGAGCGGATGTCATGGGGTCAGCTTTGAGCATCTCGGCTGGTATGCGGTCGACCCCTGGGGCTTTATTCGATTTCATGCTTTGGATGGCTGTTTGAATCTCTAGCAGTGATGGAGCTTCGGTATTGACGCGTGTTATACGTCGGATCCTAGACAGATCATGCCGAGGTGGTGATGGCCTGGCTGGCACTTGAAAAAGTTGTTCGAAGTGCTCGAACCAGCGTTTCAGCTGGTCAGTTGGGTCGGTCAATAACTGATCATTCGCGTCTTTCTCAGGCATCGTTGCATTTATCTTCGCCCCGCTTAAGCGTCGTGAGATATCGTAGAGGAGGCGAATGTCTCCGGTTGCGGCGGCTCTCTCTCCTTCGTCGGCCAGAAAGTCTGCCCACGCTCGCTTGTCCCGTCGACATGAGCGTTTTACTTCCTTCTCAAGAGCCACGTATCGTTGACGGGCTAAGACTTTGGCTCCTCTGGTTTTCGATCGCTCTATCGCGGCTTTGGCTTCTCTTCGCTCCTCTATCTTCCTCCAGGTCTCATCGGTGATCCATTGTTTTCTCTGGGTGCGCAGTTCGCCCAGATTGTTCTCGCTGGTGGCGATGAAGGCATTCTTGATGGCGGTCCATTGGTTTTCCACGCTGCCACCTTCCGGAATATCTGCAGCACGCGTCTCCAGTTCTTCAACGAAGGACCGTTTCACCGTGGCATCTTCCAGTCGGCGTGTGTTGAATCGTCGTCCAACTCTTTCCGCGCAATGCGCAGGCGTATTTCGCCGATGAGGAGGTGATGATCAGACGCGATATCGGCACTACGTTTATTCCGTACATCAAGAAGGCTCCGTTTCCATTTTCGGCTGATGCAGATGTGGTCGATTTGATTTTCTGTAAAGCCGTCACGGGAGACCCACGTGACCTTGTGAACCGGTCGATGCGGGAAGAGCGATCCCCCGATTACCATGTCGTTATTACCACAAAATTCTGCGAACAGCTCTCCGTTTTCGCCCATTCCTCCGAGACCATGGCGCCCCATAATGCGCTCATGGTTCGAGTTGTCGGATACGATCTTCGCATTGAAGTCGCCCAAACAGATCTTGATATCACCCTCCGGAATTCTATCTTCGACGGCATTGAGTTGACTGTAGAAGTTCTCTTTGTCTTGCAGATCGGCAGCATCGGTTGGCGCATAACATTGGATTATAGTAAGGTTTCGGACCCGTGTTCTAAATCTGGCAACGATTATCCTTTCACTTATAGGTTCCCACTTCATAAGCGCAGAGTGTGCCTGAGCGCTTAGTAGGAAGCCTACTCCACGATGCCGGGGAGCGTGTTCACCTCGTAAACCAGAGTATAGTTGAACTTGTCCCGACGGCGTTCTGTGTTCTCCAAAATTTGGCTAACGAACTTCACTCAGTCCCAGTCATGCGGCGTGCCTCATTGGCAAGTTGTGCCAATTTACCCTGCTGGACTAGGGCTCAAATGTTCCATGTTCCTATTCGTGTCCGTTGTTTCGCGCTAAGAGTCGTCGCCGTAAAATCAGTCCGTATTCTTTCATTATCGGATTCTCGAACAAATTGATGTTTCGGGAACAGTAGGTTGTTGGCCCAAGGTTGCCTATCCCCCGCGATGGGGCTGCCATCTTAGGTATAGCTTCCGGGGAATAGCATTTCATACTCAGCCGCTGGATGCCAGAACAGACGCTGTTGGAGCCTCACCTCCTTGGTGGACAGACGCTCGATCAGTCGGGACAAATTTGTTTTAAGTCCAACCCAACAACAGGACTAGGCTAGTGCGCTTTGAGCGGCACACGGTCGCTTTGATAGGGCCTGCTTGTGGACACATGCAGCTTTTTATAGAAGTTCAACAGAGCCCACTGTCGAACCCCACCATATCCTAGGCAGACCCCACAGGACGCACCCTCTCACTCTAGCTGATGTCAGAAGGATAACAGTGCCCCGGCTGCACTACCAGCTAAGTACGCAACCCTTAGCTGGCGGTCAATTGTCATCGGAAGACCCGTGGAAGCGTGAGTATTGGAACTTGTGAGGACCAGAGCTATGTTAGACGCCTCTTCCCGGATGTCAACTCACCATTTCGCAGCCCGAATGCTTGGATAGCACGTGCTATTTTTATTGCGGAGAAATTTTTCACATCTTCATCAGAAGGAAGAAGGAAAAAAGAAGAAGGAAGAAGGAAGAAGGAAGAAAAAAGAAGGAAGAAATAAGAAGGAAGATGGAAGACGGAGGAAGAAAGAAAAAGGAAGAAGGAGGAAGGAAGAAAGAAGAAGGAAAAAGGAATAAGGAACAAGGAAAAATGAGAAGGAAGAAGGAAGAAGGAAGAAGGAAGAAGAAAAGAATAAGAAGCAAGAAGGAAGAAGGTAGAAGGAAGACGGAAGAAAGATGAAGGAAGAAGAAAGAAGGAAAAAGGAAGAAGGAAAAAGAAAGAAGAAAAAAGACTGAGGGAAAGATCAAGAAAGAAGAAAAAAGAAAGAAGAAAGAAGAAAGAAGAAGGAAAAGGAAGGAGGAAGGAATAAAGAAGGAAGAAGGCAGAAGGAAAAAGTAAGAAGGAAGAAGGTGGAAGGAAGAAGGTGAAAGGAAGAAGGTGGAAGGAAGAAGGCTGAGGGAAGGAGAATGAAAGAAGAAAGAAGAAGGAAGAAAGAATGAATAATAAGGAATGAGAAAGTAGGCAGAAGGGAGAAAAAAGCGAAGAAGGAAAAATGAAGAAGACAGGAGGAGAAAGGAAGAAGAAATAATTGAGAAAGAAGAAGAAACAAGAAGAAAGAAAGATGAGCAATTCTCTGTGAAATCGAAGATCGATTAATTTATGTACTTTTTGATTTCTCTGAAATTTTGTATATTTGTGATCAAAAAATATAATTTGCATCATTGGTTTGCCATTTTGACTCTAGCCTAACTTTTGACAAGGGCCTAAGCAAAACACCTTGAACACCTTAAAAAAATTAACTTGAAAACGGCTTGTCCGATCGTTTTGATGTCTTCGGTGAAATTTTAGGTAATCATTTAGGGTATGTGAAAAAATATACACTGCGAAAAAACATTGTTCAAATATTGAAAATAAAACTAAAAAATCAATTTTCTCGAAAACGAATTTTTCAATATTTTATATTTTTTTATATGTTGTAGCCAGAGATTTAATTTTAAAGAGAATGAACAAGTCTCTCACTTATCATTTCTGTATACATATACGATATGTAGCATACCGCGAGAACCTTTTTTGCAAGCTGTCATAATAGAGAGCAATTTGAAAATGAATTTCTTTTAGAAAACACCAAATGCGGGGAGCACTGGCTATGATGATGCATTTTAAGTTGTTCTACACAGCTGTGCAGTAACCAACACGAAATGAGCGAAAACAAAGCGAGAATTACAATTTTTCTGTGGGGGCTGCCTATCCGATTCTGTTTTTCGCACTTGTATACAAGTTTGATAAATTTGTTATCATAGCTTGTTATGATTCGGAACAGTTTTTGCCTCTCTTTTATCGTCGTTCGTTATCTATTGAGAGCGATTTCTGCAAACCCTGGTTGTAGCAGATAATATATGTATTTTTTGCATTATAAGTCATAATGGAGAAATTATGGACCAAAAGTTTTAATTTTTTTAAATTAGTTGGTTTTTTTTAAATGGTCGGAATACTTTTTTACGTTTTTATCGACCCGATTTTATGAAAGTGCGTTAAATTTCCAGTGGAAACGGTATAGATTATTTTTTTCTAAGTGCTACCGTTTCTGAGGTATAGCAATTATAAGATAAAATATACCGATTCTTTAAATCTTCAGTCATTTTCGAATGTTTTCGATTCTATTAAACCTAGAATCAAATTTTACTGAACCGTTGAAATTTATTGACAAATGTGTAACTACTACCGACGTCCATACGTCTTTGCAGTGGACGTCCGCACGTCCCAAACTAGCTCTGCATGCAAATAGGGATAGCCTATTAAAGTAATTAACACTATAAATAGATTTTTACTGATATTTATTTTTTCATTTTTAAATGGGAAGGGTTAGTAGTTAGGAATAGGAATTGGGACCGTTGACGAAGTTGGGGTCCATGGTTGGCATGCGCATGTAGTGGGGCATACATGTGGTACTCTACGGTACCGGCAACGGGGTTCGCCGAGATCGATTCTCGACTAGTCGAAATTAACTGCCGAAATGAAGGTTGACCACGGAGAAGTTCGTTCTGATCCCGGCTCCGTCGAGGCTTGAATTGCATTTTCGTCGGGCTTGATCGCGGCTCCGCGGGTGGATAGCCGGCTAGTATCATAGGGTTGGACACGTGGGTAGTGAATCAAACTGACGTAGCTTTTCACGAACGAAGGGAAAAGGGATGTTGGCCACGAAGACGTTTCTTCTGAGGAGACCGGTGAGGCTTTTTCTCGGCTTCGGGGGTGGAGGATAGTTGGCTAGACTGCCGGTGTTGTACACGAGGAAGGTGGTCTAATCCGTCGTCGCTTCTTCCCAGATACACGAACTGGAAGCTGGCGAGGCTGCTGCGTTGGACAACTGACCGACAGCTGGGTATTCGTCGGGCTTCTTCTCGGCTCCGTCGTGGTGGCAGCCAGCCAGGCTGTAGAGTTAACTGTCCACTTGTCGACTTTCAAATGTATTCGGTCGTTTTTAATCGTTTCCGATCTCGATCCTACGTCCACGGCTGTCTCTAAACGACTCTCCTCTCAATCGACAATCTCCTTTTCCTCTCACCATCTTCGTTCATTGAGCTTCGGATATTACGCCTTTTCGTTCGTTTCTCTCCATGAGCGAAAATCAGGGAAGGGGATAGGACGCTGGGTACACTCTTATAAAAAACCGACAAAATGATCAATATTGTTTTCTATGAACTATATGCAAGTGTGTCGATTCCTACGTTGTTACCACATACGGTGAAAAATGCTAGTAATGGTACGGCAAATGCTGGGTAAAGCGTAGCTGGGTAGACGACTTTACATGGTGTGTTACGGGGTAAAATCTATCACGGTTACATTGCCAGGTACAGACAAATCCTGACTCAACGAACACCTTTCTTATTATCCAACTCCGTGGTATTTATGAGGGTGTCGCTAAGTCGGTGGCCTCTCGTTAAGTAAGTACCACATCAAGACTTCCTTCCTCTCCCTAGTTACGGTGAAGATGGACGTGGCCAGGAGTAGTAATCCTCATGCTTTTGTTATTTTTGTTTAAGACTGGAATCAAGGACCACTCCCCTTCTTGATTTCTGATAGCATTCTAGATAAGGATCTCAAAAGTAAAACATGAGTATCACTAGTGTCCAATCTACGAATTACACCGTAACAATGCTAATGCAAATGCTGGGTAAAGCGTAGCATTGGTACTTCGCGTACCTGAAGGAATAAAATAGACCCCATCTCGCGGTCCTTAGCCTCTTACCCAGCAACTCCTATTCCCACCTCCTCGTGGTGCTGGCCGGGATACAAGCAACCTTTGGAAGATCGGGTAGCCAACCCCGGTGGGAACTATGGTCGTATGCTGACAGGGAAGGGGGTTTGCTCCTCTCCGAAGGTGCGAATCTTACTGAGCGTCTGTTCTCCATGTCAGGATCGGCTCACAACAGCGCCTGTTCTCCACGTTAGGGGCGGCTGATCATCGTTCGAGTGCCAGCGAGGGACTTTAAGTGAAACTGTGCGCCATGGTCCACCGGGAATAAGGAGGAATGGTCCTCTGGAAATTTAGTGGGTTTGGTGTCAGGCCCTACAAGCCAGACTTTAAAAAACATACGCAACGAACAATCAACAACAGAATACGGACCGGAACCATCAGCGAAGACCACTATGATGAAAAGAGACTAGCGAAAAGGGACTAGCGATCGGTTCGTGGAACTGCAACTTCATCGGGAGCACACGCATACTCGCCGATGTGCTCAAGGACCATGGATTCGGCGCTGCAAGAGGTTCGTTGGAAGGGATCAATGGTGCCAACGTTTCTAGACCAACATTTGAAAATGGCGGAACAGCCAAAATTTATTCCTACTTATTCTTCGTCTACATATCTACACGAAGAATCAGAAGGATTAAATTTTGGCTGTTACGCCCTTTTCATATGTTGGTCTAGGTTTAGAGGTAATCATACCATCTACCAGAGCTGCGGCAAAACACACGAGCTAGGAACAGCTTTCATAGTGATGGGATATGCAAAGGCGCGTGATCGGCTGGTGGTCGATCAATGAAAGAATGTGCAGGTTGAGGATCAAAGGCCGGTTCTTCCACTTCAACATAATCAACGTCCATAGCCCACACTCCGGCAGCACTGATGATGATAAGGACGCATTCTACGCGCAGCTGGAACGTGAGTACGACAGCTGCCCAAGCCACGACGTCAAAATCATCACAGGACATTTGAACGCTCAGGTTGGCCAAGAGGAGGAGTTTAGACCAACTATTGGGAAGTTCAGCGCCCACCGGCTGACGAACGAAGACGGCCTACGACTAATTGATTCCACCGCATCCAAGAATATGGCCATTCGCAGCACCTACTTCCAACACAGCCTTCCGTATCGGTACACCTGGAGATCACCACTGCAGACAGAATCACAAATCGACCACGTTCTGATTGATGGACAGCACTCCGACATTATCGACATCAGGACATATCGTGGCGCTAACATCGACTCTGACCACTATCTGGTGGTGGTTAAATTGCGCCCAAAACTATCCGTCATCAACAATGTTCGGTACCGACGACCGCCGCGGTACGACCTAGAGCGACTGAAGCAACCTGATGTCGCCACTGTATACGCCAGGGTGAGCTTGATGGGGCCTCTCTTGAGGACTGCTGGAATACAGTTAAAGCAGCCCTTAACGAAGTAGTCGAGAACAACGTCGGGTATATGGGACGAAGGCAACGGAACGGTTGATTCGACGAAGAGAGTAGATAGATGCTGGAGGAAAAGGACGCAGCACAGGCGGTCGCACTGCTGCAAGAGACCCGGCAGAACGTGGAACGTTATAGACGGAAGCGGAGACAGCAGACCCGCTTTCAGGAGAAGAAACGCTGCCTGGAAGAAGCAGAGTGCGAGGAGATGGAACAGCTGTGACGTTTTAAAAAAAACACCCAAGCTCTATCAAAAGCTGAACGCATCCCGCAAAGGTTTCGTGCCGCGAGCCGAGATGTGCCGGGATAAGGATGGAAGCATCTTGACGGATGAACGTGTGGTGATCGAAAGGTGGAAGCAGCACTACGTGGAGCATTTGAATGGCGCTCAGAGTAAATTTATAGGGGGGACCGCACCTTTTTTTTTGCTTTGATCGATTCGTATCAGGTGAATTTGACACCAATAACCGTTTAATTACCCTCAGCAAATAGATACATTTAAAAGCTTTCGACTCAGTGCTAATTTGTATGGTCAAAAATTAATTTTATTGTGTGAGATGCAAATTAAGGAAAAAACGCCCAATGTACTGTGTTAGAAGGTGTCATGCGAAGAGCCGGGTATAATAGCCGGGAACAATTTTCAACAGATTCAGTCAATTTATTTGTTTCGCGGATGACATGGATATTGTCGGCCAAACATTTGCAAAGGTGGTAGAACTGTACACCCGCCTGAAACGTGAGGCAACAAAAGTAGAACTGGTGGTGAATGCATGGAAGACAAAGTACATGCTTGTGGGCGGAATCGAGCGCGACAGGGCCCGCCTGGGAAGCAACCTTACGATATACGGGGATACATTCTAGGTGGTCGATGAATTCGTTTACATTGAATCTTTGCTTACGGCTGATAATAGGGCACTGCACGGACTGCTTTGTCTCTTTCTCGCTGCAAAGAAATTAGAAAACAACAAGGCCAGTAAACGTCAAAATTTATGAGGAACGAAAGAGAAAGAGATGTTTCCGTGCAGTGCCCTATAATGTTAGTCTGTGGAAGTCGGCCCTACTACGGGCTCCAGAAGAAACTGCGGTCAAAAAAGATTCGCCACAGCAGTTGTGAGGCCACCAGGTCCGAATTATATACCGCAGGCATCTGTTAATGAACACTTGCAGCCGTTGAGTGTTCTCCACTGATACACACCATGTTTCTCTAGCGTATAACAGCACAGATTTAAAAATTTGAGTTAGAGTTAATTAGTTAGGGTTAAAAATTCGTATTTTGGTTATAGGCTCCATAGGTTATAGGCTGCCATAACAGCCCGCGGTTTGGTTCACGGTCAATCGCATCTACCAGAATCTCATCGATTACGATGAGGAACAATAACGGTGATAGAATACATCCTTGCCTCATACCAGCTACGACCTGGATAGGGTCGGACAGGACCCCATTGTGCAGCACTCTACACGAAAAGGCCTCGTACTGTGCTTCGATGAGACCGATGATTTTCTCAGGAACCCCCTTGCGTCTCAGGGCGCCCCAGCGTCGTGAGATATCGTAGAGGAGGCAAATGTCCCCGGTTGCGGCAGCTCTCTCTCCTTCGCCAGCCAGAGAGTCTGCACACGCTCGCTTGTCCCGTCGACATGAGCGATTTACTTCCTTCTCAAGAACCGCGTATCGTTGACGGGATTAGACTTTGGCTCCTCTGGTTTTCGATCGCTCTATCGCGGCTTTGGCTTCTCTTCGCTCCTCTATCTTCCTCCAGGTCTCATCGGTGATCCATTGTTTTCTCTGGGTACGTAGTTCGCCCAGATTGTTCCCACTGGTGGCGATGAAGGCATTCTTGATGGCGGTCCATTGGTATTCCACGCTGCCACCTTCCGGAATATCTGCAGCACGCGTCTCCAGTTCTTCAACGAAGGACCGTTTCACCGTGGCATCTTCCAGTCGGCGTGTGTTGAATCGTCGTCCAACTCTTTCCTCCTGCCGACGAATCCGCGCAATGCGAAGGCGTATTTCGCCGATGAGGAGGTGATGATCAGACGCGATATCGGCACTACGTTTATTCCGTAGATCTAGAAGGCCCCGTTATTAGTGGTGGAAATATCATCAAAAAATCGCCCGGAAAATAATCCATAAATTCTATTAAAAATTCCTCCAGGAATTTCTTTTGAATTTCTTCCATGATATTCTCTGGAACTTCCTTCATTAGTTCCTTCGAACATTTCTTCAGGAAAACTTTTGAAAATTCCTTGATGTTTTTTTCCGGAAATTCCTTTTAAAAAAAATATCTATGCATTCTTCTATAATCTCCTATATAAATGCCTTAGGAAACTATCTCAGGAATTCTGCATGGTATTCCATGGGATATTCCATCTGAAATCTCTTTAGTAATTTCAACCGAATTTGTTCCATGGATTCCTTCCAAAACGGATGACGAAATTTCAGGAATTTTCTTCTTCTTCTAAAATAATATCTATACATGATTTTTTTTTAAGACATTACTTCGGAAATTACTTCGATTTTTATGGATTTTTTTGAGATATTTCTTCGAAAGTTCGAAGAGAGAAATCTTAGAATGTTCTCCGGAAATTCTTGCGGAAAATGTTTCATAAATTTCTTCCAAAATTGTTTCAGGAATTTCTCCAGATTTTTTCAAGAATTCATTCACCGAGTATTTCAGAAAAAAATGTCCCCAGTAATTCCTCAAGCAGTTCCTTCAAAAAATCTAGGAATCTTCGTCATGGAATTTAATTAGGGTTCCTCCATGAGTTCTTTCGGTAATTCTTTTTGGAATCCTTCGAAAACTTCTTTTGCAATTTCTTCAGTAATCCCTTTATAATTTACATAGGAAATTCATTTAAGAATTCTTTCGGGCATCTCTTTACACAGAAATTCTTTCGAGAATCATTCGGATTTTAGAATTCTTTCAGAAATTTCTTTTAAAAAATTCCTTTGGGAATTTCTTTTAGGATTTTTTTGGATTTTGTGTTAGCTACTCCTCCGATATTTCTTTCAGGATTTCCATCGGGAAGTATGTAAAAACCTTGAAGGATTTCCGGGAAAACATTCTAGTGGAATTTTCAAAAGAATTCTTGAAGAATTTATCAAGGAATTTTCTACGGAATACTCAAAGAAATATTTAACTAAATTTCCGATAAAATTCCATGAAATTTTTAGAATTTCCTATGGAAATTACTTCATGAAGTCCTTTAGGATTTTTTTTCTGGATTTTCTGTAGGAATTCCACCGCAAAACACCTTCAGGATTTTTTTCTCAAGTTTCTCCAGAAATTCCTATACGAAAGTTGCTTCAATAATTGTTTCGGAAGTTTCTCCAGTATTTATCGAAATTGACGGGATAGTTTAATTTTTCTGAAAAATGTAGGCGTATATTTAGAAACCTCAGGGAAAATATTCAATTTTGTAGGTCACGTGCCTCATCATGCCACAGTTTAACCCCGCCAGTAATACTTTTTTATTGTTTCGAACGTGAAAATAGTATTGAATTAACATTATTTATTGTCAGTTCAGTGTTTCGTCAGTGTTTTACTCAATGGATAATATTATTGGCCTTCTGTCAACAATAACTGTTTTTGAGTTTTCTGCGCATGTATTCCTGAAATTTGGGTGTATTTATTTTTTTCACACGGTTGGTATTTTTTAATTTCCCGCTTGACCTGCACAGCTTTTTAAATACAACCTGAATTTTCTTTGATTTTTGTGAATTTTTTCATGGGGTTAACTCATAGTTTCATCAACCCTGAAGGTCGGAATGAGCATGAGCATGAGCATTATGACCGCACTATTCGTAGTTGCTACTCCGTGATTGACTAGAACTTGCGAAATTGTACAGAGAACACAATAAATGGGGCTTGGGACTAGCTACCGATTCTCAATGTACACGTTTCGGGAGCTCAAATATCTAAAGTCAATAACGGCGCCGGCCACGTCCTTATTGTCATATAGGAAGAGAAGGATTGTTAGTCCGACTCTCGTTGCTACTAGAGACCGAGTATACCTCTGCATCTCCACGATTGTCTTGGGATAGGATATCATTTTAGTTACAAAGGATAATTTATCTGGATTCACTTCGGTAAGTGATGCGATCTATGGAATGGGAAATAACACTCTCGCTGTCTGAAACTTTCCCTTTCTGATTTATTCACTCACCCGCGCAAAGCAGAACAAAATTACGGCGACCGGCCGATCGTTTTGCCTTCCGCACAAAGCAAAACTCAACTTCGACGACCGGCCGATCCGCTTACTGAAGAAACACGACCGGAAAAGAAACAAACTTTCACTTTCTCTTTCGTCAACGCTTAAGGTCGGAATCAACTAAAACCCACCCGTGTAAAAAAAAGAACCGGGTGTATCCTCATTACAAAATTGCGATCTGGGTTTTTTTTCTGAAAAAAAAATTCGAAAAAAAATGTCTTCTTAAAATGTTGTCTCTGGGGGGGGGGGCTTATGTCCAAAACCACCCCCGTGGCTACGCCACTGACGCTATTTATCGTATTTATGATTGTTCATGCTAGCGTCTAAAAAGCTCAGACGGCCACATCACTCATAATTGTGAATCCAGACTCAACGATACCTACCCATTAACAAATGTTCTTCCTGTGATTTTTGTGGAGACTCAGAGGTAAACACGTAAACAATGTCTCTTCTGTTTTCATAACTTACTTTAAGGACGTGACCGGCGCCAACATTGATTTTTTAGGTTACTGAAACTTGCACTGTAAAATGATTAACTAATCTCAGTCAGCCTTTCAGTAGACTCATTGTGCAATTTCACTGATTCTAATCAATGGCGTGGTATCAACTGTTGACATCTACAGTCAGAATGTAGTTCAACATGTAATTCCAAAAGCTACCATTATCCACCATTCACTGTTCATCGCAACCATTTCCCTTTCTACCACTATTACATCTATAAAACTTAGTCCTACAAAATAAATGTTTTATTGGATATTCAAATACATTCTTAAAACATATCAAACAAACATTTGAGCTGGCGCCTCTATTATATGGGACTCATTTTAAAAGATACTTCTTTTAGCACTAATTTTACTATATTTGTTTCAGTTGCCGAATATAGGTCCTTACAAACGACCTTATATATCAGTGCCCCTTCAGAAAAAGAAACTAAATAGCCTTAATTTTAAAAAATACGACACTGATAATGACATCATTCGACGTAGCGCCGTTGTTCCAAAGTGTAATAAACGCTCTGAACCAGAGGATTGACTGTTAACACATGACAATGCACTTTAAACACTAAAAATTTTTGCAATCTAAGTGTGATAATGCCTCTCTCGCTTTGTGTGTAGAGGTGTGCGCCGGTCCAAAAATCGCCGGCGGCGGCGTTTGTCTAAATTTTGGTCGGCGGCGGCGGCGTTTTCGACGTCACGCCGGAAGCCATTTTACCCGGCGGCGGCGGCGGCGTGAATCGGCGTGGAAAATTTATTATGCTATTGATTGAGAAAAAAATGCGTTTTTTTAGGCTTTTTTTCAAGACATTAAAGGCTCAAACGCAATGTGAAACGGATCGGCAGGATTTTACAGAAGTTTTATGTCTAATCCTGCCGATACCATTACTTTCCGTTACATTGCATTCACAGCCTAACGGGAAAATCTTTTGAATTCCGCTGGAAGAAACTAATGAACTTCCCCAGATAATTTTCCAAAAACTCATTTGGAAATTATTTTCGGATTTTCCACGAGAACTACTTTGAAGTTTCGAGAATTTGTTAGAAATTCCAAGAGAAGCTGTATGGAATTTGTCGAAATCTTCTGTTGCCATTGGTGGTCGCGGCGGTAAAGCATTCCGCTGTGACCTGTCTTCCATGATAATATAAAGAGTAGGCCCGTCCGACCTATTGGGAAGGGAGTAGGCCCGTCCGACCTATTGGGAAGAGAGTAGGCCCGTCCGACCTATTAGGAATAGAAGGCCCGCCTGACCCACTAGGAAGAGACAAGGCCCGTCCGACCTACTGGTGAGAGGGTAGGCCCGTCCGACCTACTGTCAACCAAAAGTATGACCGTCCGTCAAGATGTTCAGCGTAAGAACCAGCCGAACTATTCCTCCAAACGGGGAGCCATGGTGCAATTACCTTTTCCTCTTTTCCTCTGAAAGGGAGCCGTGCTCCAATTAAAGATTCACCCGTACCTTCTTCCTCCAAACAGAGCCGTGGTGCGAAGCACCACCGCTTTTATTCCTCTTCCTCCGAAAGGGGAAAGGTCCGTCCGACCTTCTGCCACTACCGTCTGCGGGGAAGCCAACCCAAGAGTGTGACCGTCCGTCACGACGTCCGATCACAGAATGAGCCGTAGTGCGAAGCACCTGGCTTTAATACCTTTTCCGTCCGACCTATTGCCGCTACCGTGTGTGTGAAAGCCAACCAAAAGTGTGACCGTCCGTCACTTCCAATTTTGTTGCTACCTGGATTCGATCAGCTTATCTCCGGATTCAATGGCTGCTGCTCTGTCAACACAGTCACTTTGACATATGGTATATAACAGAGAAAATGTGCTTCTTCGCATACCATCTAGGTTGTTTTACTAAAGCTATTTTCAGTTTCGAGCTGTATAAACGTTAGAAAGAGTTCTACATGCTGCTTTTAGCACATAAGCTTAAAAATAGTACTTTCAGCATTAATTCAATTATTATTCAAACATCTTTCAGCATTTTGTATTGGCTAACTTTTATCCATCATCAATCGCTGAAATTGTTTTTAGGCAACAATTTCTCGACCTGCATGCAGCAGCATCCGCTGCTAATCGTTTTACAGTAACCGTCAACAGAAATATTGCTTCTAAATGGCTTGTTTTCTTACACTATCTGCTAGCATCTATGACAGCGCTTTGTCAGTTGCTATACGAGAAGCTGAATACCTTTTAAGCTGCATTACAGAAATCAATAGCTCATACACAGCTCCGGCAACAAAAATCAAATGTAAACATTGCGGTTTTGACGTTCCATACTGATAAGCTATAAAAAGAAGCAGTTTAAGGCTCTATAAACCGTAATCAATTTGATGATGAAGATGATTTTGTTCTCATTCGCACTAATACTAATGCAATTTTAGCCAAAATTCAATATTTCACTGCTATTCAAAAACTTACCTCTGTCAACGTATATTCATGGCATTTTCATATGAATTTTTCACTCAACTAACTATTTAATTATTAATTAATTAACTGAACAGCGCTTAAAACTGCTTTTTTCCTAGACAAATTTTCGTATACTAATTGTACACACACCAACTCCGAACGATCGAAACACACCCATACACTTATCTTGAACATGCACTCAGTTTTTCACTTGTTATTTCCTCGCCGTTTTCTTGATTTTATCACAACTAAACATAATTCACTACCTAACTTTCACTTTTGTCTTTGATGTTGAACACCAATTTCTTCACTCCATGTCGAAAAATCAACGAAAACTGCTTTAAAAAATTTGAAGTGAGAGACAAATTTGACAGCCGTATTGTGAATGTTGCAAAATTCGGAACACCCAAATTCACTACCGCATTAGGTGAAATAGTGCGCTCAAAATCTCGGCAAAGCAACTTAGAAATATCAAAACAATACATCGAACATGCTAGTCGACACGCAAACAACTTTATGCATATACAAGAAAAGAATCATCATTTCATCGTTGCCAGATTTATTTAATCAAATAATTATTGCGGTTTGTCGAAATAATCAAATCAACCACACTCAGAAATAAAATAAATCCATGAAGGGTTTGAAATTAAGCTTTTCAATCATTTTTGACATTTATACCTTACATAGTATAAAAAGTATACTATCCAGCATTATTTTTATACTAAGTAGGAATAGCGTGAACATATTGTTTGTTTGCATTTTGTCTTTGGTGAAATTTCATATTTTCTCCCATTTACGCCATTTTTGTTTAAGAAAATGTTGCTCTAGTCAAGTCACCGCGTTGAAATGTTTAGATTTGTGTGAGAAAGGTGAAGTTTTAGATTTAGATTTAAGCTATAGATTTACGCATTGGTGTTGTACCACTGGGAGTAAAGACCTCCGAAATAGCAGATCATGATATCGCCTTCACCTCCACCAAAAACAAGGGTCAGTTCCGGCCATATTCCAGCAGGGCAAGAAATTGGATTTTGATAGAGCTTGGATTTTATTCAGAGAACGTATCACGTGCTAACGGCGCCGGAGGAATCGTAAGTATTCAGAATTTGCTTTTTGGTCAGCGAAAACTTATGAAACCGTATTTTGTTTTTGGTATACGACACATGCCACCGTTATTTTTCATTCCTCTTGTAGTCCATCAAACATAAACTAAATAAAAACATATTTTCAGATCGCCACGAAAAGCCGATATGGAACGCCAAATAGAAATGTATAAATATACGGTTCCGGCATGCTGTAGCGAATGGCAAGTGAAACGATGGTCAACCCACGGACTCCTAATTTCCATATTCCGGCCGCAGTGGAATTTCTCACTACCGGAATCTATTATAAATTCAGTAGAAAACCGAATTATAGCCGCTATCGAAATTGGATTTATCTCACAATCCATACGTTAAACCTAATTTCGGAAGTGGTGCGCTGTATAGCACATCACCAAATGAAAACAGCGCACCACTTCCGAAGTTAGGTTTAACGTATGGATTGTGAGAAAAATCCAACTTTGTTAGCGGCTATAACTCGGCTTTGCACTGAATTGATAATATTCTTGATCAAAATCGATCATCCGAGAACGGATGGTACCACTAGGCCCGATTTTTTCCCTATAGGGAAGTGTAAGCCTGCAGTGTCTAGACGGTCACATTCTTGACTTAGTGATTGGTAGGAGGAATTATTATTCATCCTCACTCGAAGACAGCCCAGCACCGGACAAGACCAGCCGCACGCACTTTCATCCAGTTTATCAAACCCCGGCTCCTGCAGTTGGTCCCAGAGCGATCAAATCTTTTTAGCGTATATAACAACATGGTTTAATAAATAAAAATAATATAAACTTTTCTGCGTAAGAGCTTTACTTTCATTCTTATTTAAATTTTTTCAACATGAAAAAAGAAAACAAACCGACATAACCTCCAAATTATAAACAAATTCAATATAAACTAAACAGTCATAAATCTAACTTATACTAACGAACGATTTTCTTAAAGTTATACTATCCCAGTATTGTTGGTTCGAATACGAGTTTGGGGTCAACCAGGCGAATAGCCGATTAGAATGACTTTAAATCTATTTAGTATAAATTTATTTCAGAGTACAGAAAAAATGAAAAGATTATGCAAGCTTCTGTTGGCAGGGTGGAGAATGGTTGACATTTAATTTTATCGTTCCATTCATCTACCATGCAGTAAAAAAACAAAACCACGACAGCCGCAGCAGCAGCCACGACCAAACAGACGACAGCACATACTTTTACTATTTTCTCCCCCCACAATCAATGTTTTCGTAGAATAATTTCTCAACATATAATCGGTTTTGGTGTCAAATGTACATTTCATTATTCCTTTCTCATTTTACAGATTAGAACTAATAAATCAGTATCTGTGGCTAGCACTCTTTCAAGGCTGTGTGCCACAGCCTAATTCAACTCGATTCTGTTCTATTTGCACTGCGCACAAGAAAGTGTGGATGGATGGCACGAGACTCACGCAAACAAACAGTCTGCGGATGAAGAATAAAAAAGACATAATTTCGTCTTACATCAATTTGGGAAACTGTCTCAGTGGGCTCGGTACACGAAATTTTACCGGATAAAATGTAAATATTCGGAGAATCAAAGTGTTTTACCGTACTTTCCATAACACTGTATGTTGAAAGCCCAGTGGTGTATGAAGAATTTTAAAATAAGTTTCCATATAATAAATATTTCATAAATGCTCAAAAATAAACATTTTGTTGCATCTGGCAACATTATGTAGCAGCTAACAAGCTTTTACCACCCCACTTCCACCCACCTCAAATTTTCGTCCCTTTTAGTACTAGTTGCCTCACCTATACTAACAAGCAATAACGTCATTAATTTTCAAAACAGAGTTATGGAGTCTTGAGCCTTAAGGTTTATTTAAACGTTGTGCAACCATCAAGGATACAGAAGTTGCGAAAAAGCTTCGTTAATTCGTTTATAGCGACATTACGCTGTCTTATTAGTGCTATAACAAGAGAGAAAGCGTATTGAAAGTGAATGTTACTCATCGTAATAAGGAAAGTTGCTAATAAGCAACACAATTGCATACATGAGCTCTTAATCGATTAACTGTGTTTCTAATTCAGACTATGCTGTTTTATGGCTGTATGGAAGCTGCATAAACGATAAAAGGTGAAAGACAATCGGCACAAACTGACTAGCTGATAGATATTTGAGTAATAATCGAGTTGAACCTTAAGGAGTTAATTGTGGTGGCTTACTTTTTATTCAGCATTTGCTGCTTTTATTCGAATGTTATACAGAAGATAAAGCTTAAAGCACCAAAATTGTTAGTTGGGTGGGCTTCGGCCTTATAGTATGTTCGGTAAAACGACATATTCGGCCAAGTAACTTTCGGCTTAGTGGCCTTCGGCCAAATGGCTTTCTACCAAACCACTCTTCTCCGATAGAAATTCTATTTAATGAGAATTTCTTCGGATATCAACGGGAGATCCTTCGGAATTTCCACTCGAGGTTTTTCTTCTTTTCGAAGAGTTTTACAAAATTTCAACGGGAAATTGGGGCCTATTCAAATATTACGCAACGCAATGGGGGGTGGGGGGTTGTTCTATTGTTGTTACGATTTGTTACCAAAATATACCGTTTTGCTTCGAATTGCCGGACGCTTCGAAAGCCGGACACTTCAATTGTTATTTGACTTTATTTACCATCTCAACAAGTATTTCTTGGGTTATCAATGCAGGGAACGATTCTTGGACTTGAAACCATTTTAACAAATGTAAGTAATCCGTGATCTGTGGTGAAAACTTGAAAATTAGAGGTAAAAGTTGAAAGCATGTCATAATCAACGGTGAATTTCGTTTTTCTTCGAATGCAGCTTAAGGTGATTATACAATCAATCCATGTGGTGAATTTCAAATTCACCACACGGTTTTCTACTCTTATTATCAAAAGTTCATACAATGCTGAAATTAAAGTCGATTGTTAAGCATGAGTAAGCAAGTGATTTACGGATGTTTCATCCCCATGGGCATTGTGGTTCTCTCAATTCGTGCTCTGGAAAAATCACTAGAAAAAGCACGTGGTTTCCAAGATGGCCGATTTGTGGCTTTGTTGTATAACCACCTTAAGACTCAACATTAGAAAAACTAAGCTCATATTTTCTATATTCTATCATTTGCAAGGGGTATTTGTAATTTATTAACATAGTATGATAGCACTCTTTGCCATGAATTAGAGAAATTGCTTGGGAATGCATAGCTTTATAATTTTCATTACATTTTCTGTATGTCCGGACTTTGAGGCAAGTTTTTACAATTGCTTCGATTTCCGGACATGCTGAGAAGATGTTAAATAACTGTTTATCAGTTTAGTTAATTGAAATCAAATGATTCGTAATGATCAATCATAGTAACAATTTCATTAGATTTCAGTTGCTACACTCCAAAAGGAACATTGCTTGCTCTCAGCTTATCGATATATACTTATACACATATTGTAAATGATATCACTTTATTAATCGTACACAAGTAGCAAAACTTGCCTTCAGTTTCTAGTGAAAGGCTGTCTTCAAATGTATTTTTTTAACCATTCACATTTTAGTAGAAAAAAAAAAGTTCGTAAAACTAGCTTTTTAACAGAATTGTATAAAAAGACACGTTGTGAACGACTCCCGTCAAATGAAAAAAACACGTCCGGATTCATCAATTCGCATGAATTCATTATTTCAATCCCTCCTTCCAATCCTTGATTTTTAAAAGCAAACTGAAACGGTTTTGAAAAGACACATAAATACCACTAATTGCAGCTTCTTCTTCTTATTGGCATTACATCCCCACACTGGGACAGAGCCGCCTCGCAGCTTAGTGTTCATTAAGCACTTCCACAGTTATTAACTGCGAGGTTTCTAAGTCAGGTTACCATTTTTGCATTCGTATATCATTAGGCTAACACGATGATACTTTTATGCCCAGGGAAATCGAGACAATTTCCAATCCGAAAATTGCCTAGACCGGCACCGGGAATCGAACCCAGCCACCCTCAGCATGGTCTTGCTTTGTAGCCACGCGTCTTACCGCACGACTAAGGAGGGCAGCTTACCCACGTTAAATTTGAGAGGTAGTATTGAAGAAAATATTTCATTACCCACAGACACGTAAAATGTCAAAAAAGCGTTCTACCTTGAAAGGGGGGAGCGGGGAGATTGTATGAAATTATTAGATTCCGAATGTTGTATATTGCAGTTAAATGCTCCTGCTTGGTTTCAAATGCTGTTTTTTGTAGTCCTGGTCAATCTCGGAGCAGAAACTTCGGATGGTACACACAACCGGGGGATGCCAGATTTCCATACAAATGTGTACAAAAACCTTACCTTACGGATTTATATTAATCGAGTAATATGAATGCTATATCCTAGTTGTCTTTGGACGGATTAAATTGGCTATTTGAGAATCAATATAGCCAAACTCGAAGTGTCCGGAAATTCGAAGCAAAATTGTCCGGTATTTGAAGCATCCCTTATACTGTGTCCGGATTTCGAAGCAAACGATGATCAATGTTTTCGATTATATTAGTTATTTCGTGCATACAAAATGTCATTTTCAGTACACTACAGCAAATTTGATAAGTTAATCTTGACAGGGTGTGTTATCACTCTGTGTCAAGTACTTAATTCCGTTTGAAATATTGAATTGAAAATTCAGCAGTGCTTAGGTGTCCGGACTTCGAGTCAAAACGGTATGAGGGTGGGGTGTTTTAAAATATTGTTACGCGTAACAAATTTATCAAATAGCATGAACTTTCAATTTTTCAAAATGATTTGCAGAGGTGAGCCAGCCAAGGACTGAAAACCTCTTAAATAAAGACGATAATAATAAAATGATTTACTTTCTTTGAAATCAAATAAACTATATTTACATAAAGTGACAATTGTCGTATTAGGGTAAATGCACTATGGTCCAGGATACAGATTTACGCGGTAAGATGAATTTTACGCCAAAACTATATTTTTTAGAAAAAACTGTTGTTCTACAAAATTGTTCGAAATAGTAAGGCCATCATTATGGTTCTACCAAAAAATAGGGTGGCCCATCATATAAAAAAAATTAGAAAATATTTTTTTATTTCTCAGAATATTGACATGTTGTGTTCTACAAAGTTGTAGCGCAGCTAATTCCAATCAATTTTGCTAAAAAAACTTTTTCTGTAGCTCTTAAGTTGGCTGATTTAGAGCAATTTTACCTAATTGGATTAGGGTGTACCTCAAAAAAACAGTATTTTTGATCTAATTTTTTTGTTTAAGATTTCTCGAAAAAGTCGTCTTCAGGTGACTTTTAGAGCTCAAAAAAATGCAACTTTTGATGGGTAAATATGCACAATATCTTCCTCTGATCAAAAGTTATAATCATTTTTCTGTCAAAATTACATTTTTTTCATAAGTTGATATCTCCGGTTAGGGCAGACCAAAAAATATGTTTACACGGCATCTAAAAGAGAAATTAATATTCTTTATTATGTCAAAAAATTGGGGATATGTTATTTTTTTATCTCAAGTTTCACCAATTTTACTAAAATCATGTTTTTTCAAATAAATTGATATAACTCGACAACGGAAGAAGATACAGACGATATTCTTATAGCAAAACACGCGTTTTGAAAAGCCCCAAAAGTCTTCAGAAGGTGACATCCGTGAAAAATAAAAAATGAAATGAGCAGATCATAAATCTTGTTTTTTGAGGGACACCCTAATCCTGGTAAGTAAAAATACTCTAAACAAGTGAGCTTAAAAGCTACATAAAAAGTTTATATAGCAAAGTTGATTGGAAAAAGCTGCGCTACAACTTTGTATAACATTTTACGTCAATATTCCGCAAAATAAAAAAAATGAAAATTTTACATTTTTATAAAATGGCCCACCCTATTTTTCGGTAACTCTATAATAAGGGCCCAAGTATCCAGAACAACTTTGTAGAACAAATTTTGTTTCTTAAAAGTATGCTTCAGACCGAAAATGCATCTTTTCTCGTAAATCTTGCAATACGATGATAATGATAAAACTTATAAAAAGTGTTAGAGCTGTAGATTTTTTATTTTTCATTTCTCACGAATGTCATCTTCTGTCATCTTTTGGGGCTTTTCAAAACGCGTGTTTTGCTATAAGAATATCGTCTGTATCTTTTTCCGTTGTCGAGTTATATTAATTTATTTGAAAAAACATGATTTTAGTAAAATTGGCAAAACTTGAGATAAAAAAATAACATATTCCCAATTTTTTGACATAATAAAGAATATTAATTTATCTTTCAAATGCCGTGTAAACATATTATTTTGGTCTGCCCCAACCGGAGATATCAACTTATGAAAAAGATGAAATTTTGACAGAAAAACGATTATAACTTTTGATAGGAAAAATTTTCCAAAACCCCCACCACCTCGTAACAAACTGTAAAAATTATCTCAACTATCCCACCCCCCAAGCGTAGCGTAACAAATTTAATTTCTTAATAAAAATCTCTTTTTTAATGGAATTTGAAGCATGGAAAGTTGCATTTTTTCGAGCTCTAAAAGTCACCTGAAGACGACTTTTTCGAGAAATCTAAAACAAAAAAATTAGATCAAAAATACTGTTTTTTTGAGGTACACCCTAATCTAATGAGGTAAAATAGCTCTAAATCAGCCAACTTAAGAGCTACAGAACAAGTTTTATTAGCAAAATTGATTGGAATAAGCTACACTACAACTTTGTAGAACATAACATGTCAATATTCCAAGACATAAAAAAAATATTTTCTAATTTTTTTTATACGATGGGCCACCCTATTTTTTGGTAAAACCATAATGATGGCCTTATTATTTCGAACAATTTTGTAGAACAACAGTTTTTTCTAAAAAATATAGTTTTGGCGTAAAATTCATCTTTCCGCGTAAATCTGTATCCTGGACCATAGTGAAATGATGTATCTTGGACAAGCGCAGGACATTCATTAGAAAATTTATCGAGATTGAATAGTATAAAACAATTGAAAACCACTAGGTTCATCCAAATTCATAACCTATGATTAGTCTTGTGTCTCCATTGCCCAATTTTTGAGTAAATTACGTTTACTAGGTGTAAACTGTGATATACTGCGAACTGAAATATTTTCTTTTTGGACATCAAATATATAATTTCGACATGGAAAATGCATATATTTTGGACAGAGTCATTTTCTCCTAATGGCCACCTACAGATCTCAATGGTATGACTTACCTGCACGTATCCACATTCATTTAAATTCATTTATTTGCTTAACTGACATAGATTAAACTAAAAATTAACATTGTTTCGCAATCTTATCGATATCATTGAAAACAGCCTGAAAGTTGGCAATTAATGGTGCATCCATGTACTGTACATGGGGTGACCAATAAATGTCTGATGAATAAAAACATAACTTCATTTTGGTCACTTCTTTTTCATCCGTCTCAAGTTCATGTTAAGCGATTGGAATATGTTAGTATCTCAATTACAATCAAACTTTGGCCGCAGGACCTCAAGATTGCCGTTTGAACCAATTTAAACGTGTTTCAGGTGCATGTTACGAAGAGTCCTATAATGCATGTTCTCCTGCATACTGGCGTCCAGCAGGCACTTTGGTAGATAGCTTTACATTTTAGATAATTTCAAAGATAAATAATAGTTGATTTGTGAATTCTCATCAGGAGCCACTAGAGTTGAGGTAAAAGTATGCAATGATCATACTTCCGATAAAAAATTTCCTACACATTATCTAAAATTGATCGAAGAAGCTCAGGCTTGTCCAAAATATGTACATGTCCAAAATATATCATTTATCCTATGCTTCAAATTCCATTAAAAAAGAGATTTTTATTAAGAAATTAAATTTGTTACGCTACGCTTGGGGGGTGGGATAGTTGAGATAATTTTTACAGTTTGTTACGAGGTGGTGGGGGTTTTGGAAAATCGCTTTTATCACGTTACGTAATATTTACATAGGGTTTCTCACCCCATTCCCGGCCTAACATGCGCACGACTGCATTATTTAATTGATATTTATGACTAGGGACAACTTTTCTGAATTTTGTGGGCCGTGTAATATTGCGATGGGGTTCACCTCTGCTTCAAAAATAGTTATTCTTGCTAAACACCGCTTGAAAAAGCTTTTATTTGATTTAAATTAACATGGTGCAGCACTCATTTCAGTCATAGGCGATTGCTTATCCGGCATACCCCAAATCTCCTCGGCATACGCAATATTTTACTCAATCTCTCAACATCTTACTCTCATTCTCTCTCTCGGGACGGTAGAAAATGCGACGTAAACAAAAATATGCACGTTCCACGCAACAAGATGCCAGATGGTATTATTCATAATCATTTTTATTTGGTTGAGAAGATATATTTACTTATCCAAATTTCTTCCAAACACTTAAAAACAATATCTTTTCCACCTTTTGAAATCGAGAGAATTATAAATAACATGATAGCGTCAACGTATTAGACAGTTTTCCTATTAACGATGAAGGATTATCTTCATACTAAAATAAGACTTATGGCATTTTGGCAGCACTGTACAGCTAGAAGTTCTTGGGCCGAGATGATTTTTTGTTCGGTTTGAGGGTACATTTTAAATGTATTCCAATATTTTTATATAAAATCTAGTGATACGAACAATTACAAAAGTTTGAAGTGCGTGAGTTTAGCATTATTGTGTGGTGATAAACAGCCTGAAACAATGGTTGTATCGAGCACTGTGACGATTTTCAGGTAGGTGTTTATTTGATGATACCGTTTTGTAAAAGTGGAAAGAATCACTCCGGCTCAGTGGTGTTGCAACGAAGAGCAAAAGTTTGAAATCTACATTTTTATTTTCTATAATTGAATCGATTAGGAGTGAAATAAATGGTTGAAAAATATTGAGTATTGTGCGAGATAAATAGGAGACTTTTTTAAAATGATCAATCATAAACCTACGGCTACTAAACAGTATAAATCATTAGCTTTCTGTGCAGTGAGCCGGGAATGGGGTCCATAGGCCCAAGTAGTGATTTACCCTATATTTAAGAAAAAATCTCTGGAATTCCAATGTCATGTTGTCTGGAAATTCTACTGAATCTTCGGAATTTCCATAAGAAATTGTGTAGACGTTTTCAAATTTGAATCGGCGTGGATAATTATAGATCAGCGGCGTGGAAAATTTGAAACGGCGGCGTCGATGAAAAAATGTCGGTGGCGGCGGCGTGCCAAAAACTATCAGCGGCGGCGGCGTGGCGCGGCGGCGCACACCTCTATTTGTGTGATTCGTCGTTGTGATATGTTGGGCAATATTTGAGAGAATATGTGCACGTTACACCCGGATGGCTGCCCAAACCATCCATGGCAACAACACACCCGGACTTCGACCTGCTGACCAAGCAGAACAAGCAATCGTTCGATATGCGATTGTTAACGCTGCAGTATCCAAACCGAGGGCAACGGATCGACAATCGATGAGGAATCTGCTGACGATAGGTTTAGTGAGACAGGACTTAAGTCTTAGTTTGTACGTTGAAGTGTAACTTAATTTTAATGAAAATAAAAATTATATTTTTTTTATTGCTCGACACACTCTTGGTCTAGCTTGCATACGAACAACATGTGGAAGTTTGAGTTAAAAGAAGGAGGCCACTTGGTAAAATTCGTGATGCACACCCACACCATCAAGTCATTTTTTCAAATAATTCCTTATAATATGAAGTTTTAGAACATTGTATAAAATTTAACTATATTGAGGAAGCTTACTTTCTTTCTTAATAATTTGACATAACAATTCTTATCGATCATAAAATTTATTAAAATTTTAATTACTCGATTTAATACTTAAATATATTTCAACACAACTGGTGTGCCTACTGTCGTATCCTGTACGACTGTGGCACAAAGCTTCCCTCCGCCAGATTACCCATTTAATTCTTCACTATCACTCCCAGAATTGAAATCGTACTACGTCCCGTAGCTTATGTTCGCAGTAGTGTACAGATTGTTGGAGCGCAAATAACATAAAAATGATGTACGTTTAGAGATATCTATTCATGTCCAAATGAAACTTCCGTTTGCTTCACGCTACTATGAGTCCATTGTATATATATCTATTTTAGGAATCGGTTTCAAATGTTGAGTAATATCGGATTTTCTTAATTACACGTTATTTAAACATAGGCATGTAGATTGTGAGCATTTTTGTTCCACTTTTCCGCCGGCTCCTTTTGGTAGTTTTCTTACTAGTTTAGAACTAGTGTCGCTTAATCTAAAGTCTTAATCATAGTGTAACATCGAGCGAGTGATTGAAAACTCGAAGAGATTCTGCAATCTCGTTTCTTTTCCTCTGGAAAATTATTTGGCTCCATTTTGTCTACTAGTCTAAAAATTAACCCTCAATACTGTTTATTTAATGGACAATATATTTTGGCATCTTCGAATGACATAGCTGTTTTACAGTGGTTGAATTTATCTTGACAAGAAATTAATATAAAGAATGGCAGAAATAAAGATATAAAAAAATGCATTTGAAGTACACCCAACCAGCAAATTTCTAGCTTTTTTAAAGTACTGAATATTTTGGATAAAATTTTGGCATATACAAATTTGCTGGTTTCTAATATAATAATTGTATAAATACCTTACAATTATGTATTTGTTCATACACTATCTGTAAAAGATTCGCATTTACTTTATTACAGTCATGCAACATTTTTTTATGTCAAGATTTAATACAGACTTGTAAGAATTAGGTTCTATTTCCTTATTCTGTGAAAACGCATTCTCTTGATGAGATCTCTTCATCCTCCCATTACCTTATTCTGGATATTTTGGAAGAAGAAAACATTAATTGTTTCTTTATTCTGGGGAAACTTCTTCTTGAGTCTTGAAGGGTTACATCTCCTGGCTGAAACTACGCTGGATGAAGTATCCTCCTCCATTGGACTCGATCATGAGGCAATCGCTTCCAGTCGCCCTGAACGTCTACAGTCCTTAGGTCCTATTCTACTACAAAAAGCGGTATTCCACAAAGCCTTCGGGTTCTCTACTGAATATTATCTTCGCTTGGCGCTCTTCCCACATACGAACAATGTGTCCAGGCCACCGTAGTTTGCTCCCCCAGCTTTCCGATCAGTCTCCTTTAACGTCCATGTTTCATGGCCGTATAAATCCATCGGAAGAATCAGAGCAGTATACAGCGCAAATTTCGTTTTCGTTCGCAGACTACGGGACTTAAACTGGTTACGAAATCCGTAATAAGCCCTATCCGCAGCTGCGATACGCATTTTCACTTCGCGGGTAACTAGAGTTATTAGAGTTCCAAAGTACATACATAAGTTCTTCTACAATAGCAATAGCGATCATGTACTTCGCTTTGCTGGTATTGATCGTGAGTCCAATCCTCGTTGCCTCCCTCTTAAAAGGCACAAAAGTCTCTTCCATGTCTCTTCTGCTCACCTTCCAAATGGGCTTCTATAAAACACTCTTCATGCCTGCCGTATAATAACGGAACTATCAAATTTATACTATCGCCTCTAATTCTATCATGAACATGTACGTCTAAGTTTGGAAGATATTAGCATTTCCATATCATTGAAACTGAGGCCAAATCTTTGATTCATACTGGATTTGGGTCAATCCTCAGTACGGTCATAGAATTCTTCCAGAATCTATTGGGTCAGTTGTCCCCGGAAAAAGAGGCCATTTACAAATTTTAGTCAAAACAGATCGTGTGACAACTCAAACTTCATGATTTTACAAAATAATGATGGAAATAATATGTTTAGGCCTATAAAAGACGACTCTGAAATGAATGTCCGTGCAGTGTTCATTGTAACCTCCAAGCAGGCATGCCTTTCGGAGGCAATAAATCAGAAGTTCTGTTGAAGAAGTTTCCTCTATTTGTCGCCCGGAAAATCACTCCGGAATGGCCATTGCCTAAATTGAGCCAGCCGTGCCAACAGAACAAAAGAAAGGACCATCAAGTAAAGTACCGCCTGCTGATGGAAATGTTTTACGTTCTCGTTCTCGTTGACGTCACTAAGGAAAACAGCATTCATGGCTTTTCATGCACTATTCCGCTGGAAATGGCTAATAATGTTCAATCCGCAAATGATGTAGAATCCTTCTACGTAACTCCGTTTGCTCCTGACCAGGAAGTCGAGGAAGTAAACAAGTATATTGTTGAGATTTCCAACATTCTTCTCTAGTCACCGAGCTTGTCCCTCGCGACAGACGATCTCTTTTTCGTTTCGTTCAAAGTATCGGTCTGCAAATTGGTCTCAAGTGTGATCAGTGACGCCTGGTATTGGCCTGATGGCATCAGTGTCCGACCTTTTGTACCTAATCCACAAAAAGGAGCAGCCGCTCGTCTGCCAAATCTACAATAAGTATTACCGTATCAGTAGCACCGTTTTATCCTGCTTTATTTATCCGTCGTTGGAAACTGGGACGCACGACTGCCCGAAGTCTAATGGAAGCCTCGGACCCCTCATCGTAGTCGAGCCATTCCAGCCAAAGACCATCAGCCGTCCCGGTCCTGTGTTTGGACTCGATGAAGAGATCTTCCGAAATCCTAATTCGGACAAGTACATTTCTTATTCGAACTTTTCGTGTCCTGAAGTATCTACGACTTCCATCCAAACCATCCGTAGCCAAGTAGGACGCATGACTGCCCGAAGCCTAATGGTAGCCTTGGATTCCCCAATCACTGTCGAGTCACTCCAGATGGCGACCAGCAGCCGTCCCAGTCCCAGCCCAGTCTAATGAAGTTAAATGAACGACTGCTGCTTTACTACCAAAATGTGGGTAGCATTAATTCCACGGTCAGGATTACCGCCTTGCAGCGTCTGATCAGTGCTTCCATATCATCGTTCTCGTTGAGACTTGGCTGAATGATGACACGCTTTCCAGCCAGATTTTTGGTCCTGCTTACGATGTTTTTCGATGTGATCGAAATTCTAACAATAATAACCATACTGGTGTACTGGTAGTCGCGTGAATTCCATTCTCAAATCAAAATCTGTCGTAAAATCTTCGTGGGACTGCCTCGAACAGGTTTGGACAATCGATCGATCGTGACCAGAAACTGTTTTTGTGTGGGCTGTATATCTCAGCCGACCGAGTCCGGGATACAGCATATGTTGAAGCTCACTGCAGTTCGCTTTTCTATATTTTAGGAATAGCCAGCCCTGTCGTCGTAAAATATGAGCTACTTAGTCGCCTATTTTTAAAGGGGGCGCTGGTACAACAAGGTGGTTATGAGGGCGCATATTTAAAAACTACGAATTTCAGTGAAACTTGGAATCGAAAGTTCGGTTCGTTGAATTGCAAATCTTTCAACCTCATTGGGAGCACACGGATCCTTGTCGATGTGCTGAAAGACAGCAGATTCGGCATCGTAGCGTTGCAGGAGGAGTGTTAGAAGGGATCAATAATGGTGTGAACGTTTACAGGTAATCATACCATCTACTAGAGTTGGTTCGGCGAAGAGTGCATACAGATTCGGAAGAAGAAGGACGCAGCGTGGACAGTCGCGCTTCAGCAAAGAACCCGGAAGAACGTAGAACGCAATAGACGGAAACAGAGACAGCAGACCCACCCCTTCCATGAGAAGCAAAGCTGCCTGGGAGAAGAGTGCGAGGAGATGGAACAGTACCGTTAAAAAACGCCAGTGTCCACTGTGCAGGGATAAGGATGAGAGCCTCCTTGCATATGAATATATGGCGATCGAAAGGTGGAAAATTTAATGGCGCTGAGAACATAAGCAGTAAGAGTCAAGTCAAGGCAGTGAGGCTGTAGGAAGCAGAAGAGATGACTACGTCAGTTCAGCGGACGATGGAAACTAACCAACCCGCACCTTGAGTGAAGTTAAATATACCGTCCACCACCGTTGTCCAATGTGCGCGGTGTGAACAATGAATGGTTCTCCCAACAGCTGGTACAATTTGTGGTTCATACCCTTTACATGTACAGCAACATGAACGGGAACCTTCTTACGATCGAGCGTGATGTGATCCAAAGGTGGCGGCAGCATTACGAAGAGTACCTGAATGGCGATGAGGCAAGCAACGGTGGCGGTATAGTAATCAACCTGGGCACGCGCGCAGGACATACGACTTTCGGCTCCAAATCTTCAGGAAATCCAGGAGGAGATCGGCCGGCTGAAAAACAACAAAGCCCCTGTAGTTGACCAACTACCAGGGGAGCTACTTAAACACGGTGGTGAGGCACTGACTACAGCGCTGCATTGGGTAATTTCCAAGGTTTGGGAGGATGAGGCTCTGCCGCAGGAGTGGATGGAAGGTGTCGTGTCTCCCATCTACAAAAGGGCGATAAGCTGGATTTAGCAACTACCGCGCAATCACATTGCTCAACGCCTCCTGCAAGGTACTCTTCCAATTTTTATGCCCCGACTAACACCAATTGCAAGAGAGTTCGTGGGGCAGTACCAGGCGGGATTTATGGGTGAACGCTCTACCACAGATCAGGTATTCGCCGTACGTCAAGTATTGCAGAAATGCCAAGAATACAACCTGCCCACTAGATCTGTTCAAATTTCAAAAAGTTTCCTAAAATCGACCGGTCTACTGGTATTCACAATTCTTATGCTAAGATAGACTTCTGGTGAAAATTTCAGTTCAATTGGTTGAAATTTAGCTGCGCTTCAAATCGATTTAGTGTTTTTGGGATAATTTTTCTCTTAAAAAAAATATAACTCTAAGTGCAAGAGTGAACCCAAAATTTTTGGCTGGGCCGCTGAACAAAATCATGAAGCTATTTTCAATTCGTTATGTTATACACATTTTTCTGTTAACGCTCACTAGGGGAACTGTTCCGATCTCCATCTCACTGTACATATATCCATCTCATCACTAAACAAAGAAATACGGCACTAAATTTGTCGCTTTTTTTGTCAACATGCGTGCTAACTGCTGAAAAAAATCGCAAAAATAATAAACAAACCAAATTTGTTTCCATTGCTTTGTTTTGATGGGATGGAAATAGGAGCTATGAGATGAAGTGGCGAACCGTTCCCCTATATAATGTCGACAAATGCGTATTTATTTTTCTTTTATAATAGGGGAATGGCGGATTCAGCAGGTTTTGTTCTATTATTGCCAGGAGGTTTTTATGACTGATTATGCTCAAATTTGTCTTAAACATTGTTTGCATATCAAAAATAAGTTTGGCCAGTTTTTCCCCTACGTCTTCAGTGGCTTATTAGAAATATCTAACAGAAAACGAAAAGTATCTTTAACTATTCTGTCCTATTTTTTTTACAAAAGTTATCCGACTCAATGTTTAAATAGAGTGTAAATGTAATCAGATATGTATCAGATCAGTATAACTTTGTCAAAAAGGCAAAACGTGGCGATTAGTAGGGCCCTTGTGAAGTCTTTTTTGAACGTCTTTTGTCCCTTCGAAACGCGTAGAGGGCTACGGCAAGGTGATGGTCTTTCGTGTCTGCTATTCAACATCGCTTTGGAGGAGTAATACGAATGGCGGGGATTGACCCGAGGGGTACGATTTTCCCGAAGTTCGTCCAGTTATTTGGTTTCGCCGACGACATTGATATCATGGCACGTAACTCTGAGAGTATGGAGGAAGCCTACATCAGACTGAAAAGCGAAGCTAAACGAATTGGACTAGTCATCAACACGTCAAAGACGAAGTACATGATAGGAAGAGGCTCCAGAGAGGTCAGAGAGCACCCATCACGAGTTTCTATCGGTCTATCGGTGATGAAATCGAGGTGGTTGAAGATTTCGTGTACTTGGGCTCACTCGTGACCCCCGATAACGATACCAGCAGAGAAATTCGGAGACGCATCATGGCAGGGAATCGTACGTACTTTGGACTCCGCAAAACGCTAAGATCGAATAGCCGCCGTACCAAACTGACTATCTACAAAACGTTTATTAGACCGGTAGTTCTCTACGAACACAAGACCTGGACAATGCTCGAAGAGGAGTAACGCATACTGGGAGCTTTCGAAAGGAAAGAGCTGCGTACCATCTATGGCGAGGTTCAGATGGCGTGGAGGAGGCGAATGAACCACGAATTGCATCAGCTGTTGGGAGAACCATCCATCATTCACACCGTGAAAATCGGAAGACTGTGGTGATCCGACGGGAACAAGAAGGCAGACTGCGTGGTTGCGCGATGTGCAGCCATGGACCGAGCTGAATGGAGAAGACTTTTGTGTACTACAGGCCACTCCGACAGGGGAAGAAGGCGGAACAGTAAAACCCTACCCCGATATGTGCGACATATGGATTTGATTCTAAATGTAAACAACAGTGTTAATTAACTACTCCTTAAAGATATTTTAGTTACAAGATAAAGATTGTCGCTTCGGTTCCATTTGTTCTGCTGTCCCAAACATGTGTGGTACCAATCTGTCAAATCGTATGTATTTTTCCTTCATTGACATTTAGCACCCTATCTTCGCCAGCAAAAGATGTTCCGAACAGCGACGACAGCGACAATCTTTATCTTGTAACTAAAATATCTTTTCTACCACCTTTTTTAAGCATAAATTTTTTTCGATATTTTATCAAAACCAAACACTCAATCATGCAACTATATAACTATGTGGTATGCTTGAGATACCTGCTTGATTATAGCGACTAGGAAAAGAATTTATTTTCAGTATATTAATTTATTTAGTCTACATCTAAACAGATAACACTGTATCAACAATTTGACGCCACAATACACGGTTCGAGGCCGCAACTCTCCATCCTCGAATACGCCCCACGCTCGCCAAGTCGTTTTGCACCTGGTCTTCCCATCTCGTTCACTGCGCTCCACGCCGTCTTGTACTTGCCGGGTCGGAAGCGAACACCATCTTTGCAGGGTTGCTGTCCGGCATTCTTGCAACATGTCCTGCCCATCGTACCCTTCCAGCTTTAGCTACCTTCTGAATACTGGGTTCGCCGTAGAGCTGAGCGAGCTCGTGATTCATTCTTCGCCGCCACACACCGTCTTCTTGCACACCGCCAAAGATGGTCCTCAGCACCCGTCTCTCGAATACTCCGAGTGGTTGCAAGTCCTCCTCGAGCATTGTCCATGTTTTATATCCGCATGACACCTTCTAGCGCAATGTTGAACAACAGGCACGAAAGTCCATCACCTTGTCTTAGTCCCCGGCGTGATTCGAACGAACTGGAGTGTTCGCCCGAAATCTTTACACAGTTTTGCACACCGTCACACAGTTTTGCAGTTACTGTCACATTTATTTATAGCAGCCGCCATTATGGCTAGCGTGGAAAGCTGGATTTTCCTGGTATCCTTTAATGATTGTCATTATTAATAGACGAATCAAACATGCATTATTCAATTCGTTTCAAAGTTTTTAAACCTGTTTCTGTAGAAACAAACTTTGGGCAATTTTCCTCTATCGTTGCCTATTTTCCTTTTCAATGCAATGCAACCCTTAGAGTAGAGTGGGGCAAGAGTGCGCGTGGGGTAAGAGTACGTTTTCGATTTTTTGAAATAATAAAAAAAGATAAACTAGCAACACTGCATCAGTTTGACAGGTATTCTGGCCAACTATTATCATGTGTAATTGTAAACGATTTGAATAAACACCAAGGGAGATATAGAGTTAGATAGCTTTTTGGTCATTTTGCTAAAAATAATTGGATTTCCGCAACTAGTATTTCATAACCATATATACGTTCAATCAGGTGAACATTATACCATTTCGATAACCTATTGTATAGAGTACTTTATGGTATAGAACACCAATCCGGTTGGTTTTCCAAGAAGTCAAAACCATTACTTGAAAATTTTTTGGGACTGTGGGGTAAAAGTACGCAGGAACCGGTGGGGCAAGAGTACGCATATGAATCTTCAAGTTATGATGTCAAACCCGTATCTTCAGCCGAAATAAGACTTCTTCCAAAGCGCAAAGATCCAAAACTAAGAAAAAGGGACAGAATTCGTAATTATCACAAGTTTTTAGGATAAGTTGAAGTAATTCGGTGTTAAAAAGGACTTAGCGAACAAAGCACTGAAGCGAAATAATGAAATTGTATCAGGACTTGTACACCTAAACATAGCACGAAAACACAATTTCATCTAAATGATAATTTCATTTAATCAAAAGAAACATTCATAAATTACGCAACGTTTAGCTGGGAGGGTTGCGAGATGTGTGACGATCCATATAATTTTAGAGGATTCATACAAATAGTATAAGATAGGGGGGAGGGGTGATGAAATAGTCAAATTTTACGTTACGTGATTGGTGGACTTTCTTTAAGGAAAATGCCTTTGTATACGCCACGCGAAACCTGATATATATTTTTATCTCTGTAGTTTTTTGCATATATAAAAAAACAATGGTTTTTCGTATGAAAGTGCACATTTTTGGACCCCTTCCCCCTTTAAGAGTTACGTAATCTTTAAACATTCCCTAATATATTCTTATTAAACATCAATTAAATGTTATTAACTCTTATTTGTGTTAATATATACTCAAAGCACGTGATTGGATAAATGCGTACTCTTACCCCACCCGATGCGCACTTTTACCCCACCGGTGGGGTAAGAGTGCGTTTTTCACTTGTCTTGCAATAAGGGTTCTACTAAAACGAATCTCAATAATTTCAATATTTTTTCCACTGGGTAACATAAAGGAAGAGTATATAAATCATCGACACTGATTTGATATGCAGAAGCTTGCTTCATAAGGGCCACATGATCGATTGAAAACTAAGTGCGTACTCTTGCCCCACTCTACTCTATTGGTGACTTCATTGCCAAACACCATTCATGTAAAAATGTTCTAAGCAATTCCAACGTTCAATTGAATTTGAAGATTGTTCTGCTAGATATTCATTCATTTATTTAGCTTCTATATATTTATCTAAACAGATATTATTTGTGGAGCTAAAAATTTTGAACTCGCGAAACTCAATGTTTCTCCTATTAGTCGCAAGTTTTATTACTGCGCATCTGGTGCTCTGAATAGCGCATCTGGTGCGCTGTATAGCGCAAACAATATGTACTACATGCGCAATGATGCGCTATAAGTTGAACGCGAATAAAATCAGTTTTCGAGAGATCGAAATGGATCAATCAAGGTATCTCATTTAGCACTCACCGCATCAAAACAACGGCGGCACTGTATACGCATAATTTCTATTCATGTGCTTTTGACAGAACATGTCTACGGTGGCACGATCTGTTCATTTCATAGCGGCGGTTTTTGCGGTCCATTTTAATTTCAACTGGAACCATAATAACAATGAATCAACAATTTGACACCACATTAGTAGCAATAGTGAAATGCAGGTGCTAGGAGATCCATTGTTGGTTAATTTACCATTCACATAATAATTTTATCTCATGAAATTCCCGTTATGTATATACAAAACTATGTTGATTAACTTAAGCGTGCAAACTAACCACCCACTCTCAGAGTCTTCGTGCGGTTCGAGTTGCCTTCCACGGCCGGTAAATCGAATGGAACAGTTCAAGTCTTGTCAACACGGTCGTCGGTCGGGCGTGCGGTTCGCGTTGTTTGTAACTATTGCGTGATAGTTTTGAAGAAAAAACAGAAATAACAGTTACATCAGCTGAATATTGACTGTTTTTTCTTCTTTAGTAGTGTTCAATTGAATTTATCGCGCAAGTGACGGTAGTTGCGGTCGTGTGGTGGGCTTTTTTTTCAGTGAATTGGGGCTTATTGAATTTATATGTGCACTTCGTTTTGCTGCGGAGTGAAGAAATGAGAAGAAAGTGTTATTTAAATCCTGAATCAGGATTTCACAAAGTGAAAGTGAAAGAAGATTAGTAAGGCTAATTTTTATTTCAGTGGTTTAGCAGTATGGTGTGATTGTACCGTATGATACCACATGGATTACTGCATGAGGAAGACCTGTGCGCCGCTGCGTCATGCCGCCGCCGCAGCCGGTGATTTTCTCACGTCGCCGCCGCCGTCGAGCCGGCGTGCCGCCGGATGAATATTTTTCACCACGCCAATGGCTATTGAACGAGTATTACACCAGTAAGTTAACGAGTTTCGTACTGAACATTTCTACTGGTTCATCCTATTGGAAATACATATTTTCAGTCAATTTCATATTCTTCTTCTTCTTCATTGGTGTTGTCTTATGACAAGTAATTTAATTTGGAAACTCGAAAATATTCTTTTTTTTTAAGGAGCTCCATTTCAAAATACTTCAAATTTTAGTAATTCCGTCGAGAATATAGAAGCCCATCGAGAAATCCGCCCGAAGTTATTTCAAGAATTTATTTAAAAAAAATCTTATTCGAAACAGGAAATTCTTTTCGAATTTCTTCTAGAAATACTTCAATTCTTTCAGATTTTTTCGGTAACTTTTCCATGATGTCCAATGGGAAATGAATCAGAAATTTCGTCGAAAATTCCCCGCTCGCGGAAAACTGGATATAAGGTATTTTATGAGACGTTTCGCGGCGGCCCGATTACATGTAATTTAATGTTTTGTTTTGGTATGATTCTGTCTGAACATCTCGTTATGTCCAAACACAAAATAATTTTTCTAACTTTTAATTTGTTTTAATAATGTTTTCTTCAGCATTTTATGCTAAGAATGCAATAGTATGAATAATCTAGCAACACGTATTGGAAATGGTATGAAAAGCTTTATTCTTAAGCTCTAGAAACCAAAAAGAAAAACTAGGTAGAATTTATGATCCGACCCATTGGAATATTCAGCGTGAATTAACCAAACAAACGGGCTCCCACTATTTGTCAAAGTAGATAAGCGCGAGAGAAACAGCTGCTTCGATCTGTCTCATAAAATCAAGGGCCTCATACGCCTGTCACTGGCGAACAAAGCTCGTGTACTCTGCATCGAAGCTTAGAACCGGTGTTAGGGCGCAATCGTTAATGTGAACATTTTTATATTCGGTTAGTTACTGCAAATAAATTATTTTTCGTTTCCCTATAATCAAGCAGGTATCTTAAGCATATCAGATCGTTATATTGCTGCATGATTGAGTGTTTAATTTTAATAAAATATCGAAAACAAAAGTGTGCATAAAAATTGCCTCGCCATAACAAAAAGGTGGTAGAGAATTAACACTGTTGTTTACAGTTTAGAACCAAATCCAGATGTCGCACATGTTGGGGTAGGGATTCAGTGCTCCGCCTTCTCCCCCTGCATAAAATGCCTTATAATTTACAGAGGAGTTTTCATGTGGATTCCAGAAGATTTTTTTAAGGAGTGTTAAGGGAAATTTCCGAAGGTATTACTGACAAATTCGAAAACGATTTTCCAGGTGGATTCTTGGACGAATGTTTCGGAAACTACGTGGAGGTATTTTCTGTAGAAATTCGCAATTGAATTTCCGTAAGCATTCCCAGAGAAAAATCTGGAGAAATTTCTGGGCGTTTTGTTATGTGTAAATTCTCGAAATAATTCATGAAGAGTACTTGGAGGAACTCCTATGAGAATTTCAGAAAAAAAATCCTTGAGAAAAACTCTTCAGTGTTTTATTATTGATTAACTTTTAACAATAATAAATGGCATTATTGAAAGCAAGTTTTCAAAAACATTTCATTTTTATTTCATTCGTAATCTAAAAACATGTGTTTGAGTTTACATCTTCTTCTTCTTCTTCTTCTTATTCTTCTTCTTATTGGCATTACATCCCCACACTGGGACAGAGCCGCCTCGCAGCTTAGTGTTCATTAAGCACTTCCACAGTTATTAACTGCGAGGTTTCTAAGCCAGGTTACCATTTTTGCATTCGTATATCATGAGGCTAGCACGATGATACTTTTATGCCCAGGGAAGTCGAGACGGCTAAGGAGGTTTGAGTTTACATGTTGTTTATTATTATTTTTTAATTAAAAAAAAACAAGCTGAGAATCGAACTTAGGTCTGCAAATTGTAAGACCTTTCCGTCAACACTCAACTGTTTCCACTTTTTGAAACAAATGTCGCTCAAAGTAACATGTTATGAGTTCTGACAATACAAACATATGGTATCGAACTCATTGTGGTGTGTATACACTATTTCTTAGTTTTCATACCATGTGATATGACAAACAAAAAGTTTGCTGTTGCATTTTGAAGCTGCCTTGAAGAACTACCTATGCGGTATGTTTTCGTATGTTTGCATCCTACCATGGTTTGAATCCAAAGAAAAAATCTATCACTTCAAGACAAAATTTTCAAAACGACTTAACTGCTTTTGTAAACAAATATTCAAACGACGATTTGACGAATCTGATAGCTCTCTGATACCAATAGGTAGGTGAAGGTTTCCGCTACATGTTGATGGTGTTGGTTTGCGTGGGAGAGCTATCAGGTTTGTCAAATCGTCGTTTGAATCTTTGTTTACAAAAGCAGATAAGTCGTTTTGAAAATTTTGTCTTGACTCATCATGCCTGTATACACTCTCAATAGATAGCAAACCGTGACCATGAGAGACGGCAGCTGTTACGATAATTAAATGGTTCTGGGGCTACAACTACAATAAATTTCTTTTAATTTGGCAATTGGCAATTTGGGGGTCTCCGGTTCTGACGATGCATTTCAACTTGTTTTACATAGCTGTGCGAAAAAATATGGTCCCAACATAAAATGAGCGAGAACAACGCGATTTATCAAACCCCCTCGGTGGAGGTCGCCTATCCGAATCAGGTTTTTTTTTCAACTTGTATACAAGTGCGATAGTTTTGATTTCATGGCTTGTTATGATGCGAAGAGGTTTTTGCCTCTTCTTTATCGTTGTTCGAAAAGATATTTTAGTTACAAGATAAAGATTGTCGCTTCGGTTACTCTTGTTCTGCTGTCCGAAGCATGTTGGGTACCAAACTGTCCAATAGTATGTATTTTTTCTTCATTGAAATTTAGCACCCTACGCCAGCAAAAGATGTTCCGGACAGAGACGACAGCGACAATCTTTATCTTGTAACTGAGATATCTTTTGTTGTTCGTTATCTATCTTATCTATTGAGAGCGATGCAAACCTTGCATCGTACCGAAATCGTTGCTAGGGTGGTGAACACTTTTCCTTTTGATTTATGTGTCTTCATGTAAATTCGTGTAGACACAAACATTCACTCACATAAAAATGCAGGAGTTCTACGGTTATGAAGGTGTTCGGCCAAATATATCGCGCACAAGAAAAGACAAAAGACACGAAAAATAGACAAAGTTTAAATTGACGAGAGTCTCTGAAGTAATCCTTTAAGATTTCAATCGTAAATGAAGATCTACCAGACTGTTTCAAGCATGGTACATATTCATATGTATGATAGATTTTCCCAGGAAATGAATGGGACAAGGCCACATAGTATTTTAAGGTCCACAAAAAACATGTGTCATATTTGAAACTTCTCGAAAGACCTTTGATTACGGGTGTACGCCTTAAGATCTCACTCCCGAGATTTCTCGCTTGCCTTTTCAAAAGGACCTAAGTAACATTTTTTTCATGAATTAATTTGGTTAGCGCAATCAACAGAACAACATTAAAGCTATTGATTGCTGTATTAAAATTAATTCATGAAAAAATAGTTACTTAGGTCCTTTTGAAAAGTTAAGCGAGATTTCTTGGATATCGCAGAACATATGCTGTGGTCATATTCTATAACAAGGACCATAAATAGATTGTACCACTTTTGGTTTCAAAAGTCGATAGAACTTTGATTATGCATGTTGACTTTAAACCTCACTCCATATATTTCTAGAATAGTGCAGGATATATGTAGTGATTCCATTTTATACTAAAATCCACAAAGAGTGTGTACCTCTTTTGAAACTTCGATTCTAGTCGATAGAACTTTGGTTACGCGTGTAGACCTGAGGTCTTTCTCCACAGATTTCTTGTAAACTGAGACCTTACTCCAGAGATTTCTTGTTCAACTCTGAGGATACTGGTATATAAAAGTATAATATTGCAATTAAATTGGAGCGAGCTTAAAATCTGTTGAATTCACTCAAGTAACACATTTCTATCAAATCTGGTTATAGTTACATGATTGTGACCAAATTCAGACATATAGGTACATTCAGGATACTGGTCGTAAGACGATCATACGATTCTCTTTGAAATTTCGCCACAAGAAAATGTTTTCATTTTCATACGATTCACTAATGGAATGCATTTTGAAAAAATGAAAAAAATTTATGTTCGTTTAAAAAAAGTGTAACCTGGTTTCGAGCCGTGGATGTCGTGATTAGGAGGCGTGAGATCACACCACACGCCCACCAACGCTTTAGGGAAACGTCTTGTTGGATATACAATAAAAAAGATTGATTTGAACGAAATATGATCCTAATATTTTCATAGTTCAATTCTAATGAAACATTCTCATAAGTTTGGTCGTATGAAATACTTACGACCAGTATGCTTAGTGTATAAGTTGCGACACCTGACTTGGAACATATGTGCTACTCGAGGAATTGTGGTTTACTTCCGAAACATGCAATCTATCGCAACACTACCACCATATTAGCTGCAGATAAAATGGAACACAAGATTGTCTCTATTCTCTGCATATGGAAACAAAGAGTTATCGCTATTCTCTTTTGTTGCTTGTTTTTTTGAATTTTTCAGCTACAATTAAACTACTTGACACATCCACACATATCACGAACACAAAAGCGAAAGGCTCTCATATTCCTTTCGTGTGGTTTCAGTCAGAAAGGCTTAATTCAATAACAAAAACATTTCAAACAGTAACCATAGAGGAGTGTATAGCGTCAACGCATCTCTCTGACGGTTTTGTTCATGCTCTAGGTTCGAATCCTGGTGACAGCCATGGGAGGGGGAAGGGGGTGGGGCATTTTAAAGAGACTGTAAAGGTGTTCGGCCGTACGGCACACTATTTTTTGTACACACATACACGCTCACATGCACACATATAGCCTAAAGAGACTAATAGAAATTTTTAGATTTGGGCAAAGCTTCTTAGTTGTCGACCAAGTGTGACTAAGAAGGACGGCAGGGCTGGGAATAGCGACTGCTCTTGATGAAATCATAGCCCTGGGGGATTTTAATCTACCAAACATAACGTGGATAACTTCACTCAACGGCTATCTTTATTCGAACACCGATCATTCTTCTTTACACGCCTGAGCGGTAAAGCTACTCGACAGCTACAGTTCAGCAGCATTAGGGCTGATGCCCACGTAGCGTTTTTTCAAGCTACGTGGCATCTACGACCCAGGACATCTGTTCGTTCTTTTCCGAGAAGTTTTCGAGTGTGTTCTCGAACGAGCAGCCGTGGAAATCGAGAGCGCTGTGAAAACTGCTCCGACTGTCAATCAAACTCTTATCGCCATCGACATTGATGCAACGATGGTGATCAACGCTGCTTCTTGGCTTAAATGAAGCTTTTCTCCGGGACCCGACGGATTTCCCTCGGTTCTTCTGAAAAGACATTTGGACGTTTTGGTGACCCCGATACTTCTTATCTTCCAATCATCTATCAACAGTGGTATTTTTCCTGCTTGCTGGAAAACTGCGAACATGTTTCAAGTTAACAAGAAGGGCAACAAACGTGATATTGATAACTATAGTGGGTTCACTTCGATAAATGCTGTGTCAAAATTATTCGAGCTGGTTATTTTGGAACTTGAGGCCCGTTGCGAACCATTTCTCAGTAATGACCAACATTTCAACATCAGGGATGCTTCAAGTTAGTCACTTGGCTCAATTCCTGTTTCTGTTGTATTTTAATGACGTGTATCTAGTTCTGAAGGCACCACGATTGTCATTCGCAGAAGACCTTGTCTTATTCGCTCAACTGAAGATTGTCACTTTCTTCAGCAGCAGCTTGAAGTGTTTGCAGATTGGTGCGGGCTCAACCGAAGAAAAGTTCAGTAGTTTATTTTTCGTGGAAAAAAGTCAGATTGATTTTAATTATCGTTTACTGAATGCAGATATTGCACGCGTGGACCATATCAAGGATTTGGGATTGATCTTGGATTTCTTACTTACATTTAAACAGCATGTATCGTGTGTTGTGGCTAAAGCTACTCGATCTCTTGGTTGCTTTTTCAGAATCGCAAAAAAATTCTCCAAAATAGGTCGTGCGACACCTCCAACTCCATGATTTCACAAAGCACTCAGGTTCAATCCAGCCACATCGGCCACAATCTGGGGACCTATGGAAAGGCTATTCAATCAAAATAGGACGTGATTATGGTGTGATTTGATGATTTCACGAAACAATGATATAAAATCTGTTATTATGGCTCATAGACCATTTGGTCACATTGGCTGCGATCCGTGAAATCTACTAAATGAAAACTCGTTCAATTGGATCAAAACAGGTTATTAAAATCAAGCCTAGTCTAGTCGGATTGAACTCAAGTCACCAAGTCACCAAGGAACCCTAAAAATATCAATCCCATCGTTGGTATTGTAAAATCATAAAGTTTGAGGTGCTCCACGATGTACTTTGACGCAATTTAGGAAAATGACATTCCACAGAACATTCGAAATGTGGTCGATGTGACCGGAATGAATTCAAGTTGCACAGGAGACCTGAATAAATAATTTACAGCACTGGTTTTCAAAATCATATAGTTTGAGCTGTCACACGACATATTTTGATTCAATTATAAACTTTTTCGTCACTAACGTCTGTTTTAAGGGCTTCCAAAAATAAATTTAAACTGCTGTCCGAATCTGAAAAGCTGGATTGTGGCAATGGTACCGAGTGCTTGTGAAATCATGAAGTTTGAGGTGTCGCACGAACTATTGTGGCTCAATTTAGGAAATGGCTATTCCGGAGGCTCCCCAGATTGTGGCCGGGTTGAAGCCGAGTGGTCCAAGAACCCTAATAATATCATTTCCAGAATTGTTCTGAGAAATCATGAAGTTTGAGGTATCACACGACTTCTTCTTCTTCTTTTTCTTATTGACATTACATCCCCACACTGGGACAGAGCCGCCTCTCAGCTTAGTGTTCATTAAGCAGTTCCACAGTTATTAACTCCGAGGTTTCTAAGCCAAGTTACCATTTTTACATTCGTATATCATGAGGCTAACACGATGATACTTTCATGCCCAGAGAAATCGAGACAATTTCCAATCCGAAAATTGCCTTGACCGGCACCGGGAATCAAACCCATCCACCTTCAGCATGGTCTTGTTTTTTAGCCGGCGTCTAACCAAACGGCTAAGGAGGGCGTCAGATCGACGCCAACAATGACCGATCCGTTAGCAGCACTTCCAACGCGAAATAGTTCAAATGTCCAGGGCAGTGAACACGGAGCAGAATCCCTAGAAGTTCAACGAGTCAATCGAGGTATAGGTTACAGGAATGCGAGTCAACGTCCAACGGTGCAGAGTAGCAGGTATAGCCTACAGAAAGAATCCAGCATGCGTGAGCCAACGTTCAGTAGCTTCGCTCCACCTCCATATGAGTCGAGAACAGAAGCAGTCGAGCCAGACGTTAGGGAGGATTTACACTTCCAGGAGTACAATCAGCTGCGCAATGAGTTGCTGCGCAATCTGAATCAGCGATGGGAAAACCGCGCTCCGTATCGAAACCAAGGTTGGCAAGATAACGTTCCGAGGCCGCTGTTCGAGGAAAGGAGGACGCTGAAAGCAATTCACAACTGGCCGTTCCGCTACAAGGGGGAAAAGGATGGCTCATCGCTGAACACATTCCTGCAACGAGTAGAAACATTCGCCGCATCAGAAGAGATCGCAGATGATTTGCTGCTGAAAAGCGTCAAACATTTGCTGTTGGACGATGCTCTCAACTGGTACAGCAACATGTATGCTACAGGTGTATTCGGTACCTGGGAGGATTTCAAACGCCTAATCAGACACGAGTTCCTACCAGCAAGCTACGCTTATATCTTGAGGGCAGAGGCCTACCACCGCATACAAGGCGAGGAAGAGCCGTTCAACAAATTCTACCAGGACATCTCGACTCTATTCCAATACGTTGATCCACCGATGACCGATCTGGAGAAGCTGTTCATAATCAAGAAGAACATGAATTCAACGTACGCGCCCATCGCCGCTTCGCAGAACTCCATGCGATTGCTGGTGAAAGCATGTAAGGAACTGGATGACCTCCGAAAGCTGCAGCAATATCAGCGGCGGATCTCGCTGCCTTACGGTGCTTTGATAGAACCAGCTTTAGCCACTCCAAATCCGTCACAGCGTCAAGCAAAACCACAGCAACCATTGCAACGTTTTGGAAGAGTCCATGCATTGGAAGTAGACAACGCGCAGAGCTACACAAGTGGTGAAGTACCGGTGGAAAGCGACTGTCCAGAAGAGGAGAGAATAGACCAGCGTATGGAGGCGATACTACAGCAAGTGAACGCTCTCAAACTACGATTCGACCGTCGTGAAGCAGTAGGTAGGCAAGTTTTCGACCAGCAGCGTCAACAATCGTCGGGCGGTAGTTCCAATGTCCAACAAGGACAGATGCCTGAAGCAACAATCGCTCGTGGGCCACCTGCAGTGATTATGTGCTGGAATTGTGACGAAGAGGGACACCGCTTCATGGACTGTGCTAAACCACAGGCCGTGCTGTTCTGCTACCGCTGTGGACAGAAGGGATTCTCGCTACGAAGTTGCCCAACGTGCCGTCAACGTTCGGGAAACGCGATGGCGGGGAACCAATAACCGAGGGAGCAGAGTCCTCGCATCAAGTCAACGATCCCTCAACAATACCAGACACACTCGAGATCAGTTCACTGATCATCAACCCCAACAATGACAATCGCCCTCACGCAGTAGTAGAAGTTCTCGGCAGGCAGATCACAGGGTTACTCGATAGTGGCGCCAACTGCTCCATCCTAGGAGGCGATCACACGAGATTAGCACAGGAGTTAGGACTACAGAAAACAGCACTTGAAGGAGGAATACGAACAGCCGACGGCACCGAGCACAGGATACAGTCCTACACTCGGCTACCGGTAGCCTACAACAACAAGAACGAAATCGTCACCATGTTGCTACTCCCAACTTTGCCGACGTGTGTGATTTTCGGAATGAACTTCTGGAACACTTTCGGCATCAAGCCTATATGTTGTACCATGACTCTGCAAGACGAGAAGGAAGAGAAGTCAAAACAGGAAGCGACAAAGGAGTTACGCACGGAAGAGCACACTCGACTCCAGGAAGCAATAAGTAAATTCCCGAAAGCAGAACCCGGAAAGCTGGGCAGAACGGATCGCTATACCCACCGCATCGACATAGGAGACGCAAAACCGCGGAAACAACGCTACTACCCGATGTCGAAGTACGTGCTGGATGAAGTGAACAAGGAGATCGACCGTATGCTGGAACTCGACGTGATTGAAGAGGCACTACTCTCGCCGTGGAATAATCCGTTAGTAGCCGTGAAAAAGAAAACGGGTCAATATCGAGTATGCCTAGACGCGCGTCACCTCAACTCGGTGATGGTAAACGAAGGGTATCCAATACCTCAGATATCTGCGATCATGAATAATCTCAGTGGTTGCACATACATCTCAGCGATCGACCTGAAAGATGCCTTCTGGCAGCTACCGCTGGAAGCCAGTTCTCGTCCAGTCACAGCGTTTACGGTGCCACAGAGAGGTCACTTCCAGTTTAAGGTCGTGCCGTTTGGTCTGTGCACGGCGAGCCAGGCTCTGGCGCGTCTCATGACCCACTTGTTCGCTGACTTGGAGCCCCATGTGTTTCATTACCTCGATGACATCATCATCTGTTCCCGTACTTTCGATGAACACATCAAGATGCTGGAGAACGTCGCCCAACGGTTGAAGGATGCGGGACTGACTATCTCCGCCGAAAAATCGAAGTTTTGTTTGGAGGAGATGAAGTACCTGGGGTACGTGCTTAATCAGAGTGGATGGAACGTCGACCAGGAGAAGATTGAGTGCATAGTTCGGTTTCCAGTTCCACAGTGCAGGAAGGAGGTGCAGCGGTTTCTGGGCATGTCGAACTGGTATCGCAGGTTCATAGCGAACTTCTCGAGAATCGCAGTTCCTCTCACGGAGCTAACAAAGACAAAAGCGAAGTTTCGCTGGACAAGCGAAGCGGACGAAGCATTTCTGAAGCTCAAATCAGCTCTCGTATCGGCACCAGTTCTAGCGATGCCCGATCACTGCAAGCCATTCGCCATCGCCTGTGACGCTAGCGACGTGGCGATAGGTGCTGTTTTGACCCAGGAAACTGACGGAGAAGAACACCCCATAGCATATTTCTCGCAAAAGCTATCATCGTCCGAGAGAAAATACTCAGTAACCGAGCGGGAGTGTCTCGCCGTTATCAGAGCGATTGAGAAGTTCAGAGCGTATGTGGAAGGAACAAAGTTTACGGTGCACTGCGATCACTCGGCGTTAAGCTACCTCAAGTCCATGAAGAACCCGACGGCGCTCATGAGTCGCTGGATACTAAGACTCAACGCATTCGACTTCGACATAAGATATCGGAAGGGAGTAATCAACACAGTTCCAGACGCGCTGTCGAGGATCGTGAACACACTGGTGTTTTCAGTAAATGATTCGTTTGATCAGTGGTATCAGCAGTTGGTCCAACGAGTGCAACAGGATGGTGACAAGTTTCCAGATTTCCGCGTGGTGAACCAAGAACTCTACAAGAACTGCAGTTGCAAGAACCAAGAAGGAGCAGTAGAACACAAGTGGAAGAAGGTCGTGCCACTCAATCAGCGAGCAGAAGTAATTGCAAAGTTCCACGATTCAACCTCAGGAGCACATCTAGGTTTCCAGAAAACATGGCAGAAGATTCAAAACCACTTCTACTGGCCCAAGATGATTGAAGACGTGGCTCGGTACGTAAGAAGCTGTGAAACTTGCAAAGCAAGTAAGGCCCCAAACAAAGCGATGATGCCGAATATGGGAGGCCCGAAGCCCGCTCGCGTGCCGTGGGAGTTGGTGTCCATTGACTTCGTCGGTCCCTTCACTCGCTCACGCACCGGAAACACGGTAATGCTCGTAGTGGTAGATTGGGTAACAAAATACGTCATCGTTCATCCAATGAGGTCAGCAGATTCGCTAAAAATGGTAAAATTTCTGGAAAAACACGTCTTCCTACGATACTCGAGACCACGAATCATCCTCTCCGACAACGGAAAGCAGTTTCTTTCAGCAGCTTTCAAAGCCTTGATCTCCAAGCACAACATCATTCACATGAAGACTGCATTCTACTGTCCGATGGTGAACAATGCCGAAAGAGTGAATCGCGTACTGATCACGTGCATACGTGCTCTCCTGGATGAAGACCACCGGGGGTGGGACGAGAACCTGCCAGCAATCGTCGCAGCTATAAACGGAGCAAAGCACGAAGCCACCGGAGTCAGTCCGCATTACGCCAACTTCGGCAGGGAGCTGATATTGCACACCGATCTTTACACTCAGCAGGAGTTGAATACCCCGGATGATCCCAAGGTTGCACAAGACGTCCGACTCTCGGCAATTCGAAGAATCCAAGAATTCATCATCCAACGCATCAAGAACAACCACGAGAAAACCAAGCAGCGTTACAACCTGAGGACACGGAACATCACGTTCAAAGTCGGCGATCTCGTCTGGCGAAGAACCTTCACGCAGTCATCCAAGGTGGATCACATTAATCGTAAGCTCGATTCCAAGTTCATTCCAGCTACAGTGGTCAAGATTATCGGAAGCAACCTATACATGCTGGAGGACGTACGGAATGGCAAGCGTGGTCAGTACCACGCCAAGGACATTAAACCCGACTAGTGCAGTAATTAACAAGCTATGTAAACAGCAAAGGCTGTCAACTACAGATTATCCACGGAGAATCAACAAAATACGCAAGGCGGTCAAGATTCAACGGTGCAGCACGAGGAGACAACACCCAAGGGAAGCAGAAGGTACGCAGTGAAATAATAAGCCGACAAGCTCCGGAAAAACGGAGGACCTAGACGGTGCTGCTCCACGCAGAATTCAATTCTCGCCACCAGAATCAAACTTCACCGTTCAGCGGCATCAACACGACAAACGTCCTAGCAAGGCGTCAGTCAGGTGTGACGAGCAACAACATTATATTAAACTACCTCTCCACCTAGACACTCCTTCAGCTATGTACGCAGCAATCGCTGCCAACCACAACCTTCATTGGAAAACAACATACGCTACGCGGTCATTACATCAAACAACACCAAGGCCAATCGGCCTACCACAGGCAAGGGAGACTGGAACTCTGAAGTTTGGAGTAAGAGGCTCCAGATGCCACTGAGAAACAAGCCAAATTGCGGTCCACCGCCCATTCCCATCGCGCCAGGGGATGGACCGTTTGCCGTTCACGATACGGGAGAAATCGTACCCTCTGATTCTGGAAACGGGACTTAGGGATCTCTGCAGTGCGACTTATTTTGACTTTTTGTGTTGTCTTTATTAGAGAGACTTGCAGCCTTAGGCTGTTAATGACAACTTTTGCGGGGACAACTGGCCCCAACGGGTTTTGGAATAATTCTGGAACCGCATTGAGTAGTGACCCAAATCCAAAATTGGAATCCGTCCGGATCGAATGCAACTTGTTGCGAAACAATCGATCAAGAAGTGTGGTTTTTACAGCAGTTTTAATTTTTGAAAGCCTTTCAAGCAGACGTCAGGATGAAAATGGTAAAACAGCATGTAGGAAGAATTGGACACGGGCGTCGGGATACAGAAGAGAACAGAGAGAGATAAGCCAGCCCGGGCTGAAAATCTCTTTAATAAAGAATAAAAAAATTAGAAGGGTTGTGTACAAGACACGACCGCAAGGTAGACGTTGGACAACGTAAGGATAAAGCCACGCGCGCGGGGGAAAGCAGTTTTCTTATAATCAATAAAGGAGGCCCATTAGACCCGCCTCTTTGTTGATTTCTACGAGTGCAAATATTGTGTAAACCTATCCGCAAACATGTTCCATATAGGTTACTGCAACTCATGTATGACCAGATTCAGTCACAATCCAGTTACTGCAACCATTTTTGTCTCACGTGTGCTACTCGGGAACCGTAATACTCACCAAAGAGGCGTGGCTACATGGTTAAAATTATTGATCACAAGAAAGCAGCCCCTCCGCGCGCGAGTGCGCGCAATGTCGTTCGAGATGCCGCGAAGAGCAAACCGGGGTCCCATCATCGGCATCGCCGGAATTCCTGTTAGACATTTTATTCCTACCGATGGTGTGGGTCGTCGTCACCAGCGGTTAGATTAAATTTTCTTGTCTGAAGTACTAACGATTGGCTACCATCAGTGAAAATAGCTCTTAAGCCACAACTTGAGGCGAGACGAATTTTGATCAAAGTTTTAAATTAATCGCTTGGTGATGGCAGATGGTTTCCTTCGGTAGCGGAATCACGAGCGCGCATCAGAGAAAGACGCAGCCGAAAATTATTCGCATGGATAGCAGCAGTCAAGTGAAATTTCCAAAATTATTATTTTAGTAGGTAGTCTGCTACTTGGTTCAGGTTTTATTTCCATCCATGGGCCTTTTAATACACGGAGATAATGAAACGGTAGGTCATAAGGCACGTAACTTACATCATTCTGATGTCCGTGTTGGGAATGCATTTTTACTGGGTAGGTCAAGAATTGAAATTTTCTAAATAATTAAAAATGTTAATGAAATTGACAAATTTCTGGAGAGTTGCGGAGTCGATTGATATACAAATCTCGAAAATCCATCAAAAGATAAAGGCTCTATTAACGTTCAAAATCTTACATGATTTCGTGACGGCCCCAACTTTAGATTCTGATTTGACACCCAGTACCTTCGGGTAAGACGTTGTCCAACGTCAAAAAAGTAACAGAGGACACTCTGGCCATAGAGCTTGCTGATGTTTGATCATCTTTCTCTTCTATGCGCACAGAATGGATAGGATTTGTTTTGGATAATGGATAGGATTGCTTCCGAAGCGTTTCCCGATGAAAACTAATCCTATCCCCTCCGTGCGCGTGCAAGAGAAAGATGATTAAACGTCAGCAAGCCTTATTAACACCCGAGACCTGAGCCTTCGGAAAGTGATTCACGTCACCTTACCGCCAACGTGTTCAGCTTCTCGACCTTTGGGACGTCGGTATGCCGATATCCCACGTGGTCGCTTCAGTGGGCTTAGGCCGCTCCGTTGACCAGCATCAATCAATAACGAAAACTGCATTCGGCGCGACCTAAGTGCTGGGAAGTCTACGTCCAACCCAAATAATACATTCGGCACATCGCCGTAATCGGCCTGCCTTCGACGGTGCCCCAATATCTAGGAAGGTATCCGTTTTAAGATTTATATCAACAAAGATTGTCTTTATGTCGTATCGTTGCTTGTGAAGATTGTTCATTCTAGGGATTCTAATAGGATCCCTAATTCATTCCCAATCATTGTCATCGACTCTCGTAGGATAGCAAGTCATTAAAGTTGCGTAACGATAGTTGTATCTGTTAAATTTGGATCGATACCGAACGAATTCAATGATCGAATGTTGTGTCGATTGAAAAATTCAGAAGACATGCGAAAAACGATACAAAATATCTATTCGCCCCACTGATATTGTAGCTGATGTGTTCTCTGAAGTATAGTTTACAGCATAACACCGAGATCTTTCATGACATTTGACCTTGCCAGCAGTTCGTTTCTTATGTGGAAGTTATAGAGATTTGGCGTTGACTCTCGGAATACTATGCGAGATTGGCATCGTACAGTGGCGAGAAGAGTAGAGTGCAATGGATCGATAGAAACCAATGTGCCATGTGGATCAACATCGATAAGGAGTCTTCATTCAATAAGAGCAGATTGGGCATACGATGTAGGCAGTTTTAAACTGCTGAATTAATGTAAAGTAAGGTGGCTCGAGACATGACAAGCGTATCCATCAGATACCGTGCACGAAGAAATATCGAGACGAGACGCTGAATTTTGGTTATACGTGAATGAGAAGACCTGGGCTGTTGGATGGAAACGAACACATCCTGTAGCATAAATTATAATACTCAATGGTCTATTGACATTCAAGCCTAAAATGAATTATTTCATTCGACCTATAATTTTCAAATATAGATTTCAAGCCAAGTCAAAAAAATAGATTTGAAATTAGTACTTGACCTATTTGTTGGAAAAGTACATGAATTTCTCATCGTATTTCAAAATTGTGCATAGTTTACGATGACAGTAAAACATCAAATCCTTGCGCTGTAAAATCTCGCCCAATGTAAGCTAAATCCTTGCAAATGTCGACATTCAGAACCACTGTAGAACAGAAAATAATATAAAGACGCATAAAAGTGCGTTCAAGTACCAAAATTTCCATGAAGCCTCTATTCATTGGCTTTCTATTATATATGTAGGCCTATGCTATGTTTATATAGATGAAATGGTGCGCAGTTGTAACTCATACGACACGATCCAGGGGGATTTTTAATTATTATTATATCACTATTTTATCGTATGACGGTGGCGGCGTTTCATCCGTTTCCTTCGTGCTTTCCGGCAGCAGAATGGCAATGTGGTATGGAGGTGGCGGCGCCAGCACGCCCAGTGTGTTTGGCTGCGCCCCACCAACGCTGCCATTGAGCATCGTCGAAGGAGTGCTACTCATCAGGTCCGGATTGTGCTAAAATGAACGGAAAGCGATTAATTTGCCTCCTTTCGCTCAACCATATGGCATCGTGCACTTACCTGAAGAGAGCTTGGCTCCCCATTGGAGATCGTCTCCGATATCACATTATTACCGGGCATCTGTAGGTCCCTTGGACGTCGACATAGTGAAACGGTGCATGCTGCTAGAAAGAACGTTGCCGAAAATGCACAGAATATGAGCACTTCCAGCCCGGTACCCTGGAAATGGAATATTGAATAAAAAATTAAAGTTTGTATCAAATACGAATTGCTGTACAGGTTGCACCTGATGGTCGAAGTAGAATTTGGCTCCCGCAACGAACACTGTCGCCAGGGCGAGCGAAGCCCACATTCCGCATTTGAGATGCGCTGGCAGCAGTTGAGCATCGTGTCCAACGTGCGGCACGTGTTGGTTTAGCGTCCCAATTCCGATCGTCACGCTGCTCTGATCGATTTCGATGGCATTTGGCTGCGACGATGAATTACTGAAAATACAATCGAAAACATATCGATTCATAGTTAACCATCTTTATGTTGTAATCTAGTACATATTATGTTAACAGCACTCATCCCATACTACTCTTGTCTAGTTTGCCAAAAATAACATTGTTGGGTTTTAGATTAATCGATTGATGGTGGGGATTCTCAACGATTTGTTTTCGCGAAAAATGACAAAACAAAACTTTGCCTATTTTGTAAAATTCAATGTGCTTTTTAACGAATCTATGACAAAAGGTCGAAAGACAAAAAGTCGAAAGGACAAAAGGTCGAAAGACAAAAGGTCGAAAAGACAAAAGGTCTAAAGGACAAAAGGTCGAAAAGACAAAACGTCGAAAGGGACAAAAGGTCGAAAGGACAAAAGGTCGAAAGGCACAAAAGGTCGAAAAGGACAAAAGGTCGAAAATGACTAAGGTCCAAAAAGGACAAAATGTCGAAAGGGACAAAGATCAAGAACAAGTTGATAACAAGTGGGTGTATTCCGAAAGAATTTATGAAATGCATTTAACTTCAAGTAGAAATAACACACTCATCACATCAATCAAAGTTGAAGAATGAGCAATTTTCAAAGAAGGAGTAATTACCAGGGTTCATAATGCTCACTCAATCTCAGGAGCACATGATTTTCCCTCACGAAAGTATTCGGGGAGTAATTGCTTTTCGGGAAAGAAAAACAGCCTGGAGAGTGATAACAATTTTTCACTCACTTCGATTGCCGCTAAACGTTGGTTTGCTCTTTTTCTTTCATATTCGAGTATTTTCGTGGAATCATCAATGCAAATGGTAGTAGCTTATGTGGAACAAATAACTTCAGGCTTTCATACAGATAGCGTGGTGATGTGGCTAAAGTAAGCGCATCCCCACAGCTATTGTTGTTACTATTCTGGGTTCGAATCCCGGCGTGGCCATACAATTTTGTAATTGTTCTGCGATAATTCTCGCGAAAAGTGAGTGAGAGGTGAAAGTAATGAAACGAAAAAGGATTTTCATCTAATAGGCAAGATTTTCGTTTATCTTCCAATGCTAATTCTAGAGAAAAGATTGATGGGTGAAAGATGATCCTCAACATAAACAACGAAACAAGATTTTCCCTTGGCCCGAAAAACGCTTACTTTGGTCTCATTGAAACGAAAAGTCGAAACCCTGGTAATTACTATGAAACAATATTATGAATATCTAGATAGTTCTGTTAGAGATAAAAAGATTGTTGATTTAGGAAATGAATAAAACTTGTATTGCGCGAGACAGAGTTGTCCTATACAATTGGCAAAAAAGTTGCTCTTTTATTTTAAACTATTTTTAGCAATTAAATGAAATTCATTCAATGAGTGCAAATAATAGATGAAAATCTAGGTTTTCTGAATGTCGCTTCAATCTGTCAAAAGAGTGTACTCCGTAGCCACCCAGGCGCACGCATTGAAAATACACCGGCGTGTAATATACGCCGGTGTATTTGATGTGCGGCGTGCACCATTTTGACAGATCGAAGTGACATTTATAAAACTCAACATCCATCTATTAGTTGTACTCACTGAATGAATTTTATTTATTTGTTAAAAATTGTGAAAAATAAAAGATCAGAGTTTTTGCTAACTGTGTAGGACAACTCTGGTGCTAGATTGACTCTCTCCGTTTCAGTTCCTTGTCCATTTCGACCTTTTGATCTTATTGATCTTTAGTTTCTTTCGACCTTTTGTCCCGTTCGACGTTTTGTCCTTTCGACCTTTTGTCCCTTTCGACCTTTTGTCCTTTTCGACCATTTGTCCCTTCGACCTTTTGTCTTTCGACGTTTTGTCTTTCGACCTTTTGTCCTTTCGACCTTTTGTCTTTCGACCTTTGGTCCCTAACCCCTTTTTAACAATATATGTGATTTTTAGTGTCCGCAGAAGATGGTCGAAGGCCAGTAAATCGACCTAAACGTCCAAACAGCCTGGCAAAGTTTTGTTTTGCCATTTTTCGCCGAAAACAAATCGATGAGAATCCCCACCAGAAATTTCGCGGCGATTGATCCATTATAAACATTAATCGATTGACTAACTTAAATTCATATGCCAAAATCTATAAAATGTGATTATGACTTATGGTGCATATTACATTACAATAACATGGAAAACGTCGAATCTCCAGTAGACTTGCGAGCAAATGCGTAGGATTTACATCCCTAACGAAATTCGGCAAAGTTAACTTTTTACCGAGATCTAGGTAACGATTACCGATGATTCGGTAAAACTTACCGAGATCTCGGTAATATTTTTACCGAGATTCGTCGAAATTATTGCCAGTCTCGGCAATCGTAAAATTTTAAATTCTAAGCGTGCACACCGAACCTCTAACTCTCGAAGCAAAACAAAAAAATACAATAAATTTCGCATTAAATCGTGGCAAATAAAGTTCCAGATTCATCTTGCAGTGAGCAAGTGTATGCATCATCATTTCTTTCCCCTTCCCTACATTGACTTGTATGCTGATTTAGATGACGTCAGTATGACCTAAAAAATGAGATCATCAGTACTTCTACATTGAAAATTACTGCTAGTCCGAAGCCAAAATCTGTTGGTTAGCTGAACAAGAATAGCTGAACTGGTCATAATGGAGCAGCAACGGGCGGTCAATGTAGTTCTAGCTCAAGCTCAAGCCTCTCAAGCCTCTTCCATAGAATCCTCTAGAAGACTTTGTAATGTTTCGGAAATAGTCAATTGTATTTTACAGACTGATCAGAAGATTATTCGATGAAACCATGAAGATGGAGCTGGCGAATAACACGTTTTTTGTTTACAAAAGGAAATACCCCCTCCTATAGGTTCTCCCGAGGCACCTTGTGAGGTTCCGAGAGTGACCAATGAGACCCTTCAGGAGAGCTTCAGAAGTTTGTTCATGAGGAACCATGAACAATCGGCTGCCGCACGACACGTCTTGGCCTACAATCGGAAATGTCCACACCTACAGATTTCGCCGGTTCACTGCGTGATGTTCCGGAAGTGGCAAATGATTTCTCTTACACTTTACAGACTTACCAGAAGTTTAATTGTGTAAAACCATGAAGAATTAGCGCTCGCATGATATGTTTTGGGCTAAGTTTGGAAAAGTTCTGTTTTACAGGGATGGACGGACGGCAGACGGTAACGAAATTTGCTCTATACAAAACTCAGATTCTACCAGTGGCCCTTTATTTACATGAAGCATGGACGTTGAAAGAAGCAGACCGGAGATGGGGTTTTCAAGCGAAAAGTTCTGCGTACAATACTCGGAGGGAAACTAGAAAATGGTGTGTGGCGCAGACGCATGAATCATGAGCTGTATAAAGTATACAAAGAAGAAAGTATTATGAATCGTATAAAATACGGCAGACTTCAGTGGGCTGGTCACTTAGTGTGAATGTTGGAAGGAAGAATAGCGAAAACAATATTCAACAGATAAACCAGGTAGGGGCCGGCGACTTTGTGGAAAGCCACGAACACGCTGAATGCACTCGGTAAAATCGGACCTAGGGACCCTAAACGCTCGGAGAAACAAGAGGAACATCGCCCAAGACCGATGATTATGGAGCTCTACAATACGCCAGGCATAGGTGTATGGATGCTGTAGCCAATCAGGTACCAGGTGAGTATATGTTCTACATTATCCACGAAATCTTAGTAGTAAGGCCTTAGAGTCTACACGCGTAACCAAAAGCCCAACGACTAGGTACAAAAATTGTACAGGCAATTTGTGGTCCTTGGTATAGAATGTGATCACAACATACGTTCTGCATTATTCAATAAATCTCATCATCCCTTTTCCACTTGACGAAACGTAATTCGTAAAAGTCACGAGAAACGTCATTGTCACATGTCACAAGCGTTCCAAGGTAAACAAATTCTTCAACAACTTCAAACACATCCCCATCAAGTCTTCCTCTATCTCTTCCTGCCACTATGTACTTTGTCTTGATTGAGTTAATGGTTAAGCCTATCCTCGCTTTCTCCCTCTTCAGTGAGACAAAAGCCTCCACTACTGCTCTGCGATCGATTCCAATGAGGTCAATGTCGTCCGCAAAGGCTAGGGGCATATATGCGACCGAGTGATGATAGTGCCGTTCCTCTGTACGCCAGATTTCCTAATAGCGCCTCGAGTGCAATGTTGAACAATAAATTAGAAAGTGCATCACGCTGCTTCTAAGATCAGTCTAAGGTCACAAACGAGGTTGACACTTCGTCTGCAATCCAAATACTTGATTTCGAGCCATCCAGCGTTGCAGTCTAATCAGTTTCGCCGGAAAACCATGTTCGGACATTATCTGCCACAGCTCATTTCTTTTCACTGAATCGTACGGTGCTTTGAAATCAATGAACAGATGGTGAGTCTGCAAGTTGTACTCCCGGAATTTATCAAGAATCATTCGCAGGCTAACATCTAATCCGTCGTTGATCGGCCCTGACGAAAACCTGCCTGGTATTCGCCGACGAAGGACTCCTCAAGCGGTCTTAGTCTGTTAAACAGGATACGTGACAGGATTTTGTACGTCGAGTCCAGAACGGTGATCACTCGGTAATTGGATTACTCCAGTCTGTGCCCTTTCTTGAAAAAATGTCGCAACGATAGGCAACTGCGTCCTATTATTGCGGTAGTTTGTTTTTATTGTGATAAAAACAAAACAACATAAATTTAGCACAATTAAAGTAATAATTACGACCTATTCGACTACTGCAATGTGAAAAAAATGAAAAAAAGGTAATTTTTTAAATCAATTTTGTTTTGACACGGTGCTTAAACACCAACCCCCCCAAAGATGGTACGCAACACTTTCCGTTAGCGTTAGCGTTAGCGTTAGCGTTAGCGTTGCGTTAGCGTTGTTACGGTATACTTCGTAGATTGGACACTAGTGATACTCATGTTTCTTATGGAATCCTTATCCAGATTGCTATCGGAAATCAAGGTGGGGAGTTACCCTTGATTCCAATCTAAGATAACAATGGCATAAGCATGAGGATTACTACTCCAGCCACGCCCATCTTTACCGTAACTAGGGATAGGGAAGGAAATGTTGATGTAGAACTTACTTAACGAGAGGCCCCCGACTTGGCGACGCCCTCATAAGTTCTACGGAGTTGGTGGTTTGGTAGGGTAAGGTAGGTCATGGAGGTTTGCCTCAAGCTGGCAATTCGACCCACAGACTATGTTGTTTACCTGTTTTTATTTAAACTCTTGCCAGCCGGCTGTCGAAAGAGTATGCTAATATCAATTTTATTTACAGTTTATTCTTTAAATAATTTACAGACGATTTCTTAACCTCAATCTATCAACAAATATCCGTTGAACAAATCTAAATTTACCAAATTTGTACTTTCTGCTCAGTGAGCAAAACGATTCTTCTAGGTTCATCGAATACAAAAAACCATGCCTTTTAAAGATAATTATACTAAACTTTTACAAAGTTTTATTTCAAGTATTTTCGCGATTTCTGATATAAAATTCAATAGCAAAACAATCAAACAAAATTAAAATATTCTAGCTAAATTTTACTATTTTGGTCGAGCATGGAGTCAGCCGCCTGACACCCGCGTTGAAAAATATGCTCCATGCTTGCCCCCACATAAAATAATAACGTGTGCTAATCACTAATGATACTAAAAGATTTAAATGAAATTAGGCATTGTTCCTGCTTATCATTTTAGCACCGCCAGGGGAACTTGGCCAGTACCCACTGCACTTTTCTTTTCCCTTTCCACAAACAATTACCATCATTTGTGATATTTCAACGGAATTTTATTGGGAATTCTGAAAAGGCAGACAATCAATGCAGTTAGATTGCCAGGTAATACGTGCACATCGTAGCACTGGTGATGCATCACAATCGTATATATACAGGAGTATATGCACTATATGATGACATTGACCGGAAGATTAGATAAGCATTTCCCCCCCCGGTACGCAACACTTTCCTTTCAAAAACTCCTAGTGCGCGTTGGTTCTCCACGAGTATCGTCCAGGTCTCGTGTCCGTAGAGAACTACCGGTCTTATAAGCGTTTGGTACATAGTCAGTTTGGTACGGCGGCGAACTCTATTCGATTGGAGCGTCTTGCGGAGTCCAAAGTACGTGGGATTTCCAGCCACTATGCGCTTCCAAATTTCTCTGCTGGTATCGTTATCGACGGTCACCAGTGAGCCCAAGTACACGAATTCTTCAACCACCTCGATTTCGTCACCACCGATAGAAACTCGTGGTGGGTGGCTTACATTGATCTCTCTTGAGCCCCTTCCTATCATGTACTTTGTCTTCGACGTGTTGATGACTAGTCCAATCCGTTTAGCTTCGCTTTTCAGTATGATGTAGGCTTCCTCCATCCTCTCAAAGTTACGTGCCATGATATCTATGTCGTCGGCAAAACCAAATAACTGGACGGACTTCGTGAAAATCGTACCACTCGTGTCAATCCCTGCCCTTCGTATTACTCCCTCCAAAGCGAAGTTGAATAGCAGACACGGAAGACCATCGCCTTGCCGTAACAGTCTACGCGTTTCAAAGGGACTCTAGAATGTCCCTGAAACTCGAACTACGCACATCACCCGATCCATCGTCGCCTTGATCAACCGTATCAGTTTATCCGGAAATCCGTTTTCGTGCATTAGCTGCCATAGCTGGTCCCGATCGATTGTATCATATGCGGCTTTGAAGTCGATAAATAGATGATGTGTGGGCACGTTGTATTCGCGGCATTTCTGCAATACCTGACGTATGGCGAACAACTGGTCTGTGGTAAAGCGTTCACCGATAAATCCCGCCTGGTACTGCCCCACGAACTCTCTTGCAATTGGTGTTAGTCGGCGGCATAAAATTTGGGAGAGTACCTTGTAGGCGGCGTTCAGCATTGTGATTGCGCGGTAGTTGCTACAATCCAGCTTATCGCCCTTTTTGTAGATGGGACACACGACACCTTCCATCCACTCCTGCGGCAGAACCTCATCCTTCCAAACCTCGGTAATCACCCAGTGCAGCGCTCTAGCCAGTGCCTCACCACCGTGTTTAAATAGCTCTCCTGGTAGTTGGTCAACTCCAGAGGCTTTGTTGTTCTTCAGCCGGCCGATCTCCTCCTGGATTTCCTGGAGATTCGGAGCCGGAAGTCGCATGTCCTGCGCGCGTGCTCCTAGGTTCATTACCATACCACCACCGTTGTCTGCCATATCGTCATTCAGGTGCTCTCCGTAGTGCTGCCGCCACCTTTGGATCACCTCACGCTCGTTTGTAAGAAGGTTCCCGTTTATGTCCCTACACATATCAGGCTGTGGCACGTGGCCCTTACGTGAACGGTTCAACTTCTCATAGAACTTTCGTGCGTTATGAGCGCGGTACAGTTCCTCCGTCTCTTCACGGTCTCGATCTTCCTGCTGGCGCTTTTTCCTTCGGAAAATCGAGTTTTGTCTGTTCCGCGCCCGTTTGTATCGTGCCTCGTTCGCCCTCGTGCGGTGTTGCAGCAATCTCGCCCATGCTGCATTCTTCTCCTCAACTAACTGCTCACATTCGCCGTCATACCAGTCGTTTCTCTGATCCGGAGCCACCGTGCCCTAGTGCAGCGGTTGCGGTGCTTCAATGGCGGATCGAATATCTCTCCAGCCATCTTCAAAAGATCCTGCGCCTAGCTGCTCTTCCGTTGGGAGTGCCACTTCCAGCTGCTGCGCGTAGTCTTGGGCTAGTCTACCGTCTTGTAGCCGCCCAATGTTTAGCCGCGGCGGACGACTCCGACGCGTGTTGATCACCGTCGAGAGTTTTGAGCGCAGACATACTGCAGCAAGGTAGTGGTCGGATTCAATATTCGCACTGCGGTATGTGCGTACGTTCGTGATTAGAGTTTCCATCCCGGGATTTAGGATAATTCGGGATTTCCCGATTCCCGGGATATTATTTTTAAAATTCCGAAAATCCCGGGATACCCGGGACAAGTACAAGATCAGCTACATCTATTTGGCGCCTGCTTCCTACCCATCTCCCGTCTACAGCGAGGTTGTGTTATTGTGTACACTAGCTGATATTCGCCTTGCTAATCTCCTCGCACCGCCCAACATTGAGTCAGTCTTCCTGAGCTTCTTGCCTCCAAAACAATTCTTGATCCAATTCATGTCCTTCCAATCGACGTTCGTACAACAAACTTTCCAGCACATGCGCAAGTACAAGTGGTCCGACCCGATGCTCTGCCTATTTTTTTTTGATGTATCGCTTCGATCAAAATCAACTCTGGTCAACAGGCTGTAATCAATTTGTCCAGTTTTCGGCTTCTGTTAAATTCATATACCAACTTTAATCGCGTAATTTATCAACCCCATTATTGTTAAATTATCGAGTTAACTTACGTTAAATTATCGAACTCCGATAATAATTGAGTTAATTCATCTTTATCGCAGCAAGCGATTATGTTGAACACAATCACCTTTATCGGCGATAAAGATAAATTAACGATTAACATCAAGATTAGGAAGCGATTTGTTCAAGATTAGGAAGAGCTGCAGCTCTTGGCAAAAGTATCAAATAGTAGCCTGCCATGGGTTGGAGGATACTCTAGTATTGTGTTTTCTTTGTATGGGGGTCCCCATATCTCAGTACGATTCCACTGCACATCTTCCATCTTTCGTCACTAGGGTATTGAATGCAATCCCAGCAACTATCTAAACCCAATGCATATTCAAAACAATGCAAACAGTCAAGCCGACTTAAACCGCCAGTGAACCCTTCTTCTCGGACTCAGCGATCATATATTCCAAAAGGGTACTCTACCTTGCGAGAAAAACGTAAATATTATTTGCTTCTTGAAGTTCTTTTTTTTCAAAAAAAATCGATTCAAATTAGAATCGAATTGAGTTCCAATTCGAAATCTGTATTATCCGGCCTTTCTAAAATATGAACTTTACCCCTGAACATTGAATAAAATCGTTTTTAAATCAAAAAATAAGTTTTCTAAGGAAATACGAACAAGTTCATCCCGAATCCCGGGACAACGAAAATGGACGGGAAATGGAAACTCTATTCGTGATGTCGGAGAAGAATTTACCGTCGATTAGAACGTGGTCGATTTGGTTTTCCGTTACTTGATTAGGTGATTTCCATGTAGCCTTGTGGATATTCTTGCGGGGGAAGAAAGTGCTTCGGACTACCATTCCGCGGGAGGCTGCAAAGTTTATGCATCGTTGGCCGTTGTCGTTCGATACGGTATGCAGACTATCCGGTCCGATGATCGGTCTATACATTCCCTCCCTGTGCGTTCATGTCACCGATGACGATTTTGACGTCCCGCAGTGGGCATCCATCGTATGTCTGCTCCAGCTGCGCATAGAACGCTTCTTTCTCGTCGTCGGATCTCCCTTCGTGTGGGCAGTGCACGTTGATGATGCTGTAGTTGATGAAACGGCCTTTTATCCTCAGCTTGCACATCCTTGCGTTGATTGGCTGCCACCCAATCACGAGTTGGCGCATCTTTCCCAGCACTATGAAGCCGGTTCCCAGCTCGTTGGTGGTGCCACAGCTTTGGTAGAAGGTAGCCGCTCGATGCCTGCTTTTCCACACTTTCTGTCCTGTCCAGCAGATCTCCTGCAGCGCTACGACATCGAAGTTGCGGGGATGTAATTCAACGTAGATTATCCTGTCGCAACCTACGAAGCCTAGCGACTTGCAATTCCATGATCCAAGCTTCCAATCGTGATCCTTTATTCGTCGCCTAGGTCGTTGCCAATTGTATCGAGTCGTATTATCTTCTATGTCGTTCGTAATAGTTGTTTTTAAAGGCAGCTTATTGGGCCTGCGCAGACCTCCCGTCTCGTCGATACACGATCGATAGCAAACTGATTAAAAAAAAATCTGCTCGCGAGGCAGATTTTTTTCAATTTGCGTTTCCTAGACTAACTGCCGTCCCGTGACTAGCAGCAACACGATCGATTCTGCACTCATATTGTGCAAATCTATATATGTACATAAAAATGAATTTCTGTCTGTCTGAACCTTATAGACTTCGAAACTACTGAACCGATCGGCGTAAAAATTTGTAAAATAAATATAATAAATCAATTTTGAGCGATACGAAGTTCGTCGGGTCTGCTAGTAGTCAAATAATATCACAGAGTTTAAATCTTGGGGGCTATATGTACATTTCGATGATTCGCCGAATATTGACTGTTGTGTACCTTTGGTCCTCTGAACCTTTTATTCTTACTTTTAGGTAAGATTCTAAATGTTGCTTCAACGTAAAACGTTGCATTGTGTTTTCCTTAGGGCCTTCCTCACTCTTAAGCGGTGCTTACTCATGCGCTTAAACCTGGTTTGAGGCCTAAGCGGAGGTGAAGAAATTGGCCTTCATAAGAAAGAGTCGCTAAACAAACCTTAAAGGGCCCTAGGAATCCACGCCACGACTTTGCCGCTTTAACAAAGTTATACTTACAGGGTGTTCAATAAGTTCGAATACAAATGTTTGATCATTGTGTTTGTAAGCCCAATGTACATATTTTGTATAAGTATTGGTGTCAGCGTTAACGGTATATATACGCTATCGGATGTGTGTGGTGTTGACATTCTGTCACTTGTTGTTTGTTTTTTACGCGCGTTGAAAATGGATTGGGGCATCATAAATAGCCGTTTTTGAAGGCCAAAATCATTGAGGCGTACTACAAAACTGAGGTTTTGGGGACGATTGATGCCCCCAGTGACCCGGTGATAAGACGGAGATGAGCCCTACGTGTTCCAATAGGACGATAACCCTTTATACACGGAAATTGCGATTTTAGCCTAATATGGAATTTCATCGACTTTTTGGACAAAACATTGCGACCTCCCAGCTCATACAGGAGTCTGATGAAGAAATCGTAGCAGTCATTGATAGTGGAGTGACATATTTTCGGGATAGAAAAAAAAAACGGATTTTGCCGCTAAAATTTTATCCCCGAGGTGATTTCTGTGGTCCTCCCCCTCCGTTTTGTAGTCCGTAGAGGCTGTTAGGAAGTGATGCAATCGAATTGCCCCGACCGAGTACCTTCGCAGATCAGAACCGTTCAACGTACCGTACCGTACCACAAAAGTTCAACTCAATGGACGCAGTGGTTCTACGCCCCAACAAAAAAAAAACAACAGGATTGAAAGAGCTATAGCGGCGTATCGTGGGACCGACAGCTAAATCAGAAGCAGGCTATGGACGAACCCCTTCCAGCTGACGTGGGTGGGTTGAAAGCGGAAATGGATAAAATGTGGTATTACATCCAAATATCACTGACAAATCGAATGCCATCAAGATACCCCACGAAAAAAAAATGATTTTGACCAATCGTGTCCCGTCTAAGACGTCTGTGCTTTTCAAGACATTGGCTCAAAACCGAAGCATTCTCAAAACACACTGGTGTGAAGAAAGGATCTCGCCCATCAAACATTGTATTTTTCACGCACGGAAATTTGGTGAGAGAATTCCATTATACACAATTACATTATATCCCATTATATACAATAATTTATATAAAAAAAAAGTACATATATAACCATCAGGGCACCCGATTGAAGCGATTTGGATAGGAAGAGTGGAATCGCCAACTTCCTATTGTTAACATTTCGTGGATAAAGGGCGGGCTCTTCTCCCCATCTATTGGGTCAATCTGGGAAACGAGGGCTAGATTATATAATTGTGTTTACGAACTTTCTTCTGGAAGGAGATTCTCTATTCATCCCGTGGATTCGCATAAGTGTCTCTGCTTATGGAACCACCCACCCATTTTTGGCCCTTCATACAGGAGTCTGATGAAATACAAACAATAGTATATTCATGATCAATTCGTTTGTCAGATATGACCAGTGCTATCGGCAGGTGCCTTGCTACAATAAATGGTAGTATCATCATCATCATCATCAAAACATTGCGACCTCCCAGCTTCCCGGATTTGAACCCTCGTAACTTTTTTGTTTGGTTCTTTATTATGTTAAAGCTGTACGAATACAAGGTCAGTAACTTGGACCAGTTCAAGAAGTAATTCTCAAAATCTGGAACAAAATGCCCATGCAGACCGTGCGTGTCGCTTACGATGGGTTTTAGAAACGTTTGAAGCTCGTGAAGAAGTATAAAATAGAGATCATTCCAAAAGAAATGTTACAAACGTTCCTTATAAACAATACTTTTAATGAAATGCAACCGGGAGAAGAAAGAATAAAATCTCAATTTAAAAAAAAAATTTGAAAGTGTATTCGAACTTATTGAACACCCTGTATCTGATTTATATCCAATTGAATTTACACTCTAAGCCTGACGTATGGGCCCTCCTTAGCCGTGCGGTTAGACGCGCGGCTACAAAAGCAAGACCATGCTGAAATTGGCTGGGTTGATTCCAGTGCCGGTCTAGGCAATTTTCGGATTAAAATTGTCTCGACTTCCCTGGGCATAAAAGTATCATCGTGTTAGCCTCATGATATACGAATGCAAAATGGTAAACTGGCTTAGAAACCTCGCAGTTAATAAATGTGGAAGTGCTCAATGAACACTAAGCTGCGAGGCGGCTCTGTCCCAGTGTGGGGATGTAATGCCAATAAGAAGAAGAAGAAGAAGAAGCCTGACGTTTAAACCCCTGACGTCTTAAATTTTGAGTCGGATCACTTTTGTAAAACATAAGATAGAATAGTTAAAGATACTTTTCGTTTTCTTTTAAATATTTCTAACAAAACACCGAAGACGTTTCATAGAAGAAAATTAAACACGTATGTGTCGACTCATAATGGGATTGTGTAGTAAGCGTTAATAGAAAAAGCTGTATAACATAAAAATGTAAAATCATAAAGCTTATTTTTTATGATTTTGTTCAGCGACGCAGCCAAATTTTTTGATAAGTATAGTTCAAGTTTAAATTTATTTCGAAATTCCGCGAAATTACGTTAAATTTCGTTAGAAGCTAGTTTTTTTCTGGCGAATTTTTCTGTAATTTTACGAAACGAAACGAAATCAAGAAATCAGATTTCGCCATGCTGAAATTCCGCGGAATTTCGTTTCAAACAACCTGAAACGAAATTTTTCGAAATACCGCATATGCTTATCAAATTATATTCTAAGGTCCACAAAGGGCATGTAGCAATTTTCAAACAAGTCGAGAGACTTCTGGTTACGTGTATAGACTTTGAGGCCTTACTCCAGAGATTTCTTGAATGATTCGGAACATTTACTTTTAACGCATTAAGTACCATAAAAAGCATTTACCGTATTTGATTTTGGACCATAGACCTTTGGTTACGCAGGCAGAACACAAGGCTCTACTCTAGGGATTTCTTGTATGACTGAGGTCTTACTCTAGAGATTTCTTGAATAATGCAGATCAAATGTTGTGATCACATTTTATCACAAGGACCACATTACGTTCTATTCTGAGGACCACAAAGAACGCGTTTATACCCTAAGACATTTCTCCAGGAATTTGTATCACTTGATTTGTATGACTGAGGACTTATCCGAGAGATTTCTTGGATAGCGCAGAACACATATAGTGATTACATTCTATTCGTATGGTCACAAAGAGCATGTACCACTTTTAAAACAAGTCGATAGGGATTTGGTTACGCGTGTAGTCCTTAAGCCCTTACTCCAGGATGACGCGGAACGTATACTGTGAACGCATTCTATTCTCAGAAGCGCAATGAGCACGTAGCATATTTGGTTACGCGTGTAGACTCTCAGTTTTTACTTCCAGGATTTCTTATATAACCATAAACAAAAGCTGTAGTCCTTGGGAGTGATCAAAAATAAATGAGTTTCTATTTCTTAAACGGTCAAAATAACCTTAATCGGTTAAAAATTATTAAAGTTATGAAATTGACAATTTATGGGAACACGGCCAAACACATGGTAAATCAAATCCCCTTCCCAAGTCCCACAACACCCCTCCCCCCCCTTATCAACGTGATTTTCTCACAGATGCTACATTCAACCGAGTTCTTAGATGTCACCGAGTTTCAGCTTCCAGCCATTAAATGAGATTTAAATATCACTAATTAAAGTTGAAAAAACCATAAGAGTTATCATAAATGTGTAAATAATTAAGCATTTGCTACTCCGTGATTGATTGAAACGCATAAAATGGCACATTGAACAAAACATATAACAAAACGTTTTTTGCAAGACTAAATCACTGATTTTATAGTTAGTTAAGTGTCTGCATATTCGAACAATCATCGGAACAAAAAATTTGAAAAACCTTAAATTCGAAAACTATTCCTGCTGTCGATGAAAGCAAATTGAAAACTGATTTTGATGTTGGTTTTCGTTAACAAAATGAGTAATCAGTTGGATGTCATATCATTCAATTCAGAAACCTACAGCAATGAAATCAAAAGCTGTAGTCGATCACGAAAATTAGAAGTTGAAAATAAATCATGATTTCAATTTGATGTCGACATCAAAATATGTTTTCCATTTGCTTTGTTTATGGTAATCAGACTTTGCTCGGGTACCGCGCATAAAAATTGAATACAACTGTTATGTTAAGTACAAAAAGTTTGTCGCAAAATATTCTACACACAAAGATGAGTTCAAACCAAGAAATCTATGTTGCTATGAGGAGTCTATTTTGTTGGCGATTTCTCGAGCTGTGCCTTATTTCTAGGAAATGGTGTTAAAAATAATGCGAACATTCCCCACGTACCTATAAATGTGATTTACTCCTACTGGCACGTGGAAGCTATTTGCCTGCTGTGCCTGATGATGAGGCTGGTGGTTCTGCGACAGGACCTGCGAATGATGCGATGATGGTGGAACTATGCTATTATGCTGATTATAGTGACCACTGCTGTGGAGCTGCGCCTGGTGATGCTGAATGTGCGACTGATTATTGCTGGTCTGGTGGTGCTGCTGTTGCTGCTGCTGATTATAATGCTGATGATGGTTGCTATTCTGTGATTGCGCTTGTTGCTGCTGTTGATGCCGGTAGAGATGTGGCCTGGTACAGTCGACCGTTTGAAACCGATGAATTGGAGTAACCATTGATTTTCTGGGTATGCGTCTGGGATGCCCGAAACCGAGCCCGCCGCCACCAGATAGGGACGCTGCCACCCGCGCTCTTCCGAAACCACAAGCTTGCGAGCGCTTATCGATCCAAAAATGCATTTCCTCGTTGTGGCGCTGTGTGATAAAGGGACCTACCGTGAAAGTGAAGGCAACTGACTAAATATGGAAAACGATTCGTGGTACTGCTGGCACGGATGGTCGTGTCCAGATCATAAGAGTGCTCTCCGAGTGATATCCTATTTTGTTGCCCTCGTCCTGTCCCAACGACAGTGCCTTATTGGGAAGGCCATTGCTTGGGCATTTTATCAGAGGGATGTGCCAGCAAACGGATATTTATTATTATCCTTCACTATCCCACATATTTACGTTTGTCCGTATATTCATTAAACACATGAAACTGAGCAAGCTCGGAGAGTGTGCAGTATCTGAAACGGGAAAGAAAATACATATTATATATTTGAAACTTATATTCAATTAAAAACTTATTTAGGCCTATAAAATGAGCGTTTTTAAAATGCTTTTGCATTTCTTATAAATTTGATTGTATCTTGCCAGATAAAAATATTTCGACTTTAGTAATTCGGATATAATGTGGTATGAAATCGTGGAGGAGTTGGGAAAAAAGCATTGAATTATTCACTTCCCAAATACTAGATTAATGAATATCCCATCATTTGCATTCTGAGTACCCTATCATTTGTATCTAATCCATTTATAATAGCCACTTTTTCTATGATTAACATGCTGTATTCATAAGCTTTTCAACTGACATACCATGATGATCCATACTCCGAATATGGATTATATTCCAAACACTTGCTTTTGAACATCTATTTCAACTTCTGTAACGTAGCTCTTGGGTCTTGAAATCTTTCGCAATCTTCATCTTTAATCACATATAAGTTATACTTTCATTAAAAAAACTGATGAACAAACACCAAAAAAATAGGAACAATATAAAGAGTGTAATTAAGATCCCAAATTAGTCAAACTGCACTATCCACATTTTATTTGAAAAAATAAAATATAAGTTGCAATCAGAATTCAAAGCCATCTGGAACATCTTTGTTTGCAGGAAATTAAGGTCACATTTATGTCTAATAATGTAGACTATAGGATTCTTATCTTGGGGTAATGAGCAATACTCTTTCGATTGGACACCTGTTCCTTTGCTGAAACTACTGTCCAGGTGTCCACTTTGGGATTATCAAACACCTGTTGTAGACTTCGTTTTTTTTCGAAATATTTGCAAATCGATAAGACAGGCTTATCACATTTTGCAAAAGCGCGTATCCATATAAAAACTTTTCTTCCTGGAATGGGAAAGCTATTAGTTCATCCCATTCTAGCGTGAAGCACACACAGCGAGGCCACCGCCATCCCACCAGCAAAATGTTCAAGTATCTGCTTTTGGTCGCACTCATTCCAGCTGTTATGCTGCAGAACGCTGACAACGTGGACCATGAATCTTGGTCAACCGTTTCCTTCCGTCCATGTGCTGGAGTTCGCCCAACTCCAAGTGCTGTTCGAATTGAAAATTGTCCTTCATCGCCGTGTCTGTTGCCTCGTGGACAAGATGCTAATATGGCAATGGATTTCACTGCTGGTAAGAATTCAATAACAGCGGCTAGGGACATGTTGATTCCGTTAACAGTTCTCTTTGCATTATAGTCCAGGATGCTACCAACCTGAACACCGTTGTGACGGCCACCGCCCTGGGAATCACCGCTCCCTATGAGCTGCCCGCTGAGCGTGCTGCTGCCTGCAACTGGCTGGTGCAGTCCCGTTGTCCACTCTCACCTGGAGAAGAAGTGACTTACCATTTGAGCATGCCAGTGACTGCCATCTATCCGTTGGTCAGTGTTACCATCGAAATCGATCTTGTGGACCAGTCGGGACAATCCCACGGATGCTTCGTCGTTGACGCCCGCGTGGTTGCCAACTAAGGCGCAAATAGTCGATTATTCAAATCGAGTTTCTTTGTCAGCTATGATGTATGGAAAGTATTTTATTGTGAGGGAATACTAAGACTTGAGTTAATAACCAGGCGATGGCTTTTGTTGTTTGCATTAAAATAGTTTATGTTTTAAAATAGTCGAACTAAAGCTGTATTTAACAAAATAGAATCGCATACTGCAATTCCGATTGAAAGCGTTTTGGAAAATATGTTTTCTATCTTCAAAATGTATATAGCTTCTTAAGAAGTATAAGGCAAATCATTTTAAACAAAAATAATGCGTTTGCCCGGAATGAGGCAATGGTGAATGTGACACCTTCTTTAAGAAGAATGCATTTTCTCACTCACAATGTGCACTCGCTTGACTGTGGATATACAACAGTAAAGCACATGTGGAGATTGGACAAACCAAGCATCCGAAAGATATTCAATTTGCAAAAAAGAAAAGCGTTTAACCGCGGTGGAGGTTGGTACTCTCCGAGAGTGTCTGATGGCTTTTCCCGCAAACGTGACCTTTAAGTGGTCTTGTTGTGTAGGGGAGTTATCACGCTTATCTAGAGAGTAGGAGGTTGAGGGTTCGAGTCCCTCCAAGACACGTGGATTCTTTTTCGCAAATTTACATATCAATTACAAATACAAATACAAATATGCACAGCCAAGATATTTAACAAAAAATGGTATGCAATTAATTGTATATTTTTGGGCTATTATTATACCTTTGGCGAAGGTGGAAAATCTATACAATATTTTATGGTAAAGAGCATTGATTAACTTCCTGGTTATTATCAGAAATTGTTTAGAAGAAATTCATTGGTCTATGACGAACTGAACAAAACGACCATTCACGGACGTTCCAGTTTTGCGGGGAAGGCCGTCTGGTAGCCACCTGCGAGCGTTGAAGAGTAAGAACTGTAAATTAACACTAAAGACCTACCATCAAAAATGTCTTTAAAAGAATTTCACTTGCTCTAGCACGTACCATCAAAATGGACTATTTTACAAGGATGTTTCCTAAATCTGTTCCGGAAGGCCGTCTAGGTTACCACCTGCAAAGCCATAGCTGATTAAGACTTTGAAGAACATCTTCAAGATCCTGCCGTCCACAAGAAAGTAGTTTTAGAAAAAAGTATGGCGCTCTAGGAAAAACACTTTCAAAATCACCATTTTTACGCTCGTTCCGGATTATCCCAAAGGCCATCTGGTGGTCACCTGCGGTCATAGCAGTGTAATGACTGTGAATTTCCTCCAAAATCACCATCAGAAATGGTTTAGAAAAATAGTTCTGCTCTAGGACGAACTTCACAAATTGAATTTTTTTACATATGTTCAGGTTTTTATCGGAAGGCGCGGGTGGCCACTGCAGTCGTAGCAGAGTAGTCAGAAATGGTTTACAAAAAATTGCGCTGCTCTTGGATAAACTTTTGAAAAATTACCATTTCTACCATTTAGCATTATCAACGTCCATAGCCCACACTCCAAAAGCACTGATGATGATGAGGACGCATTCTATGCGAAGTTGGAACGTGAGTGCGAAAGCAACCCAAGCCACGACGCATAGTGGCGGAAACCCGGACAAAACCTCAAAAAAGTTGTTTCGTGAAGCTCGTATTTTTTTACACATATATTAAATGAACTGATTCCAAATGTTGATGATTGTAGCTAGAAAATTTAATTTTAGATGACTTGTTGAAGCTAATTCTCTAAAGCATCTCACTAACAAATATGTATGGAAAAAGAAAATTTGACTTAGCAATTTTTTGCCTCCTTTCCGGTGGTTATTGTGGTGAACTACGCCTAGCTGCGCTAAAGCTGGAAATTTACAGTTTCAATGTAAGAATGAAGACGCTGTTACTGTCAGCCATGGGCTTCCGGGAGTCCTTAAGTAGCATAGTATATGGCTGATAACAATTCTTACCTAAAAATTAATTAAGTGTTCCAAAATTACTTTTTGGTGAAAAAATCGATCAACATAAAAGGTTTTGTTTGATTGGTTTAATCACCGTTACTCAATATGCGGTTGATTTATTGATATTTTTCGGTGAACAATAACTTCCATACGCCATTTGCTTTTTCCCTGCGTGACGTTTCGGTCTACTACTTTGTCTCGACCATCTTCAGACGGCTTATTTATTGAAAAAAATAAACAAAAATAAGCATTAATTAAAATTACAATTATTTGGAACGGCGCTTTACATTTAACTTTAACACACTTTTTTTCCACCACAACTCACATTTTCGATCACCCGCAGCAATTTCCACCTCGTTGTCTGCTGGGCGATCACTGTCTTACTGAACCCAAAGCCCATGCTTACATCGACTGGTGCGTTTCATTCCAACTTTCTCTGATGTATCTCCTCTAGTTGTCGTATGAGAGGCAGAGCGACCGCCGCATGCATTAATATTCGTATATAGAAAATCATTTGAGAGAAATATAGTTCTCGCCTTCTGACATTGGGTGACCCACCAGACAATCTTCGGTCTACGCTCAGATACTGTGGCATCATTCGAAAAGCGGATGATGTTTGTTTTGATCTTACCCTATAACGACAGTCATACGATTCTTAATTGTTTTTCTTTCTACTGCTGACTGGTTTGATAAATGGTTGCCATTTTTACAGAAATGAATTTTGTCTTCGAAGGCCGCAGTTCATTTAAAGAACTCGTTTGTGTACGCAGCGAACTTAACTGAATTTAGCTGCTTAGCGAATAAATCTAAATAGTTTTGGATGTTTCTTATTCCTGTTTGTATTCATAAAGGTAAGTAGTTACATATACTAACGCATTCCATGATTATTTATTTTGAATTATTTTCGCATAATTCGCAGCGATCTGCTTACACTATAGTATGGTATATGATATACCACATCGGATTTTCTCGAGATGCGAGATTTGGCTAAACCATATAGTTGATTGCCAAAACTAGAACCAGTGCGCATAAATAAGATATTGTGGAGCTGGATGTTGGCCGCCAAACCGACGAGTGATGCAGATTGGCCGAAAGTTGAGTGCAGAGGATTATGTGTTAATTAAATTGTTATTTGCAATTATCATTTTGATGATAATAAAAATGTAAAACTTATTGATATTTTTTATACCATTGATAATTTATTATAAATTTTGTGACTAGAATCCATAAATCGGAACTAAATAATTTTTGTCATTCCAATATCAAATTAAAATCATTCTCTCTTTGGATTAAAATCAAACGAAAATCATGCTTCCATCAGTCGCCACCCATCCGCATGTCATCTGGCAACCGCTCTCTATACGCAATGGAAATGAGATGATCGTCATTCGCATGGACTTTGCCAGCGGTAGGGGAAATCGAATGGTTATTATCCGGAAAACGAATGATGTTCGTTAAAGGGCGCGAGCAAAGCAACTGTCAGTCGATGAGAGGAGGAGGTATTGGTTCAATTATTACCACTGGCAGAGTGGGGGTTACTGATTGTGGTGTTTGTCGTCCTTTGTCTCTCTTCGTCGTCTTTCGTCATTCATCGAATTTCGTAGCTTAACCACTAATGCATTGTGGTCAGAGTTAGACATTCCACACTCGCCAGAGTTGACTGTGTTGTGTTCTCCCGCCAGCTTGATATGGAATGTCTCCGCCGTCATCCTGCTTTCCTGGTCGTCGATGCGTTCAGTTATTTTAGTTTTGTCAAAATTAAAGTTGTGTCCATCAATCAGCGTATGTTGTGTTAATTCCGTACGGTTGTCTTTTCGATTTACGTCATTCCTATGTTCTCTTATTCGTATGTCGAGTTTCCTTCCTGTTTGTCCGATGTAAACTTTTCCATCTCCTGTTCCACATGGCACGGAATACACCTCGTTTTTCTGCTGTCCTGTTGGTATGGGATCTTTCAGTTTGGAAAAAATGTTATTTTTCACCTTGTTTTTTGGTTTAACAGTCAGCGTTAACCCTTTATAAGGCAGTGGCAACTATATTGCCACCAACAAATTATATGTTTTTCTATTTATTAACAACCCGCATAATAAAAAACCGTCGTGGATATGGTACTAACAGTAAGCTAACCTGATGATATGTGGTGATGGTTTGTCTGAACACCATTTAGCATTTGAACCTTAACCATTTTTGGTTTGTCCACCATTTGCAACATCAATTCCGTCATTTTGATAATTGTTAACGTTTGCCTTATTGTTAGTTTAATGTTCATTACTGTGAAAACTAGTTATGTCAACAATAGAAAATTATATTATAGCAATTTGTAAAAAAGTAACAATTTGGAATAATGGCAAGTAAAAGTTTTTATCGTCGTTTAGTAATGTTGCATCAAATAATATAACACACACATTCAGGAAGAGTATATAATTCAATCGTTAATTTACCATATCCTTTAATGTTAAGCTCAAACTGTGTGTGTGGAGCATCAGACTAATTTTCAACTCCAGTTCGATCGCCGTGTTTTGTTTAGCAGTTTGAGATGTTTTTCTTTCTTCTCAAAATCTTGTGATTAGAATTAAAAAGCAGAAAAGTCGTAAGTATTATTGAATTGAATTGTTTCTTCCAGATAATAAATTTGCATTCTACAGAATAGTTCGAGATTTGATGTTGGAAGGGATCCGGGTTATCTTTCGTGAGCCACCGACGGACGTACCGACTAGTTCAGCTGAAAAATATTACAATCCAAATAATGAAGGTAAGAGAACTTTTTCAAATCGGATTGCTTTGGTCTTATATATAACTTCTGCATTGCCTATCTTCTAGTATACAACAACAATGAATGATACCGAAAAGTGTCACCCTTTGACCGCTGCTTACAATTCGGAATCCAGTGCTTGTCGGCGGGCTGCTCAAAATGGGTTCAGTCTAGGCAATGGAGCGATCATGTGCAGTGAGGAACTGATCCATGTTGACATTCTGCATGTGGCACGAGCAGTGACATGAGGATCTGGACGAAGCATCTATCCCATTTGCATTTTAGAGATTTTGAGGAATATTGAACGTATGTTTGAATCACTGGAACCAGCACTTGCCAAAGGGGCCTAAAACTTTGAAGGAAGCTTTGTTCAACCATGTTCAACGCAGGAATGGTGCATTACAACAAGAGCTCCGGTATTATACACGACTTGAATCAAGCCTGGAATTTGTACCATCAGGTGTTCCGTTGAATTTCACGGCAATGCTTACTTCGTTGGTACTCCAAAATTGTTAGCCTATCATGATCAGTAACGCACCGAAGCTATGCTCCCGGTGAGGAGCGAATCCGCATCGCTAGCATCCAATCGAACCACCAGGTGATCACTTTGAAACAGAGGCCTCTGCAACTTTGCATCCGTGGCTCCATTGGAAAGGAGTAATGTTCAGATTCAAGGGTCACGAAGATGTGTATTAAACGATCCGGATACGTTCAGGAGAAATTTACCGATTCAACGTTACGTAGTCATTAAGCATCAACTCCGGTTTGATTGGGTGGGTGCGGCACTGTAATACGCTAATTCGTGATACGCACACGCTGACTCGATTCTATGATGTTGGATCACTTGAGTGGTAATATTCATCATATAAATTTTGGCGATTGTTTCGAGGTTGCAAATCGCTCGGGAAAAATGCCCCCGTTTGATACGAATGTTAATCAACGGGGTGGAAGTAATTGGCATATAAGAAACATACCGCCGAATATGTGAAAGCGTCATGAACGTGCTTCGACGGACGCAAGAATGATCCATTGCTGAACGGGCGACTGTTAGATGCGGATAAAAAACGGTGATCTAAGAATGCCACTGACGTTGATAGCGGAGAGCGTTGATGAGCCATTCGATCTTCAGGCGATCAATGCTCAACATTGGAAAATGAATGCGGCTAACTGCCACTGACGTTAATAGCGGAGCGTTGATGAGCCATAAGATCTTCAGGCGATCAATGCTCAACATTGGAAAATGAATGCGGCTAACTAACCGCGGACGATGTGATATACCAGGAAATCAACTATAGCATACCCAGCGGACGGCACCAACAACAATGACGGGAAATTATTGATGGAGTGAACCAGATCGATTTGCTGATTCGGCAGGGAACGAATAATGAGAAGCTATGTCAGTGCTACATCGGGTGGAGCACTTTCTGGTGAATGCAAAGAATCGTATTCGTCAAATACGATCAGCTTGTAATACTTGTGATTATGTGATTATGAATTGATAACATGTGATACCATTTTTGCTTGTCATATATCCCGCTATGGGGAATGTTTATTTTTATGTGAGGTATTCGATTTGTTTGGTAATTTCCCGTATTGAATTGAAGAAAATTGTTATTTAAACCTTCCAATGTAAAGTCTTCACTTGTCATAAGCCGAGTTGATAATATTCCATTTAATTCCACCTCATGATAATACAAATAAGCCAAATGTAATAAATATCACCGTAGGTAGTAACATCTTGATAGTCAAACCCACAGTCTACTATTTTCTCGCATATAGCAAGTAAGAACATAAATTTCAAACAAGTGGTCAAATCTATTTTGGAAGCTTTTAAGAAGCAAAACGGTTTATTAGATTAGTTCAACAAAAATAGAAATAAATAAAAAATAGTTTAACTTCATTTGTGTTTTAAATCAAAATTGAAAGATTTGCAAATATTCAAATCAAGATTCAAATACTAATAAATAAAAGGGTACATTCGCTTTTTTATATAAGGTATAATTATTAACTCACAACAAACAAAATTGTTATCCTTGAAAAACGTGGATTATATCCGAACATTATCCTTTATAATTCTTGACAATTTTTGTTCTGGAAAACGATCGATTTTTTATTGTAACATAACTTAACCGCCCTTTCCACATAATGTATTTTGTCCAATTACCATAAGTCATACTGTTTAAACAATTCATGGTAGAGTTGGATTATTGTTACGACGCATGTTTTATAGCATTGTACAGATATGGTAGCAAATGGTGCAGGATAATATAGGACATAGTATGAATATTGTTCACAGCTATGCGGGAAGAGCTCTACTTATTAGGGAGTGAGTGCTAGTAATGGACCCCTTAAGGACGGAAACTTACTTCAATCGCTCCGCTAGAGTAAGACTCATGACAAATTGCCATTCTGCAGCACTAGATGACAAGCAACAGGTATCAGCATCGCGTTTCGTACATAACACATGATAAAACATGCATTTTTACTACTAAAATATGTATTTTAAAATTATGTAGCCAGGTTGCCTATTATGGCCACCCCCGGGTCCATAATACGCAACATCGAGTTTGTTTACATACGTATTATGGTCCCCCCATTTGATTTACATGTTCCATTTCCACATGTTCCTGTTGCCTATTATGGACCCCCCTTTCTGTGCTAGTAATGGACCCTCTAGCGCGTTTACATTCATAAATTAGTTAATATAACTAAATTTCAGTCTCCCAGTGCATAACAATTGTATGGAACTACTACGCTGATAAGTGAAGCAACTTTATCCTATGGAAGTTTGCAGAAAGTTGTAGATTCAAGCGTAAACTCTCGGTTTTTGTTCAGGGGGTCCATTATACGCACGGGGTCCATTACTAGCACTCACTCCCTATTTCCCATGTAGGGGCTTTATTTGCTTCCTAGTAATACCCCAGATGAATTTGAGCCATAAAAAATTGAAATGTCAATTTGAGAACAGTTTTTTTACGAACAGATCGTAAGTTTCGAGTGGAAGAAGGATTTTCAGTTATAATTCGTTAAAAAAGCGACAAAGATATATTTTTTCCCGTTGATATTAATTATTTTGAATCTCCTGTGTTAGATTATTAGGTGATTAGCGTGAAAAAAAAGCTTTGCCTTTCTGTATATTTGGTTTTTGGATTTTTGATGATATTGTGTTTGTTTTTGTTTCACTTATAATGCGTTTTCCGACTAGGACTCTTCACCAAAAAATAAAACGTGCCTTGATTTGACTGATTTTACGTAAAACCTAATTTAAAAAAATCTTGTATTTATTTTTGTTGTTGCTGATTTCCCGCTTGCAGTGCAGTGGCAACTATATTGCCACCAATGTTGTCCCGCTTGACCGGCAGTGGCAACTATATTGCCACCAATTTTTCAATGCTTCTGAACTGTTTAATGAAAAGATATTTTAGTTACTAGATAAAGATTGTCGCTGTCGTCGCTGTCCGGAACATCTTTTGCTGGCGAGGATAGGGGAGCTAAATGTCAAAGATGGAAAATCCATACGATTTGACAGGTATGTACCACACATGTTTCGGACAGCAGAACAAAGGGAACAGTAGCGACAATCTTTATCTAGTAATTAAAATATCTTTTGTTTAATGTATAACAAACATACATTTGAGTTTAATACCATGTCAACTTTGTGTCCTATTGTTTTTTTTGTTAATTTATTGCTCAGATTCGTCTGCCTTATAAAGGGTTGATCCACTTTGCCTAAGGATTTTTTGTAAGCTTCTCGCTTAGGCATGGGACATACGGTGAGGGAACATATTTGGTCTGTTCTACCTCTCTTATATCCTGCAATTGTAGTGCTTATGCACTCGTTGCTTTAAGACATTCTGAATGAACCATGTTGGATAATTGTTACATTTCAGAATGCCTTTTACGGTGTTGATGGCTTCTGGTCGGTTGACAGCATCGGTTAGTTTGATTGCTCAATCTACTAGAGCTACTGTTCCGTTTATGCGAGAACGGGCTCTCTGATATTCCAGATATCGTCCGTTTTCTTGTTTCGGTAGCCAAGTTTTTTCCAGTATCCCATTTTCTCTCATGTCGAGAAATTTTATTTTTCGATTCTCTTCCTTTTCCACTGAAAACTGTAGTCTTTCATGGAATTTATTGAAAACTACGAGTATTTGGTCTAAGTCTACGTCACGCGCTATACAGAAGCAATCGTACACGTACCTTCTGTACACGATCATTTCGATCCCCTTTTCCTCCAACTTACGCATGCTCTCCTGTTCCAACCTTTCCATAACGATGTTGGCTTTCACTGGTGATAGTGGCGACCCCATCGGTACGCCGAAAGTTTGGGTGTAGCATGTTCCTTGGTAGTTGAAGAACGTGGAGTCTAAGACAAGTTTGACTGTTTGTAGGAAACTTTCTTTCTCGATCAGTGTGTTTTCGGCTACTTCATTCCACCTCGCTTCAATACATTCAAGTGCATAATCCACAGGGACGTTCGTGTATAGAGATTTCACGTCGAGTGAGAATAGCACGTGCTCTGCTGGGACGTGCATTCCTGTTATTTGTTCTGCGAATTCATAAGGAAGGAAGACCGCTCCGGCCAGTAGTATCAACAATTGGCTCCGCCACCTACAACCTAGCCCAGTTTCTAGCCGGAAAACCATGTAAGAAACAGCTTCGAATTCGCAGAACAATGCAGATGTCGCCACTGCATACGCGCAGCATCTCGAAGCAGCATTGCCGGAAGAGGGTGAGCTCGATGGGGCACCTCTTGAGGAATGCTGAAATGCTGCTGGCAGCCATTAACGACGCAGCGGAAAACAAACAGGGACGAAGTCGACGGGAAGATTGGTTCGACGAAGAATTCAGACAGATTCTGGAGGAGAAGGACGCAGCGTAAGCGGTCGCGCTAAAGCAAGGGTCCTGGCAGAACCTGGAAGCGGAGACAGTAGAACTGCCTTTTTTCAGTAGAAGAAACGCCGCCTGAAAAAAAGCGGAGTGCGAGGTGATGGAACAGCTGTGCCGTTCTCAAGAAACACGCAAAATATATCAGAAGCTCAACGCATTCCGTAGAGGCTTTGTACCGCGAGTCGAGATGTGCAGGCATTAGAATGGAAACATCTTGACGAACGAACGTGTGGTGATTGAAAGGTGAAAGCAACACTGAGAAAAGCTGGCCACTTTCCTGCGCAAACCGATAATCAGAATCTGTGAAACGGAACAGCTACCGGAAGATTGGAAGGAAGGGGACATATGTCCTATATTACCAGGCTAGTTTATAAGTGATTTAATAAACACCATAAGTGTAATGATTATTATTGGATAATAAATTCAAGCTTTGAAGCTGCGTGTAATGGACAACATTGCTGCCAGAACTGTTTCATTCGAGCCAAGAAAATTCTGCCGCAACATTCTTCAAAGAAGCTAACTATCAAGTTGAAGAGTCGCCATAGACGAACTAAGAAGAAAGCTCGAGCTGCTAGAGGAGCAAAACAAAGCAAGGCTGGATCAACAGGTCAAAAATGAAAGATAATCCAGTTGGGAAGCATTAATAGTTAACAAATGTAGTGAGCGAAACATCTGTGAAAAATCGGTGAAGAAAGAACAACATATTTCTATTGGAAGAGAAAAACAACGAATCTGAACCGGTACTAGGTCAAGCGTTGTAAAGCAGCAGAGATACAGCGACGACAATCTTGCGCCGCACACTGGGGCAGCCCTGGTTCAAACATGGAATAAACCTCTCAGTAATCGAAATGATGAAATTGACCATAGGTATCTTCAGCAAGGTTTCAATATACGTCAATGCCGACCTTTTGGTCAATATTCATCTTTTTTAGCGATAATCGCATAAATGTCCCAAACGCCAAATTGGCCAAACAGCGTTTTTAAAGTGTGATTTCTTCAGAGGAGTTGTTTATCACTTAATTTCGATGAACCTTGCTAAAAATTTCAAATTTCCAGAGCCTACTGTGATGATTTATTTGCTTATTTTGAAAAGAAAGACAAAAAAATGAAATTTGATCAGAAATTGTACTTTTTCAACACTTTTACCATTGGATATTATGCAAAATCATAGATATTGGTAAAATACACGATTTGCGTTGATCCAGTTAGAAAAAATGATTTTTGGCGATTAAACGTGCAAAAAAGGCAAATTTATGGTATTTTTCACATATGCCGATTATGCGATGGGGCAGAGGCGGGCAGCTGTTTTAATCGGCACTGGACAGAAAAAATCATGCCCCTTTAAACAAACACTTTTTCAAAGACATGATATTCGATAATTTTTTTCGAAATTAATTTTAGTGAATGTCAGTACTGATGCTATAAAAATATACCTCCTAATGATTTTGATTAGTTAGGAGGGTAAATAATCGAACAACATGGTACGACGAATTAAATTAAAACTCGCATCACATTTGTTGAACATATATTTAAGAACTGATGAAATATTATTATTGCCGCTCATCGACTTAGTAGAAAATAGAAAAGGGTTAGTTGTTTAAATATGATATGGACATTTTATTCAGTTTTTTTATACTACACAATTGAATACCAGTACATATGTAATATTTTTACTGTGCATTGTGATATTTGCAAAAAGTATAATATATCTGCGTTTTTCCTTTTGTTTGTATTTTTTCATATTTTACTGTTACACTTACATATTACATTATTTACTAAAAGTAAATATGAAAATACTGGTATTGTTTAATATAAAAAACTCATGAACAAAAAATAATCCATACAATATTTACAAATCTAATGTTTATCCATTGTCGTCTGGGTGCATACAAATATTTTTAAATAAAATAATATATTCCAAAGGGGCAATAACAATATTTCATTAGTTTTTATATTTTTTGTGCGATGCGAGTTTTAATTTAATTCATTGTACCATGTTGTTTAATTATTTACCCTCCTAACTAATCGAAAATAATTAGGAGTTATTTTTTTATAGCATCAGTACTGACATTCAGTAAAATTAATTTAGAAAAAAATCATCGAATATCATGTCTTTAGGAAAGTGTTTGTTTGAAAGGGCATCAATTTTTCTGTCCATTGCCGATTAAAACAGCTGCCCGTCTCTGCCCCATCGCATAATCTTTTTTTTTTTTTTTTGTGTCTTTATTAAGGAGACTTTCAGCCCTAGGCTGGCTCGTCTCCGAAATACCATCGCATAATCGGCATATGTGAAAAATACCATAAATTTGCCTTTTTTGCGCGTTTAATCGTCAAAAATCATTTTTTCTAACTGGATCAACGCCACGAATCGTGTATTTTACCAATATCTATGATTTTGAATAATATCCAATGTTTAAAAGTGTTGAAAAAGTACAATTACTGATCAAATTTCATATTTTTTGTCTTGCTTTTGAAAATAAGCAAATAAATCATCACAGTAGGCTCTGGAAATTTGAAATTTTTAGCAAGGTTCATCGAAATCAAGTGATAAACAACTCCTCCGGCTTTGATGTATATTGAAACTTCGCTGAAGATACCTATGGTCAATTTCATCATTTCAATGACTGAGAGGTTTATTCCATGTTTGAACCAGGGCTGCGCCGTCCTGCCCATCGAACGAGCTTGGATGAATACTCGCTTAACTTTTTAAAAGGACCTAAGTAGCATTCTTTTCATGAATTAATTTTAATACTGTAATCAAAAGTTTGTTTCACGGGTTGGGGCCTTGAGTGAAGCTTGATATGTTTAGTGAAACCGACAACACTGGCGCTGTGTGTAATGGATAACACTGATGTCAAAGCCGTTTCATTCAAGTCAATTCCGCCGCAACATTTTTAAGCCATTGTGCTTCCAACATAGTCATTAAGTCATTCACCCGGGAGGTCCCCCGTAACAGACCCCGTTCTGCGACTAAGCACTCGCTGCAAGTTGACAACAGTTCCGACGCTGGTAGCGGGCGCTTGCGCTCAAGTTCATTGACAACATCTTTCTTCCGCGGAAGTGTAATCTGCACACTCAGTTTTTATTTCTGCAGCTCATCAAAATTCACATAGCCGTTTGCCCAGCAAAAATTAAAACTGGTATCCCAGCAAAAATGGCGTTTGTGGGTTCCGGCAAATTATTTGCTGATTTTTAGCAACTTTGACAGAAATCTCAGCAAAAACATTTTTGCTGGGGCTCGGCTGTGCGAATCTCGATAAAATTGCTAAGATCTTGGTAAAACAATTAACTGTGTGACGCTCATGATCCGCTTTCCGCAATGGCGACCTGTTGCTGCTTCGTTTGCCAACCTTGTTGTAGGATGTCGACTATCCTGGTGGTCACTCTTGCGACAGCACTCCCCTGTTCTGCATTCTGGCACATTCTTCCGACGATGTTATCGTCCTCCAACACCGTACTCCTCTCCGCTCCGAATCGGGGACATGTGAACAGGATGTGCTCAGCCTTTTTTGTCAGGTCTGGACATTGCGGACAGACGGGTGCTTAGGACCATCTTTGGCGGTGTGCAAGAGGACGGTGTGTGGCGGCGAAGAATGAACCACGAGTTCGCCCAACTCCACGGCGAACCCAGTATCCAAAAGGTAGCTAAAGCCGGAAGGGTACGATGAGCAGGATATGTTGCAAGAATGCCGGACAGCAACCCTGCAAAGATGGTGTTCGCTTCCGATCCGGCAGGTACGAGACGGCGTGGAGCGCAGTGAGCGAGATGGGCAGACCAGGTACAAAACGACTTGGCGAGCGTGGGGCGTACTCGAGGATGGAGAGATGCGGCCTCGAACCGTGTATTGTGGCGTCAAATTGTTGATTCTGTGTTATCTGTTTAGTTATCTGTTTTATCATTGCGGACAGGCGGAGGAAGCCGCTTGTCCAAACCTTGTTATGGCCTGTTAACAACTGGGTCAAGTAAACGTTTAGCTCTCCATGAAGTCTGCCAATCCATGCAGACACACTTAGAAATAAGCGATAGGTCTACTTTACCCTTACCCGAGCAGGATAAATTGGCTCAATAACACCTAATTATGTCATTGATACCATATTCTGTTATGAACTAGCCCTGCATAAGAGGTAAAATACCAAAGGAAAAATGCCAATAACTAATATGCACAATACTTAAGGTCACTCCTGACAGAATCCAAGTTTCAAAGTGCTCACGTTTTCGGGGGCACACCACTCGATACGGAGGCGGCGGACAACTGTCATTTTTGTTGATTCAGCTTTGCTGCGTCGCAGCATGCGTGAAATAATAAAAATGACAGTTGTGCGTTGCTTCCGTATCGAGTGGTGTGCCCCCGAAAACGTGAGCACTTTGAAACTTGGATTCTGTCAGGAGTGACCTTAAGCCACAACACACTTAGTTTTTAAATTGAATTTCAATACCAAATGCATAACCAATAATTATTTGTTTGGTATTGAAATACCTAAGCATGTTATGTCTCAAGTATTCTGCATATAAGTTTTTGGTATTTTACCTCTTATGCATGGCTAGTTCATACCAATTTCTGTTATCCAGGTCGTCGCTCCTGCTCGGGTAGTCAAGTTGTTCCACTCCCTCTGCCATTTTTTTGTTTATTGTGGGTTCATTTTGGTAGGGTTAGTTTTGGGAGGATTAATTTCAGTGCGACCTGCCGTTGGGTACCTGGTGTTTTCATGCGACTAAGAAGAAGATGCGCTGGTGGCATACCTTTCTTGGTGGCGTTTACCGTGTTAATACGCCCGGTACAATGGGTTCAAGTGGGTTGGCTGGCCTGGAACGAGGGGCAGGATGGATGCCACACACTTACATTTTTTCACCGATATCGGCTGTGCAAATCTCGGTTAAAGTTCAATAGCTGAGACATCGGCTGCATTGACGTATGATTACAGCGGCACTCTTGAGTGCTGCAATAAGCAAATTACTTTGTCAGCTGGGATATCAGCTAAAAGTCTCGAATCGAGCGCTCAGCTGTGCGGATCTTGGTAAAAGAATAAAAAAAATGCCGAGCTGAACTGAGTGTGCATGACGAACACGTGGCGTCGCTTGGTTGGTCGCCGGAGGCGTCGGATAATCCGTTGGCCCGTTCCCTTACACGTAGCTTTCTTGGCGTCCGACCAAGGATTGATTTGATGCATTCCGCGGAATGTCGTACCGCGAAAAAAATTTCCGCGAAATGTTTTTCGGCGAAATAGTATACAACCGTAAATTTCAAAATTAAGCACCATCAAGAAAATTTAAAATTTAATAATCTTTGCTGTTAAGTATGGGCTCTTAATATTCCATTCCATGAATTTAAGATCCTCAATAGGACAATTGTTCAATATAGACCCAACATATTTAAAGGATGATTTTTTTAACCTAATGAACTTGAAAAGAAGGTCTATATCGGCTATGCGCCAAAAGGGTTATTGGTCATCGCCTAGCTTCGCAATAATAATTGCCTTCTTCAAAAGATATTTTAGTAACCAGATAAAGATTGTCGCTTCGGTTCCCTTTGTTCTGCTGTCCGAAATATGTGTGATACCTGACTGTCAAATCGTATGTATTTTTTCTTCCTTGACATTGATCCCCTATCCTCGCCAGCAAAAGATGTTCCGGACAGCGAAGACAGCGACAATCTTTATCTAGTAACTAAAATATTTTTTTGTTAAATATCTTGGCTGTGCATATGCACAGCATATGTTTCGAAATGGACAAATTGATATGAAATTTGCGAAAAAGAATCCACGTGTCTTGGAGGGACTCGAACCCTCAACCTCCTACTCCTAGTAGGAGGTGGATTCTTTTTCGCAAATTTCATATCAATTTGTCCATTTCGAAACATATGCTGTGCATATGCACAGCCAAGATATTTAACAAAAAAATGGTTTTCGTACGGCCGAGTTGCCGAATAATATGCAATTAATTGTAACTAAAATATCTTTTCCTTCTACAGCCAAGTGCTAAGCAAAAAGTTATTCATGCCATAGGCAATAAAGTAACCACTTATGCAGGACCAGACCCATCAGCGCGGCTTACTACCGTGCTACTACACTAAACAAGCTAACATGCGGGATGAATCCCTGACTCCCGACAATCACCGAGCTGACTCAACGACGCTGGCGACTCTTTGCGGCGACCTCAGTTGTCATCACCAAACCTGAAGGAACACACGGCGGAACCAAAACAGATGTGAAAGAAGGGCACTCTGCCAACTATGTAGAGCTCCCACTAACTACATCTACGTAAATTTAAAAAATAAGTTTTGAGATAATTAGGGAGCTATGGGATGATGTACCGGAGCTATATCCCTATATACACATTCACATCTCCACATTCTACCCCCATACTAACCCCTAAACATTATAGTCTCGTCCAAGATGAATACACCACTAGGTGTTCCAATCGATTCAGCCACCTTGGATTTTAGTTTGGAAGAGCCAGCCGGTTTGTTTATGTTTTGCACCGAAAATGAATTTTCACCCCCGCCTTCTTCTCGTCCATAAACTGGGCAGATTGAAACACCTAGCTGTGTATTCATCTTGGTCTCGTCTTTCCTCATCTTTTGTTATTATGCTTTCACTTCTCTGTATACACGTGGAGCTATAGAATTTCCAGAAACAGAAGAGAACGATAAACTTTCATCGTTTCCAAAATCATCCGTCATCCACTAACAGCCATGATTTGGTGATTCGTAAAACGAGAATCACCTGAAGAGAGCGGCACTGAGTGTGCCAAGGTCGATTGATGCAGAAGGTAAATTTTCGTTTGAGTTAACTGTGCTTTAGATAACAAAACGAACGAAACCAGCGAGCACTGGAAGTGGAAAACAGCGTGGGATGGAGCGTTTTATTCACGAATAATTGAAAACGACCTGAGATGGAAAAAAGTTATCCCGACACGTGGAGCACATAGAGGAAAAGCAAACGATGACTTGAAACCAAACGGAAGAGATGGCATTCAACTGGACATCATGAGTTTCGGAGTGCTGCTAATTTTAGCAGTAGGGTAAGAAGACGTACTACGACCCCTCAAATAACTTCAAAGAGCCTATCAATACAGTTCACGTAATTAATGTGTTATTTGGTAGCCCAAAGATAATGAAGAAGTAACAATGACAGTCTCTCACATAATCACGTTTGCTCTATTAGTTCAGCTTACTGGTAGATATCTCAAGGTAATATATAGACAACTTTTAAGATTATTGGTTTTAAATTCAATTTAAACAAGTTCCACAATCGGTTATTCGATCATTGAGTTCGAGATATCAAGCAAATTCGAATGTTTTCGTCATCAGAGAAAGGAACCTATCATTAATGCAACGCATTACTTTTGGCGTTTTGCTTTAATTCTCGTCATGCAAGCAAATTTGCATAATATGATGATACACATATTCTGTTGTACAAACTGAATTTCAAATTCGGCCGTGTTTTTTTTTTGAAAATCAAACTGTTAGGCCACGTTGAGGCTCACGCACAACATACCATTTTACCCTACCTAAACCCACACACTCCGGCAATCTTCCATTCGAAGAATATGGATTGACGGAAAACAATTCCATTTTAAAGCACTAACGGCTCAATCATTAATATTTCAAATTGATGAATGTGTTGTCAAATCGTCAAGCAAACGCTGAATAAGGACGGTGCAATGAAATTATGGAGTTGCAATCTAATGTACGGACAAAATTTACTCTTTGGTTTGATAGTATTTGAAGATCGGGTATTTCAATTTATTTCTGATCTGTTCGATTCCTTTTCGAATTTTATTTAATTTTTAATTAATTTTACGAATATGATTGATTGTGCAAAATTACCTTCACTTCCCCGAACGCGGGTATGACTAACAGTGAATTTCAATACTAAATAGATGTTACGGAACGAGCTGATGTTTGTAACGTTGAAAATGGATATGGCTTTGAAAACATTTATTAGCTTGGAAGCTGGCCCTGAAATAAATCGTTTTCTCCTATACTATACACTACACTTATCATTTATCATTACTGTAACACACGAGTCACACACACGGTATTCATTGTTGTTAAAGTAACATTTTTACATCAAACAGCAATTTTGACATTTAATCCCCGGTGAATATCAATCTCACCTGACCCAGCATATCACACAAACGACGCCAGAATATCAAAATTCATAATGCACAACTCCCAGATTGTATGACCCAATTGATAGCACGAGCCAATTAACTGGAAGCCAACCAGCCATATGCGTGTCTATTGATTGACATCATAACGCTTATTGCATTAACGGAATCAATATTGAGCGTCCCCGAATAATAAACTGATAATTGATACTACACAAATATAGCGAAGCTAATGACGCGATAATTGATGGAAATTGTTAACTGAATGTTAGAATATATTTAAGAAATATTTGAGGGCATGCACTAAATACGTCCGGGTTTATGGAGAGATGATTTAACTATCATTTTCTCAAGATTCACACAAAAAAAATAGTTTAAAACAAATATCTTATTATTGGGCAAAAGAATGATCAGAAACAACTCTAACGTAACTAGTGTACCACACCTTATTAGTTTAATAACGAATGCGTTTTTAAGGATTTATGGCTGTAAAACTTCTTTTACGCTCCCTCTTTTTATGCCCCTCTTTTTACGCTTAAAATTCCAAACAACGATCCACCTTTTTATCTTTTAGCGCCCTACGAGCGTACAAAAGTTTCAACACGCTAACTTATTTCTACTCAGTGACTGAGTAATATTGTATTGCCCTCTTTTTTCTTCCCACGAGAATTTTACTCAATACATCTAAGAACTAATTGCTGTAGTATCAACTTATCCAACATATCCATTTGCTTGAGGCTGCTCTTATCGATATTAGGACAATTTATACAGCGTTTGGGGCAATGACTTCGATAGTAATCGATATCATGACTATTTATACGAATGATATCCACATGTCCACCACAAAGAATAAAATAAATCGCAAGAATCACACAAATGTCTAACGGCATAAGCGGTGTCATATTCTTTCAAGGTCGTTTCCTACGACTTACTGAAGGAACGTCACTCTATGTCACATTAAGCATGAAATGTGCTCTATCATGTACGTCAGGTTTGTAATTGCTCCTGGAAATCAAACACAAACCACAGAAAAGCAAGATGAAAGACCTCACCACCATAAATCCAGACATTACGATAGGTTGGTTCACATATATGTGCGCAAAGCCACGTGTCTCATTCACCGCATCATCCTTGACTAGAATGTATCCGTCGTCCTTTTTCTGAATGTTTCTCTGCTTTTTTCATTTATGTTATGCTGCTCAATATTCATCGCCACGGTCAGAGCTATGATGCTGCTCGTCATCGTCGTCCATTCCCCGTCACATGATGTCTCATCCTGCAGAGTGTATCATGGTTCACCTACATTCCATGCTTCCAGATCGGAACCAGTGGTTGATAAAGCATGTCAGCACTCGTACATTCGCCCAAAAGTGTGGTCTATGATGATGCATAAATAAGAATCGTATCTCCAGAGATAACAACCTAGAAACGCGACTATGAACAGGATTGATTCACCTAGCGAAGTAGTCTTGATGAAAAATTTACATTCTTGGAGCTCATGGATCAAAACTTTATGCGGAATAATTTGCATTGTAAATAGAAATGTACACTACAAATGGTCAGAGGGGCTATGATTGTAATTCCAATCTAATAAAAAGAACATGTATAGTACTAAATTGCATTTTACCCCAAGAGCATAACGCAAAGGCAACATAAGATTCATTCGAATCCCTGACTATGCTGTATAAGGTCTGTCGTACAGCTATCATTGCATTCTATACGAAAGAGAAGTTCAATACCTTTTAGATTTGTCTCAAGCAAATATTGACTCAATCTCTTCGACATACCACTACAAGGACTAAGTAAACTTGGAATTCATATCACATGTGTATATATGAAACGCTTTGCATTAGGATATTCAAAAGTTCAAGAACACATCACTGCAAAATTCCTTGCTAGTTTTCGCTTTGGGAAATGAAAGAAAAGGATAAAAACTACAAATGCAGGGTAGTTCCGGAAGTCCTGAAATGTTTTCCGTGCCAACTAAAAGTAAATCCGCGCATCATGAAATCCATTCCGAACCAAATTTGCGTTACCCAGAACGTAGTTCAAAGCAAATACACGTGAAATATTAATTTTAGTTATCACGATTTACTGAACGTCTTCTCTTCAAGTTCGTTTTGACGAAAACTACGTCTAAGGGGAAGGCTTGGATACAGAGTGTAAAATGAAAATTTCAAAATAGAGGACCGTCACGAAATCATGTAAGATTTGAACGTTAATAGTGCGTTCATCTTTTGATGGATTTTTGCGATTTATATGTCAATCGACTCGGAAACTCTTCATCAGTTTGTCAGTGTTATTGAAACGTTGACTATCAACGTTAGACTAGGGTATCGGACCATTTTGGCAGCACCTCCTATTCTCTTCCGCAACGTGAGTCTCATTACGGCCGTCGTTCAGCGCCCACTGTTTTGGGCTCTGCTCAGCGATGCCAGATTGCTTCAACATCAATTCAGTAGATTCGCTCAAAATTTTTGCTGGCGCTTCGGCGCTCCTCCACAATCCTAGAATACAGAACATTACACGTCTCATCTCTAACTTTTCTCAATGCATATAAATTAGATAACCACAAGACTACTAACCGTCAAAATTTATAGTTACTGCACACATAAAATAAAATGCAGATTTCTGTGAAATTTCACCAAAATCTCAACAGCAGAACTGTTCGGTAAAAATTTTACAGATTATTTGGTGGTTTTGACAGTTGAACAAAGGAAAATACCGCAGAAAATCGGTGAAATAATTACCGAACAAATCTGCTGTTTAGATTTCGGTGAATTGAAGCAACATTCACCGAAATCTGTGAAATGATTTAAGTGTGTGGTCTTGTTATATCCTAACTTTCATTAAAAATCAAAAAGAAATTGATTCAAGGCATAGTGCCCTAAACACACAATTCACTCGCCGTAATGGCAGTTCCTATACATATATTTGACAGTAACTATTCCCAACGCTAATACTATCGTTTTCACATTTTATTTATTCAGGGTGACCACTTTAGTAAAAAAAAAAATTCCCGGGTTTTCCCGGTTTTCCCGGTAGGCTTTTCAAAATTGTCCCGGAAATTTTTAAAAGTACCTGAGAGGGTTTTGATTATGTAAAACAAAGTATTTTATTTGAACAAAGAGAATAGTTTCTTGGTATGTAAAATAAACAACATTTTATTTAATTATTAATTCAGTTATTTGATAGAAAGCATTGAATTCTTACGGACTCATGACTTACTTCTAGTGAGACTTCTAGTTCTAACTGCTGCTTTGTCCAAAAAGCTTTTGAGATATTGATTGCACTCTAGAAGCTATGTGGCAGGAAAATCATGAAAAGTGCACATATCGACGGTTTCGTGCAATACTGGCACGACTCAAAAAACTTAATTTTTGACATTTTAATTGCAAAGCACAGAAAAAAATATAAAGTAACACCAACAGTAACACTTGACAAAGTCTCAGGTCGACATTCACAATGCATCAAAATTTGACGATTTTTCAAAAACTTTGTATACCTCCAATTTATTGATTTTTTTCAAGTTTTTTTTATTGAAACACATAAAAGTAATCCTGATGTATCAACACTATCAACACATGCCAAAGTATTCATGGAATTCGAAATATTTACAAAACAATCAAGTTTTTTTTATTGAAATTTTTTAATGTAGTTTCTAAACATTTTCTGATTTCGAGTTGTGTCTGTTTTGCACGAAACCGTTGATATAGGAAAAACATATTTAAAAGATTGCAAAATGGTTAATTGATGAACCATTAAAAAAATTTACCTAAAGAATGTTCATAAATATGTTTAATGTTTTCTCTAATTTCTCGCATTGAAACTAACGATCTAACAGTCTTTTGCTGTAAAAGGCAAGCTTCGACCACAGAGAAACAGACGTCTTACTTAGAACAAAATGCAATCAAAATTATCGTCACGGAAACATTGTCGCCCAATGCTAAAACCATTGTGTGTGGTCAAGCGGCAACCAGATGGCGGTAGTGCGCAAACGTCAAACACAAGCAAAATCGATGGAAGCGCCATCGGTGGCCGATTGACCACCTACAAAAAAATAATTCAACCGTTAAAAAAGTGAACGAAATGGAAATCTGCGTAAATTGCAGGAAGCTCCTAAGGACTTCCAAAAATTTGAATAGACTTCATTAAAGTTCCCGAAAATATGGAAGCTTCGCAATTTTATCAGAATGTTTATTGTAAAAGCAGTAAGGATTGCTGATAAAATTTAAGAAAATTATTCAAAGCTCGTAAGACTTTTTTGAACAAATACTTGAATATAAGCAGGAATTTGAAAAAAAAAAGCGATAAAACTTTATTAAATATCGATTGAAGACCTAGCATTATTACTATAAGTCTTTATCAAAATCCAAGAGGAGCTCGGTGGTCTAATGGCTACCGCTTCTGCCTTATGAGCAGGAGGTCGTGAGTTCAATTCCAGGCTCGTCCCTTTCCTACTTTGTATTTCTATCTTAGTTCTTTCTGTGTTTCGCGTTATACCAAAACGATTCCTACTGTTATAACCTTGCACACAATCCCAAAACCTCCCGTGACACCTATGAGAGGTCGTAGAGTTCTCTGCATCTTTCTTAAGTAGGTGTCCAACAAACCATCCTTCCCCTTCCACAGCATTCGCAAGGACGTGGCCAGGACAGATCTCGACTATTGAAGAATGCATTGCTTCCATCTAAGAGTTAGTGGTTAGTCCCAAATCAATATCTGTGGTAACGGATGAAAGTGATGCTAATCTCATACAATAGTCTTGGCTTGTACCACCTACGAATTTGTGCGAACTGCTAAATGCTAATGCTAATGCTAATGCTAAGTCTTTATCAAAATCCAAAGGGTTAAATATTGGTGAAAACTTATAAGAAAGTACCTAATTAAAGGAATTCTGATAAAATTATACTGCTAAAAATTTAATCAAATCATTATTTACTTAATCAAAGCATTGTTCCGGGACGGATTTGCGATTCTGTAGAATGCAAACGTTTCCCCTTAAACTAATTCCCTTTTCTGCAGTGTATTTTCAATGCGCATGCTCCTGCGGCTCTGGCGTCCATTTTTTAAAACAGATTGATATGGGACAGGACAACCTTAGTAAGTTCCGTAAAGAATTCTTCCGGCAATTTGATCAGAAATTCTTTATTAAGGGATTTACTCCAAATAATCCTTTAGTAATATTTTCAGAAACTTCTACAGGAATTAATTCAGAAATTATTTTATTAATTTGTATCGAAATCGCAACACGAGATATTCCATTTATTCAAAAATGTATCCAGTAGATCATTTGGGATTTCATCTAGAAAATATTAGGGCGATGCTCTAGGAGTATCCGAACTTATTACAAAAGGAATTTCCAAAGTTTTGTAAAATAATGGTCGACATTCAATAGCATATATAAATATAAATTCAATAGTGAATTTTTAGAGGATTTCCTTTAGAAACTTTCGAAGAAATTTCTGGAAAAACTTACAAGGACTTTTCCGAAGGTATTCCTGGAAAATGTGCCCCTCGAGAAGCCCCCAGATTTTTTTTGGAGGAATTTATAAATGAATTATTGAAGGATTTTCCGAAGGAGAACTTGAGTGGATTTTCGAAAAGTATTCCTAAAGAAATTTATGAGAGAAATGCTGAAGGAATTTCCGAGGGAGTTTCTAAGCGGCCAATCTCCTCCTGGATTTCCTGGAGATTCGGAGCCGGTAAAAATTATGTCCTGCGCGCGTTCTACTTGCGATTTAGGTGTACTTCGTTGTGCTGCCGCCACCTTTGGATCACCTCACGCTCGTTCGAAAGAAGGTTCCCGTTTATGTCCTTACACATATCAGGCTTGCTTCCACCTGGCAGCCACTTCAGTTTTATCTGTCAGCAAATTCCCATGTTGGTCGTTGCACATGACGGGAGATGGCGCTGTCTTTCTCCGCACGCCATTGACAGACTCATAAAACCTCCGCATATCGTTCTGCTCCATTTTTTCCTGCGCCTCACTAATAACTTGTTCTTCGTACTCTTGCTTCCTTGTACCGATCTCTATTCGATCGGGTACCCGACACCAACACCCGGCTTCTGGCAACGTTCTACTCGTCTGTCACTCTCTGACACTCCACATCAAACCAACCCGTCTTGGGTCGCCTCTGTGCAGTGCCTACTACTTCTCGTGCTGTTGTGCTCACCGCTCCATGGATCAACTCCCATAGATCGTTGATGTTGTCGCTAACGTTGATTGCAATTATCCGTTCGTCGAGGTTCTGGCGGCACATACCGATTCCGCCGACAATCGCTGGATGTTGTAACGCATCGTTCGCTGTGATCTTTCGTTCAATACAGTTGACAACCGTGATCGAATTTTACTGACATCGAGGTAGTGATCAGAGTTATTGTTCGGACCTCTGAATGTCTGCACATCGATAACATCCGAGAAATGGCGCCCATCCACCAGAACATGGTCTATCTGGTTGCAAGTTTCACCATTTGGGTGTTTCCAGGTGTGCTTTCGGATATTCTTTCGTGCAAAGTAGGTGCTACTAATGGCCATCCCTCTGGCAGCAGCTAAATTTACTAGCCGTAGGCCGTTGTCATTGGTAGCGGAGTGAAGGCTCTCCTTACCAATTATGGGACGGAAAAAGTCCTCTCTACCGACCTGAGCGTTAGCGTTTCCGATAACAATTTTCACGTCATGCTTTGGGCAATCTCCATAGGCTTTATCAAGACATTCATAGAACGTGTCCTTCACTACGTCGGATTTATCGTTTGTCGATGCGTAAACGTTGATTAGGCTGTGTGTGTCATCCTCTATCCCTCACCCAGCTGGGGGTGTTGGTCGAGTAGTACTACGAAAAATTTGATCATATCTCATGCTCCGTAATGGTGCCCTTTTCGTTATGAAGACTAGTGCTGTAAAAAGGAATCACTGCTGAAGCAAGAAGGGTGTCTTCAGGAAGTGTAGGGGATGAGGATGCACTAGCTAGCCATAACAGGTACAGCAAAACTTCACAAGGACGCCCTTATTCGTACTGACTACTCAGGGAGTAGAAGAAGGTCGAGAAGAACCACCGCTGCCAACTAAAGCGTGAACCGGATACCTGGGATTCCCACAATATCCGCGGTAATAGTAGCAAACGATGCCCTGTACGTATTTAGTTTGCAAATATATAATAGATACAAATGAGGTATCAAAAATATAATACAATTAACTCTCTAATTCCCAAGATCACCTTTAAACGGATGTTTTTAGTTTTTAAATAATTATAATTCATAATTCATTTTATCGACATTGAAGTCAATCAATGTGTATTTTAGAGTAACTTTAGTAACGTTTAGTAACGTTTTATTTTTATATTTTAGTATTCAAATTTGTATTACTTTGATGAGTGATATATTTGTGGTTTAGTATTCTTTCACAATTAATCCGATATCATAAAGAGCTTAGAAGATACATAATACTTTTGGTATGATACAAATTATGTCCAAGTATGACAAATTATTGCAACAAAATTCTAAAAGTTCAAAAACTGAATTTGACAAAAAGGAAGTAAAAATGGTTTTGAGCGAATACGGACATTTGGGTCTTAAAGGGTTAAAGGAAACAATTGGAACTTTCTCACCAGATTCAAGTTTTTTTTCTCCATCAATCAGCTGCACAATTCAGCAGGATACGCCAACAACGACGACCACAGAAACGATTTTTCCGGCGATTTGCAGTAGATGGTAGTATAAGTTAAGGAGTTCGTTTCAAGGGTTTGTCTTTTTTGTCATTTATTGCATAGGGGTCACAATGTACGGCGGTGTGGAATGGAATCAGCAATTGTTTCTCCTTCCGGACGCGAAATACTATTCTTATGCATCACTAAGAGCGAGAAAAAAACCGTAACAGTAAAATCTAGTGTCAACCGTTCGCGGCGAAGCCTACTCGATATCTTTCGCGTAAACGTTGATTGGGCTGTAATTGGCGAATTTGCCCCATATCATCAACACACAGATTCGTTCGCTAATGGGTTTCCACCGCATCACTCGCTTCATCTGCTTGCCCATCACTACGAAACCAACTCCATGCTCTGCTTTTCCGCCGCCGCTGTGATAGATGTTATACTTGAATGCAGTGTTGGTCGTGGGGTCCACGGCTCGGAATTCACATTCTCCGGATCTAGGCCATCGGACTTCTTGAATAGTGGCCACGTCCTTCTGCAGTTCACGAGCCAGAAGGCTCACTCGTCCAGGTTCATTTACCCTAGCAGCACACATATTCCACATAGGTTACTACAACTCATATGTGACCAGATTTAGTCACAATCAAGTTGCTGCAACCAGTTTTGTCGGACTTGTGCTGCTCGGGTAGGGTCCTGACATTCCAGGTACCGAGTTTCCAATCATAGTCCTTATTTCGTTGCCGGGTCGGTTGCCAAAAATAACGTTCTCTTTTTCTTCTATCTTCATTTTTCGTGGTATTTGCGGGGCTTCAGTAAGCTACCTTACCGGGGTCGCTTTACATACATCGCGCAGGTGGGGCTGGGAACAAGAAGGCTTGGCGCACAGCGAGCAAGCTGGATCGATTAGGTGGAGGATTATTTGCGGACCCTCCGCAGACTGCGTGGTTGGCGACGTGTAGCTATGGACCGAGCTGGATGGAAAAGACTTCTAAGCACTGCACAGGCCACTCCGGCCTTAGTCTGATAATAAAAAAAATCTGTAACCTAAGTTAGAAAAATATATTAGCTCTTTTAGTGGAATGTATTCAACCGTCTAAGACGAATTAAGTACTCTCCATTTAATTCCACCAGTTAATTTTCGTTATCTTTGCAGATACGTATTTCGACCACAACTGTGTGGTCGTCTTCAGTGTCTCGTACTTAAGTCGAGTAAGTCGAGTCAAGTACGAGACACTAAAGACGACCACACAGTTGTGGTCGAAATACGTATCTGCAAAGATAACGAAAATTAACTGGTGGAATTAAATGGAGAGTACTTAATTCGTCTTAGACGGTTGAACCTAAGTTAGTTATAGTTTGCTACAAATCAAAGGGGGCGTGTTGGACAGGGGCAGGCACTTTATGCCGTCATACCCTACAAGTGCGATAGACTTGTTTTCATGGCTTTCTATGATTCGAAGAGGTTTTCGGCTCTCTTTTATCGTTGTTCGTTATCTATTGAGAGAGTTGATTCAAAAGTATAAGGTGCCTGCCAGAGTAGACGCGTCTACGCGACACCGCGCGAAAATTGCACGCAAGGGAATAACAATCAAAAATAAGGAGCTGTCAAATCGAATGGACGCTTCGCTTCGCATCGCACTTCGCGTCTACTCTGGCCGCACCCTAAGGTGTCTGCCAGAGTAGACGCGTCTACGCGACGCGGCGCGAAAATTGCACACAAAGGAATAACAATCAATAATAAGGAGCTGTCAAATCGTATGGACGCTTCGCTTCGCACTTCGCGTCTACTCTGGCCGCACCCTAAGATTGCTAATGTCGTTCCTGTTCGCGTGACTAACATCTAGGTTACTTTGACCTGGCAGCCAAAGCACCGGTACTACAAGTGTCAAACCGATGATTGTGATGGAATTAAACATGCACTACAACATGATGCATAAATTATGTCCAATTGAAGCTTGTTGAAGCATAATTTGGCTTAATAATTTAAATGACTACAACGCCACTAGCGTTCTAGTACTTATACTTCTACTATTGAGAGCGATTTCTACAAACTCTGGTCACCGCTCAAGGATGATATGAAATAGTGTTTGTATTGGATCTCTTTGGTATGTTGTATTTAGCACGAGAACGTATGGTAAATAGATCGGGCATAACGGCCAGATTTAAGGCAATAACTCCTAGCAAAGAAAATGTTCAAACGAAGTGTTAGAGGAAGAAAAAGCTAATCAAACACATCAATGCAAAGTAATAGTCTTGGATCCATCATAACATATTGATAAAATATCAACTGATTCACGCTCGAAGCATAGGCATAGCTCGCTGCTCATTCACAAAAGCTATTCTATTTATGTGACGTTGGGGCAATTTCATCAGAAAGGCTTCGGAAGGAAAATGATCTAAATTCTTATAAGATACTATCGCACGTTTCATGGAAGATTTTCAATCTAGAACAAATTATCCGATTATTTTACCAATAATTAAAAATAGGTCATATTCTATAAATATTCATCCATCTCCATCTTCAACTTAGTTTGACGTAATCGCCACAATAGCATCAATAACAAATTTAGTAAAATTTCTCAACAAAACAAATCGCTCATAAATTTTCAATCGCATATTTTCCACATGCTAACTCACCTTAATGTCTCGGTCGGCGTATAGTATCGAGTATCTTTTATCCACATGGCAACTTGGAAACAATCCAAACTGTGTGTATGAGATGCTGCATACCATCATCTAGACCATGGCTCATTCCGTCATTCCATTTAATATGCAAACAAAGCCGAGTCACTCATAGTCCTAGATATCCACTTCCACGATGAAGACTAGCGAATGGCGATGAAGAAAATTCCTACCCAACGATTAATTATCCACTAATGATGTATGCGGTATTTCACTGTTATTGGTATAGCATCCTGCTACTGGCGCACATCCCGTAATGCACAGAAAATAAGATCGCCAGATCGTGCCGAACCACTTTACGCCCTAATATTATTCGCATCGCTTATTTTTCCCCCATCGCTTTTGCAAAACGCTCCTGCGCCATCCGGCACACGGTTTTCTTCCCCATTAGGTTTTAGCATTTTCCATGACTCTTATCGTACCACCATCCTATCCGTATGGCGACTACTATACTGGTGAGAAGACTCGCTTAGAAAACGGCACACAAAGCTTTCATCACTACTCCATCGTATAAATTCGTCGTCCCTCTGCACTAGCCCATTCTATGCCTAGTTCTTCTTGGCCCTTCTGGGGCAGCCGTGATTTTCACTCAACACTTTGCTTTCATTTCTATTGCCACTTGTATAGATAGCACTTTAGAATACTGACCTGGACACTATTCACACTTTGCCCCGGGCTCAAGAGCAGCACTTCAGCGGGTTCACCGAAATAAGTTTTCTCGCTTCTATTCCATCAAACCGCTGCATAAATAGCGCCGCCCACCTCACCGTAGGAACAATAATTTTTCAAACGTTTTCACACTATCCTCAATGAATCACACCAAGGAACGAACAATAAAATCCAAGTGAAAAATCACACCTTTGGATACAAACGGCAGCAAACGGAGCGAAAATTGATTTACTTGCACGGCGGTCGAGTGAAATTTTCGATATGGGACGTGCGCGAAAATTGCGAAAAACAAGGAACGTTACTTTTCCGATGCACTCACTCTCCCGGGGAAATTGGCCTTTGGTCTCTTGGAAAAACAGTTTTCCTCGCATACCACAAGAGCTCCAATCCGGTGAGTTCGATATTTTTGTTATCAGCAGCTAATGTTGTTTGGTCCAGCCAGGAATGTGCGAGAGAGAGAGCAGCTGAGAAGAGCGCACCTAATCGGCCAAACTCAGCCCAGCAGCCTGTTGATGTCGGTGACAAATTCAAGTGTGTGTTGCTTCTTGGCGAAAGCATGCGGCGTTGTATTTTCATAATTCAAGAGCTGTGAGAGATGACATGACAGCAGAGCAGGCGAAGAGTTGAGTTCTTGGACGAAGAAATTGTGTAACATAACTTTATTAGCTGACTCAGGGTTCAACTCAAAGGTCATAGAAGCTTTCATAGAAGCATAAAACTTCTAATGAAATGCATTTCATGAAATTGTGAATATAGGGTTAAAGCAGGCATTTTCGTCTTTTTCGTCATAGTTTTGAAAACCAATAAAAGGAGACACTTTTTGCCAAACTCATCCGTACTAAACCATAAGCTCAGGAGAAACGTTTATAACCGTACGATCCGTCCGCGCCTTCCGAAAGGATTAGCGGATGGTTTTAGCGCCACTCCTAATGGAGACCATCCACCTGTTTTAGGGTTGCTCGGCCTAAGACCTTTCAGGGGAAAGGGTTATTGTTTTCCAATAATGGAAGGAAAGCGCGAAGATCGGCAGGCTACAGGTATTCCAAATAAAAATTACTCCCCCTTCAAAACACAGATCGATCGTTAATCGAAAGAAAGACAACCTAGTCTAAAGCAGAATATCCGCTTACAGTCGTTATCATCATCGGTTGGCTATAAACAGCTCACCCCGATCAGATCTGAAAAAATGGAGAGTGTCCGTTGGTTGGATTCAGGGTCAACCTCCCCAGTAAAACAATCAAAAGAAAATGCTACAAAATAACGAAACCGGGTGACATGGAAACCTCCTCTACATTACCTCTTCTCGTTCCGGCGAACTAAACAAGTCGGATTGTCTGTGGACCCTATTGCTATTTATTCAAACTCATCAAACAATATACATATTCGCAGTTTAATTCATTGCTCTTTATTCTATCGTAGGCCTACATACTATCCATTCAAAACTCTCTCTCTCTCTTCACTTCTTCTGTTCGCTTCTATTCTTTCGTAATCTAATTATCTCCTATCACGTGCTTTTGTGCGGTGGGGCATTCACTTTCAGGGATCGGCTAATAGAAAAATAGCCTCTCACCGCCACGCATCACCAACCAAAATTGGGAGCAGGCAAATCCAAAATATTCTTAGCCAAGCGCGCTTGGCTGGTTTAATTTGCATGCATGCGTTTGTTCTACTCACGGACCATCTGTATTATTGTCGCCGTTGTAGCTCCACGACGGGGACGCTGCTATCGGTCGCTTGCTGGACGATGCTGTTGACCGGTCGAAGAACGGTGCGGTGCCGCAGGCTGCCTGATGAGCGGACGACGCCTACGCACGTGCTCCACGGACGGAGATGGCGACGCTTGCCATGTGCTTACGGGATGGTGGAGAAGGTGACGCTTACCTACGGCTCATCTAACACGATGCCGGTCTCTTACACCGCGGTCGCGGTGCGCGCTCTGTTGCGGTTCCTCCTTCTACGCTACGGTAGTCCTCATGCGCCGACGGCGCCTCGCCAACGAGATGTGGTCTTTACTGCTGCTGCGCTCTCGGTCGTCACCGACAGCGGGAAAACGGTTGCTGTTGCTGACTTACTTTGCCTTCGCCCTGCCTGGGCGCGAAATTGTCGGTCGCTGCCCCTTCCGGCAAAGTGGACCGCCGGGAAACTTCGAAGCTGCAGAGTGGGGTCAGGAGTGGTCACTGGTAAACGGGTGAGGTGACGGGCTTTCAGCACACCGGCCACGATTCTGAAGATTAAACGTGTTCGCCACGCTGTTACAAGCACATTCAAAGCACATTTAAAAGCACGTGATTTACCTGATTGTCGCTCCACACTCGCACATTTTCCTCAACCAGCACAGTTTTTAGCTAAACTAGGAACTAGTGAACGACTGTCTTTGCTATAACTAGGAGACTCGAATTAGTAAATTCAAAGAGGCTACCATGTCACTTGTCTACCTGTAATATCACCTCACGACGCGAAACTAAATCGGACAACTCCTGCCTCTTCCACAATCCAGATCAAAGTGAACGAGTCACAGTCAAGAATCCTCAGATTAAATGTAAGATTGTCCTAATTCTTAGCCTTCGGTTTTGACCTCACGAAGTCCCTAGATCGCATTTCCCCCTCCTAACGATCGAAGTGCAGGAAGCAATTAATCCATTCGGATCGCAGCCTACTTTGCCTGCCGATCTTTCCCGAAAATTATCAAAGAGGCTTTGTTGGGATTTTCCCCAGGTGGATGGTCACTACCCGACCCGTGACGTAATCGCACGCGGTCGCCACATGGTAGGCACGTTGATCTAGAACGTTCTGCGCGTTCTGCGAGCGTGAGAGAATAAAAGAGCTTTTGAAACGCGGTGTACTGGAATGGAATTATTTCATAGCTTTATACTATTTACAGGAAAATATTAATTAAACTACTTTCTATAATTACATGAATTCAAATTGCTTTGTTATAAATATTTACACGACTGTAGCGGACCGAATGGCCGTTACACGTTTTGCTATAGTGGAGTTCTAGCAAATGGACGTTGCTTTTGTTGGTTTTAGCCCCTACGACGATGGACGGAAATACCTGCCGTGTCCCTACCTCAGGATGCAATATTAATATCAGGGTGGCTCAAATTAGTATAGTAGTATACTTCAAATATTTTGATGGGCTTTGGGCGGAATTTCTGCCAAATCGGTCAACATTTGGGCAGTGCTAAACTCACCGAAAAGTTATAAGGGAAGAGGTGGTAAAATGAACAGTTTGCTAAATTAAGATTGAAACACTATTAAGGCGTAGGTATGTTGTTCAAGCATAAGTCTTCCTCGAAATATGATAAGGTACCTGAGCTAATATTTTGTTTTTGAGACCGGACAAATAGCTATTACTATCCAAAATATCAAACGAGGCCGTAAAAATAGGGTCTGATGTAATTTTCAACAATTTCTCCGTAAACTTTAATTCTTAATAAATTCATAACAATATTAGTTCAAACTGCAGCGGCAAATAGGACAACCTTCACAAAGATGATGTAGAGGTAAATAGTAATTTTTTTGGTTTGGAAGGTAAAGTGAGCACTTGTATCGAACTTACAGAAATTTATGATAAAAGTTGAGCAATTGTGAAGCGGAAGTTCAAGAAACAAACCATATCAAACAAACACGATAAAATTTTAACTATCTAAATAAAATTTCAAAACAACTGATATTCCAAATTTTCTTCTTTTTTTTCATTTTGATAATAAAGAGCTATTCAAAAGTTAAACCAAATTTTTCAAAAGGTTCTCGTAATCTTAATTGGCGCATTGATGTTACATGAAGAAGAAGAAGCAGAAAGATGATAATCGAAAAACTTTCCACGGGAAAGCATATGAAGAAGTTTTTAAAACTCTTCTAAAAAAATCTAAAAGCAATTTAATTAAAAACGGTAAGCAGTACGGGGTTGAACTACAGTTGGGAGCGTAATCAGTCAAGCGATAAATCAATTGAAAAAATCGTCAACCGATTTCAAATATGTATTACGAAATTTTTATTGCATTTTATGATGATGATGTCCATTTTAGCAAGGCACCTGCCGATAGCACTGGCAATATATGACAAACGATTTGATCATGATTATATTATTGTTCGTATTTCATCAAAATCCTGTATGAAGGGCCAACAATGGGTGGGGTGGTTCCATAAGCAGAGACACTTACGCGAATTCACGGGATGAATAGAGAATCTCCCTCTAGAAGAAAGTTAGTTAGCCCTCGTTTCCCAGATTGATCCAATAGATGGGGAGAAGAACCCGCCTTTTTATCCACGCGGTGTTAACAATAGGAAGTTGGCGATTCAACTCTTCCTATCCAAATCGCTTCAATCGGGTGCCCTGATGTTTTTTTTTGTTTGTTAATAATCATATGGTTTCAATAATTTGGTAAATATATACATGTTGGATTTCTTATCCAACGCGATATGGGAAGTCTTTCGGATCGCACACTTCAAACACTTGGATTGTTTTTACCGTTTATTGCTTAACGTTCGGAATAAACACTTGCAACAGGACCGTTCCTTTGCCTTCTCCAATCCAAAAACTGTCCTTCTCACCTCGTTTGCCAGCTTTTATAGTTGGGTGGGGTTTCATTGGAGAAGGCAAACCGGCTGGTGTGTGAATGGTTCACAAAATAGTACACCGATAAATTTTTTTGCAAAGTTGCTCAATATTGCGTGATTTGTCGAGAAATCATAAAACTTTTTTTACACGTATTTTCAAATTTTGAACTGAAAACTTTTTTTACACGGAACCCACCCGTGTATAAAAAGAATCGGATGTATAATATATAATGGAATTCTATCACCAAGTTTCAATTTGCATGTCCTGGATGAAAGAGGACCATTCTTCAACACCAGTTAGTTTTGGATTTATGCTGTCTTCAGAGATTGAAAGCCGATTATTCGGAAGATTGTTCATTCTGATTCAAAGATCGAAAAATAGACTTCTTGGTTTCTGAAAAGATGTAATAAAAAGACGGATGGCATCATAGATAATAACACGAGCTTTTTGATTAAAATGAATGTGTATAATAACGATGCCACTAGATGAAGTTAAAAAAGCCGTTAAAGAGCTGAAACACAATAAGGCTGCGGCGAAGGACCAGCTCCCGACTGAACTTCTCAAGCATGGCAGTGAGCAGCTTTATGAAGTTCTGCACCTAATAATGGGAAGACGAGGAAATGCCTGCTAGCTGGTTGGACGGCCTCATTTGCCCTCTCTTTAAGAAAGGACACAGACTGGAGTGCGCCAATTAACGAGGAATAACCCTCCTTAATTCGGCGTACAAAATTATGTCCCGTATTCTGTTCAACATATTGAAACCGCTTGAAGAGTCCTTCGTCGGCGAATGCCGTGCAAGTTTTCGTGAGGGCCGATCAACGACGGGTCAAATTTTTACCCTGAGACAAATCCTTGATAAATTCCGGGAGTACAACTTGCAGACACATCATCTGTTTATTGATTACAAGGCAGCGTACGATTCAGTGGAACGGAATGGATTATGGCAAATTATGCTTGAATATGGTTTTCCGGCGAAACTGATATGGCTGATTCGTATTACATTGGACGGATCGAAATCAAGTGTAAGGGTTGCGGATGAAATATCGACGTCATTTGTTACCTTAGATGGATTAAAGAAGGGTGATGCACTCTCGAGTCTACTGTTCAATATAGCGCTCGAGGGAGCGATTAGGAGAGCTGGTGTGCAAAGAAGCGGTACCATTATCACAAGATCGCATATGCTCTGGGATTTGCTGACAATATCGATATTATCAGGATTGATCGACGTGCCGTGGAAGAGGCTTTTGTGCCTTTTAAGAGGGAGACAGCGAGGATTGGACTCACGATCAATACCAGCAATACGAAGTACATGGTCGCTGGCAATTAAAGTGGGTTTGGTGGTAGCGAAATGGTGCTGGATGGTGAAAAAATTGAAGTGGTAGAAGAATTTGTGTATCTTGGAACATTAGTGACGTGCGATAATGATGTTACCCGCGAGGTGAAAAGGCGTATTGCAGCTGCAAATAGGGCTTATTACGGACTTCGTAACCAGCTGTATACTACTCTGATTCTTCCGGTGGCTTTTTACGGCCATGAGACATGGACGTTAAAGGAGGCTGATCGGAGAGCTTTCGTAGTGTTTGAGCGTAAGGTGCTGCGGACAATACTCGGCGGTAAACAGGAGAACGGTATCTGAATCACGAATTGTACCAGGTGTATAAAGGGCTGGATATTATTAAGCTTATACAACACGGCCGACTACGGTGGGCTGGTCACGTTGTTCGTATGCCGGAAGAACGTCAAGCGAAGATAATATTTAGTAGAGAACCCGGAAGAGCCCGCAGGCTTCGTGGAAGGCCGCGTACACGATGACTTTTTGCAGTTGAAGAGGACCTGAGGGCGTTCAATGTTCAGGGCGACTGGAAGCGATTGGCCCAGGATTGAGTCCACTGGAGAAAGATACTCCATTCGGCGTAGGTTCATCGAAGAGCTGTAGCCCAACAAGTATCAAGTAAGTAAATTAATGATGAAGGATTATTTCCATACTTAAAAAAAGCTCCTGGCTTTTTGGCAGCACGGTGGGCTGGAAGTTCTTGGGTCGAGGGTACATTTCTAACTTGGAATGGATTAGAATTGGATTTAAAATGGATTTGGATTGAACTTGCATTAGGTTTGGATTGGATTTGGAACGGATTTGGATTCAATATTGGATTTTGTTTGAATTAGATTTGGAATGAATTGAAATTGGATTGGATTTCGAATGAATTCGCATTGCATGTGGATTGAATTTAAAAAGGATTTGGATTAAGTTTCGATTGTATTTAGAATGGTTTTAAAATAGAACTTGAGTGGATTTGGAATAGATTAAAATTGCCTTCGGATTGTATTTGGAATGGATTTCATTGCATTTGGATTGGCTTTGAACAAATTTTGGATTGCATTTGGATTAGGTTTGGATTTATTCTATTGAATTAGTAATAGTGTTTCCCGATAACGTTTGACAGTTTTTACAGTTAATTTCGGTAATTTTAGATACTTTGAAACCATTCCTCCTGAACATGTTGGATTTCCAACGTGAGTGTGCAAATTTTTTTCCCATCTCTCGCGTTCCATTTTCGATAACTTTTGAACGTGAGCATCAATACTGATGAAACTTTCCCCATAGATTAAACAAACCTTCCGCAACGATTTATTTATTATCAGACTAAGGCCGGAGTGGCCTGTGCTGCACATAAAAGTCTTCTCCATTCAGCCCGGTCCATGGCTGCACGTCGCAAACCACGCAGTCTGCGGAGGGTCCGCAAATTGTCCTCCACCTGATCGATCCACCTTGCCCGCTGTGCACCTCGCCTTCTTGTTCCCGTCGGATCGTTGTCGAGAACCATTTTCACCGGATTACTGTCCGATATTTTGGCTACGTGCCCGGCCCACCACAGTCTTCCGATTTTCACGGTGTGAACGATGGATGATTCTCCCAACAGCTGATGCAACTCGTGGTTCATTCGCCTCCTCCACGTACCGTCCGCCATCCCCACCCCACCATAGATGGTACGCAACACTTTTCTTTCAAAAACTCCCAGTGCGCGTTGGTCCTCCACGAGCATCGTCCAGGTCTCGTGCCCGTAGAGAACTACCGGCCTTATAAGCGTTTTGTAGATAGTCAGTTTAGTACGGCGGCGAACTCTATTCGATCGGAGCGTCTTACGGAGTCCAAAGTACTTACGATTTCCAGCCACTATGCGCCTTCGAATTTCTCTGCTGGTATCGTTATCGGCGGTCAGTTTATCCGGAAATCCGTTTTCGTGCATTAGCTGCCATAGCTGGTCCCGATCGATTGTATCATATGCGGCTTTGAAGTCGATAAATAGATGATGTGTGGACACGTTGTATTCGCGGCATATCTGCAATACCTGACGTATGGCGAACACCTGGTCTGTGGTAGAGCGTTCACCCATAAATCCCGCCTGGTACTGCCTCACGAACTCTCTTGAAATTGGTGTTAGTCTGCGGCATAAAATTTGGGAGAGTACCTTGTAGGTGGCGTTCAGCAATGTGATTGCGCGGTAGTTGTTACAATCCAGCTTATCGCTCTTTTTGCAGATGGGACACACGACACCTTCCATCCACTCCTGCGGCAGAACCTCATCCTCCCAAACCTTGGTAATCACCCAGTGCAGCGTTCTAGCCAGTGCCTCACCACCGTGTTTAAACAGCTCTCCTGGTAGTTGGTCAACTCCAGGGGCTTTGTTGTTTTTCAGCCGGTCGATCTTCTCCTGGATTTCCTGGAGATTTGGAGCCGGAAGTCGCATGTCCTGCGCGCTCCTAGGTTCATTACCATACCGCCACCGTTGTCTGCCATATCGCGGTGCTCTTCGTAGTGCTGCCGCTACCTTTGGATCACCTCACGCTCGTTTGTAAGAAGGTTCCCGTTCATGTTCTTACACATATCGGGCTGTGGTACGTGGCCCTTACGTGAACGGTTCAACTTCTCATAGAACTTTCGTGCGTTATTAGCGCGGTACAGTTCCTCCGTCTCTTCACGGTCTCGATCTTCCTGCTGGCGCTTTTTCCTCTCCGTTTGTATCGTGCCTCGTTCGCCCTCGTGCGGTGTTGCAGCAATCTCGCCCATGCTGCATTCTTCTCCTCAACTAACTGCTCACATTCGCCGTTATACCAGTCGTTTCTCCGATCCGGAGCCACCGTGCCTGCATGCGCTGCATGCGGTGCTTCCAATGGCGGATCGAATATCTCTCCAGCCATCTTCAAGAGATGCTGCGCCTAGCTGCTCTTCCGTTGGGAGTGCCACTTCCAGCTGCTGCGCGTATTCTTGTGCTAGCCTACCGTATTGTAGCCGCCCAATGTTTAGCCGCGGCGGACGACTCCGACGCGTGTTGATCACCGTCGAGAGTTTTGAGCGCAGGCATACTGCAATGAGGTAGTGGTCGGATTCAATATTTGCACTGCGGTAAGTGCGTACGTTCGTGATGTCGGCGAAGAATTTACCGTCGATTAGAACGTGGTCGATTTGGTTTTCCGTTTCTTGATTAGGTGATTTCCATGTGGTCTTGTGGATATTCTTGCGGGGGAAGAAAGTGCTTCGGACTACCATTCCGCGGGAGGCTGCAAAGTTTATGCATCGTTGGCCGTTGTCGTTCGACACGGTATGCAGACTATCCGGTCCGATGACCGGTCTATACATTTCCTCCCTTCCTACCTGAGCGTTCATGTCACCGATGACGATTTTGACGTCCCGCAATAAGCATCCATCGTATGTCTGCTCCAGCTGTGCGTAGAATGCTTCTTTCTCGTCGTCGGATCTCCCTTCGTGTGGGCAGTGCACGTTGATGATGCTATAGTTGAAGAAACGGCCTTTTATCCTCAGCTTGCACATCCTTGCGTTGATTGGCTTCCGCAACGATGTGATGTATTTTACTTCTCGGTACGGCCACCAGAGGCGCCGCAGTAATTGGAAAGAAACGGCCAAACACTAAGTGGATCAAGCTTTACTCCTGGACGGCTGCGAAACTGATCAACCAGACCATATAGACTACAGGACTATTCACGACTTCCAAGCTTGCGATTATTGCCAGGTGAACGATGCTATTTCTCTCATCAGATGGGATACTAAGCTTATGAAAGGAACAGTGGATGAAATGCTTTCGATTTTTTACGATAGTCTCAACGCAGTCATATACAATCACGTGCCAAGGAAAGTTCTGATGTCGAATCCTGTTTCCAAGAAACCAGAGTTAAGAAATCTTCGAAATAGTCTGAGGAAAGCCCGCAAACGATTTTATCGCTAAGATCCAATAACGACAGAGAGATCGTTCGGGATATTGAAATTTCATATAAATCGCTATTATCATCGTCCTACTACAGGTACATCGATGAGATACAACAGAAGGTTAAGCAAGACCCGTCATTTTTTTTTTTGGATTCGTGAGCTAACGAAAGTCGACTAGCCGGATTCCATCTAATATATGCTATAGTTCAACCACGGCCAAAACTACTTCTGAAGCAGCTGATCTCTTTGCCGATTTTTTTTTTTTTTTGAAAATGTGTATAGCAAAGCGTCGCCAGTTCAACGTAGAAACTTTTTACACATGTTCCCAACTGCGATATTTTTGTGCCTGCTATTCATTTTACAACGAATGAAGTACTGGAAGCACTGTGTAATCTCGACGCCGACAAAGGCGCTGGTACAGATGGTATTCCGCCACTCTTCCTCAACACTTCAACACTTGCCCTTCCGATTACAAAAACTTTGATCGTTCGATACGCGATAAATCATTTCAGGCTGCATGGAAATCCGCAAGAATCACGCCGATCTACAAATCTGGGAATCGTAACAACGTATGCAACTACAGAGAAGTCTCTATTCTGAGCTGCTTAAGTAAAGTTTTTGAAAATTTGGTACACAAAGCTTTGTATGATGCAGCGTATCCGTTAATTTCAAACACCCAGCATGGATTCATGAAACATCGATCAACTTCTACCAATTTGATGAGCTACATCGCCGCGTTGTCACGAGAAGTTAAAGCACGACGTCAGGTAGATGCAGTATAGATAGACTCATGGGCGTAGCCAGGATTTCGAGAAAGGGGGGCAACTTTGTTGGTCTTCTAAATCGTAGTTTTATAGTAGTTTTATAAAAACACATGAATATTAACACATGAAATTAAATCGAAACAATAATGGATTTAAAAATGCGTGATTTATTGCTCATCAGATATTTTTAAATAAAGTGAGAAACATATTAACGAACTTAGTATTCAGAAAGAATATAAAATCGACTATAACAATTATTATAAAAATCCTGCATTCTTCCATAAGTTTAAGAAAACTAGAACCATGCATCTGACTTTCAAAACAAATCCTCTCTGAAATAATATTTATCCCTAGCCAAGGTCACGGGGGTTGACGGTACTGAAGATAATATTCATCTGTGTATTATATCACATTTGGAGCACTTCAGTGCGCCTCTAACGATTCACAGTGGATCGGCTGCTTTGCAGACTGAGCCCCTGATCGTATTTGTCCCGGCATACTTATCAGGTATAGCTCTTTACATGGAGGATCCGCTAGGGCTCATTAGCACTCTCCAAGGGGTCGGGAAATTAATCAATTTCTCGTCAACTGGAAGTAGCGAAGCCAACGCGTGGCCATAGGTAGGATAGGATAGGTTGTAATACAGATTGAAATTGAGAAGCCATGAATCACAATAGATCATTCTTGTATTTTAGAGACATTCAATTTTCAAAATGTTTTCAATTGGGAGTTTAGACTTATCAGGTTTTACATCAGGTTGAAAAATTCAAAATAGTAATGTCGATGCATTATGCAATTAAATGAATAGAAAATAGCTTAATGATAGGAATCCGAATTTATGTTTCTCCATTACAATGAATATTTCTTGCATAAACTTTGTATTGGTTCTGATGACAATTCTTAACATCATAGCAAACCAGACATCAGCCAAGAAAAAACGTAGGATTAAAAAATTAGATTGATCATAAAATGAAATAATAATATTGAACATTTTAGATTCAGTTATTAAACAGAATTTTTTTTAAATTTTTGTTTGAGAAATTGTTTAGAGTAGCCAAGGTAGAAGATTACTGTACTATTGGATAGAGAAATATTGAATTGAAATTCTGAGATGGAAGAAAGACAGAATTAAAAGAGTAGAGATTGAAATATAAAAAAGAAAAAGAGATTGATAAAAAGGAGAAAGCAGATATTGATAGATAGAGGAAGGACATAGGATTTGTAAGTAAATACTCAACAATTCTTTTGTAGTCTTATACATACTGTATCTAACAATGACTAAAACACTAATAAGACAAAGTTATATAAGACGTTTATGTTGAAACATAACAGAAAACCGAGAACAACACAATGACAATAATAGATCTCAAATATAGAAGACAAGTAGTGTTTTACATTAATTATAAAATTCACAATAATAGAAATAATCAACGCCTAATTTACATTTTGACTAGACTTTGTCCTATGTGACTGTCTTGACTGACAAAACCACATTCCTGAAAGTTTTCAAGAAGATTATGTTAGCTGATTCCCACAGTCCGGTGTTCATTTGGTCAAAGTAGACTAGTTCTTTCGGTATAATCACTTGTCAATTTTCAAAAACCCACCCCGATCATAGCAATTCAAAGGGGCAAAAAAAATCCTCTCTGAAATAATATCTATATATATAGCGATTTTTCTGGAAACCCTATATCGAACATGGTCACCCTAATAAAAAAATAAAAAAATACGGGTCTAATTATTTTCGATGAAGAACATACCAAGCGATTTTGAGCAAAATTGGACAACTTTTTTTTCAACTCTATTCTTTTCCCGTGGAATCGCTGTATATACAGGGGATGGACAAAATAATTAGGATAGGCAAATTTTAGGTAAAATTAGATGAGTTGTAACTACCTAAATTATCATCCGATTTTGACAATTCAGGCATGCCCGAACTAGAAAATTAATGCAGTTTGACGGTATGTCCATGGAACCGACTATGGCCACCGGATTCCGGAGATATTCCGGATTTTTCGGAGGTAGGTTCAAAACCGTAAATTTGAGGTGGATATTAGGAGAAGTTGTGGTTAAAAATTGAACAATATTAGTAACCACAAATGAAGTAGGGCTCTTGCTGATTGGAACCATACATTGAGATTTGGAATCGGACCAGAATCAAGTGAGATATGGCCATTTCTTTAAAATCGGTTCCGATCGATACTTATCAAAGGGGTCAGGCCACAATTTCATTTGAATCTCGCTTTTTGATAGATCGACCACTATGATTTTATTCTAGAAGGGCTCTAATGTGTCCAGAATGAAAAACCAATTGAATAAACGAATCCTGGAGTCGCTGGGATGTCCCCGGGGAACCTGTGAATGGGGACATTTAAGTTTTAGCACCAAAATCAGTCATTCGACGGCTCTTTTTTCATGGTTTTTGATCAGGAAGCGAAGTATGAATAGAAAATGGTCCAATGACGGCTCTGACCGCTTCCAGGATCTACAGATTGGCCCCGGGGAACCCGTGGAAGGGGACATTTTAGTTTTACCACCAAAACCAGTCATTCGACGGCTCTTTTTTCATGGTTTTCGATCAGGAAGCTAAGTATGTATATAAAATGGTCCATTGATGACTCTGACCGCTTCCAGGATCTACGGATTGGCCCCGGGGAACCTGTGGAAGGGGACATTTTAGTTTTACCACCAAAACCAGTAATTCGACGGCTTTTTTTTATGGTTTTCGATCAGGAAGCGAAGTATCAATATAAAGTGGTCCATTGACGGTTCTGATTGCTTCCAGGACCTACTGCTTGCCTCCGAGGAACCTGTGGAAGAGGACATTTAATTTTTAGCACCAAAACCAGTCATTCCACGGCTCTTTTTTCCGGGGAACCTGTTGAAGGGGATATTTTAGTTTTAGCATCAAACCCAGTCATTCGAAGGCTCTTTTTTCATGAATTTCGACCAGGAAGCGAAATATGAATTAAAAATGACCATTGACGGCTCTGACCGGTTCCAGGACCTACTGATTGCCTTCGAGGATTCTGTGAATGAGGACATTTTAGTTTTAGCACTAAAACCAGCCATTCGATTTTTGATCTGGAAGCGAAGTATGAATGTAAAATGATCCATTGACGGCTCTGACCGCTTCCAAGACCCACGGATTGCTCCTGGAGAATCTGTGTAAGGGGACATTTTAGTTTAGGCATCATAACCAGTCATTCGACGTCTCTTTTCTAGTGGTTTAGATTAGGAATCGAGAAATGAATATAAAAGGGAGCATTGTGCGCTCTGACCGCTTTCTGGACCTACGGATAGCTCACGGGGAACCTGCCTACTTCATACTTCGCTTCCTGATCCAAAGCCAAGAAATGGTCCATTTCTTGTTCATACTTCACATTCTGATTGAAATCCATGAAAAAAGAGCCGTCCAATGATTGGTTTTTGTGATAAAACTAAAATGTCCCCTTCCACAGTTCCCCGGGGGCAATCCGTAAGTCCTAGAAGCGGTCAGATCCATTAATGGTCCAATTTATACTCATACTTCGCTTTCTGATCAAAAATCACGAAAAAAGCCGTCGAGATATTGATTTTGGTGCTGCAACTTGAATGTTCCTTTCTACTGGTTTTCCGGGGGGAAATTGTAGGTCCTGAGAGCGGTCAGAGTCATCAATGGTCAATTTTATATTAATACTTTGCTTATATTGAAGAAGAGCTGTCGAATGATTGATTTTGGTGTAAAAACTAAAATGTCCCCTTCCACAGGTTCCTCGTGGGCAACCAGTAGGTCCTGGAAGCGGTCAAAGCTGTCAATGGTCCTTTTATATTTATACTTAAGAGCCGTCGAATAACTAATTTTAGTGCTAAAACTTATATGTTCCCTTCCACAGGTTCCCTGGGGGCAATCCTTGGGTCCTGGAAGCGGTCAGAGCCGTCAATGATCCATTTTATTTTCGTACTTCGCTTCCTGATCGATAACCATGAATGAAGAGCTGTCGAATGGCTGGTTTTGGTGCTAAAACTAAAATGTCCCCTTCCACAGGTTCCTCGGGGCCAATCCGTAGATCCTGGAATCGGTCAGAGCCGACAATGGACCATTTTATATTCATACTTCGCTTCCTGATCGAAAACCATGAAAAAAGAGCCGACGAACGACTGGTTTTGGTGGTAAAACTAAAATGTCCACTTCCACAGGTTCCCCGGGGCCAATCCGTAGGTCCTGGAAGCGATCAGAACCGTAAATTGATTATTTTATATTCATACTTCGCTTCCTGATCGAAAACCTTGAAAAAAGAGCCGTCGAACGACTGGTTTTGATGGTAAAACTAAAATTTCTCCTTCAACAGCTTCCCCGGGGCTAATCCGTAGATCCTGGAAGCGGTCAGAGTCATCAATGGACCATTTTATATTCATACTTCGCTTCCTGATCGAAAACCATGAAAAAAGAGCCGTCGAATGACTGGTTTTGGTGGTAAAACTAAAATGTCCCCAACAGGTTCCCCGAGGCCAATCCGTAGATCCTGGAAGCCGTCAGAGCCGCCAATGGACCATTTTCTAATCATACTTCGTTTCCTGATCGAAAACCATGAAAAAGGAGCCGTCGAATGTCTGATTTTGGTGCTAAAACTTAAATGTCCCCATTCACAGGTTCCCCGGGGACATCCCAGCGACTCCAGGATCCGTTTATTCATTTGTTTTTTCATTCTGGACACATTAGAGCCCTTCTAGAATAAAATCATAGTGGCCGATCTATCAAAATGCGAGATTCAAATAAAGTTGTGGCCTGACCCCTTTGATAAGTATCGATCGGAACCGTTTTTAAAGAAATGGCCATATCTCACTTGATTCTGGTCCGATTCCAAATCTCAATGTATGGTTCCAATCAGCAAGAGCCCTACTTCATTTGTGGTTACTAATATTATTCAATTTTTAACCACAACTTCTCCTAATATCCACCTCAAATTTACGGTTTTGAACCTACCTCCGAAAAATCCGGAATATCTCCGGAATCCGGTGGCCATAGTCGGTTCCATGGACATACCGTCAAACTGCATTAATTTCCTAGTTCGGGCATGCCTGAAATGTCAAAATCGGGTGATAACTAAGATAGTTACAACACATCTAATTTTACACAAAATTTGCCTATCCTAATTATTTTGTCCATCCCCTGTATAAAACAAAGTTGGCATTAGTACGACCGCGCATCACTCAAGAATAGACAACCCAATTTTTGCTGATTTATATCCTTTTTCTTCTTCTATTTACGAGGAAAAATGTTAAGATGAAATGAAATACTTTAAAGATCAATGCCCAATCTTTTCGTTGAAATGGTTTTTCGTACAGTTTTGCATGATTTTTTTCAATTTTGATCATCTCTTCTTCTTCAAAGATGGCATTCGTACAACCGCGCATCACTCAAGAAAAGACAACCCAATTTTTGCTAATTTATATCCCATTTCTTCTTCTATTTACGAGGAAAAATGTTAAGATGAAATGGAATACTTTAAAGATCAATGCCCAATCTTTTCGTGGAAATGGTTTTTCGTACAGTTTTGCATGATTTTTTTCAATTTTGATCATCTATATGTATATATATATATAAAACAAAGTTGGCCGCGCGTGGCTCAAGAATAGACTGCTTAATTTTTGCTAATTTATATCCCTTCCTTTTTGAAAAAAAATGACAATCGAAATAAAATCTCTCCGAAGGAATGGTTTGTCGTGCATTTTGTATGATAATTTCAAATCATGTCATCTAAGTTGACATTATCATCAGATAACGGAAAGATCGATTTTTGTTAATTTTGGTTTGGCTACTAAATTAATTCGAAAAGTGTCATGATAAAATAATGTCAAAAACAGGAAAAATTATTTAGAAAAACCGGTTTGTTTTTTAGATAAATTGTGTACGTAAAAAAATATATCAGCAAAATGATCAGTTTTGGGCGAGACAAAGTTCGCCGGGTCAGCTAGTTTATTATAAAATAGGCAGAAAAATCAATATGCAAGCTTTCTCCAGGAATTCCTTTGACAATTGCTCCTGGGATTCTATCCGAAATTCTATTAGGGATTCTCTAGGAATGCCTCCAGTAACTTCTTCGGCAGTGTCTTCAGGAATTCCACCATTAATTTTGCCGGGAATTGATCCGAAAATTCCACCATTATTTACTCCAAGAAAATCTTCACGAACTTCTTTATAAGTTCTGCAGAATTCCCTGTAATAATTTAAATAATTTCGTGCTGTTTCCCATAATTTTTAGGAATAAGAATATTCCGGAAGAATTCCGCAGAATTGCCAGTAAACATTCCTGAGAATTTCACGAAAAATCTTCGAATTTCTTGTGTAAATTCCATAAAATAATTGTTTCGAATAATTTCTTGTGAAAATTTAAAAGAATTTCTCCAGGAATTCCACTGCAAATTTATACAGAAATTATACCGAAAATGAAATCAACAATGGAATTTTCGGAGGAATTCCTAGATTAATTTGCAATGAAATCCTGAAATAATTCCGGTGGAAACTTCAAGATTTCCACTAGTAGATCCTCCAGGAGTTTCTCCGAAAATTCTTCCTGGAATTCTTCCAGGAGTTCCACCGGCATTTCGACCAAGAATTTCTTTAGGATTTCCTTCAAGAATAAGTCCGGTAGTTCTATCGGCAGTTCCTCTGAAAATTCTTCCGGGAATTTCGGCAAAATTGGAATTTATTTAGGCTTCTTCAGGAATTTATATAGATTTTCCACCAGAAGCTCCTCCGAGAATTTCTCTGCGAGCTCCTCAGTGAATTCTCCGGGAGGTCCTCTGATGATGGTCCAGCTACAAACCCCAACAAAAGTTCCAGCTAGACGAGATTTGTCTATAAGATGAATTCTCTTGTTTCCGAGAATGCTTCTGGTAGTTTCCCCGGGGTTCCTTTGGAAATTCTCCCGGGAATTTCTTCAGAAATTCTTCCAGAAAATTCCTTCGAGAGTTCCTCCGGGAATTCCACCAGCAATTCATCCGGGAGTTTCTCCGGAAATTCCTCCGGGAGTTCCACCAGAAGCTATTCCAGGAAATTATTCAGGCTTTTTTCAGGAAATCATTTAGGTTTTCTTCAGAAATTAAGCTGGAAATTCCTCCCGAAGTTCTTCCGATAGTTTCTCTGGGAGCTCATCCGGGAGGTCCTCTAGGAATTCTTCTAGGAGTTCCTCCCGAGATTCCTCCGGGAGTTCTTACGGGAGATCTTACGGGAGCTCCCTCCCAGAGTAATTTCCGGAGGAACTCCCGGGGGATTTTCTATAGGAATTTCCGGAGAAATTATCAAAGGAATTGTCGGAGGAACTGCCGGTGGAACTTCTGGAGAAATTTATTGAAGAACTACAGGAATAATTTCCGGAGGAAATCCTGGAGGAACTCTTGTAAGAGTTCTAGGATGAACTCCCAAAGGAACTTCCGTAAGAATTCCAGGAGGAACTCCTGGAAGAACTCTTAAAAGAACCTTCCGGAGGAATTCCCGTAAGAACTCCCAGAGAAATTCTCCGAGGAACTTCTGGAGGAATTTGTAGATAAATGCCTAAAGAAATGCTAAATGAATTCCTGGAAGAAATCCTGATTGAATTCCCGAAGGAACTACTGGTGGAGCTTCAGAGAAACATCCGGTGGAATACCCTAGAGGAAGAGAAAAAATATTTCTGAAGGAACTTCCGAAATCCCATTTCCCGTGAAATTCCCGCCAAATATCGTCCAGGAATTCCCTGTAAAGTTCCTGGAGGTATTAACGGAGAATTTCTTGGAAAAACTCCTGGAAGAACTCCCGGAGGAACTCCCACAAGCACTTCCGGAGGAATTCCCACAAGGAAGTCCTGAAATATTTTTTGGAGAAGTTCCTAAAGGATTTTCCGAAAAAATATCTGAAGGAATTCCCAGAAAAATACCAGGAGAAATTAATGCAGAAATTCCCAGATGAAATCCTGAAAGTATTCCCAGATGAATTGCGGATTGTTGCGAAGAAATTACTGGAAGAACTCTTGGCAGATATCCGAGTAAATTCCGAGTGAAATCCGGAAGGAATTCTAGTACACTTCCGCGAAAAATCTCCCGGAGAAATTCCTGAAGGAATTCCTGGAGAAGTACCTGAAGAAACTAAAAAAATACCTGTAAGAATTTCTGGGGAAATACTTGGACGAATTCCAGGAGAAATTAATGAAAATATTTCTTATATTTCCCAGGGGAGCTTCTAGAAGGATTTCAAGGAGAACTTTTGAGCCCGAAATGTTTCGAGTTGTTTTGAACTTTCATATATTATGGATCCTGGATGCCCTAATAAGTTTTGGGAATCTTTTGAATTTCAACCACCTATTTCTGTATATGATTGGATCGTAAAGTGCACATGTTTGAGGGAATTCATTTCAGTACCCGTTCAATCTTTCCACAATTTAGGGGGGGCGACGCCCTCCCCCTGCCCCCCTTGGCTACGCCTTTGGATAGACTTTGCAAAAGCCTTCGACACCGTTCCACACATTTTGATGGTCGATAAAATGAAGCGCCTGGGATATCCCGAATGGATCACTGATTGGATTTACTCCTACTTAACGTCTCGCAAAGCATTAGTGGTAGTCAACAACTGCCGTTCTCGGTCGATCTCAATAGCTTCAGTGTGTTGGGGCCATTGTTGCTTAGCATATTCGCGAACGACTTGAACACGATGATATCCTCGTCTAAACTCTCCTTCGCTGACGACTTCAAATTTTACCGAGTTATCTTCAGCATATCCGATTGAGAAGCAATGCAGGAAGATATCGACAACATGCTTTTATGGTGTGACGGCATGCGAGTCAACAATAAAAAATGCATCGTCATATCATTTTCAAGGAAAGACAGTCCTTTGCACCACGAGTACTCCATGGGAAACGTCATACTAAATCGTGCACAATCCACTTGTGATCTAGGAGTAACTATGGACTCTAAGCTCAGGTTTACGGATCACATAGGGATAATAACTGCTAAAGCCTATTCCATACTAGGGTTCATTCGTCGCCATGCTTCTAGCTTTACCGATACATACGCATTAAAAACGCTTGACTGCTCACTAACTGTACGAATATTCTGCCCCCATATGGTGTCCTTATCAAACAACGCATGTACTCGCAATTGAACGGGTGCCAAAAAAAGTTCATCCGCTTTACATTGAGGGAACTTCCTTGGAGGAATCCATCAAATCTGCCACCTTACCCGGATCGGTGTCAGTTGATTAAACTGGAGACACTCTAACTTTCACCTACTCAGTGACTGAGTAAAATTGTATTACCATCTCTTTTCTTCTCACGGAAATTTTACTCAATTTCCGTCAAAAGCAGGATTACTCATAGTTTTGAGTTGTCCTGCTTTTGGCGGAAATTGAGTAAAATTTCCGTGAGATAGAAAGAGAGAGCAATACAATTTTACTCAGTCACTGAGTAGGTGAAAGTTAGCGTGGATACTTTTAACGAGACGAATTAACCTGCATCGAGTTATTGTGTAGAGTAGAGTGGGGCAAGAGTACGCACTTAGTTTTCAATCGATCATGTGGCCCTTATGAAGCAAGCTTCTGCATATCAAATCAGTGTCGATGATTCATATACTCTTCCTTTATGTTACCCAGTGCAAAAAATATTGAAATTATTGAGATTCGTTTTAATAGAACCCTTATTGCAAGACAAGTGAAAAACGCACTCTTACCCCACCGGTGGGGTAAAAGTGCGCATCGGGTGGGGTAAGAGTGCGTATTTATCCAATCATGTGCTTTAAGTATATATTAACACAAATAAGAGTTAATAACATTTAATTGATGTTTAATTAGCATATATTAGGGAATGTTTAAAGATTACGTAACTCTTAAAGGGGGAGGAGGTCCTAAAAATGTGCACTTTCATACGAAAAACCATTTTTTTTTATATATACAAAAAACTACAGAGGTAAAAATATATATCAGGTTTCGCGTGGCGTATACAAAGGCATTTTCCTTAAAGAAAGTCCACCAATCACGTAACGTAAAATTTGGCTATTTCATAACCCCCCCCCCCCCCCCTATCTTACACTATTTGTATGAATCCTCTAACAATTATATGGATCGTCACACATCTCACAACCCCTCCCAGCTAAACGTTCCGTAATTTATGAATGCTTCTTTTCATTAAATGAAATTATCATTTAGATGAAATTGTGTTTTCGTACTATGTTTAGGTGTACAACAAGTCCTAATACAATTTCATTATTTCGCTTCAGTGCTTTGTCCTTTCTAACACCGAATTACTTCAACTTATCCTAAAAACTTGTGATAATGTCCCTTTTTTCTTAGTTGTGAATCTTTACGCTTTGGAAGAAGTCTTATTTCGGCCATAGACACGGGTTTGACATCATAACTTGAAGATTCATATGCGTACTCTTGCCCTACCGGTTCCTGCGTACTTTTACCCCACAGTCCCAAAAATTATTCAAGTAATGGTTTTGACTTCTTGGAAAACCATCCGGATTGGTGTTCTGTACCATAAAGTACTCTATACAATAGGTTATCGAAATGGTATAATGTTCACCTGATTGAATGTATATATGGTAATGAAATACTAGTTGCGGAAATCCAATTATTTTTAGCAAAATGACCAAAAAGTTATCTAAATCCATATCTCCCTTGTTGTTTATTCAAATCGTTTACAATTACACATGATAATAGTTGGCCAGAATACCTGTCAAACTGATGCAGTGCTGCTAGTTTATCTTTTTTTATTACTTAAAAAAATCGAAAACGTACTCTTACCCCACGCGCACTCTTGCCCCACTCTACTCTATCCGGAATAAATTTATACCGCTTTTTATACCGAAGTTGGATTTTTCTCCAGTTACAGGCAACTTTCCCAACTTCGGAAGTAGTGCACTGGATTCGCCTAAAGATGCGCTAAACTACGCATCAATTAGTTTGACAAATAAAACTTCGGAAGAAAGTTCGGTTCGGAAGTCCCGACTTCCGAATTCTAACTTGGTGCTACGCCGACAATAGTTCAATCAAAGTTAATTGCCTATTTCCGGGGATTAATTTACAATGTTGTGAAAACTCATATGTGAATATGTACATTATGTGTTGGATATTGATTTGGAAAATGTATTGGAGGTAACCACTTTCCCTTCAATGACCCTACAGTACGCTAGACTGGTGCTTTAACCAACTAAGCTACGAAGGACCTCCGTCAGCCTTCGCAACCTAGCGGCTACTGAACGAGCTCGAGATTCCCAAATTGGTCGCATAGTCAAATCACTCGCAATCCATTTCTCAAGCCAACACTTCCACATGTGTATAGTACACGTTCACATTAGAGGAGCTAAATACTCTCGAAAACATCCTAGACAGGGACGAGAATCGAACTCGCCATCTCCGGATTGGCAATCCTACGCCTTTGCTCGCAAGGCGACTGGAGGCCACCGTGATTTGATGCTTGCACTAAAATGCTGCGATTTCATGCTTGCAATAAAAGTTATTAAGGAAATAGTGAATCGTGGGAAATTCAATTTAATATGTAAAAAAATATCATCAACCATTATTGTTTTCATAAAAACCTTGTTCTCAACATGAATGACACATGCGCATTGAAATTACATCCACATTAGCTAAAAAAATTGGGAGGATTATTCAAATAGCAAATGCAATGGCTTCAGCAACGGGAGCTTCTGCTTCTTCAGTGGCTCTATTTTCCAACTGTAACTTGACCTGCATTTCAACTTGATATTCTATTAGCATTTCCTCAGTAATTAATTGAAAGCTTCTCTATGCCCGCTATTGCATGAGCATTTAGAGTGATTCAAATTTTGACTTTTTCGCTCCCCTATGCTTAAACGATGACATTTGCTGTTTTATTAATCCTCCTAAATTTTTAGCTGATTTGGATGTAACTAGACTGAGCACGAGCAATTTGAAGTTTGTATGAAAATTACTATGAAAACAGTCACTTTCGTGAAAAACCGTTCCATAACGTTACTCATTAAGTTCAAAAAATATACGACTTTATTGGCAACATAGAAAATGTTGCAATGAAACTGGTCGTCTTTGTTGCGAAACGATTCTGTGCTTCTAAGAAAAGTAATTGGGGAAATACTGAATCGTGGTAAATTCAATTTAACACGTAAAAGAATAACATCAATATCAATAATGAGCATTTTTGTTTTCTTTATAACTTCGTTTACAAAAGTCAGATCACTTCGCAACAACAACTGTCCTATAACTAAGGAAGTATTCTATGAAGTCATCGGGTCGATTACATTTGAATATTTGATGGCTTGCAACACGGAACGGTCTTTTGCTTAAGTGACGATTTCTATAGTAATATCCATACAAACTTCAAACTGCTCGTGCTCAGTCTAGTTACATCCAAATCAGCTAAAAATTTAGGAGGATTAATAAAACAGAAAATGTCATCGTTTAAGCATAGGGGAGCGAAAAAGTCAAAATTTGAATCACTCTAAGGGAAGATCCATTAATTACGTAACGTAAAAATTGGGCATTTTCAACCCCCCCTCCCCCTTTGTCACACTTTTTGTATGAAACATCTGAAAATTTTGTATGAATCGTCACACTTCGCTTAACCCCCCCTCCCCCTCTAAGCGTTACGTAATTTATGGACGCTCCCTAATGAGCATGTATCTTGTGTGGCAAATACAATGGATATGCTATGCCCAGGGAATCGAAAATATTTGCCATCCGAAAACCATCCGAAAGACCGGACCGAGAATCAAACTTGCGATCTCCCGATTGACAATCCTACGCCTTTGCTCGCAAGGCTATTGGAGACCAGGGGAACAAAAAAGTCAAAACTTGAATCACTCTAGTATTCATACTGGCCACATGCTATGAAAATACTAAAATGTGCAATTATGTACAAACCTAATAATTAATGCTCAATAAACACTAATGAATATAATCGATTGAATGGCGGGAAGAACATTGCTAAGCTACGAGGCAGTACCTACTGTCCCGACTGAGAAACAAAATACCAGTAGAAGAAAAATAAGATTAGTCTCTGTACAAACCTTGTATGTCTGACACAGGTATTTAACATAACCTATCCCCACAAGCTTGTCATAAAAACCAACACGCTAATGTGCAGCTGATAAGACAATCGTAGTATAGTTCCTGATATGTCTAAGTTGGCACTACGTATTATGTCTTCAATGCAACAGACTGAGTTGTGAGTATGATTAACTTCTAGTAAAATAGTAAAACTGATAAGACTAGCACAATTGATTACACTAACGACAGAGACTTTGATTTAACCTTAACCTCTGGTTCAAGTCACCTTCGCAACAATGCGTAAATGGGTACTTACTTCATCATATGGCAACAAAATAACTAGAGGATGAAGTACAATGCTGTCGGTGTTACTAAGGTAATATTCGTATTATGTACCTACGTACAATCGTGCACAATACGAAAAAAATAATTCGCAGGTTATGTAAAAGTTACATAATTCGTATGCCTAGCACATATTCAGCTTGAATCACTCTTATTGCAATAATAAATTCTCTGACTTTCGTGTATGAAACAATGCCGATGAAAGAAGAAAAGAATTTGCTTGTCAATGAGCGTTATTAACAGCCAGTAAATTAAAACGATCGAAGTAAAATGCTACTCGGACAAAATAGCACCCAGGCAAAGAGTGATACATCTGATCGCATTATCCATAGCAAATGTAAAAAGAACAACAATTGCGGCGATTAAAGCGTCATCTGTACACATCCCACACCCACCGGCAAAAATATTTATTCATCATATTTTCATATTTGAGCAGCGTTCTTTCATGTGTAATCATGTGATTTATCAACTGATGATATGCAGCGCTTCATCAGTAGTATTATGAGAGCAGCGATTCTCACACCCAGACCCAGTAGTGCGGAAATCAATGGAGCACATGGTATAAACAAGTTGAACGATCGTCAGCTGTTGTTTCCAAGTCCGGCATCGATCGTTTGTTTATTCAATTGATCCCCCTTGGCTCGTTGACGCGTTCATCCCAAGGGAAGATGCTTCTGAGTGCACTCTTATGTGGGCCGATGCATGCTTGATACTATGAATGGTGGGGTTAGTGTCCTTTAGGTAAGAGTACCGACATCTGCTGCATTTGACAGGTCTTCTGCTCGTTTGGAACACGATTTTGCATGGAAATGACAAATGAATTTTGTTCCAATTCTGACAGTGTCGACACTTCGGGTTACATCCACTTTAGGTGGGGTGACCGTTGACTATAAAACGATGAAAATTTGACTTCTCAATGCTACATGTGTCTGGAAGGTCAATATTTTAAGACTAGGGAAATTGAGGACCTTTCCTCAGGGTTTTGTTCATACGTCGAAGGTCATTTGGCTGAATGGTCTTTAGAGTGATTCAAATTTCGACTTTTTTGTTTCCCGAACAAAAAAAAAAAACAAGTTTGAATCACTCTAATGGTTATGATGATGTGATGAGATGTGATGAGTGACTGAGAAGTCTGTTCTTCCTTTTTTCCATCTGTTTCTTTCTTCTTTTTTTCCTGTCTTCCTCCTTCTTTATTCTATTTGAATGCTTCTCCTTCTGCTTGCTTCCATCTTTTTTCTTCCTTCTTTAACACCATTTTAATTCTTCCATCTTCATTCTTCACTATTCCTTTTCGTTTTTGTCTTCTCGTATACTATGTAAACGTAAATGCTATAGATCAATTATCTGTGAAATCGAAGGTCGATTTATATTTGTTTTTTTTTTTATTTCCCTGAAATTTTGCATATCCATTCTTTATGATCAAAACCCTGATTAATCCACCTAGCGGTGTTGGTTCCTTTCTCGTGGAAAATATATATATATATATATATATATATATATATTATATATATATATATATATATATATATATATATATATATATATATATATATATATATATATATATATATATATATATATATATATATATATATATATATATATGAATGAGTAGTTTTTAGCGTGTTTTGGGCATAAAAAATAGTATTTTGGTCGTGATTTCTGATTCCATAGTCCGATGTGGCTAATTTTCAATAGCATCAATGGGATAGGATTCCCCGTCGAATAGAACTTGTTGCGAGTAATTCGGACAATGCTAAGTTCCAAAAAGTGCGTCTACAACATTTTTACACACAGATAGACACACACATACACACACAGGGGACAGCAGGGACCATATCCAAGGGCTTGACGACCCCTCCCCAGCTGTCTGTGAGTCAGGGAGAACTGCCTAGGGCGTGGTGAGATTTAGCAGTGGGCTCTGCTAAAATCCCTCCCAAAAAACCACAAGTGCCCGTAATCAGACTCTATCAAAGTGACTGTGTGCCGCTTCAAAAGCACAAGCCCAGGGAGTGCTACTGGCACATCAGGGTTGATACCAGTAAGACCCTGATTATGGCATACTGGTTGCGTGTATTGGTCTTGTATTTGGATATTGTTATATTGTGAAGCGAGGGCTGCCAGTCTGACATTCTACTCTCTTAGTAGGGCCGGGTGACACCGACTCGAAACGGCGAGTGGGCTAATGGCTAGGCTGTCTTCCGTACCATAAAACCGTGGCGGGCCTTGTAGCACGCTGCCCAATCCTGCCATCCAGTTTTGCCTACTGGGTGGGAGTAGGCTCAGATGCCCTTTCCTGACTTGCGCTGATCCGGCTCTAAACACGCAAGTGTCAACCCTCGCATGGCCTCCCTGCTTGCCGCAAGGCAGGCATAGATAACCATGGGATCACTAAAGGCGACTACTCCAGTAGGATTCGGCGGCAGCCGCAAGGGGGACCCATACAGCAATAAGCATTGAACGTAATCAATCTTTTGAGTTGGAGGTGACGAACCCCTTTGCCAAAAGGGGTCTAGCGAGGTCCCCTATTAAAGAGGGGGCGAGTGGAGTGGTGATGGGGAGTAGCCCTGCCTGCACGCCTGACGAGCCACTACCAGGGTTACGGGTGGTGGCCGAGCAACTCGATGAGATCATCGAGTTCGTAAGCGGCAGGCAGAACACCAACAAGGAGCTTAAGCAGAGCCTGTTGGTGCTACGGCAAGCTGTTCGTGTCGCAAGACAAGAACAGGACGCTTATATCAGGCGTGTAGCGGCAGCAGAGAAGGTAGCCAAAGGTACGCAGACCAAGGTCCTCTCCTCCCCTAGCGGTGTTACTGCGGTGAAAGAGGCGACCGCCCTTACGGCCAGTGAGGGCAAGAAAACGCCAAGTTCGAAGCGACCCAAACGCGCTACCATTAAGGCGAAGCGTCGCCTGGAAGGTGCACCGGAGCCTGAAGGGCGTGTGCCCAAGAAGGCAAAAGGCACTAGACAGGCACAAGTTGCTGAGCCACAAGCTGGCCCCAGCCAGCCATCGGTACTCGCCGAAGGGGATGCGAATCCTTGGCAACTGGTCAGTAGGGTCCGGAAGTCAAACACCCCTCGACCTACGAAGAAGGTGAGAGGCAGAGGCGAGACCTTGTTGGTGAAAACCGACAAGGACAAATACGCCGATGGCCTGAAATCGCTGCGAGTGGCCGATAGCCTATGTGCCAGGATGTGCGCAGCGTTAGACGTACCAAGAACGGTGAAATCCAGCGCAATCCAGCGGGGTGGCTTACAAAAAGCTTGTCCAGGAGGTCTTGGGTGACGGCGCTCAGGTCAGGTCGTTGGGTGCGGAAGTGACCCTCCAGTGTAAGCAGCTGGATGAGGTCACGACCGCGGAAGACGTCGTCTCTGCCGTCAAAGAGGGGGATTCTTTGGTACGCAGGTAGCCTATCTCAGACTACCGATGGCTGACGCCAAAAAGGTCACTGAGAAAGGGAAGCTGAAGATCGGCTGGTCAGTATGCCCAGTAAGCGTGCTCCAGCCACCTTCAGTGGACAGGTGCTACCGGTGCCTTGAGTCCGGGCACAAGTCTTATGACTGCAAGGGCCCAGACCGAAGCAAGATGTGTCGTCGCTGCGGCGAGGAGGGACACAAGGCGCAGGAATGCGACAAGGCACCTAGGTGCCTTATCTGCGCCAGTAAGAAGCAGGCCCGGAACCATGCTATGGGCGGGCCTGCGTGTCCCTTCGGAGAAGCCAATCGGAAAAAGCCGTGCAAGTAACACAGCTGAATCTGAATCACTGTGCACCTGCCCAGCAACTGCTGTGGCAGGCGGTCTCGGAGTGGAGGATCGATGTCGCCCTCCTGTCCGGCCCGTACAACGTCCCTGCCGACAATGGCAACTGGGTGGCGGACGGGTCTAGGTCGGCGGCAATCTGCACAACGGGAAGGTACCCCGTTCAAGTGGTTGTACACTCCTCCGCGGAGGGTGTCGCGATAGCCAAGATCAATGGGGTGTTCTATTGTAGCTGCTACGCCCCACCAAGGAGGTCAATGGAACAGTTCAACCAGATGATCGACAGGCTATCGTCCGACCTAGTAGGTCGGAGCCCGTTCGTTATAGCGGGAGACTTTAATGCTTGGGCACTGGAATGGGGCAGACGCTGCACCAATCAGAGGGGACAAGCGTTACTCGAGGCACTTACAAAACTCGACGCAGTGCTTGTCAATGACGGAGCCAGTAGCACATTCCGTAGGAATGGGGCCGAGTCATGGATAGATGTAACGTTTGTCAGCCCCAGTCTGGTCTCGGACCTGGACTGGAGGGTAGACGAGGGCTACACCCATAGTGATCACCTGGCAATTCGCTTCAAGATCAACTATGGTGTGCAGCGTCCGAGGGCGCGTGATCCCTGCCAGATCCGTGGGTGGAAGACCAATCACTTCGATAGCGAACTTTTCACCGCGGCCCTGGGACTGGAGGCCAACACCGACAGTCTCAGCGGGGATGCGCTGGTAGCTGTCCTATCACGCGCGTGCGATGCTACTATGCCGAGGAAAGCCCTGCCAAGAAATGGCAGACGCCCGGCATACTGGTGGAGTGCCGAAATTGCAGCCTTACGATCAGCCTGCCTCAAGGCTAGACGTAGGACGCAATGAGCCCGCATCGAGGAGGAAAGAGGGGTCCGCCGGGAAGTGTTTCAAGCTGCGAGACTGGCCCTTAACAAGACCATTAAGAGCAGCAAGAGAGCGTGCTTCGACAACCTGTGCGATGGTGCCAATGCGAATCCGTGAGGTGACGCCTATAGGATCGTGATGGCCAAGACCAAAGGGGGCTCTTCACCCCCCGAACGGTCACCGGACCGGTTGGCGAGGATTATCGAAGTACTCTTCCCATCCCGAGCCACAAGTCCCTGGCACCCTCCTGCGCTGCAAGGCGCTGGGAGTGTGGTCGAAATGGTGGCTCCGGTAACGAACGAAGAGTTACTCGCAGCGGCTAACACCCTTGCGACGAACAAAGCTCCAGGCCCCGATGGAGTTCCAAACAGTGCACTCAAGGCAGCGATCATAGCGAACCCGAACATGTTCAGGCTAGCTATGCAGAGATGCCTGGATGAGTGTCGTTTCCCTGAGAGATGGAAAAGGCAGAAGTTGGTACTGCTGCCGAAGGCCGGGAAGCCTCCGGGCGATCCATCGGCGTACAGACCAATTTGCCTGATCGACACGACGGGGAAACTGCTCAAGAGGATCATCCTCAACAGGCTCACCCCGTACGCAGAGGGTACGGATGGCCTGTCGAGTAACCAGTTTGGTTTTCGGAAGGGTAAGTCCACGGTGGACGCTATCAACTCAGTGCTCAAGACTGCAGAGGTAGCGATCCAACGGAAAAGGCGAGGAATTCGATACTGTGCGTTGGTGACACTAGACGTGAAGAACGCATTCAACAGCGCAAGCTGGGATGCCATCGCGCTCTCGTTACACCGGCTTAGCCTGCCGGTGGGACTGTACCGGATCTTGGAAAGCTACTTCCAGAACCGAGTGCTGCTATACGAGACCGATGCCGGTCAGAAAAGTGTTCCTATTACCGCAGGAGTCCCGCAAGGGTCAATCCTGGGCCCGGTACTATGGAACCTGATGTATGACGGAGTTCTGAAGCTAAAGTTCCCTCCTGGTGTGAAGATCGTCGGCTTTGCTGGCGATGTAACCCTAGAGGTCTACGGGGAGTCAATCCCCGAAGTAGAGCTAACCGCAGAACACGCGATCAGCACTGTGGCGGATTGAATGAGTGCGAGAGGCCTTGAGCTCGCTCAACATAAGACGGAGGTGGTTATCGTCAGCAACCGTAAGTCGGCACAACATGCAGTTGAACACGTAGGAGACGTCGCGATCACTTCAAAGCGGAGTCTGAAGATTCTTGGGGTCATCATAGACGACAAGCTTACCTTCGGTAGTCATGTCGAATATGCGTGCAAGAAGGCTTCGACTGCTGTGGCGGCATTATCGAGGATGATGTCCAACAGCTCCAAGGTGTGCGCCAGTAGACGTAGGCTACTGGCAGGCGTTGTCGCATCTATTCTTAGGTACGGCGGCCCGTCCTGGGCAAAAGCACTGGGGGTAACCAGTTACCTGCAGAAACTGGAGAGCACCTACCGCTTGATGTGTCTCAGGGTGATATCGGCCTACCGCACGGTATCGTGCGACGCATCCTGCGTGATAGCGAGTATGATGCCAGTCGGGCTGGTCATCCGGGAAGACGAGGAGTGTTTTGACCTACGTGGCAGCAGAGGAGCCCGCGAGCGTACCAGGGTGACTTCGGTTGCCAGATGGAAGCGCGAGTGAGATAACTCATCGAAAGGTAGGTGGACCCACCGGCTGATTCCTAACATATCAAGCTGGGTGGGGAGACCCCATGGGGAGGTTCACTTCCATCTGACACAATTCCTGTCAGGCCATGTCTGTTTCCGACAGTACCACCACAGGTTTGGGCACGCGGAGGTCCCCGTCTGCCCTGACTGCCCAGGTGTTGACGAAACTGCAGAGCACATACTGTTCGTATGTCCTCGTTTCGACGTCGAAAGAAGAGCAATGCTAGACATTTGCGGCCGGGACACAACTCCGGATAATCTTATTCAGAGGATGTGTCAAGCGGTGGAGAAGTGGAACGCAGTCTCGACTGCAACCACTCAGATTGCCTGCAGCTTGCAGAGATTCTGGCGCGTTGAGCAACAATCGACAAGCATGACTAACTTGTGATTGGTTAGTTAGAGCGAAAGTGCCGAAAGCGGAGAAGTGTGTGAATGGTCTGCCCATGCAGAGGTATTGGCGCAGTGGGTGGCAACCGAGATCGTCACCTCGAAGCATGGCAGAAGTGTGAATGAATAGGTGTATGTATGGACTGCACATGCCGCGCTGGGAGTAGCGCAGGAATGTTGGTTCCTATGACTACTGATACCCCGCGGCGTGGCAGAGGAGTGTGGGTGAGCATCCAAGTCAGTCTCACATGGTACGAAAGGAATGAGTTGAGTCGAGTTGAGCTAGTCTCATATGGCATGAACGAGGTGAGTCAGACTCACATGGTATGTCAGAAGTGGGAACCTAAGCGAAATGTCCCACAAGGGATGCCAGAGGGAGTGTTAGGTCGAATGACTCGAGTAGTATGTGTCAGCGCGAACTGAATGAAAGAGGTGAGCAGTCTCACATGGTATGATAAAGGTGGGCATACAAGTCAGTCCCACATGGCATGAGAAGGGTGGGCACAAGAGTCAGACCCACACGGCATGATAGAGGTGCAACAGAGTATGTAGGGTGTGTTTGAGGGTGCGATAGAGCGAGCACCCAAGTCAGACTCGCATGGGACGGGTGCCTGTGTGAGCGAGAATGAGCGAGTACGTTAAGTACTGCCATCCCCCAGAAGTAGTACTGGGAGGTAGTTCCTGGGGGAAACGATGATGGAGCCCAAGGGAGTTTAGTCGGTATTACCGGTATGGTCGAGTCCGACACTCCAGTACACTTCCGTGTGGTAGTTTGGCAACTACAATGAACGTGTACTGGGTTAGTGTGTAAATGCAATCTCCCTTGTAAAAAAAAAACGCATACACACACACACAAACAGACATCACCTCAGCTCGTCGAGTCGATTGGTATATAACGCCGGGCCTCCTATACAAAAAACATAATTTGCATCATTGGTTTGTCATTTTGACTTTAGTGTAACTTTTGACAAAAGCCAAAGCAAAACCACCTTTAACACTTTTCAAAAAAATATAACTCGAAAACAGCTTGTACGATGGTTTTGATGTCTTAGGCAAAGTTTTAGGTTATCAATGGGGCTATGTGAAAAATATACACTGTGAAAAAAACTGTTGAACATTGAAAACAAAACTTTAAAATCGATTTCCTCAAAAATAAAATTTTGTATTTTTTCATTTTTAATATGCTGTAGCAGATAATATATGTTTTATTCTGCACTATGTTTCATAAGGAAGAAATAGTGGACAAAAATGGTATATATTTTTAAATAAGTTGGTTTTTCAAAAATGGTTGAAATATAATTTTTAAGTTTTTATCAATTTGATTTTATGAAAGTACGCGAAACTTCCAACGGAAAAAGTGATACAACGCTTCGAAGATAAAACCAGTACTGCAAAAGGTCGTGATCATCATGAGGCAGAGAGCAAAGCACCTTTTTCTATTTCGGGCGACCAAATGAAAGAATCTTGGGCTCTTTGATCAATTTCGCATGAAAGGATGTTGTGCTTTATTTTAAATTTGAAATTTCTAAATTATTTTAATAGATATATGCGAAGAATAGTGACTAGTCGATATAATAATCATATTTCTTTAAATCACCGAGTTGAAAGTGGTAATAAATTTGAAAATAAAGTCACGAGACAAATATTTTTTGAAATTTTTGTAGCATGCCATTCGTTCTTTGCGTTTCTCTTCTTCTTTTCTTCTTCTGCTTCTTATTGGCATTACATCTTCTTCTTCTTCTTATTAGCATTACACTTCCACAAGCACTTCCACAGTTATTAACTGCGAGGTTTCTAAGCCAAGTTACCATTTTTGCATTCGTGTATCATGAGGCCAACGGGATGATACTTTTATGCGAGTTAAGTCGAGACAAGGAATCAAACCCAGCCACCCTCAGCATGTTCTTGCTTTGTAACCGCGCGTCTATAGATACTGAAAAGAAAAGAGAAATTGCAGTACTGGATAAAACACAGCGATTTTTTTTATTTCCGGTCTTTTTCGAATGGTTTTCGAATCTATTTAACATTGAAACAAATTTGACTGAAATAGTCGATATCAATTGTCTAAGATGCTAGTAATGGGGCAGTGGCTGGTCATTTCCATGATATGGGGTTGTGAGAGAAAATATCAAATAATTTGTTTTTACCTCAAGGTCAACTATTTTGGGAAAGAATATTCCAACCATACTAATATTTGACATTCTCCTTAGCCGTGCGGTAAGACGCGCGGCTACAAAGCAAGACCATGCTGAGGGTAGCTGGGTTCGATTCCCCGTCCGGTCTAGGAAATTTTTGGGTTGGAAATTGTCTTGACTTCCCTGGGCATAAAAGTATCATCGCGTTAGCCTCATGATATACGAATGCAAAAATGGTAACTTGGATTAGAAACCTCTCAGTTAATATCTGGGAAAGTGCTTAATAAACACAGCTGCGAGGCGGCAATGTCTTAGTGGGGGATGTAATGCCAATAAGAAGTAGAAGAAGCAGAATATTTCACATATGTTACAGCGGAATGCTTTTATTCAATATTGGATCAGAATGGAATGAATTCTCAACAGCTGAACGTTCGACATAAAATATCTAAGGGGCTGTCCATATACCACGTGGACCAGTTTTGGTCAGATTTAGATACCCCCTCCCCCAGCGTGGACATTTGCTCATATAAATTTTCAAAAATTTGTATGTACCGTGGACAATCGACATATCTCCACTGACCTCTAAACTGTCCACGTGGTATATGGACAGCCCCTATACAAACACAAAATGTTCGATAAATCTCAACTAATTGCAAGTTTCCGTTAGGAAAGATTAATTGCCGGTAACTAGCACTAACTTCAAACAAGCCAATCACCCAATATGAGCAGTTAAATTAAGGTATACCACCCTGAAACTAGGTACCAAAAACAGAAGTACCAAAAACGATGATAAGTAGAGTGATTTTGTACGGGGATGACAGGTGTTTGTCCTGCCTAATCTAGCCTTAAAATCACTGACGGAGCCAGAGTTCTGGTAATGATGAGGCATCAGTTATTTTGGCGTAAACGGTTCATTGATAATTTAGCGTCAGCAGTAACAGCTATAATTGAAGGGGCTAATCAGTAAAGTAATTAATCAGATACAGCGTTGTTAGGCGTTGACAAGGTTGTTGTCAATACTTACTACGAAATTTCAATTGTGGGTATTACTTCAGTGTTTTTTGCGAGAAACCTTCTAGACATTTTTTTCGAAAATACTTAAAGGAATTATTAAGGAAATACCTCTGGAGATTCCATTAGAAATTCATTTAACAATTTATTCTAAAATGCATCTTGGAGTTCCTTCGGACATTCCTGAAGAAATTCTTCCTGGGATTCTTTCGGAAAATCCTCCGACAATGAAACCAGAAATTCATGCAAAAAATCATCCAAACACTCTAGGAATTCTGTCGGAACATCCCTGAGGGGTTCCATCGGAATTTCCTCCACGAACTCTTTCAGAAATTTCTTTACTCATCTTACTTCTTTAGGAAAATATTAGAAACTTTCATTAGTTTTCATTAGAAACTTTTAGAAGTTCCTTTAAAAATATCATACGAAATACCTTTAGGAATTCCTTCGGACATTTTTTCAAGAATTTCATCGGAAATTCCATCAGAAATTCTTTCATTTGGTAATTTGGTAATTGCTTGTTAGAGATACTATTTGCTGGGGACTTTCGTCTGCCCTTATCGTGACCTCAGGGTCGTTTTCCGGAAGCTCTTCGGGAGAAATTGGGCGGATGAGCGGAAATACTTCCCTTAAACAAAACGGTCAAGGTGGACTAATCCAATTGAAAAATAGTAATGTTGGGAATAAGCTCTAATAAATATTACAGTGTTCATTTGAAGTTTACGATTTCATTTTAATGCTTTCGACTCAATACTCATTATAACATGAATTACTGGATTGAATGGAATGAGGATAATAGGATTATTACACACCTTTGATCATTTCCGTTGGTTTGGATGCAGGGCCGCGGCGAAGGAGGCTGCCGGGACATCGCCAGGCGGCGAAGTTTCTTCCTTCTGATCTTACTTTCAGCACTGCGGAGATTTATTTCTCCTGGGGATTGGCATCATGCGACCAGGATCCGAACGGGGGATTAGCGTTGCCCATGCGATCTGTCGGTCCGACATTCTTGACGTCGGGAACCACTGGGAGGGATTCGGGAGCAGCAGCAGTTCGATGGTTCAATACGTTGTTGGCGTCGAAATGGCCGCCCGCTTATCGTTCTCGTCAACGGTCGAACAGAACACGTTTTTCGGCAGCGGAGGCTTGACTATCGGAACCGCTCTTCACACTAGGTTCGGCAAAACCCCGACGCTTTACAACGGTAATGCGAATACGTCTCACTTCACTACGCTGATGACCGTGTTTTCACTGGCTCGATTTTTACCGGAATCCAATGCCTAGGCTGTATCAGCTAATCACACTCAGCAGAGAACAATGGACGCCAGATTGGCTGCACGGGGGAACTGGTATTGTCCCTGGTAGAGAGCGATCTCGGCGATCGCCAGTCGTTTTTCATGCCTCATCTGTCGATGTGTTGGTTTGCGATTCGAGAAGGTGGCGATGCGCTGTCGCTTTGACAGTCGATGTCAACGGTGCGTTACGGGTGTGATGCGGGATGGGATTAGGGATGTGCAAGATAATTTCTGTATTTCAATATTCGATACTTTGTGTTCAGTTTTATTTTAATTCAATTCCGTTACTTTTAAGTTCATATTAGTTTTAATATTTTTAGAGCAATAGTAGGTAATAGTTTATGTAAATAGTAAGTAGAATTTTATGAATAATTAATTATGTATAGTAAATTTAGGTAAATTTCTAATGTAAGCAATTTGGCAGGTTACATGCTCCAGGTATTTCGGAATTTCTTCCAGGATTTTCTCCCAAAACTGTAAGACCCACAGTTGCGGGCCCACAAACAAATGTCGGACAAAACCTAATATGAATTTTTCACCAAAGAGTAAGTTTGGATTGCTGAATTCATTTTGTGGTTAGAATTGTCATCTGACATATGCTATGCTACTCAAGTACTTCCGGAAGCCCTAGCCTTAGGATCTAAAACAGTAACAGCGTCCTCATTCTAACATTGAAGAAGTCAATTTCCAGCTTTGGCGCAGCTAGGCGCAATTCACCACACTAACCACCGGAAAATAGAAAAAAAAAATAGATTTTGATACATGATACCAGAACGTTCCGAATCCTTCCCGACAAAAAAATAGTCAAATTTCTTTTTTCTTTACATAGGGAGATGCTTCACAGCACCAACTTTAACAAGTCACCAAAAATTAAATTTACAAGCTACAATCATCAAACTTAGGACCTAGCTCATTTAATATAATGTGTAAAATTAACAAAATACGAGATTCGCAAAAATACAAAAAAATGAAGTTTTGTCGGGGTTTCCGCCACCGTGCAACTTCTAGGACGGATTAAGAGAATTTTTTTAGGAGCTCCAGAACGAATTTTCAAGATAAATGAAGGAGGAAATCTTGAAGGAAATTCTAAAGAAACTCCTGCAGACATTTTCGACATTCTCAAATTTCTCTATGTATATTTTTGGGCTTTTCTCCGAGAATCTCCTATGAAAATTCCTTAACAAGTTCCTATGGAAATCAGGACTTCCTTCAGCAATTCCCTTTTAAATTCCTTCTGGGACTCCATCGAAATTCCTTCGGAAATTCCTTTAACGGCGTCTTTGTAAATTCCTTAAGTAATTCTTTTGGAAATTCCCGAAATTATTTCCAGTGATTTCGTCAGAAATTCAGCCGAAAAATCTACAAAGAAATTCTTGAAATTACTTTCCTGCAGAAAGAAACATTTTTCGTCGATTTGAATACATTCATCGCCATCATTTGAATACATTCATCGCCATGGAATGTGCAATCTGGATTCGTACAGCCGGAAAAGAAATTTACATGTGAAATCCAGCAATACATAATGAAAACTATAGAAAATTGTCACGAACATTTTAGTTGAAGGAGTGGTTTGATATTCTAGGTCTCCGGATTGGAGCTAAAAAATAATCAATTTCAAATGAACATGAATAATTCAGCGAGTGCCTAATATTTGCAGTAAAACAATGATCTTTACTCTTTTTATTGCTACTTTTGGAAAACATTTTTTTTTTCTTATTTTGGTATACCTATAGGTAATTTTAGAAATATTGTTTACTGAAAAACTCAGCAAACGAATAGTAAACAAAACTTTTACCAAACAAGACAGTAATAATAATTACTGACTTGATCGGCACTTCTTGACAAGTCATAAGCATTTCGGTTTACCGAGTTTACAGTAATTCAAATTATTACCGACTTTAGTCGGCTGTTCAAAAACTCAGTAAAATTTTATCGATTTCGGTAATCGGAAGTAACAGTTTATATTTAACCATGTGCAGTACAGCTCCTGGGTGGTCAATTAAAATCGTGAGATAGTTTTTATATTTTCTGCATCATCTAATTTTTTGAACGCTATAGCTGCTTTGAAGGTTTCTTCTGTTGCTCAAAGCTTCGACATGTATCCATCAAGGTGATGTATGTAAGACCAAAAGACATTGTAAGACAGCTTGTAAATATTTTAGATTGTCCAAACTTTTCTTGAGTTCGGAACCTTCAATCAACAGTTGTGATTGTAGTGGTTTTCGCCATTCATAGTTCCGATACGTGTTAAACCATTTTCATTACATTTCTTCGAAGTAACTGCTATTTTAAACAAAAGCTCCTCACGTCGCTGCTGTGCCATATTGTGCTCACCTACGCAATCCAGCGCAATTTAATGATAGGAGAGGGTTCACTGCTTCTATCAGTGGTGTTGGATTGCAATGTGAGCAGCTCTTGTTTACAAAAGCAATGTCCCCCTTTTGAAATGTTGGGCCTATATATTGGAGCTTTGAGTGACGGAAACCCAAAAAAAACATTAGCACTATACTTCGTCTTTTCGGGCAGCAGGGACTATGTCCAAGGGCTTGACGATCCCTCCCCAGGCCATCTGCGAGTTGTGGGGCTTGCCTAGGATGTGGTGGGGTTTGACAGTGGGCCCTGTTAAACCTCTATAAAAAGCTGCATGTATCCGCAAGTAGGCCCCACCAAAGCGACCGTGTGCCGCTCAAAGCGCACAAGCCCAAGTCCTGGTGTTAGGTGGGACGCTAAACAGCCCTGACACGACGGCCCTCCGACGAGACAGGAGGTTTGCGCTGGCCCAATAAGCCGCCTAGAAAACCAATCATTACGAACAATATAAGAGATAATGCGACTCGATATAATCGGCAAAGACCTAGGCGACGAATACAGGATCACGATTGGAAGCTTGGAACATGGAATTGCAAGTCGCTAGGTTTCGCAGGTTGCGACAGGATGATCTACGATGAATTACATCCCCGCAACTTCGACGTCGTGGCGCTGCAGGAGATTTGCTGGACAGGACAGAAAGTGTGGAAAAGCGGGCATCGAGCGGCTACCTTCTACCAAAGCTGTGGCACCACCAACGAGCTGGGAACCGGCTTCATAGTGCTGGGTAAGGTGCGCCAACGCGTGATTGGGTGGCAGCCAATCAACGCAAGGATGTGCAAGCTGAGGATTAAAGGCCGTTTCTTCAACTCATCAACGTGCACTGCCCACACGAAGGGAGACCCGACGACGAGAAAGAAGCGTTCTACGCACAGCTGGAGCAGACATACGATGGATGCCCACTGCGGGACGTCAAAATCGTCATCGGTGACATGAACGCACAGGTAGGAAGGGAGGAAATGTATAGACCGGTCATCGGACCGGATAGTCTGCACACCGTATCGAATGACAACGGCCAACGATGCATAAACTTCGCAGCCTCCCGCGGAATGGTAGTCCGAAGCACCTTCTTTCCCCGCAAAAATATCCACAAGGCCACATGGAGAACACCTAACCAAGAAACGGAAAACCAAATCGACCACGTTCTAATCGACGGTAAATTCTTCTCCGACATCACGAACGTCCGCACTTACCGCAGTGCGAATATTGAATCCGACCACTACCTCGTTGCAGTATGCCTGCGCTCAAAACTCTCGACGGTGTACAACACGCGTCGAAGTCGGACGCCGCGGCTTAACATTGGGCGGCTACAAGATGGTAGACTAGCCCAAGAATACGCGCAGCAGCTAGAAGTGGCACTTCCAACGGAAGAGCAGCTAGGCGCAGCGTCTCTTGAAGATGGCTGGAGAGATATTCGATCCGCCATTGGTAGCACCGCAACCGCTGCACTTGGCACGGTGCCCCCGGATCAGAGAAACGACTGGTATGACGGCGAATGTGAGCAGTTAGTGGAAGAGAAGAATGCAGCATGGGCGAGATTGCTGCAACACCGCACGAGGGCGAACGAGGCACGATATAAACAGGCGCGGACAGACAAAGACAAAACTCGATTTTCCGGAGGAAAAAGCGCCAGCAGGAAGATCGAGACCGTGAAGAAACGGAGCAACTGTACCGCGCTAATAACACACGAAAGTTCTATGAGAAGTTAAACCGTTCACGTAAGGGCCACGTGCCACAGCCTGATATGTGTAAGGACATAAACGGGAACCTTCTTACGAACGAGCGTGAGGTGATCCAAAGGTGGCGGCAGCACTACGAAGAACACCTGAATGGCGATGTGGCAGACGAAGATGGCGGTATGGTGATGGACCTGGGAGAACGCGCGCAGGACATAATTCTACCGGCTCCGGATCTCCAGGAAATCCATGAGGAGATTGGCCGGCTGAAGAACAACAAAGCCCCTGGGGTTGACCAACTACCAGGAGAGCTATTTAAACACGGTGGTGAGGCACTGGCTAGAGCGCTGCACTGGGTCATTACCAAGATTTGGGAGGAGGAAGTTTTGCCGCAGGAGTGGATGGAAGGTGTCGTGTGTCCCATCTACAAAAGGGCGATAAGCTGGATTGTAGCAACTACCGCGCAATCACATTGCTGAACGCCGCCTACAAGGTACTCTCCCAAATTTTATGCCGTCGACTAGCACCAACTGCAAGGGAGTTCGTGGGGCAGTACCAGGCGGGTTTTATGGGCGAACGCTCCACCACGGACCAGGTGTTCGCCATTCGCCAAGTACTGCAGAAATGCCGCGAATACAACGTGCCCACACATCATCTATTCATTGACTTCAAAGCCGCATATGATACAATCGATCGGGACCAGCTATGGCAGCTAATGCACGAACACGGTTTTCCGGATAAACTGACACGGTTGATCAAAGCGACGATGGATCGGTTGATGTGCGTAGTTCGAGTTTCAGGGGCATTCTCGAGTCCCTTCGAAACCCGCAGAGGGTTACGGCAAGGTGATGGTCTTTTGTGTTTGCTATTCAACATCGCTTTGGAAGGGGTAATACGAAGAGCAGGGATTAACACGAGTGGTACAATTTTCAATAAGTCCGTCCAGCTATTTGGTTTCGCCGACGACATAGATATTATGGCACGTAACTTTGAGAAGATGGAGGAAGCCTACATCAGACTGAAGAGGGAAGCTAAGCGGATCGGACTAGTCATCAACACGTCGAAGACGAAGTACATGATAGGAAGAGGTTCAAGAGAAGACAATGTGAGCCACCCACCGCGAGTTTGCATCGGTGGTGACGAAATCGAGGTGGTAGAAGAATTTGTGTACTTGGGCTCACTGGTGACTGCCGAAAATGACACCAGCAGAGAAATTCGGAGACGCATAGTGGCTGGAAATCGTACGTACTTTGGACTCCGCAAGACGCTCCGATCGAATAGAGTTCGCCGCCGTACCAAACTGACAATCTACAAAACGCTAATTAGACCGGTAGTCCTCTACGGACACGAGACCTGGACGATGCTCGTGGAGGACCAACGCGCACTTGGAGTTTTCGAAAGGAAAGTGCTGCGTACCATCTATGGTGGGGTGCAGATGGCGGACGGTACGTGGAGGAGGCGAATGAACCACGAATTGCATCAGCTGTTGGGAGAACCATCCATCGTTCACACCGCGAAAATCGGACGACTGCGATGGGCCGGGCACGTAGCCAGAATGTCGGACAGTAACCCGGTGAAAATAATTCTCGACAACGATCCGACGGGCACAAGAAGGCGAGGTGCGCAGCGGGCAAGGTGGATCGATCAGGTGGAAGATGACTTGCGGACCCTCCGTAGACTGCGTGGTTGGCGACGTGTAGCCATGGACCGAGCCGAATGGAGAAGACTCTTATATACCGCACAGGCCACTTCGGCCTTAGTCTGATTAAATAAATAATAATACTTCGTCTTTTCGGCAATATTAAACTATATAATCCAGACTTCATAAGCCAGTATAAAACATGTTTGCACTGTGACAGCGGTATAGTCGCACCTACGGATTTTTCAAATGCTTAGGGTTACCTGGAAAATATACTGCTGCGCCTGTAGTTAGTAAGCTTAGACCTTAAAGACGGTTTTAATGACCCAGGATATCCCAAAAACATGTCCCTTGATCTTCAGGAATGTATTATGGATATGGCTGTATACATATCCAAGCTTGAAACGACGAAAAAAGCTAGAATGGTGGCTGTAGATCGCAAGTTCTGAACTCAAGGACGGCTTGTATAACTCAGAATGTCCCAGAACCAACTTATCATGTCTCCTGGTCTTCTGGAATGCTTAAATACATATGCAAGTCTCTAGTGACGAGAAAAGCTAGTGTCGTGGCTGTAGATCGCAAGTTCTGAACACAAAAACAGTTTGGATGTTCAAAAACCATTTTACCATGTCTCCTGGCATTTTGGAATATGTTATGGATAAAGATGAATACATATCCATGCTTTTAAGGCCAAAAAGCCTAGCTTCGTGGCTGCAGATCACAAGTTCTGAGCTCAAGGTCGGTTTCGATGACCCAGGATATCCCAAGACCATCTGACCATGTCTTCTGATCTTCCATGAATATGTTATGTGGCTGTTCTGAACTCAAGGAGAGTTTGGATGACCCAGGATATTCCAAATCAATCTGACCATGTCTCTTGATCTTCAGGAATATGTTATGGATATGGTTGAATACATGGTGACTGTAGATCGCAAGTTCCGGACATAAGGATAGTTTGGATGACCTAGTACAGCCGAAAAAAAAATTCAACTTGTTTTGTCAGTTTTCCATTATTAATCACGAAAGCTAATGGAACATATCAAATTTACTGGGTAATACTGCTTAGAAAAATTTGACCCTGAAAGGATTAAGGAATTGTGCCTGGTTTTATTAGGGGATTTTTTAAATAACTACTTTACTAGAGGATTTTTTTAACCCTTTTGTTACCGACAGGGTACCCGGGTACCTTTTTCGTTTTCAAGTGAATTTTTTTTAGGGTTCTGAACATCGCAGGAAATTGAAACTCCGTGACATCTTCAAACTCGGCAAAATTAAGGTTTGGGTGGTACGAAAATGAAAATCCAGTAAGGGGGGGCTTGGGGAGGGGCTTCTGAATATTTTTACCCCGTAACGTACCGACAGGGTACCCGGGTACCCACGTTTTGGTATGACCATAACTTCGTCAGTTTTCAACCGATTTGGACGATTCCGTTTGCTATGGATTAAGAAATTTATCTTTTATCCGTTCCATGTCACATAGGACCGATCCGGATTACCTGGTTACCGGAGTTCCGGATTTGCTAGACCATGTCACAAAAATGGAGAAGTTGATCTTATAGAATCCAAATGATGATTTCTTGTACCCTGAGCTACCAGTTTCGCAGAAAATTCGAGGGTTATGACTTCCCAGCGTATTAGGACCACGTGATCATATGGACTCGGAACGGACATCCCGGAATAGGTTCCCGTGGGCCCTATAGTGACCGCAAATTCATTCCTGGCAATATGGGTATCAAAATTCTTGAAATTGTTTCGGGAACATGTTATTCATATAGTTGAAACCATAGGATGGATGTGAACCGGAACGGTCATTCTGGAACAGGTTCCCGGAGGGCCCGTAGTGGCCAAAAACTCATTTTGAATAAACCCTAGCAATATGGGTATCAAAATTCTTGGAATTGTTCCGGAAACATAATTTCCATGTAGTTGAGACCATAGGATGGATATGAACCGGAACGGTCATTCTGGAACAGGTTCCCGGAGGGTCCGAAGGGGCCAAAAACTCATTTAGAATAAACCCTAACAATATGGGTACCAAAATTCTTGGAATTGTTCTGGGAACATATTTTCCATGTAGTTAAGACCATAGGATGGATATCAACCGGAACGGTCATTCTGGAATAGGTTCCCCGAGGGTCCGTAGGGGCCATTTAGAATAAACTCTGGCAATATGGGTATCAAAATTTTTGGAATTGTTCCGGGAACACGTGTCCATGTAGTTGAGACCATAGGATGGATATCAACCGGAACGGTCATTCTGGAACAAGTTCCCGGAAAGCCAACAGGGGCCGAAAACTCATTTAGAATAAACCCTGGCAATATGGGTATCAAAATTCTTGGAATTTTTCCTGAAACATGTTATTCATAAAGTTGAAACCATAGGATGGATATCAACCAGAACAGTCATGCTAGAACAAGTTCCCGAAAGGCCTTTAGTGGCCACAAACTCATTTAGAAGACACCCTGGCATCAAAGTTCTTGAAATATTTTCGGAAACATGTTTTTCCAAGAAGATGGGACTGATGTTGGGTCATCAGGCTGAATGGCTGTTAGGCCGAATGGTTATTGGGTCGAATGAGAAGTGAGGAGTGAATAGTGAGAAGTGAGAAGTGACAAATTGAAAGTAAAAAGTGAAAAGTGAAATGAGAGAAATGAGAAGAGAGAAGTGAAAAGTTACACAGTGTTGACCCGATTTTGTCACTCCCCGATTTTATCTACCTCCGACTTTATCACATTTTCGACCCGATTTCATCACGTTCCGATTTTGTCACGTTTTTACCCATTTTGCATCCATAAAATTTTTTGAAAATTTCAACCGTTCTTTTTATTTTTGTAAATTATTCAGCAAACATCAATGATACTTACAGCGTCTGTGGTTTATTATAAATCATTTCTGAGTACCTGTCAAGAATTTTTAAGTCTTTTTGACAAGAAATAACGGGAAAAGAAGAGAGCAAGTGTTTCTTCTAAATGAGGGTCCCCTCGGAAACCTGTGTGAGAATGACCGGTCCATTGTCAAACCATCTTATGGCCTAATAACCCGAAAGATCATGCTTCCGAAACAATTTCATGAATTTTGATACCCATATTGCCAGGGTTTCTTCAGAATGAGATTGCGGCCACTTTAGGCCCCACGAGAACCTGTTCCAGGATGACCGGCCCGTTTTCAAACCATCCTATGGTTCAATTACTTATCGGATCATGCTTCCGATACAATTTCATGAATTTTGATACCCATATTGCCAGGGTTTCTTCAAAATGAGTTTGTGGCCACGTTAGGCCCCACGGGAACCTGTTCCAGGATGTCCGGCCCGTTGTCAAACCATCCAATGGTTCAATTACTTATCAGATCATGCTTCCGAAACAATTTCATGGATTTTGATACCCATATTGCCAGGGTTTCTTCAGAATGAGTTTGTGGCCACTTAAGGCCCCACGGGAACCTGTTCCAGGATGACCGGTCTGTTGTCAAACCATTGATGGTTCAATTACTTATCAGATCATGCTTCCGATACAATTTCATGAATTTTGATACCCATATTGCCAGGGTTTCTTCAAAACGAGTTTGTGGCCACTTTAGGCCCCACGGGAACCTGTTCCAGGATGACCGGTACGCTGTCAAACCATCCAATGGTCCAATTACTTATCAGATCATGCTTCCGAAACAATTTCATGAATTTTGATACCCATATTGCCAGGGTTTCTTCAAAATGAGTTTGTGGCCACTTTAGGCCCGACGGGAACCTGTTTCCGGAATAACCGTTCCGGGATTAATTCATAAAAAGGTCCTGTAACGTAGTTAAGTTATATTCTTTAAATTTCCAACGAAGTTTATTAGTCATCACGCAAGAAATCTTCATTTGGTTGAATATATATCTTCAATTCACATATACTTTGGGACTTGGCCCAGTTAATCCGGAATTCCGGTTACCAGGTAATCCGAATCGGTTCTCTGTAACATGTATCGAATAGCGGGTAAGTTCCTGCATCCGTAGCAACCAAAATCGTCGAAATCGGTGAAAAACTGACTATGTTATGATCATTTTAAGTCCGTGGGTACCCGGGTACCCTGTCGGTAACGTAAGGGTGTTTTTTTTTGTCGGTAACAAAAGGGTTAAATAAATAAAATAATTCTGGCGCATATAAGACCTCTTCATGTTTACAAAAAGTATAAAAAATCCAACCGGTCAGCCCAGAATCACAAGTCTTGTGAACATTGCAATTCGTTCCGTACACGTTTTGACCATGTTAAAGTCATTTTCAAGCTCCCAAGAGGATAAAAACACTGTTTCCTCTGAAAGTCGTTGTTCTACAAAATTCTTGAATTTATTACAAATGCTAATAACATGGTCGAAACGTGAACGGAACGAATCGCAATGTTCACAGGACTTGCAGAGCGCACCAAAACCTTCTGTTAAGAGGTTGTTGCGATGATTTTTGGCGTTTATATCTCAGAAAATTGCTTACGTAATTTGGGTACGGCCCCTAAGAAAGAATAGTATTTATTCGAAAAGCGTTTCTCCTCCGATCCAAGCTGCGGTCTGAGTTTGGGTGAAAGGGGCAATATGTGCTCGCTAAGTAAAGATGGCTAATCTCTCAGTTGTAACAATTTTCTTTAGTATATCTTCATCTTATGCAACAGTTAAAAACATAGCTAACTGGGGTCTAACTAGGCCACAATGTATACGAGAAAGGCAAAAATGATATTTTATTGCAGGAAAGCCCACGGAGGCGAAACGCTTTTTAGTTGGCAGCTCTTAGGAAACAATGCGCCACTTTCGTCGGGAAATCAGCATTCTGATATGTACGTACAGTGTGTGGAGGCGCGCAGTACATAGAGGGTAGTGCTTTAGATGTTTCTTCCAAAAGCGAAAAATCTCTGGTTTTCCTATTTACCTATCTAGGGGAACTACACCGTTTTCCATCTCACTGAACATATATTCATCTCATCGCGAAACAAAGAAATACGACACCCGTCGCTTCTTTTTGCTAACATGTGTGCTCACTGCTCAAAGAACACAAAAATAAGAAACAAATCGAATACCTTTTCATTGCTTTGTTTTGGATGAATATCGGAGCTATGAGATGAAGGCCAAGAGCAGTAACCCTAATATTTTGACAATATTATTATTTAACCTGTATAATGTTAGAACTAAAGGAATACTCAAAAAGCGTTTTGCACTGTTTTATCCGCTATCTAATGCAGTGATTCTGTATTTTAAGAGCCAATGAACTTTTAATAAACTATTACTCATTGATTGTCGATGCTTTTCTTTGTATACTCCCTCCAGCATGCTTAGGTATATTATACTAATGCAATCGAACGCACAAAATAAGATTGCTCTCGTTACTGCTCATCATCACCATCCCCCGTAAACCCTCCTAACGACCCGTGTGATGTCATTCTTGCGACTGAACGCACCTACACTTGCATTGCACTCCAATAATTTTCCACAGTTGCAGTTGTCCAATATGTAGAGATGCAGTTTCTCTTCAATCGTCTTCTTCAGTGCAGAGGATCGGTTGTTAGTCGTTCGCGGTCCACTATTGGGAGTAGATTTGCTTTTGTGTATTTATACACAGCCTGCGTCTCCCGCCGACAGCCGCGAGAACCTAATCGTGAAATTCAATAACGCTGCTCTGGGAGATCTACAGCCGGTTTCTTTCATCGCACAAATGCTTCCGGAGAAGGTGAAACCTCGGTACAGCTGAGTGTTCGTTTGCAATTTATTTTAGTTTTGATACGTTATCACGTGGAGAGGTGTTTAATTCACTCCAAAGTGTACTGCATTTCGGTAGCGAGTGTAAGAAACAACTTCTGTTTATAGATCAACGGTAAGTGTTTAATTCTAAGCGGTAACTCAAACAAAACTGAACGTGTGAGCGGCTTGTTGAGATAGGTAGGGATGTGTGTAATCTAGTAATTAGACTGTTCGAAAAACATGTTTGTACGAATGGCACAAACACGCTTCGTGTGGTTTCACCTCACCGAAATCTATATGCTAACAAACCCAGTTAAGGTTACTCTAAAGTCAACCTATTGACCATCCCCAATAATTAACAACAAACCGCAACTGTTTATTATCTCAAAAATCATGCGAAGAGTAAATGCAAATGATTTGTTACGTTACTGTTTCGAATTCCGCATTATGCATGTTTCAGCGATGGTTTTTCTGCGTAATGTTATTCTACACAAGAAACCAAGAGACTGAAGCATCATGGTATGATGATGATAAATCCGCCGTAAAAGTTGAATAAAAGCTGAAAATGACACAAGATAAAGAATTAAATTTTTCAGAATAGTATCAGATTGTCTGCTAGTTAATGTCTTCTTATCCATCAACCAGGGGTGGAATTGTGCATCTCGATTCGAACGTAATTCTATCGAGTCGAACATGATTGGCATTGCGGGTTTCGATTCGATCTCGAGAAGGTACCGTTTTTCGGGGTGACATTGGGCCTAGGGGGTAAGATTGGGCCGAAAACGAAAAATGTTTCAACTCCTAATATCTCAGAAACTGTTACGAATTTTGATGAAAACTTCAAACGGTTCGAAATTATATTAAAATTCACGTCTAGGAAATCACAAAACAAATTCCAAGAACTAATTGTGCTCGAACGATAATGCTTGGAATTTGAATGTAAAACTTTTGAGCGAATGAACCCGTATTAAAATAGTGTCAGTAATGTCACACAAATCTATTACATAACTAGTTTTTAGATCAATGGATACCTGGTTATCATGTTACGATAATCTGTTGTTGATTTATAGAATTTTATTATTAATTATTGAACGGTTCTGGTTTATCGTAGCAACGAGCAATACACGCAAAAAAGGGGTGAGATTGAGCCAAGCCTTCAGTTGATTTGCCATACATAGTTGGTAAGAGCCGTAATGTAGGCAATTATTTTGAATGAACGATTGAATCGTTCCATCTTCACCGCTGAACTATTTCGTTTGGCCCAATGTCACCCTCTGTGCGGGGTGAGAATGGGCCAATTTTGAACAACATATAACTTTGAAGAATTTCCATAATTAATTATTTTTTCCCCACAAAGCGGTAAATTTATTATTCAAGCTTGTACCAAACTAATTAAAACTTGATTCCAATGTTAACTACTAGAGCTTTGTAACATTTACTTGGAGCATACCACATTTTGGCCCAATGACACCCCCGTTGACGGTACCAGAATAACGAGATGTTTTGGCATTATGCGGAAGCTCGATAGCACACTGAAAAACGACTCAAGTCGAATGAAAAACACTCGTCACCTTTATAGCTTTTGAATGTTGTTCGAGAGTTATTTCTTAAAAGACTATTATTCTTCCATTTACTTCCACTATTAACTTTTTTATGTATCAACAAGCAGATACGCATTTCGTTTCCTACTTGGAAACTTCTTCAGTGTTTGTTATCGACAAACGATAACAAACACTGAAGAAGTTTCCAAGTAGGAAACGAAATGCGTATCTGCTTGTTGATACATAAAAAAGTTAATAGTGGAAGTAAATGGAAGAATAATAGTCTTTTAACCTTGTAGCATTTCCCCTAAGACGCTCTAAAATAATTAATCAGTTATTTCTTGCTGAAAGTTTTTAATTATATTGGTTATTATTCCTCTACGGGAAGAGAATAAATGTTTTATTATTGTCTCTTGAGGAAAAGAATGTCTACTTTTATAGTTTCCAGACAATATGCAATCTCTAATTATTCCGAAATCCGCGTAAAAACGACTTCAACTAAAATCGGGTTTTTGAAGTTTTCACGTATTTTTTGACGATTTCGATAAATCGCGTGAAAAATCTATGAGGAAAATTTGCGTAAAAACGTGTATATTCCAAAATCTACGTAAAAATAGATGAGTTAAATAAAAAAGCGCATGAGATGACCCAAGTGCATTTAACTAAAACACATGGAAACATCAAAGTAATTTATTATTGAATTCTTCTTTAGCTTTAAATTATTTAGATCAAAATTGGATCTGTGGCACACACTCGATTAACATAAAACTTATAATTTGTGTCGTAACAATATCTCAATTCACAAAACATGTCGTATCGGCATAATGTTTTAATCGGTTGCAACTGTTCAATAAATAATATTGCTTTTTAAAGTCATTGAGCACAATTTGCTTGTTTATAAATTAACTGCCAATTCATGCCCTGAAGGATGCCTTTCCAACAGACAACATGCTGCACGCAAATGAAATTACTCTTAGGGTCTGTCTCATTTGGAGAATTAAACTTAAAAGTGACAGTTCGAAAATTAAAAAATCACCCCGTTATAAGAATGGCTGGTGCTACCCAGCAATTCCAATAGGACATCGATGGAAAATGATTCGATATCTGTCAAAAGTAATCTTGCTCTGCGAGCAGGTTTTTTTTTTAATCTTTCGTTTATTTGGTAGGCTCATTTGCCATGAAGCGTTACGGAGCCGAAATCATATTTTTCTATACATTTTATGATTCTTATATATAGGGTTAGGTCGAGGTTAGGGAATACAATAATACAGTAGGAAGGGAAAGGAATTTAGGGTGCTTAATTAATTACAATGCTGATGTTCACATGGTTGGCATTCTTGGTGATGTTTCACATCTGTAACGGGACAAAGACGCATTTCCTTGGGGAGACAACAACGAGAGGAAGACATACGGATGGGGTTAAACGGCGGGCCTGGGGAGTGACGACAAGATGAAGACATTCTTGAAGGATTACGATAGCAAAAGGGATGGGTGGACAATGGTTACAGTCTAACATCAGCAACTTTCAAGAATTGGTAGACAAGGGACATGTATTCGAGGTCAAGACCCGCCAACATTTCCCTAATAGGCTTTGGTTGTTTTCCTTGGACCCGGAGATGTTCAGTTAAAGCAGATCTGGGGCCACGATGCTCTTCGCACGCCCACACGACATGATCGATATCTTGATAGTTTTCGCCGCAAACACAGAGATTACCCTCTGAGAGCCCCACTCTGAAAAGATGTGCATAAAGTGTAGTGATTGGACATTAGACGACACATGGTTCGAATGAAGTCTCGTCCCATATTCAATTTTTTGAACCATGGACGCTTCGATACCTGCGGGCGAATTGAATACAGCCATCTACCCAACTCCCCATTAGTCCATTTCTGTTGCCAGCTTGTCAAGGTTTCCTTACGAACTAATGTGAAAAATTCATCGAAGGTGATTTGCCTATCATAAATATCACCTTCCACAGCGCCCACCTTAGCCAAAGAGTCCGCTTTCTCATTGCCCGGAATCGAGCAATGAGAAGGGACCCAAGCCATGGTGATTGTAAATTACCGTTTCGATAGAGCACTCAATGCTTTTCTTATCCCATTTAGGAGATACGCTGAGTGCTTCACCGGTTTTATTGACCGAACAGCCTCCAGTGAACCTAGGCTGTCGGTGAAGATGAAAAAGTGATCAGGAGGTAGAGATGCGATTTGCTCGAGTGAATAGTGTATAGCTGTTAGCTCAACAGTATACACGGAACAAGGCTCTTTGAGCTTAAAGTAGGCGCTATGGAAAACGTTGAAAACACCGAAACCAGTGGAGTCATCCATTTTTGACCCGTCTGTGAAAAAGCTTCTCTCCTGGCTGGCGTGCCCGTATTTGCTTGCAAATAATGGAGGTATTACCTCCGCACGAAGGAAGTCTGGTATTCCATGAACCTCCTGCTTCATGGACAGATCAAATGATACAGAGGAACTGTAGGAGTGTAGGAGTCTAAGAAGTTAGCACGATTGGTGTCAACCGAAGATGGGCTTACCTCAAGCGTCATATACCAGTGGTAAATACTCATGAATCGAGATTGAGGGTTTTGTTCGAGCAGCTTCTCGAAGTTGTCAATAACCAATGGATTGAGAACCTCACAACGGATGAGGAACCGGAGCGATAATTCCGCGAAACGATCTGTCAGAGGCAGTACTCCCGCAAGTACTTCCAGACTCATCGTATGAGTCGAATTCATACAACCCAACGCGATACGGAGACAGCGGTACTGAATCCGTTGAAGCTTCAGCATGTGAGTTTTCGCCGCGGACTGGAAGCAGAAGCTACCGTATTCGAGAACCGACAGAATTGTTGTTCGATACAACGTGATGAGATCTTCGGGGTGTGCTCCCCACCATGTTCCGGTTATTGTTCGCAGGAAGTTGATTCGTTTCTGGCATTTTTGTGTCAGATACACAATGTGCTTCCCGAAGGTGCATTTCGAGTCGAACCAGACCCCGAGGTATTTAGAAGACATGCTATGAGTGATTGTCTTACCCATCAGTTGAAGCGAGAACTTAGCCGGCTTATGTTTTTTTGAAAAGACAACCATCTCAGTTTTCTCCGGGGAGAATTCGATACCCAGCTTTAAAGCCCAAGTAGACAAATTGTCCAAAGTAACTTGCAATGGTCCTTGCAGATCAACCGCTGTTGGCCCCGAAACGGATACAACACAATCATCTGCAAGCTGTCTCAACGAGCAATTTGGCATGAGACATTCATCAATGTCTCTGACGTAAAAATTGTAAAGAAGGGGGCTCAAACATGAGCCCTGGGGGATACCCATGTAGCTAATTCGTGAAGTTGCCAAGTCACCATGAGAAAAACTCATACGCTTCTCTGACAACAAATTGTACACATAGTTGTTTAAAATTGGAGAAAGTCCACAGGCGTGAAGCTTGTCGGATAAGACATCGACGCAAACTGAATCAAAAGCCCCCTTAATGTCCAAAAATACTGAGCCCATTTGCTCTTTTTTACGAAAGTTAACTGAATTTCTGAAGAAAGCAACGCAAGACAGTCGTTCGTCCCCTTTCCCCTACGAAAACCAAAGTGTGTATCTGACAACAAACCATTAGATTCAACCCATTTGTCAAGCCGGTTTTTGAGCAAATTGAACCTGATTCTATCCATCCCCGGAGCAGAATTGTTGCATGAAAGGAGAGCGAGCGAGAATTCGATCATCAAAAAGGGGTGATCCATATCATCCCTGTCAGCAAAAGTATCACGTGATACTTGTTCCACTGGTACCGAATCCGGACAAACTTTCTTTGCAAAGTCGAGTATCCACCGCGACGAGCTTTCACGATCTTCGTTAACGGACGACGCGTTTCGCATTCTCCTTCCGACGGTCCAAAGAGATTTCATTGAAGTCTCGCGCGACAAGCCTTCAACGAAAGTGCGCCAATATTCGCGTTTCTTCACCTTGACCAGCTTCTTGAACTGGACTTCAAGCGCGATGTACCGTTTGTGAAGAACGATCAATCCGTGTTTCCGAAATTCCTTAAACGCGTTGGATTTCTCACGATAGAGCTGTGTATACGCGGTGTCCCACCACGGACTATGTGGTTTCCTACGAACCGAAGCTCCTGGCACCGGCCGGCGTTGTGCATGGAGAGCGCTGTCAATAACCAACTGAGATAGAAACTGGTACTATTCATGCGGTGGAAGTGTTTCTATCGACTGTATGCCATTGATGATGGCCTCCCCATATTTCCCCCAATCGATGTGCTTTGTGAGGTCATATGAGAAGTCGATAGAAGCGGATTGATTATGTCCATTGGAAATTAAAACTTCGATCGGCAAATGATCACTACCATGGGGATCTTGGACCACCTTCCAAGTACAGTCCAACGATAATGAGCTCGAACAAAAGGAAAGATCTAGACCATGGTTTCCCAAACTGTGGGTCCCGACCCCCAGGGGGGTCGCGAGCGGATTGTTGGTGGGTCGCGCAGAACAAATATTAATTGCAGCTCAAATGCCGAACCTTTTGATCATTTTTTCAGGAACATTATTTCAAGTTCAAACCGCATTTTATTTTAAATATCCATCACCACGCTATTTTATTTAAACATTTATGCCTAAAAGCTGTCCCCTAATGAAGTAAAATAAAAACGCTAACATTTTGACAAACAATACCATGTTCGTCATTTTTTGCATTTGTACATGTAAGGTAACGTGAATATTTTTTATGTGGAAGAAGCCGAAACAGATGACATTCTGATTCAATTAATGCTTAATAGGGTAAGGGAGGTATTTTGGACCACCAGTTCGACGGCTCATATTTTGGACCACTGAGTGCAAATTACTCTTGGTAGTCCAAAATAAGGGGCCCTCCTTAGCCGTGCGGTAAGACGCGCGGCTACAAAGCAAGACCATGCTGAGGGTGGCTGGGTTCGATTCCCGGTGCCGGTCTAGACAATTTTCGGATTGGAAATTGTCTCGACTTCCCTGAGCATAAAAGTATCATCGTGTTAGCCTCATGATATACGATTGCAAAATGACACCTTGGCTTAGAAACCTCGCAGTTAATAACTGTGGTGGAAGTGCTTAATGAACACTAAGCTGCGAGGCGGCTCTGTCCCAGTGTGGGTATGTAATGCCAATAAGAAGAAGAAGAAGTCCAAAATAAGATCCCCGGTAAGGGTGGTCCAAAATACATCCTTTACCCTACTACTTGGTAAAATGCATTTTTTCATAGGTGGGTCGCGAGACATATATAATTTTGCTAGGTGGGTCGCATACCCAAAGGTTTGGGAAGCTCTGATCTAGACGGCTATCTCTTGCTGGAGGAGCCACTCGTATAACTTCTCCTGTATTCAAAATTGTCATATTAAAGTCGTCGCAGAGGTCGTATATCATTGATGAACGATTGTCGTCGTACAGTTCCCCCCAGCCCGTTCCGTGGGAGTTCAAATCTCCCAAGTGCAACCGTGGCTCGGGCACCTGCGTTTGATTTCGCCATGTTGGAGTGGGGCTCACTTTGAGGCTGATTTCTAGGCTTTTTCGAGGGACGCTGGCTTTGTTTTACTCGTTTCCTCGTTGAGCCTTTGAAAACAAAGGCCCCATTTCCATTTTCAGAGTCAGAGCTACCTTGATCGTCCAAAGGAAGAGACGAGTAGATGGTGTCAGAAACAACCGGCGAAGCGGCCTTCCGCAGCATCTTGGCGTAGCTTCGACGGACAAGCTTCAAGAGCATGTGGAGGGCCTTCGTTGCAATATACAAATTTCGGTGCCGTTTTGCACACGCCACCCACATGCTTCTCTCCGCATGATGCACAGCGAGGTTTATTGCAGCAGTGCTGAGCGGTGTGGCCCAGCTGCTTGCAATTAACACAATTCATCACCTTCGGTACATACAACCGAACAGGTAGTCGAAGTTTGCCAATCACTACGTAGTCAGGCAGTGTGGACCCGGAGAAGGTGACGCAGAAAGAATCAGACGGAGAATAAACTCGCTTCTCTCCCTCCTGCGACACCGCATACATTTGTTTGCAATCCAGTATTGCAACAGGAGGCAAAGAAGCATTCTTGAAACGACCGAAACCTTGTTTCAAATCGTCGCATGTCATTCGCTTTGACGCAGCCGCGCTGTTGCCATCTAGCGGCGACGGACGTGTGCGTGAAATCACTGTTTTTCAACATGGTGAAGTATAGGAAGTATATTTTAAAATGCTTTTAAAATGTTATTAACAGTGATATGTTGAAAACTTTTAAATACGTATGGTTAGAAATTTGAAAAACTACATGTTAGGCTCCTCATCTACACATGTTTTTTTTATCAAGATAATTCAACTTTCGTGTTACCTATTTGAAAGTAAATTAAATTTCTAACCCAAAAAAGTGAACAATTTTAGGCTAAAATGTGTTTTAACGCTTTATTAAGCATTTCAAAATTGACCTCCTATATCCCTTGCTGGGTGAAATAAAAAAGCATCAGTCGGCTCCCATTTTGTTTTCTCGCTTTCGTCAGGGCCAATACTCCCCTCCGTCACCACCCCCGCGATCTCGCACGCTGCTGACGGTAAGTAAACTCTTTATTCGAGAGTGAAAAGCTCACAGGTGGCAATCTCGTTGGCCTGTTTGCGATCACTGACCGTGACACGGAGCTCACTGCACTCGACCATGTCAATGGTCATGACAGACGAAAATCGCTTTTCCAGATCTCTGCTGATCTGACTAATATTCAAGCGTTTGTCTTTGGGTCGAAAAAAAAACAACATATAACCCACTAGAGTCGGGAGGTAGGCCTTGAGGCGGAGAAGTACCATTATTCACTGGACTTATGGTGGTAGTGTTGTTTATTTCCATTCTACTCTGGGATGAAACACCAGAATGCAACAAAGGGTCATTGGATAGGGAATTCGATGAACCCCCACCGCCTTCGCCTTCGTGCATTGCGGAGACCAAGTGTCCCGCTGCAGCGAGGCACACACACACTTATTTAAAGAACACTTATCACAGGGAGAGTAAAAAAAATAACGCAAAAATAACTATTTATCTAACAGGGGGGATGGAAGAAACGAAAACTAACTACAGACTATAATAACTTATCGATAAAGATGGTAAAGAATAGGGAGACAACGAGGGGAAATTTCAAACACTTAGCTTTCTACTGCTGCGTCGACAGCTGCTTACGATTGCTGCAGTACGCACTAGACGATAGCACGTGGTACGACGCCCGAGGCGTATGTGTTGGTCGCACGATAGCTCGACATGGAATGATTATAAAGTTATGTCTGTATTGACTTTTATTTGTTTGTAAATCTGAAGAAATTGTTCTCAATCAATGGACATGTTGGGTTGATTTCGGTTTGATACCAGGGGTAGAACAATTGATCTGAGCTCCAGAACAATTTGGAGAGACTAGAATATCTGCATCGAACTAATTTGACTAGCATGCACATTAGGGTGGTTCAACAAATCGATTTTGCTCCACAGTGCTCATCTGATTCTTTACCATGTTATGAGTGTCCTCTGAAAATTTGAGCTCTTTGGATTAAAATTGATTTAGCACAAGCCGTTTTAAGTTTGCATGCAAATTAGTATGGGGAAATTTATTTTGGTGATTAATCAACATGCGATTTTTGTTGGGTGAAAGCTGATGAGTATTCCCTTTAGCTATGTAGGTTTTCTTTTAACCTGCGCTTAATGGGGAAGCGTCATTAGCAGTATAATGAAAAAATAAATTTCCCCATACTGATTTGCATGCAAACTTGAAACGGCTTATGCTAAACCAGTTTTAATCCAAATGAGCTCAAATTTTCAGAGGACATTCAGAACATGGTAAAGAATTAGATGAGCACTGTGGAGCAAAATCGATTTTTTGAACCACCCTAATGCACATGCTGGGTTGATTTTTTTCCTTTATAAATCTGAAAATCATTAGAAATACAGTCGCCTCTCCACATCTCGATATTGAAGGGATCATCGAGATAGGGAGAGATCGAGCAATGAAAGGAAAATTGAAATGGGTACTAGATCCAAAAAAAGCTCGTTGCCATGAAAAACAACAACAAAACAAATGTCATTTCCGCTTGTTGATATGTTTATTATTGTCCACAGATGGTCTAGTAGCCTAAAAATTGAACATATCGATATAAGGAGAGTGAATCCAGAACAAAATATGATCACATCACATCGAGATAGAGAGATATCGAGATGGGGAGGTTATCGAGATGTAGAATGCCTAAATATATGTAGATTGAAGGGACCAAGGAAACCATCGACATAGGGAGAGATATCGAGATACAGAACATCGAGATGTAGAGAGTCGACTGTATAACAAACTATGATCCAATGCACCGAGTTCATCATTGACGTTTGAGCGGTGCACTGTTTACTAAGAATGAATACTTTTTCATTCATCGAGTTCATGCAAGTGTTCATTTTTAGTAAACAGCGCACCGCGTAAACGTCATTGTGTTCATTCGGTACATTGACTTCTTCAAAAGAGTAAAAGTTTGCGTGATTTCGCTGTACTCCTCTTGAAGTGTTTGTGATGTTTTTGCTGCAACTGGATTACCACCCACTTTTATTTTCTACATCCTACACAGTAGGGTGGCTCAAAAAACACTTTTCAAATTTTTTGATGTGCCGCCCTCTTATTCGGTTCTATTTGATGCCCTGATGCTCTATACAAAATTTCAGCCAAATCGTTTAACGTTTGGGCGGTGCTAAACTCGTTGGAAGTTTATATGGAAAAATGTATGCAGAAACATCCAAAAACTGTGATTTGCAGTTGGACGGCACAATTTACGATCAAGAACTATGATACTCATTCAGATCTTGAAGAATTTAATACAGAATGTTATGCTGAAAACCGCGAGAAGATTAGAGTTTATTAGGCAAAGATATTAGCATTTTACTGGAGTGTTGTAGGGGTGAATTTATTTCTTTTCAAAGGTAAAAGAAACGAAATTTGCTCAAACCTTACTTCAGAGAAATGCTAAAAACTTAGCCGGGCAAACTCTAATCTTCTCGCGATTTTCTGCATAACATTCTGTATTAAATTCTTCAAGATCTGAATGAGTATCATAGTTCTTCATCGTAAGTCCAACTGCAATTCACTGTTTTTGAATGTTTCTGCATACCTTTTTGCATATAAACTTCCACAAGTTTAGCACCGCCCAAACGTTGACCGATTTGGCTGAAATTTTGTCCAGAGCATCAAGGCATCAAATAGAACCGAATAAGAGGGTGGCCCATCAAAAAAATTGTAAAAAGTTTTTCCCATACTACTACACAGCGATATCGGTGTTGGTGATTCTGGCTTTGTAGAACTCAATTGGGCCATAGCAAACTACAGGAAACTACACTTGTCATAAGACGAGTTTGTACAATCCCATTGAATTCCATCACTTAATTGTATCTTGACAAATACGTATTTCGACCTCAACAGTAAGGCCGTCTTCAGTGTCTCGTACTTGACTCGACTCAAGTCAAGTACGAGACACTGAAGACGGCCTTACTGTTGAGGTCGAAATATGTATCTGTCAAGATACAATTAAGTGGTGGAATTCAATGGGATTGTACAAACTCGTCTTATGACAAGTGAAGACATTCCACTAAAAAGCTCAAAATAATTTTCTTTACAGGAAACTAGATGAAAAACAAACGTTAAAGAATTATGGAAATCGCTTAGAAGACGAAGACGCTTAGAAGAAGATTCTCATGATTTCTTGATTCGCAGTATTCGACATGTTAACCAAAATCATATAATTCTCCTAACATGTAATTAAGTTCATGATTCAAATTCAGTTATCATTCATTCAAAGGTTTTTAAAATTATTTGAAAAAATTTAAAAAATTAAAAGGTTCTGGTTACAAATTGCTTTAAAATTGCTTACACACTTATCCCTTTATTTAAATAAACCAATGTGATGAAATTTGCATAAAAAGTTTAGTCACAAGACGAATCATTGCACAAATCTATAGTATACCATGCGTCTCCATATGCTGTTATGCTTACAACGCCAGTCACCAGTCGATTTTAGAGGTCGAGGACTGCAAATGCACACCAAAAGGCTGATCCAGTATTTTTATTTATCTTGAAGATAATTCGTCCAGCAGAAACCTTTAGAAGGCTATTATGTAGCGGGACCCTCATCATCATTATCATCAATACGCCTCCCTTTCCTCCTTCCTTCCACCTAGTCTAATCTCGTCTTTTTTGGACAGAGAACATACGTTCCAAATTTGGTGGAGGGGCTCGGAAGTTACACAAAGTTGATCAATAACCATGCGTGCAGAAGCTACCATTTTGACTCAAATCCCAAGCAACTGACTCATCATCCGAACGCTGGCGTTTCGATTTTCCCCACTCAGGATCAAGATGGCAATAACGAATTCTAGATTCTAAGGAAAGAATTGCACGAATAAAGCCAAAACGGCCATATAAAAGCGAGTGTTCGGAATATGAGTCATGTTCGGAATTTTAGTCAAAACGGGTTAATGAATTTTAAATTTTCTAAAGCATACTGCCCCCCATGGCAACTCTTGAAAAACTTTTACGTTATTAAATTTAATTTTATCTAGCTGCATCGCCAATTCACAAAGCACATAAGTACGAACAGGGCCTCTTTCGGGACACTTATCGGTGGGATTTTTCTTTCCTTCTTTTGCTATTCGAGGCATTTCAAAACGACTACCTCTAGTTTAGATCCTCATTCACATTTATCAATCTTCTTAGTTTTCTGTATTCATCGACCTAGCCATGCCGAAGAAGCATAAACGCCCAAGTAGTGGTGTGTTGAAAGCGAACCATCAAACATATGTAGCAGTTTTTTTCCATCACCATATCTTCGGAGAGTTTTCCCACAAGCAGGGCTCTGTTTTGAAATGACACCACGCAAAAGTTCAGTTCGAAGCATTATTGTTGAACGCAGGAAGCAGAGCTATTCTGGTGATGTACACTAAATGGAGCGAACATGTGCATAATTGGATATTAAAACCGGTGTTTACAAAACTGAAGGTTTTGCTTATTTGTTAAAGTTGAATTGAGGTAAGTCCGTGTATACAAGTGAATTAATTATACTGAATAGTGACGATAACAGCAGTGGTTATCAAGCCTTCTGTAGTTTTATATACAATTTCATTCAAAAATTGTATTATTTATTGACTTGTTTGAAAACATTTCATATTACAGCTTCTTTGTGTGTATCTTTGCAACAGCATTGTATTTGTAAACATGATACCTACATAAATGCTGCTCCGAAATAAATAATGAATGGATCATGCAACATTTTTATGTAAATTTTATACTACGACAATTCAATAGCTATCTGATGTACGTTCAACAAACTTTGCTAAATATCTTGCAGAACCATCCGATGCAACATGTCTCACAACCATCGCACGATATACAACATGCTACTGAGCAGCAGCGAAAATCGCTCCGTACCGTTCTGCAACTGCGAATATCCCGCCGTGACACGGTCGCGACACACGGCCAAGAAAATCGAACGCTGCCGGTGTGGCGAAGATACATCGACACGGTTCGATTGGATCTGGGACGTCGGCTGTGCCCATCCGGACACAAAGATCACCAACGGGACGGAGATTGTGTTCCATCCCGTATACAGTCAGGGTACGGCCGTCATACGGGGAACGCAACCTTTGCAGCAGACGATGCATCACTATTGGGAAATCAAAGTGCTGAGTCAGCTAGCCGGAACGGACATCGTAAGCAAAGTTATATTATTTTTATCAGTTATAATGAGCATATACGTAACTATAGAGTCCTGGCCTAGGGGCATAACCCCAGTTGGTCAGATACCGTCAAATGGGGTTACTTGCAACACTTTTTATTTTCAAAGTCTTTGTACTTAAATGTAGCAGCCGAAGAAGATGAATGCACCACTCCACATCCTTATGAGGACGTGTAGAATACGTCGTGCACTTGACTTCACCTAAATAGCGATTGGGTTGATTCACAGAAACAAAAAACCCAGATTAATCCACCTACAGTGAGATTTTGACCCTTCCTTAGTTATTAGGAAATTTTTTCCAGACTCCAGTATTTAAAACGAGATAAAACTACTCAGCTTCCCACGGCGATTTACCGTGAAAGTGACAAAATAATTGCCTACCCAAAGGCGGATGTCGTGGGTTGAGTGACAACTCAACGAATGATAACGCACTGTACTTCATGCTGCCTATTTATTGTACTTCCAGTTGAAAACCGAAGTGAGCTCTCGCGACAATCGAGTTTTCTCCCGTTTCCTTTTGTCGCAACTACGTCGCGACTAGTGCGCATCATGGCGCACGGCGGTGGCATAGATGCGCACTAGTCGCGATGCAGTTGCGACATCAGAAAATAAGGAAAAACTCAATCGTCGCGAGAGCTCACTTCGGTTTTCAACTGGAAGCACAATATAAGGCGCTCGTCGGATTGAATAGCTATTGTGACATGGTTAGTAACTATCGTAACGCTGGTTGCATATATTGTACTCGGAATATCCAGAGACCTCGATATCAATTAATCCAGAACTAACTAAATCAGTCATTGATCTGAGCGAAACTCAATAGCGTTCAATAATAACATATATTTCGCCTTATGGATGGCTAATTTGGTAAAACTAAACTTGTTCAATACCTAAATGAGTGAGATTTATATGGTAGTAAATTTCTGAATTTGCACACATACGCACACATACATGCATACAAGTGGTCAAATAGTGTCTTAAAACATGCTCACATTTGCTTTCTAGCTTCCACTGAAGAAATTTTTGAAATCCCTTTCAATTTTTACGTTTTTGATTTTCTGAGAAGATTTTTTTGTACATGCTTCTATATGTTCCTCAATTAAAATCATTAGTTTCTTTGAAATAAATCAGAAAAATAGGCATATTTCCATATCATATCATTCGTTAGAATTATATTTTCAATATCAAAGTGAATTTGTTTCAAATACCATACATTTTATTCAAGTATTCACGAGATTTCTTGATAGATTAATACGTAACACACCTGAGTAACGCATACAAAGTGAAATTATAGACACTTCCGAAGTAAGGGGCAAAAACATGCTTGTTGCAAGTTACCTTACATGTGGAATAACTTGCAACTTACGCTGAGACTTCAAGTGTATCGCAAAAAACTTCAAATATTTTCAGCTATATTATTTGAACAATTTCGTGAAACAAATAAGAAAACAATTTGATCAACTTCAATCAAAAATATGCACACCTCACATTCTTTTCACGCTTTTCGAATCAATTTTAATAATAATATGTTGATAGGTTGTGGGGCCTTCCTTAGTCGTACGGTAAGATGCGCGGTTACGAAGCAAGATCATGTTGAAGGTGACTGAGTTCGATTTCCGGCCCGGTCTAGGAATTTTTCGGGTTGAAATTATTCTCTACTTCCCAGGGCATAAAAGTATCATTGTGCAAGATATACGAATGCAAAAATGGTAATTTGGCTTCGAAACCTGGTAGTTAACAACTGTGGAAGTGCTTGATGAACACTAAGCTGCAAGGCGGCAATATCCCAGTGGAGGATGTAATGCCAATAAGAAGAAGGAGAGATGGATAGGTTAATATTATTAACCATTCTCTCGTGAAATTGTAATACCAATGCCATTTTAAAACTCAGTACCGTGACCTGCTCTAATTCCGCGCATCGCCTAATACCGTGGTTTTCATAAAAAATCAGAACCTGGCTATCATGGACATCACATTATTTGGTGAAATGTTCAAACATAATATGTTTGAACATTTCACCAAATAATACGATGTCCATGATAGCCACACACTAAGTTTTTGTTTCTCGAGCTCGGCAAAATCGGGCACAGCTGTAGCTCAGTAAATTTCAGAACTGAGCTTCGGCAGATTTTCGGCGAAATATTTACCGTATCTCGGCAAATGAAACGTCACTTTTACTGAGATCTCGGTAAAAATCGTGTTTGCTGAAACTCGGCGGTGCCCACCTCGGGAAAATAAACAAAAAATGCTGAGATCTCGGCGAAAATTTTTAAGTTTGCTGGTTCTGATTTTTGATGAAAACCACGGTATTAGGCGATGTGCGGAATTAGGGCAGGTCACGGTACAAACATTTCTATAGGCGCGAGTAAGTGGTGACGTTTTTTCTTATTTCTATGCATACTTATCTAACATATCTGCAAAATATGTTTGAAAACTTGTTATCCAACTTTGTAATTAATTTACATTCTGGATGAAAAATATCTCGAAAGTGGGCAATCATCTATGTTGAACAGCAAAAAAGCTGCACTGCAGTACATCACTGTTGCGGTGTTATAGTCGAAAAAGGTTTTCACATTTTTTAAATCTCTGTGATTACGCACACTAGTCATTTCGGGTATCCGAAATAAATCTTTGAACAAATCTACAATTCTGCAAAAAAAGTGTACACTAATCTTTATTATTTTGTATCTGATTAGATATTCGTTCTCTAATTATAACAGTGCTTTTTTCACGTACCCTCGGAAAACCCGGAACATCTTTGGTGGTCAAGGGCCAATCTGAGGTTTTGAATGGGGACAGAATGTCCGAAGGTGTCCGCGTAAAGTGGTCCTGGTTTTATCAAAATCGGATTATTCTATGCATTGGCGTAACTACCTCCGATGCCTAGGGGGGGGGCTATGTTTATGTTTATGTTTATGTTTATTGTATAGATTCATCTGACATTTAGTGGTCTTAATGAATATAGTAAATTTTAAACAAGTATACATTAAACGATTACAATCTTCTTAAGAAGGTGGTCAATGGTAAGTTAAAATCAAATAGCCTATAAATGCTGTTAAAAGCAGCCGCAGCAGCACGGAAAGGTTCATTCATGCCATACATTCGATTACGTGGAGAAAGGTGCAGGAAATCTCGTTGACGCATTGTTCGTTCCGGAGCATAAATATTTAATCTCATCAGAAGTTCCGGAGAGTCAATTTCACCAGTCGCGATTTTGGCCACGAAGGCAACCTGCGATCTATTCCTTCTCATTTGAAGAGTGTCAATACCAAGTAGTCTACATCGATCCTCATATGCGGGAAGATGAGCGGGATTCCTCCATGGTAGGTGCCGGAGTGCATAACGCACGAATCTACGCTGCACGGTTTCTAGCCTTGAGATCCATATGCTATGATAAGGGCTCCAAACTACAGCACAAAATTCAAGGATAGAACGAACTAGAGAGCAGTACAGAGATTTTAGGCATTGAGGGTCCCGGAAGTCTTCAGATAGTTTGAAAATGAATCCGAGTTGCCTATTAGCTTTTGCGATGATGTCGTTATAGTGCGGCTTGAATGTCATGTCTTGATCCAGTGTGACTCCTAAATCCTTAATTTTATTCACTCTCTCAAGGGTAGTACCAGAGATACAATAATCAAAAACTATCGGCTTGTGTTTCCGGTAAAAGGAAATAGCATTACATTTTTGAATACTGAGCGCCAGGAGATTAGTAGTGCACCAGTTCGCCATTCTATCCACACGCGACTGCAGTTCTTCACAATCCTCGATGCTGTTGATAATCATAAACATTTTAACATCATCTGCATAAAACAAACGACAACCAGGAGGTAGCAGTCGAGAGAGTTCGTTGATGAACAGCGTGAACAAGAGAAGTCCCAGATTACTTCCTTGTGGTACACCAGAAGTATTGGAGAAGTATTCAGACTGTGAAGAACCGATTTTCACAGAAAGCAAACGGTTAGACAGATATGATTTGAACCAGCACACTAGATGATGACTAACTCCAAGTTGTTCTAACTTTGCAAGCAATATTCCATGGTCGACGCGGTCGAACGCTGCTTTTAAATCCGTATAAACTGCATCAACTTGGCCACCGGAGTCCATGGTACGAACACAAAGCGAAACAAACTCTATTAAATTCGTTTCTACAGAGCGCTTTGGATAGAAGCCGTGCTGTGCTGTAGATATGTACGCTTTACTGGCACTGAATAAAACGTCGTTCATGATTATTTCGAATACCTTGGAGCAAGAACATAAGGATGTGATGCCTCGGTAATTTTGTACATTCCTTTTGTCGCCTTTTTTGTAAACGGGAAACATGTGCGACATCTTCCATTCATCAGGAAACTTTCCCTCCTGGAGCGACAGTGTGAAAATCCTGGCTAAGTGGGTAGCCAGCGAATTCGAACAATTCTTGAGCACAGAAGACGGAATACCATCCGGGCCGGCAGTGTACGAGCTTTTCAATTTTCTGATGGCTGACAGAACGGTCTGCTCATCGATTATAAACGCATGTAAATCCAAAACATTTCTCGGCGTGAACTGATTTGCAACAGCTATTTGATCGGCGGTGGCCCTGGTGGCATTGAAGGTACTCAGGAAATGTTGAACGAACAAGTTACACTTTTCCAGCTCTGAACTGGCGGTTTCTTCTCCCAGATGCAAGCACGAAGGCAGACCTACTTCCTTTCGTTTGGAGTTAACAAACGACCAAAAACTTTTGCGTTCGAAGCACGTAACGACGATAAAGGAATCGATTGTATACACGATATGCAGTACTGGAACGGTTGAACTCCTGCTTCGTAATCAGCGTGCGATTCTTGCAGTACTGTCGCAATGCTTTTGCCCTACTTCGCTTTAGCCGACGCAGACGACTGTTTGACCAGGGAGGCTTAGGCTTTGGACGACACAAGGGCACGTGCTCCGCAATTATACGACGAATTTGGTGAGTGAAATAATTAACAGCATCATCTACACAGAGGTCAAGCTCGATGGGTGACCAGTCAATACATGAGATAGCATCACAAATACTATCATAATCAGCTCGGCGGTAGTCGTACATTTGGTGAACGTCAGAAGCATCGTCGAACGTAAACAGGCCCGGAAGGTTGACGACTATGTCCAGAGCAGGATATTCAGCATCAAGGGAGATGAGGGGTTCGATGGCTTCGGAAACGGTGCTAGTAGATTTAGCTGCATCGTTGGCGAGGACGAGATCCAGAAACCGACCATTTCTGTTAGAAACTCCATTGAGTTGAGTCAAGCCATTAAACGAAAACCCATCGGCCAATGCGGAGCTACTGGTGGACAAAACAGATTGGGGGTTCACATGCATAAACCCGTCTTCCGATGCAACCCATTCCAAGTTCGGTTGATTATAGTCTCCTAGTTGCAAGACGAAGTCATTGAAGTCAAGGTTGGAACTAATAGAGCTTAAAGAGTTCATGTGATCCCGAATGCAATTTATGTCGCTACGCCGGTCTGGAGGTAGATATAATACTCCTATGCTAACCAATCGATCTGTCGTAGAAATTCTAATCCATAACTGCTCCAGTGCTATGCTTGTCAATGTAGAGTCAACGTAGCTATTCCAGCGTGTTGAGACTGCTATCAAAACTCCTCCTCCGCGAGACTTAGTGCTGTTAGCTGAACAATTACGTCGTAGTCACATTCACTAGCAGCCAGAAAGAAAGAGTCCACCTTAGTACGGAGCCCGCGCACATTCTGATAGTAGATGCGCAATGCATGAGCAGGTAATGCACTAGGCGAAATTGATCCTCTGACCGGTAGGCTATCGTTAGAAACGTTGGCTATAGCCCCTTTATATTTTTTCTCGAAATTGACCCTCTTTTCAAAAATTCTCGAACATTTTAACACCTCATCAAATTATCAGCGGTAATGTGACAAATGCAGTCCAACCACCTAAGGCAATTGCGGATCAATCAAACTCATTCACATTATTCTCTTTTCTCAAGCACGTGCACGTGTGCACGTGTGAGCAACAACTCACAGTCTATGTTTAATTGCGCTCGACTAGCGTCAGGCAGTGGATATATTTGCATACTTCATAAATGTTCTATCAATCTCAAATGAAAAAAAAAAGTGCAACTTTCCATGGATTCCGCCGACAACCTTCCAAGAATTCTGATGAGAATCCTTCAGTGATCCTGACTGGAATGTTCCAGGGACTCCGATGGGAATCTCTAGATATTTCGACAGGAATCCTTCAAGAATACCGATGGGAGCCTCCAGGGATCATGAAGGAATTATTATTATTATTTATTCAGACTAAGGCCGAAGTGGCCTGTGCGGTATGTAAGAGTCTTCTCCATTCGGCTCGGTCCATGGCTACACGTCGCCAACCACGCAGTCTACGGAGGGTCCGCAAGTCATCTTCCACCTGATCGATCCACCTTGCCCGCTGCGCACCTCGCCTTCTTGTGCCCGTCGGATCGTTGTCGAGAACCATTTTCACCGGGTTACTGTCCGACATTCTGGCTACGTGCCCGGCCCATCGCAGTCGTCCGATTTTCGCGGTGTGAACGATGGATGGTTCTCCCAACAGCTGATGCAATTCGTGGTTCATTCGCCTCCTCCACGTACCGTCCGCCATCTGCACCCCACCATAGATGGTACGCAGCACTTTCCTTTCGAAAACTCCAAGTGCGCGTTGGTCCTCCACGAGCATCGTCCAGGTCTCGTGTCCGTAGAGGACTACCGGTCTAATTAGCGTTTTGTAGATTGTCAGTTTGGTACGGCGGCGAACTCTATTCGATCGGAGCGTCTTGCGGAGTCAAAGTACGCACGATTTCCAGCCACTATGCGTCTCCGAATTTCTCTGCTGGTGTCATTTTCGGCAGTCACCAGTGAGCCCAAGTACACAAATTCTTCTACCACCTCGATTTCGTCACCACCAATGCAAACTCGCGGTGGGTGGCTCACACTGTCTTCTCTTGAACCTCTGCCTATCATGTACTTCGTCTTCGACGTGTTGATGACAAGTCCGATCCGCTTAGCTTCCCTCTTCAGTCTGATGTAGGCTTCCTCCATCTTCTCAAAGTTACGTGCCATAATATCTATGTCGTCGGCGAAACCAAATAGCTGGACGGACTTATTGAAAATTGTACCACTCGTGTTAATCCCTGCTCTTCGTATTACCCCTTCCAAAGCGATGTTGAATAGCAAACACGAAAGACCATCACCTTGCCGTAACCCTCTGCGGGTTTCGAAGGGACTCGAGAATGCCCCTGAAACTCGAACTACGCACATCACCCGATCCATCGTCGCTTTGATCAATCGTGTCAGTTTATCCGGAAAACCGTGTTCGTGCATTAGCTGCCATAGCTGGTCCCGATCGATTGTATCATATGCGGCTTTGAAGTCGATGAATAGATGATGTGTGGGCACGTTGTATTCGCGGCATTTCTGCAGTACTTGGCGAATGGCGAACACCTGGTCCGTGGTGGAGCGTTCGCCCATAAAACCCGCCTGGTACTGCCCCACGAACTCCCTTGCAGTTGGTGCTAGTCGACGGCATAAAATTTGGGAGAGTACCTTGTAGGCGGCGTTCAGCAATGTGATTGCGCGGTAGTTGCTACAATCCAGCTTATCGCCCGTAGATGGGACACACGACACCTTCCATCCACTCCTGCGGCAAAACTTCCTCCTCCCAAATCTTGGTAATGACCCAGTGCAGCGCTCTAGCCAGTGCCTCACCACCGTGTTTAAATAGCTCTCCTGGTAGTTAGTCAACCCCAGTCTTCAGCCGGCCAATCTCCTCCTGGATTTCCTGGAGATCCGGAGCCGGTAGAATTATGTCCTGCGCGCGTTCTCCCAGGTCCATCACCATACCGCCATCTTCGTCTGCCACATCGCCATTCAGGTGCTCTTCGTAGTGCTGCCGCCACCTTTGGATCACCTCACGCTCGTTCGTAAGAAGGTTCCCGTTTATGTCCTTACACATATCAGGCTGTGGCACGTGGCCCTTACGTGAACGGTTTAACTTCTCATAGAACTTTCGTGTGTTATTAGCGCGGTACAGTTGCTCCGTTTCTTCACGGTCTCGATCTTCCTGCTGGCGCTTTTTCCTCCGGAAAGTCGAGTTTTGTCTGTTCCGCGCCTGTTTATATCGTGCCTCGTTCGCCCTCGTGCGGTGTTGCAGCAATCTCGCCCATGCTGCATTCTTCTCTTCCACTAACTGCTCACATTCGCCGTCATACCAGTCGTTTCTCTGATCCGGGGGCACCGTCCCTAGTGCAGCGGTTGCGGTGCTTCCAATGGCGGATCGAATATCTCTCCAGCCATCTTCAAGAGACGCTGCGCCTAGCTGCTCTTCCGTTGGAAGTGCCACTTCCAGCTGCTGCGCGTATTCTTGGGCTAGTCTACCGTCTTGTAGTCGCCCAATGTTAAGCCGCGGCGTCCGACTTCGACGCGTGTTGTACACCGTCGAGAGTTTTGAGCGCAGGCATACTGCAACGAGGTAGTGGTCGGATTCAATATTCGCACTGCGGTAAGTGCGGACATTCGTGATGTCGGAGAAGAATTTACCGTCGATTAGAACGTGATCGATTTGGTTTTCCGTTTCTTGGTTAGGTGATCTCCATGTGGCCTTGTGGATATTTTGCGGGGAAAGAAGGTGCTTCGGACTACCATTCCGCGGGAGGCTGCGAAGTTTATGCATCGTTGGCCGTTGTCATTCGATACGGTGTGCAGACTATCCGGTCCGATGACCGGTCTAAACATTTCCTCCTTCCTACCTGTGCGTTCATGTCACCGATGACGATTTTAACGTCCCGCAGTGGGCATCCATCGTATGTCTGCTCCAGCTGTGCGTAGAACGCTTCTTTCTCGTCGTCGGGTCTCCCTTCGTGTGGGCAGTGCACGTTGATGATGCTATAGTTGAAGAAACGGCCTTTAATCCTCAGCTTGCACATCCTTGCGTTGATTGGCTGCCACCCAATCACGCGTTGGCGCATCTTACCCAGCACTATGAAGCCGGTTCCCAGCTCGTTGGTGGTGCCACAGCTTTGGTAGAAGGTAGCCGCTCGATGCCCGCTTTTCCACACTTTCTGTCCTGTCCAGCAAATCTCCTGCAGCGCCACGACGTCGAAGTTGCGGGGATGTAATTCATCGTAGATCATCCTGTCGCAACCTGCGAAACCTAGCGACTTGCAATTCCATGTTCCAAGCTTCCAATCGTGATCCTGTATTCGTCGCCTAGGTCTTTGCCGATTATATCGAGTCGCATTATCTCTTATATTGTTCGTAATGATTGGTTTTCTAGGCGGCTTATTGGGCCTGCGCAAACCTCCTGTCTCGTCGGAGGGCCGTCGTGTCAGGGCTGTTTAGCGTCCCACCTAACACCAGGACTTGGGCTTGTGCGCTTTGAGCGGCACACGGTCGCTTTGGTGGGGCCTACTTGCGGATACATGCAGCTTTTTATAGAGGTTTAACAGGGCCCACTGTCAAACCCCACCACATCCTAGGCAAGCCCCACAACTCGCAGATGGCCTGGGGAGGGGTCGTCAAGCCCTTGGATATAGTCCCTGCTGCCCCCGGATCATGAAGGAAACCCACCAGGAATTTCGACGGGAATATTTCAGGGCTTTCGTCAAAAACCCTCCAGGAATTTCAATATGATGGTTCCAGGTATTTCATGAGCAATGTTCCAGGGATGAAGACACATATCGTCGAAGCATTCCGAAGCAATCCGTCGAAGGACTTCGAAGCAAATCGTCGAGCGACTCCGAATTAATCCTTCAGTTATTTCGAAAAGAATCCTCCAGCGATCCCGAAGGGAATCCCCCAAGGATGTTGAAGCAAATCTTTGAAGGATTCCGATGCAAATCATCAAAGGATTTCGAAGCAAATCGTCGAATGGTTCCAAAAAAAAAATTTTAAGGGACTCTGAACAAAATCTATGAGAAATTCTGAAGCAATCCGTCGATGTATTCCGAAACGAAACGTCGAATGATTCTGAAGCAATTCTTCGCGGGATTCCGAAGCTAATCGTCAGCCGGATTCCTTATCGTCTAGCTAGAGATCCCAGCGCAGATCATTTGCAAAACGTCGAGAGACTCCGAATTAAATCTTCAAAGGATTACGAAGCAAATCGCTGAAGGATTCTGATTTGTCAAGGAATTCCTAAACCAATCCTAAAACGAATCTGGAAATATTCAGGAGCAAATCAACGAGAGATTCTAAAGCAAATCCTCCATGGGTTTTAAAGGGTATTTTTCACAGATTCCAAAGGGTATTGCTTAACAATACTGGAAAGAATCCAGTAGGAGTTCTTCTGGATTACGATTGGAATACTTCGATGAATCCGAAAATTATTCTTTAGAGATTGAAGTGAGAATTCTTCACGGATTCTGATGAGAATCCTTCTCGGATGCTGATGGGAATCTTTCTCAGAATTCAGAAACATGCTAATTTTTCTTCCACTCATTTCATTAAGTATGATAGAGTGAATATGAGATATAACTCTTTTGTCTTCAAACTTTTTCGGTAATTCATTATGCTATATGTTGAAAACTGATATCACTGCTAACTAACTTATCAAATCCTAGGGGGGGCTAATTTTTTTCTAGGGAGGGCTAAGCCCCCTCTAGCCCCCCCTTATTTACGCCAATGATTCTATGCAAATTTATGCTGATTTGAATTTCCAGAAAATTTTGCCTATCTCAACCTAACGTACTTTTCAACCGGATTTTTTTCATCATGATTTTCACTATCATGCGTTCCTAAATATCATGAAACTTCGGTGAATAAACTCTATATAAAAAAATCAACACTTTTCGAATTTTTGTATTTCGATCGTGAAAATGACGAGTGCTTCACTTTAAGATTCACGTAAGTGGTTCAGGTCCCCAATATTACAACGTTTTACATGTGAAAATGACGCGATTCCTTAGGGTGTCCATTAGGATGGTTCTCAAAATCGATTTTGCTCCACAACGCTCATCTGGTTCTGTATCATGTTCTAAGTGACCTCCGAACATTAAAATTTTGAGCTCATTTGGATAAAAGCTGATTCAACACAAGCCGTTTCAAGTTTGCATGTAAATTAGTATGGGGAAATTTATTTTTTTTTCATTTAGGGTTTCTTACCCCATTCCCGGCCTAACAAGCTAAGCATACGACTGCATTATTTAATTGATATTTATGACAGGAAGCAACTTTTCCAAAATTTCGTGGGCCGTGCAGTACTGCAATGCTTAAAAATAGCTTTTCTTGGTAAACATCGTTTGAAAAAGCTTTTATTTGATTTAAATTAACGAGGGCTTTTGGCAGCACGGTGCGACTAGAAGTTCTTATGCCGAGGTGAATTTTTGTTCGGTTTGAGGATAGATTTTTAAATGTATTGTAATATGTTTATATTAGTTCTAGTGAAACGAACAAATATAAAAGATTAAAGTGCTTGAGTTTAGAATTATTGTGTGGTGATTAACAGCTTCAAGCAATGATTATATCGAGAACTGTGACGATTTTCAGGTAGGTGCTTATATGAAAATACCGTTTTGTAAAAGTGGAAAGATTCACTCCGGCTCAGTGGTGTAGCAACGGAGAGCAAATGTTCGGAATCTACATTTTTATTTTCTATAATTGGACCAATTAGGAGTGAAATAAATGGTTAAAAATATTGAGTTTTGTGTGAAATAAATGGGAGACTTTTTTAAAATTATCAACCATAAACCTACAGCTTCCTTAGCCCTCCTTAGCCGTGCGGTAAGACGCGCGGCTACAAAGCAATACCATGCAGAGGGTGGCTAGGTTCGATTCCCGGTGCCGGTCTAGGCAATTTTCGGATTGGAAATTATCTCGACTTCCCTGGGCATAAAAGTATCATCGTGCTAGCCTCATGATATACGAATGCAAAAATGGTAACCTGGCTTAGAAACCTCGCAGTTAATAACTGTGGAAGTGCTTAATGAACACTAAGCTGCGAGGCGGCTCTGTCCCAGTGTAGGGATGTAATGCCAGTAAGAAGAAGAAGAACCTACAGCTTCCAAAAAGTATAAATCGTTAGTTTTCTGTGTAGTGAGCCGGGAATCGGGTCCATAGGCCCAAGTAGTGATTTACCCTATATACTGATTATGGCGCGTTTTTCTTTGTAACAGACATGTACAGCTAATACTGTTTTAGTGGTTTTAAAATATTTGTTTTTTCTGTATAATTTGTGAGTACTTGGCGCAGTTTGAGTTTTAGGTAACATGGATTCAACAGGATTATGTTTGAGGTCACGCGTAACTGGCGCAATTTTGATGTTAATCAGTGTGGAAAATATTTCAACTATAAATGCATTAACTTCAAGTAACGTACGAATTCAAGAAGTTGCGGTCTTTAGAAGTCAATTTGTAATGTTACTAACCACAATTTCCATAACTTTCCGTAATGCTCGGAAAATGAGTTTTGCTTTATTTCAAATACGCCAAATATTGCATTTTACTATAAAAATACAAGTTTTTTAGCTGCTTGAAGTATGATGTGTTCCTCCCACCGTTTTCGGGATTTAAAATAATATTTCCTGGGTTGTGAAATTTTGTAAAACTCGGGATTTTTTGTCCCGGGATGGACTCGCTAACCCAGATTGATTCACCTAGCAGTGATTATTACAAAGGCCAAAAAAGCACTTATGGGGGGTAGATCCCATTATATTAGAAATTTACATTTGTTTGCATTTATTTATATGCATTTAGTAACCGCAGAGGGGAAAAGGCTTCTAGAGGCTTTAGCTAAGCTATAGATGTCGTGCTGTGCAACGAATAGTCGCGAAATACCTTCCAACGAAACGGAGTGGAATCGATAATACACGTAACATTCTGCAGTCCAAGTTTGGTCGGCGATCTGCAGTGGATGGTCGACGTCGCGACGGTTACACCCACAGTGACCATTTGGCTATCCGGTACAGGGATAAGAAGTGAGGCATGGAAAGTCACCCACTTCGACGGTGGGACCTTCAGCAAAGCTATGGGTCTGGAAAAAAACACGAACCGTTTGAACAACGACGAACTGGTTGCGGTCCTGTCTCAAGCGTGTGACGGTACTATGCCGAGGAAGGCGCGACCACGAAACTGGCCATAGGTATACTGGTGGTGCGAGCAAATTGCGGCCCTTCGAGCAACCTACCTCAGGATTAGAAGAAGACTACAAAGGTCACGCTCGGCAGAAGTGAGGGAAGAACGCATCGAGATTTTCCAAGCGGCGAAGCTGGCCCTAAACAAGGCCATCAAAGAGAGCAGAGTAGGTTAGATCCGCCGTCGGGGAGTATCCGAGTCGTTTGCGATCTGTTTGCAGATTTGCCTTCATCCCCTATAAAAAAACACTATGGATTTTCGGGCCGCCTATCATAAGTTCGTTTTTGGAGTTATCCTATAGCCAGTCGGTACAACTTTGTAGTTGTACGAGAAAGGCAAAACCCTAATTAATCCACCTAGCGGTAATAGTACCTTTCTCGTGCAATATAATAAAATAGTATGTTGTCGAGAACCAGTGGCGTAGCCAGGGGGGGGTTTTGGACATAAAACCCCCTCAAAGACAAGAAAACATGTGTTCGAACCCTCTCAAACTAAAAAAACTCGGCGGTGCACGTAGACCATATTTATTCGAAATTTAAGAGATTAACTAGTAACATTAAAATTGTTCCTCGAAAAAATTCAGAAAACCTCCCCCAGACAAATTTTCTTTAGCCTTTTCTTTAGCTTGGCGTGTGACTTAGAAAAAATGTATGATAAGGGGGCGGATGTGGGTCAGAAATGATTATTTTCTGCGTTACGTGATTTGCAAAAGAAGCCTAAAATGTTAGCTCCATACCTCGAGATTATGAAAATATGCTGCAGAAAATGTTTCTAAAACTTCATCCTTTTCGTCCCGTTTCAGATGCTCGGCATAGGAACGGATAAGGTAGACCTACTGGCGCATCGTTTCAAATTTTCCAGCAGCTTGGGATTAGACGATCAATCGTGGGGCTACTCGTACCGTGGGTTGACCCAACACAATGGGCAGCTGAAATACTATGGAAAGAAATTCAGTCAAGGCCGAATCATCGGTGTCTACGTCGATATGTTCCGTGGAGTTCTCGAGTTCTATCTGAACCGACGGTCCCAAGGTCGCGCCTACTCCAACATACCACGTGATAGCAATGGACGCATTTACCCTATGATCTGTTCTACCTCAGCCAAGTCGTCCGTCAAACTCATCAATGCAACATCTTTCAGGGACAGTTTGGTGTTCAACTGCATGAAAGTGATCTCAAAGTATCCCAAACTACTAGAGCAAGTTAATGCAATCCCAGGTTTACGGCGGCACGCGGATGATTTGTGGTTCCTGCAATTGAGGGAACCGAAAAAGCCTGACGAATTCCAACGTAATAATTTACTGCTAGAGGATGAAGCACTGCTATGTGGAATGAAGAAAAAGAAATTCAATGAAATTGTGTCGAACAGTCAGGCTCACGCCTCTACAGAATGCATTTCTGAAGATCAAATCTATGATGACATGATCACGGAAGATAATATCAAGAAACATTCCTTGAGTGGCACTAGAACGATAAGTACCAGTAGCAGCAGTGACGATGACGAATTGGCATTGATGATATCTCGAGAATTTTTCTGTAACCACTGATTAGTGATCATGCATGAAGTCATGTGACTGATTCAAACAACACAATTTCGACTTTGAAAATGTGAAGTTTAATAGTCTGCCGCTATGTGCCATTTACATTAATTATAATTTAGTGTTCAGTTCACATATCAATCAATATATTTCTGAAAAATATATGGTGAAAATAAAATCTATGTTCAAAACTTAAAAAATCAGGCCTGACTAATTTTTTTCCGAAACCCCTTTAGACAATAGAGGCATTGTCTAACAGTCCCATGCAGAGGGGAATAAATCGCATGTAAAAATGTACATCAGGTAGCACTTTTTTCCACACAAGCAATCGGACTCAAAAAGAAGTCACCAGGCCTCGCTTTCCGCGGGCGAATATTTCAAGCTCTATCTGGTAAAAGGGCGAATGTCGCAAGAAAGAATTCTCTTCGTCGACTTCCCCTCATTTGCATAAAAGTGACAAGCAGATAATTTCTGTGCAGCTTATCATCTCAGAATGCAAGTTCGCATTGTTTTCTATCGTTCTGAGGTGATAAACCACAAAGAATCAGCTGATTGTCACTTTCATTTAAAAGAGGGGAAGTCGCCGAAGAGAATCCTCTCTTGCGACATTCGCCCTTATTTCCTTGGCAGCTTTTGAGCCTCTCTTGGTGCGACACGGTCTGCTGACTCTTTCGTATTGTAACAATTCTATTGGTTCGTGTCGCGTAACACCCAGAAGGTGAGTTTGCTCCTGCTGAGGGGAGTTTCCGGTGCGTGGTAGGTACTACGGTTATCGACCCTATAATTGTCTCCTCTCCTAGCCAGTGTTGGTAAAAACTCAAGATCTCAAAACTCATGGATGATTCAAATCAAGCGTGAGTTGAAACGCACCCAACTCAGCACCTAAAAACTCATGGATGAGTTGAATCATCCATTTGAATCATCGTAGGTTTTCTTTTGTTCTCCTTCGTTAAAAACAGTTAATTGACGTTTGTCGCATAAAATATTAGACACTCTTTTATGTATAAGCAATAAATTGCCCCCAAATTGATTTCAAATGCGTTTTTAAACCAAAATGATTTTTTGGCAAATGAGTGAAATGATGCGTTTTAGCATGAAAAATTCAAGCGTGATGCATTCCTTTAAAATCGCAGACGATTTCAATCGCACGGGAGCGCTCGTTGATTGAGATTTATGAGTGATTTTACCAACACTGCTCCTAGCTGCGGTGTAGCAGCGGGTAACATTCTAAACTTTCGACCACTAGGGTAAGGGAGGTATTTTGGACCACTAGTTCGACGGCTCATATTTTGGACCACTGATAGCAAATTCATCTTGGTCGTCCAAAGTAAGGGTGGTCCAAAATACATCCTTTACCCTATTCTAGTTTGAATCTGGAGGAAAATAGAACAAACTCGCTGGTTTCCCCAGCAGTGTTCCATTCATGTTTTTTTAAACGAAATCATTATGTTGCTGCCAAGTAAGTCTTCGTAATTGCAACGTAGATTGATCCGTAGATAAAATGACGCATTCATACGAAAAAAAACAATTGAAAAATATTTGAATCTCGTGATTCAATCGTGGTTCAAATCTGTAGAAAATAGAACGGAGCGTTATATCAGTTTTATTTTTTTGACATTTGACTGGTATAAAAAATAAATCTAGAACAGCTGCTGGGAAAATTCTCGCGTGATTTTTGAAAACGTCGTAAGTTCAAATGAGAGACTCTCTTTCATTACGCTCTCTTTTGCTAATATCTAGGCTAGTTTAAAATTTGTTGCAATATTTTCACCTCAGCACACTAGACAAAGCTATTTTCTTCAGATCGGTGCTGAAAAATCCAATGTAAATGTTAGTATGGCTTTGTAATAATCGAAAGAGAAAGTAAACAAAGAGAGCCTCTCTTTTGGACTTACGACGTTTTCAAAAATCACGCGAGAATTAATGTTTCAGATTCATATTCAAACTGACAGCCCCGAACGATTTGAATCACTGCTGTAGGGTGGTTCAAAAAATCGATTTTGCTCCACAGTGCTCATCCGATTCCCCACCATGTTCTGAGTGTCCTCTGAAAATTTTAGCTCATTTGGATTAAAACTGATTTAGCACAAGCGATTTCAAATTTGCATGCAAATTAGTATGGGGAAATTTATGTTCGCTTCCGCATTAAGCGCATGTTAAAAGAAAACCTACATAGCTAAAAGGAATACTCTACAACTTTCACCCAACGAAAACCGCATGTTGATTAATCGCCCCAATAATTAGTAATCGATTTTAATACAGGTTGCGAATCTTTAGTCATGATGGTTAAACTTCTTTGAGGGCATCACTGAAATGTGCAGTGCAACATAGTAGCCTGAATTTGTGTGTGCTATCTTTTGCGCCACGAGCAGCAATGTTGCCTGTTGAGGAGTTATGCAATTAGCTCCAGAAAACCACGGTATAGATTAAATTCGATTACTAATTATTGGAACGATTAATCAAGATGCGGTTTTCACTGAGTGAAAGCTGTTGAGTATTCCTTTTAGCTATGTAGGTTTTCTTTTATCCTGCGCTTAATAGGGAAGCGTCATTAACAGTATAATGAAAAAACAAATTTCCCCATACTAATTTGCATGCAAACTTGAAACGGCTTGTGCTAAATCAGTTTTATTCCAAATGAGCTCAAATTTTCAGAGGACACTCAGAACATTGTGGGGAATCGGATGCGCACTGTGGAGCAAAATCGATTTTTTGAACCACCCTACTGCTGATGTTACTCTTAAGTTGCACCAGCCATTCTTATAATCAGAAGGTTCTTTGATTTCCAAGCAGTTACTTTTAAGTTGAATTTAATTTAATTTGGGTATGAAACAAAGCCTAAAATTATAATTTAAATCTAAACGTATTTAATATCTGATTCAGCAGCACTTTTTTAGGTAGTTCCCAACAGGCATGAGTTAGTTGGGCAGCATGGACGTTAGGCATAAAATCCATCATGGAACAGCCCATGACTTGAACAACGCAGAATTGTACGTAACGTAACGTAACGTTTTACTTAAGGCTGATTCGGAAAACGTGTCCCGGGATTTGGTCTCCCATTGTTAACACCAGCAACCCGGTGGTTGCATAAAGGCAGTCCATGACAACCTAACGTTTGGTAGCAACGGTAGCAACCAAACATGCCTCTGTGTGAAGAAAAATAAGAATATTCATTCCATAACTTGCTCTTGTACAGAACAGTCGCATAGCTCCAATATATATAGTTATTTGAATTAAAGGGTGATACGGTCAAAATTTGGTCAAGGGAAAACGCGTGTAAATCGGTGAAATCGTTTATTTAAAAAATCAAATTAAATTTCTTTTCAAGTTCAATTAGTATAAAATTCTGGAAAAATATTCAGTTAGGCTTCCGCTTTTCCAAATCCGAATTGCCGGGCCTTACGCTTGACCCCTCCCATCAGATTTTGTACAGCCATCTTGTCCACCTTCTTCGCCGCAGAAAGCCAGTTTGCCTTGGACTGCTGCTCGTCCTTAGCAGTTTTTTTGGTCTTCTTTAGGTTCCGCTTGACAATAGCCCAGTACTTCTCAATTGGGCGGAGCTCTGGCGTGTTGGGAGGGTTCTTGTCCTTGGGAACCACCTGCACGTTGTTGGCGGCGTACCACTCCATGGCCTTTTTACCGTAATGGCAAGATGTCAAATCCGGCCAAAACAGTACGGAACAACCGTGTTTCTTCAGGAAAGTCAGCAGACGTTTATTCAAACACTCTCTCACGTAAATTTCTTGGTTGACAGTCCCGGAAGCTATGAAAATGCTGCTTTTCAAGCCACAGGTACAGATGACTTGCCAAATCAAATATTTCTTTGCGACCTCCAGACTTCCTGGCTGTCGACAAACGTTCCCTAAACACTTTAATTACATTTGTAACGGTTGATTTGGCAACTTTTAGTGATTTTGTGCGAAATTTGCGTGCGAGTAGCTCGGATTTTCGCGATGCGCGAGCAAAATTTTGATACGCTGCTCTTCTTGCTTGGACGGCATTTTGACAACTAAAGAGTTAATTCCAAAATCAAAATAGGAGCAACATTCTACACACACACACCTTCAAAATGAGGGGTGTTCAGGTTTTTTAAATGCAAAATTGAAAGAAATACGTCATGTTGATATTGACCAAATTTTGACCGTATCACCCTTTATAACATTTGGCGACGAGTTTTATCAAGAATCCACCCTGGAATCTCGGAAGAGAAAAAGAATGTCACCACCGGAAGTTCTAACGTCGGAAAGTCAAAATCAGCCGTCGGGAAGTCAAAGTCAACCGTCGGGAAGTCAATTGTCAGGAACTATCGACAGTCAAGATGTGTTCCGGCTCATTCTCCAGCAAAACCAGCAGATGGCGGAACAAAATGCGCGTCTTATGGCCATGATGGATCGTTTAAACACTCAAGAAGCACAAGTCAGAGCCAAGCAGATAAGCAGTCCCGAATTTATAATCGAGTCTCTAGCGTCCAACATCCGAGAGTTTTGCTACGACCCCGACAATGGCATGGTATTCGACCGGTGGTATCAAAAATATGAAGACCTTTTCCTGAAGGATGGCGAAAATCTGGACGATGCAGCAAAGGTTCGTCTCCTGTTAAGAAGCCTCAGCGTAAGCGTACACGACAAGTACGTGAACTTTCTGTTGCCGAAGCATTATCGTGAGTACTCGTTTGCGGACACCGTTTCCAAGTTGAAGCAGCTGTTTGGAATGAGGACTACCTTATTCAGCAAGCGATATCAATGTTTCCAACTGTCAAAGAAATCTGAGGAGGACTTCGTAACCTACGCAGCGACAGTGAACAAGCGATGTGAGGATTTTGAGTTGAACCGTATCACAGCCGATCAATTCAAATCTCTCATTTTCATATGTGGGCTGCGATCTTCAAAAGAAGCTGACATCAGGACCAGATTACTCTCCAAGCTAGAATCGGATGGCGAATGCAAACTTGATACCCTCATCAACGAATGCCAATGGTTACAGAATTTGAAGCACGATACCGCTCTGATCGAGCAGAAGTCATCGATATCAGCCTCTGTCTGTGCAGTCAATCAGAAGAAGTATCAATCGAAACCATCTGCTCAAGCTCATCAGTCAAAGGACAGCAAGAATTCTAGTATTCCGAAGACACCATGCTGGCAGTGTGGTGGCATGCACTTTGTTCGTGAATGCCCTTTTGCAAATCACACCTGCAAATCCTGTAACAAAGTTGGGCATAAGGAAGGCTACTGCAGCTGCATTTCTGTTAAGCCCAATACCGGAGGCAAGGAATTCAAAAACAAAAAGAAGTCGACCGTCAACGGTGTTTTTGAAGTCAACCAGGTGAACAGCGAAGTCCGGCGAAAGTTCATAACAGTCATCATTTGCGGTGTGAAAATCAAGCTTCAATTCGACACAGCATCGGATATTTCCATCATATCAAAGGAAACTTGGAAAAACCTTGGATCTCCGGAACTGAAGCCATCTAAAAGCGAAGCAAAAACGACATCTGGTAAACCTCTGCATTTAATCGGTGAACTTGCGTGTTCCATCACTCTGGGAGGTGTCATCAAAGACGGCACTTGCTTCGTGACCACTCATCCCAGTCTCAATTTGTTCGGCCTTGACTGGATTGAACTCTTCAAACTATGGTCACAGCCTCTCTCAGCGATCTGCAACCAGGTACGTTCTATGCATAGTCCGATCCAGTTCTACAAGACAGCCTTTCCAAACGTGTTTAAGGAGACTCTCGGACATTGCAAGAAGACAAAAGTAAAGTTGAACCTCAAGCAAGAAGCACGTTCCGTATTCAAACCGAAACGTCCTGTTCCTTTTACATCTGTAGCGAAGGTTGATGCCGAGTTGGATCGCCTGGAGCAGTTGGACATCATCACACCTGTCGATTTTTCCCAATGGGCTGCGCCAATCGTTACTGTAAGGAAGCCTAACGGAAAAATACGCATCTGTGCCGATTATTCGACCGTATTGAACGCTGCATTGGAAGCTAACAACTATCCGTTGCCAGTTCCGGACGACATCTTCACGAAGCTGAACGGATGCAAGTTTTTCAGTATCATCGATCTTTCGGACGCTTACCTTCAAGTTGAAGTGGACGACGATTCAAAAGAACTTCTAACCATCAACACACATAGAGGACTCTATCGTTTCAACAGATTGGCACCTGGTGTGAAGTCTGCCCCCGGCGCTTTTCAGCAGCTCATGAATGGTATGATAGCAGATCTGCAAGGTGTTGAATCTTTCCTGGATGACATCATAGTGTTTAGCAAAACTGAAATGGAGCATCATCAACGTCTGGAAGCTCTTTTCAAACGATTGGAAGAGTACGGATTTCATCTTCGTGAAGAAAAATGTAGTATTTTTCAACAAGAAATCAAATATCTGGGCCACATCGTGGATAAAAACGGTCTACGCCCGAATCCAGCGAAGATTGAAGCAATCGTCAAGATGCCTGCGCCAACCGATATCAGCAGTCTGCGGTCTTTTCTTGGCGCTGTTAATTTTTACGGAAAATTCGTGAAGAAAATGCACCAGCTACGACGCCCTCTCGATGCGCTTCTGAAGAAGGATGTCCAGTTCAATTGGTCTTCAATTTGTCAGCAGTCGTTTGAGAAAATCAAGGAAGTTCTTCAATCTGGTCTACTGCTTACTCATTACGACCCGAAGTTGGAGATCATCATCGCTGCAGACGCATCAAAATCTGGTATCGGAGCAGTGGCTATGCATCGTTTTCCTGATGGCAGCTTGAAAGCAATAGCTCATGCTTCCCGCACACTGACTCAAGCTGAAGTTGGTTACAGTCAAATCGAAAAGGAAGGCCTAGCATTGATTTTTGCAGTTACCAAATTCCATCGAATGATCCTTGGCAGGAAATTCACGCTTCAAACCGACCATCAACCTTTACTGCGAATGTTTGGATCAAAGAAAGGAATTCCTTTGCATACCGCAAACCGCTTGCAACGATGGGCGCTAACTCTATTGTGCTACGACTTCGAGATTGAGTACGTTTCTACAACCCAGTTTGGCTACGCTGATATGCTGTCGCGCCTCATCAACCATTACACGAAATCAGACGAAGACTTCATCATTGCTGCAATTCAGTTTGAAAAAGATATCGAGGTGCCGTTGGACGAAGCAGTCGGTATTCTGCCTATAACATTCAAGATGGTGCTGAAAAATACATCCAAGTGTCCAGTTTTACAGAAGGTGATCAGCTTCATCCAGCAAGGTTGGCCATCAAACAAAAGCAGCATTGAAGATGAGAAAATTCGCCAATTTTTTCCGTACCGAGAAGCTTTATCTGTTGTCAAGGGATGTATCATGATGGCGGATCGATTAATAATACCGTTCAACTTCCATCGCCGCATTCTGAAGCGACTTCATCGTGGTCATCCCGGTATTGAGAGAATGAAGTCTATCGCTCGAAGTCATGTGTTTTGGCCGAAAATAGACAACGCTATTGAAGATTTCGTCAAACAGTGCAACAGTTGTGCAGCTCAATCAAAGTCGCAGAGAAAGGTTCCGCTACAGTCATGGCCCCTGACCGTTCATCCCTGGGAACGAATTCATATGGATTTCGCTGGACCGTTCTTTGGCCAATATTTCCTGGTTGTCGTCGACGCACATTCCAAATGGCCTGAAGTGAAGATCGTTCAATCCCCAACAACATCGAGTGTCACTGAATTTTTGGACGAATTATTTTCACGATTTGGAGTTCCTACTACTGTGGTATCGGGCAACGGATCGCAGTTACCTCGGAGCTATTTGCCGTGTTCTGCAAAGCAAACGGAATCCAGCACCTCAAAACAGCACCGTACCATCCACAGTCCAATGACCAGGCGGAGAGATTCGTTGACACGTTGAAGAGATCACTACTCAAGATAAACGAGGGGGAGAAGATTACCAATACGCTTCAAGTGTTTCTTCAAACCTACCGGTCAACGCCGAGTCGTACACTGGATGGAAGATCATGCTTGGTCGCAAGATGCGGACTACGCTTAATCTTCTCCAACCAGACCAACAGAAAACAACAGTCGAAAACCACAAGCAGAATATGCAGTTCAATAAAAAGCATGGAGCTGTTTCACGTTATTTTCAAGCAGGAGATAAAGTTTACACCAAAGTTTATACTTCGAATAAATGGAAATGGTCAGCAGGAACCGTGATCGAAGCATTTGGACGAGTCAATTACAATGTACTGCTAGAAAACGAACACGGAAGACGCAAGCTCATACGATCGCATGCAAACCAGTTGAAATCCCGTGAAAAAGATACTAATGTAGCAGATTTACCAAAAGATACTAATGTAGCAGATTTACCAAGAGATACTCCGTTGAACATTCTGGTTGACATGTTTGGACTTCAACCTGTGCAAGCTGACGATCAAGAACCTTCGAAACTTGATCAAATTGCAATTCCAGAAGTCACTGCTATAGCCCAGGAAAACAGAGATGGTTCTGTCGGAAACATGAGTCAAGAAGATGTCCATGAAGTCTTTCCGATCAATCAAGAATTTTGAGAACCTGAAACTGTGAACCAAGTAGAACCAGTCAGCATGATTCAACAACCTTCACCAGAGATACGAACCCGCCCGCAACGATCAGTTAGGATGCCGTCGAGATTCGAGCCATACTTGGTACTCTGGAAATAAGAGGGAGACCAGCAACCCAGTGGTTGCATAAAGGCAGTCCATGACAACTTAGCGTTTGATAGCAACCAAACATGCCTCTGTGTGAAGAAAAATAAGAATATTCATTCCATAACTTGCTCTTGTACAGAACAGTCGCATAGCTCCAATATATATAGTTATTTGAATTATAACACCCATGTAATTTAAATGGGCGCAGGATTAGCTTTTCCCGTGACAGGAGAAGAGGTCTGAAGTAAAAAAATAATTTCCCGAAATTAAAACCCAATCCCACGGGGAAACAATTCCGTTCGAATTTATTCCACACGGGAAATGCGTAATTTCTGACGGAAATTAATTGTGGAAAGAACCTAGTGAAGTGGTAGTAAAAAATAACAAAAAGTGAGTAGTGTGGAGAGGAAACTGAGTATTGAGAAACGAGAAATGAGCAGTGAGCAATGAGTAGTGAGAAGTGAGCAGTGAGAATAATAAGTAAGGAGTGTAAAATTAAAATTGAGAAACTGAGCAGAATGGATACGTTTGCGTGCGTTTTGACAGTTTTGCCATGGAAAAACTGTCAAAACGCACGCAAACGTATCCATTTTGCTCCGCTCTTAAGAGTTGAGCAGTGAGAACTGAGAGTAGTGTAGTGAGTAGTGCGAATGAGAAGCGAGAAATGAAAAATGAGAAGTGAAAAGTGTGAAGTGAGTTACGAGGAGTGAGAACAGAAAAATGAAAAGTGACTAATGAGAAGTGAAAAATGGGAAGTAAGAAATGAGTTATGAGAAGTGAAGAAATTAATAGTGAGAAGTGGGAATTGAGTATGAGAAGTCAGAAGAGTGAAGTGATAAATGAGAAGTACACGCAGAGGAATGTATTGTAGAAACAACAATAATCTGGATCAAATTCAACAATAAATATTGTTAACTCAGGGCTAATAATATTTATTGTTTGAGTCAATCCATAATATTGTTGTTTTTACAATCAAAGCGATAAAATGAATTAATCGACATTATTGTTGAATCAACAATATTATTGTTGAAACAAATATCTGTGTATTTTTAATTCAATGCAACTTTCTCGATTGATTCAACAATATCATATTGTTGAAACAATAATAATGTATTTTAAGATTATGTGATTATGTTTTTCAATAAAAATGAAAAAAAAATCTTGTCGAGTTAAACACTACTTTATTCTTCATTTATTAATAATATTTTCACATTTTTAACACAATCATAATTACGTCGATCCCTTCGCTACACACGAGAGTAATAGGTCCGGAGAGAGGAATGCCTTTTCGATAGGAAGTCGTCATGGGACCGTAAACTTGCATGTTGAACAATATTCAACATGATTAAACCACTTGATTTCTGTAACAAAATGAATGAATGTGAATATCAAAAAGTTTATGCAACAATCGGTGCCAATTTTACCTGTGGTTAATCATAGGGAACAATTGCACTTGCACTTTATTGCTTCACTATAGTATTTTTTTGCATTTAGATTCCACTCTTAAACTTCAGATGCTGGATACGCATAAAAAAATACACACTTACTCGAAATCGATAAATTTCAAAATAATAATATATATTGTTAAAATAACAATATTATCGTTGATTCAATTACACAATTTTGTAGTTTTAACAATCAACTCCTTTTGAATCAATAATAGAGTGATTATTAGAACCAACAATATATTTTTTTGGATTAATCGTACAAAATTATGCTGCGTGTAAAAAGTGAGCAGTGAAAATTAAGAAGTTTGAACGAGAACTGAGAAATAGTCAGTAGTGAGACGGCCACCTCTCTCTCACTCATACTCTCTCACCAACTCTCTCATTTACCCACTTTCTCTCTCTCACTCACTCGATTACTTACTCATTCTACACTCACTCCCACTCAATCGCTCTCTCTCACTCACTCACACACTCTCTCTCACCTACTCAATCTCACACCCATTCATTCTCAAGTATGAAGTATGGTTTTGTTAAGTTCGTTTCAGTTGATCGTCAGATCCCCACCGAGGGAAGTGCTTACCCTGCAATACATTTTCGAAGTATAAATCTGTCACATGTTGGTCATAGGGTAAGGGAGGTATTTTGGACCACCAGTTCGACGGCTCTTATTTTGGACCACCGAGTGCAAATTCCTCTTGGTGGTCCAAAATAAGAGCCCCCGTAAGGGTGGTCCAAAATACATCCTTTACCCTATGCATAAATCGAGTTTCAGACATAGTAATCAACCGTGTCAGTTTGTCCGGAAGTCCGTGTTCGTGCATTAGCTGTACAAAGGCAAAAAATCCGCATCGATTGGGGCGATTCTCTGAAGAAAAATATACATGCTTCCAGCAAAAATAATATCCTTTATTTTGAATAACATATTCTAAGCCTATCATATGTCCACTATTAAGGACAATTTATCAATATTTACAGTAATAAATTATGATTTTTAAATTTTCATTTACTCTTGTAATGTAGTAATAGTATTAGTGGGTAGAACCACAATAATTGTAGTATTATTCACATTAAAAAATGTCAACAAATCTGAATCACGACTGTAATAAATCACTGACTTTTTTGCGTTTTACCAACGACATTTCGTAGGAGGTGGCGGAGCTGTTTGGACGGGTTCGTAAACCCGTTGAAAGCTATTGTACTGATAGCTGCCACTGCTGTTGTTGCGTCCAGTACTATTGTTGTTTGCATAGTAAGGTTGGTTCATGCGATATGCACCTCGTCCTCTAGAATTGCCACCCATAAGCTGCTGCTGTGACGGACCATTCTGGCCATGTTTCGGTCCGCTATGAATGCTGTTGCCGTTGTTGTTGTTGTTGCTGCCGACGCCGGCGCCGCCAAAGTTTTCGGCGTTGTGCTCGCCGCCGGACTGCTGCTCGTTTCCCGACTTAGTATCCATTTCCAAGTGTTGCAGGTCATCTAAGGGCAAGGCAATGGAGATAGGGGCAACGAAATAAAGGATTAGAATACTCGGAAATAACATGTTTTCCTTCAAGAAACTATAGGCGTATATAATCGTTGAATGTTTATTCAAATGTTCCTCGTGATGATGGCTCCTCCTGTTCAGCCTGGGTTGTTTGTGTTGAAAAGCATGAATCCGCAGGTAATTCATTTCCCATATCCTTTATCGAGGCTGCTCCTTTAAGTTCAAATGTTAAAGCATTGATTTGTGGATTGGCTGAGAACCGAAAATTAATACCCTTCTCCGATCGAGATATGTTAGTGAAACGAATAAATTAGACAAAACTTTGTTGTGAGAATTCAAACTTTTGGACAGGTGCTTGATTGGCTTCTTTAGTTTGCATAAAATGCAATAAATTGGAATCTGCTTTCGATTAAATTAACGGAAATTAAAGTAATTATTATTTTTGAACAATTATGTTCTGTTTTAAATGAAAAATAGTTATATACAGCAATCAACAGATTACTTGAACGCGTTTTCGAAAAAAAAACATAAACTACCAAGATTACGTAAGTGTTCAAAAAGAAAGCTCAAGCAAAATAGGACCAGAATCGATTGAACAGTGTAAAACTGTCAATCGCACATTTTTCGTCTAGGGATATTGGTGAGAATTGTACATAAAAATAAAATCTTTAAAACAATAGTGAATACTCCGCTTGGTCGTCACCTGAAAGAAAGACCTTACATACTAAATTGATAGATTTTAAGAAAGACTGGATGGTTCCCAGTGATACGTTGACTTGCTCCAAGCTCGAGGATTTACGATGTTATTTTCTCCAAGATTCGATGACCCACAAACTTTGCATGGCATTTATATATTCAATCACAAAATTTGGCATGTTTTACACAAATACGGTACCTGCTGAAGCTGCAGAGTAAATTTGCGATGTTATTAGACCACCGGATGTCGACGACGTTGTTACCGTTGCCGTCGACGTTGAAGACATCGTGTTCTTCGCTGTCACTGATCCGGGATTGCTGTTTGGAATCGTCCTAGTTGAATTTGTATGAATTTTTAATCTTAAAGTTAAAAGTTTAGTATATAAATGGGTAAGAAATACAATACAAGGAATACTCTATATTTGGCAAGTTCAAATGGTTTATCCATCAAAATGGCAACATAGCTCCTATTTACTATACGAATTATACTTACGCCACACTGATAGACCAAAAGCTGAACTTTCCATATCATATATTTATATTTTGCCACAGTGAGAAAGACCAAAGATAGCCACCACAAGAACCTTCAACTCGCCTTTCCAGGCACGTTCTGACCGATGCGTTCGAAGTGTAGAGATGGGAACAGGTATAGTAAATGACCAACAGGACCATCTAGTAGAGGAATTTCGTATCTAAATCTTAATAAAACCTAAACAAATCTTAACTTCTCGTAGCATTAAATAGTCAACAAGCCAATATCTGCATGGCACGATACGCACATAAAACACTCAAGTTAACGACGTTTTTTCTTTGAAATCGACATTTGAAGGTCTAGCTGAGTTTGTCCACAATGGAAAATTAATTCCTTATACATCTCCATTTGTTTTTCATGTTCCTCAAAATATTTCTATAATTTACACTGTAGTGTTCATTCTCACAAACTTGTAAAAATAAAGCTATTTATGCATTTTTAAGGATTTTCTATGCATGCTATCCATATACCACGTGGACAGTTTAGGAGGAAGGGGGGATATGGCGAATGACCACGGCTCATACAAATTTTTGAAAATTTATATGAGCAATTGTCCATGTTAGGGGAGAGGGTATCTAAAACTGACCAAAACCTGTCCACATGGTATATGGACAGCCTCTAATATCGTTGGAATGTGATTTAGGTTCTTCCGACGGAATTTCATAGAAAATGATTAATGGCCCACTATTGGTCATTTAACCCTGTTACGAGGATTGCTCACACAACCATACTTTAACGAAAAATACTTTAATCGTACATTGGCAGACTTATAAAATATGGCTGATTGCAGTGGGCTGGACGTGTAGTGCGTATACCGGAAGAGAAATCAGCAAAAATGGTGTCTAGCAGAGGACCTGGAAGGAAGTCGGCTCCGGCGTACTCGCTGGCTGTGTGCAATCGGAGAAGATACGCGTGCAGTCGGTGTGCAGGGAGACTGGCGTTTGGCGGCCAAAGAACCTAGGTGAATGACCTCAGCTAAGTGGTTAAAACCTCAATAAAAGCAGTAAAGAAAAAGGCCTTAGAATGATCGATCTGGAATATGACTTTACATTCGGTTTTGCTCCAAACAACACAGAATGTGCGACTATTATTACGCTCGCGAATCGTATTTCCAGTTTGTAAGGCAGTTCCAGGTTTTCAGGGATTCCTTATATACATGGGACAATTATGTGTCTACCTGCATCACAGTGGTGGTCTGAGAGTGTCCCCGCTTTGGCCGGATAGTGATAGAAAGTTGAAGGTGTTAGCAATAGTGCCGCACGTTGACGTAATGAATGATTCGCTTCGGCAGTTGAGTGTCAGGGATGGAGACACCTTTTGTTACAGAACCATTTGGACTCTCACCGTGTGTGTGGTCTGATTGTGATTGAGAAGTCTCAGTAAGGATCCCATGAGATCACTGGTAGCACAATAGATCTAGGGTGTCGACAATGGGCTTCCTGCCTCCACTTAGCCACATTGTCACTTGAAGTGCGAGGCAAAGGAGTGTCTTCGATGATCTCCTAGCTCGATAGTCGCCCCCTGTAGTATTGCTTTATTGAGGGCGGGAGACCGATTAGAGCAAAAATCGTTGGTTTTGGTGAGTTGTGCGCACACTACTTTGTATTCATTAGATTGTCGGTGCTGGCGGCTTATCAAGCAACCAGTATGGGTTTCGTAAAGGTCGTTCTACCGTTGAAGCAATTCGATCGGTAACGGATACGGCTAGGATAGCGCGTAGTTTGAATAGAATTGGCATTAGCCATGTGCCTTGATTACATTAGATGTAAAAAATGCTTTTAATACCGCAAGTAGGGCAGCTATTGCAGACTCACTACACCGCTTGCAAGTTTTGAAGTACCTATGTAGGATTCAAAATAGGATCTTGATATATGATACCGATGCTGGTCAGCAGTCGATTGAGGTGCCCGCAGGTGTTCCACCAGAAATCGATCCTCGAACCAGTACTATGGAATATCATGTATGACGGAGCATTACGTTTAAATCTCCCAGCCGACGTGAAAATAAACGGGTTCGCGGATGATGTAAGGCTTAAGGTTACTGGCGACACTCTCGATGAAGTTAAACTTATAGCTTCATATGCGCTTAGCTGAATCAAGGAGAATGGCCTCAGCACATCACAAGACTAAGGTTGTTGTGGTACATTCCCGTCATGGGTTGCAGAAAGCCAAGATAAAGGTAGGGACCTGTACAGTTACAGTGACCTGCATAATAAAAAACCCACTTGCCGTTTTTCATACAAAATGGTCAATTTTGGAGATCTAGATCTCGATTGCGTGTGAACCAAATTTGCTGAAAATTTGACCAGAGCTCAGATATAACTTGAATTTTACCACAGAGTAATTCTCGCTGAGACCGGGCCACTATTTGCACGAGGTTCTTCAAAATGCCTAAATTTCTATTCATTCGAAAGCTTTCGGCGAGTACATTGAGGATCTGAGTTAAATTCTTCAGAAAGATGAACCCCTCGTTAGTTATAAACGAAATCATTTTAATGGACCCCTCGATTTTTGTCAATTCTTGAATCACTAAAACTCCATAACTCCAACATTTCTCAACCGATTATAGAGATTAGCATATCGTTGGATAGAGGAAGAATGTGTCCTCAATTTTCAATAATAAAAATAGAAGCAGCTGTATTCAATTTGGTTGCCATCTTGGATTTCTTTTAAAAAAATATGTTTCCGCGTAATTGGCAACTATCGATTTTGAATATAATTACATCGATTAGAAGCTTAGCTTATATTGTGCATTGTGTCCAAAAATCTCAGACGTATGTTTTTTCTATCAAAAGCTATGAACGATTTACCAAATTATTTTTTGAATGCCCTTGTGACCAACGAACATTATTTTTATGGTTAATATGATACTACGACGTCAGTTTCTTGATTTCATACACTATACTAAGCCAAATATGTTTCGAAAATGAAAAACATATCTACAACAGTATTTTACTTGAAGGGCTCAAAAGTTTTGAGCATAACGGAGCCGTATTCAAGTTATTGTATTTAATAATTCAAGAATTTTGGTATTGGTAAATCGTACATAGCTTTTGAAAGAAAAAAAATACACCTGAGATTTTAGGACACAATGCATAATATAAGCTAAGCTTTCCATCGATGTAGGGGAACTGTACCGGTTTTGGCCATTTCCTAATTTGGCCAATTTTGCGAATAACTCCAAAAATAAAGCAATTCGCGAGGGTTTTATTAGTTCCAACAAGAGGTATATCCCTCACGATTCAACGCTGCTTTCAACTGATCGATTATTTCGCAAAAATATTTTTTTTTCAGGGTTGGCCAAATTAGGCACTAAGTTGGCCAAAACCGGTGCACTTCCCCTATTAATATTCAAAACTGGTGGATGCGAACCTAGCAGAAACATAGTTTTCAAAAAGAAATCCAAGATGGCGGCCAAATTCAATATGGTTGCTTCTATTTTTATTCTTGCAAATTGAGGATACACTTTTCCTCTTTCCTACGATATGCTGATCTCTGAGATCGGTTGAGGAATGTTGGAATTATGACAGTTTTGGTGAGTCAAGAATTGATAAAAATCGAGGGGTCCATAAACGTGATTTCGTAGATAACTATCGAGGGGTCTATCTTTCTGAAGAATTAAACTCTGATCCTTAATATACCCGCCAAAAGCTTTAGAATGAACATAAATTTAGGAATTTTTAAGAACCTCGTGCAAATTGTGGCCCGGTTTCAGCGAGAATTACTCACACCTGAGTTCTACCATATTGCCATATATCGCGGTAATACAAAAACGTTTTTTTGGAAAAAAATTGATTTTATAATATCTTAAAAACCACAAATCTTAGTGTACACGTATATTCCGCAAACTTTTTTATATTGTCAAAATACGCGTTTTTGCACACCATATCGTATGAGGCAGTTTACGTCATTGCTGGGATGATGCCAATAGACATACTTCTGGAGGAAGATGTGGAGTGCTTTAACGAAAGGGACTCGGTATAAGTGCAACTTGTCAAAAGAGCAACATCGTTACTCAAATGACTGGGATACCGCTGTCAAAGGTCGTTGGACCCACAGGCTAATTCCGAATGAACAGTCGCTGGTTGGGATTTTAATACTTGTGTAACTTTTTAGTTGGGCCTCCGCTGGTTGGGTCATGGTCCAACAAAAAAGCAACCTTACGTCAGAATTCAATGTAAACACGGAAAGCGGGCACTGGGCATCATTTGTGATGTTCAAGTCGAAATACACGTGTTCAAATGGCTGTCAGTTGACCCAACTAGAAAACCGAATTCGTGAGTTGGGTTGAAGTTGTGCCACAACCAGCGAATCGCGACTGTATCGAGTTGGGTCAATTGAAAGCATGGATCAACTTCCACCTTACACACGTGATGTCACGGCGACGTCGATAGCGTGGTGCGTTACGGGGGGCAAATTTTTCACTTTGTTTACTTGCTTATATTTATACCACAGCGTAGATTGAACTCTGAGCTAGGTGCAGATTTACTTTTTGTGAGAGGATAGTCAGCTATGGTGTCGGTGTCAATAAATGAATTGAATTTCTCGGTGCTCATTGGGGTAAGGAGGGGGGTGATTATGAGATTGTGTCGGTAAGCCGTATGTGGCCCTAAATGACAGGAACGAAATGATAACATCGATTCTCCATGGATGCATGTGCACGCCGCGGAATCTGACCAGAAGAGGCTTGCTGCTCGTCGATTGACACGCTGCTGAAGTGTGAATCTATAAACACACGTTGAAGGCATTTTACTCAAATCACAGACAAACAGACGTAACACAGTCAAACCAGTGACACGATTTATTTTGCGCGATTCTGCCTATAGAGGCCCCAGTGATCAACTACTTTAGCCTATGACACTCGAAAAATCAAACGCCCAAAGCGCCGCTTTACTTTGCATCATAGCATGCGCCTCTAGGCGAGGTGCAAACAATAAACAACCTAATGTCAACTTCGTTCCATGGCGAGCATCAAGCTATACTCTGAAGACACTCTGTTTGCTGTACGTTGAGAACTTACGACCCCCAGAATATGAGTAACTGTGAATACGTAGAAAAACATACACCTAAAAAAAATATATTGAAGATATTCCTTTTGACTTTCTCTTGATAATCAGGTAATAGGCTCATATAAGTAACCACCACTCTCTAAATCTCGAACGATAGTGCAGCATTGTATTTTTTTTTGTCTTTGTTAGCGAGACTTTCAGCTGCCCTGGGCTGGCTCGTCTCGGCATAGTAAATTGTTAATATAAGCGTGATTTATATGTCGAAATTTGTAGGTGTACGCTCGCCTGTACGTTAAATTAGCGAAGATGGGTCCGTGGCAAATTGTACTTCAAGTGATGGGCTGTTTCCGTTCGGTAAAGCTAAGTTTTGTTCAATTTACAGGTTGTGAGAGAGGGATTCAACTTCGTTAGTTAATATTGGTCCATGCAATATCATTACCAATAACCCGGCTTATCATTAACCCATTATAAAACTTGAATTGCTATAGATACACATTATTAACCAATATTATTTTTCTCTTCATTGGGCTCCCTCTTTGATGGCTATTATGGATGAAACAAACACCAACAAAACATCACCATAGCATCGATTAGCACCGATTGGAACACCTAGTGGTTTATTCATCTTGAGCTAGACCAGGATGAATAAACCACTAGGTGTTCTAATCTGCCAAATTCACGATTCAGCCATCTTGGATTTTAGCATGGGAGAGCCAGCCAGTTTGTTTATGTTTTGCACTGAAAATGAATTTTTCACCCCCGCCTTCTTCTCGTCCACAAATTTGGCAGATTGAAACACCAAGCTGTGTATTCATCTTGAGCTAGACTTTACTTTAGTAAAGTCTACACGCTCATTTTGATTTTACTCACCGGTGAGTAGTTTTATATTGCTGTCTCTTTTTTTCCCACAGTAATTTTACTCACTTTTTGAAATAAAGTGGAACCACTCAAATTTTGAGTGGTTCCACTTTTTATAAAAAGTGAGTAAAATTTCTGTGGGAAAAAGGAGACGGTAATACAAAACTACTCACTATTGAGTAGACAAAAATGAGCGTGTAGCTCCTTGCTAATAATGCGTTGCTTTTTGAAGCTAGGCGTCATTGATTCGAATAGATTGTCCAACAGATGCCGCTAGTGTTTCCGATGACGAAGATTCTTCATCTGATTTTCACTAAGAGTTACGTCTGCCCACAGTCCCCTTCTTCTCTCATTAAAAACGCAAAAACAAATCTTCTAGCGTAGGATGCAATGCTTGTTTTTTTTCCTGGGTTATTTAAGTGAGACGAAGGTGAACATCTGTTGCATTTGCGCAACCGGTTAACTCCATTGAAAACTGCACACTATTAAAATAAACTTGTCTCAACATCATGGTTTTAATATCAGAACAATGATTTAGAACATGGACATGGGACCCATATTTTCAACAGTATTTGGTTGTCATCCACGAGGACAAAAAACAAAGGACAAAGACAAAAGTTGCCTGAAGATCATGGAGAGGGAGAAGCTAACAAGGAAAATGAAACAATCGCAACAAAATTTTATGTCGTCCCTGTTCGCGTGACTAATATCTAGGTTACTTCGACCTGGCAGCCAAAGTACCGGTACTACAAATGTCAAACCGATGTTGGTGATGAAACCAAACATGCACTACATCATGAATTCATGATGCATAAATTATGGCCAATTGAAGCCAAGGATGTTATCGATCATTTAGTAATCTGCGTTCGATCATTTAGTAGTTTGTCCATAACTCATTCCAGAGGCTTAATTTTAAAATGTGTTGTATGGTGAACTTCTAGTGCGAAGATTTTTCTACAACTCTGCCTAACAGGTCGATGTTTGATTTCTACTATTAACGGAGTTAAGGCGCCAGTTGCAGTAACTCATACTAAATGATAACAAAATTGCAATCTTTTAGTAAAAGTTACTGCTACTAGCGCTATAGCTCCGTTATTAGTGAAATTCAAAGAACAAGTTGTTAGACAGAGTTGTAGAGAAACCTTCGCACTAGAAGTTCACCATACAACACATTTTAAAATTTAGCTTCTGAAATGAGTTATCGACAAACTACTAAACGATAAAACGCAGATTACTAAATGATCGATAACATCATTGATTGAAGCTTGTTGAAGCATAATTTGGTAAAATAATTTAAATGACTACAGCGTTCTAGTACTTATGCTTCTACTGGCGCACAAGACTAGAGAAGTTAGTCAAGTTTGTTGGACTCAGTGGCGCCAGGAATGGTGGGACAGGTAAAACATGTCCTACGCATGAATTTTCCTGGGTGGGACAGTCAAAGCATTGTCCTACCCATGAATGTGGTAAGAACATATGAAGTCATTGGATGGCAATAATTTGTGTGTTAGTAGAAGATGATTTTAAGTTGATCCGAGTCCAAACAATAATCATACATGTTTTCGGGATCCAATAGCAATAGACTACTGATTGCTGTTTAGGACTTCAGGCACTTTAAAATCCCTAAAGCGCTCAAGCATGTTTAGGTTTTACAGAGATGAAATAGAAGTTGTTGTTATCTGCAAATGCGATTAATTAAATATTTTAGAAGTTATGATAAAGCACGATTGAATGGATTATTAAAAGCCCACGGAGAAAGTCTTCTTCAAACCTCAAAAGGTCTATTGAAATCTGAGGAACCAGAAACATACCGAAGACCGCTCTTAAAGGGTTCTGAGCTCCAAAAACAGATTCTTTGACAATCATGCGATTTTTTGGTAGTTTGTTTTGGATAGCTAAATCCTGGAGGTAATATGAAATCCTAGCAGTTAGAAATATTTGATTGAAACCTTTGATTTTTTTTAATTTCCGTGACCGGTGACTGCTTCTGGAAGCTTGTAAATATATTCGATAATCGATAATGGAAAAGCAATATTTCCCTCTCTTTCTTCTCGAAGAAATTTTATCAAATTATATAAATATTCAGACCGCAAGAACTTTTCAAGTTCTGATTATTTTTAGAATAGACTAGTTGACCCGGCAGACGTTGTCCTGCATAGTAGGCGAAAATGAACGTTGAGAACTGATGCCTATGCGAGATTCCCATACGAATCTTTATTTTCGTATTTCATGATTTACTAAACTTAACTAATGATTTTAGACTGAGGAAATATCATATACACCTGTCGGAAACTATAACGAATGTAACTGTTGAAAAAATTAATAAAATCCATTCAGCCGTTTTCTAGTTATGCGGATACGAACACGGACCATTTCTTTTTTATTATATAGAAGATTACATTGCAAGCATAACTTTTCCATTTTGAAATGGTTTTCATATCAACATGGTACAGTTATGCTTTCAGCGGCAGTACCGTGATGTGCCCTAATTTCGCGCGCGCCCTAACTTCGCGCATTATAAAATCATTTATTTTTTCAATTTTTAGGTGCCAGTCAAAATTGAAAAATCTGGAGGATTACAAAATATCATTGTTGTTGAATGTTTTTCACGAAACAATTTGAAAAACAAACTTGGTTTAGTACACCAAATAAAATTATTTCAATTTGAACCTCCCATCGACCACCATATTTGCTTGTGCTTAGCACAGCGACGAAGAACATGACCCAAGTAAACAAATGATTTTACTGTACAAAACTGGCTACTTTATGGAAATATTTGTATCCATTATGCTCTGTTGGATATGTTTATTCGTCATTTCTATTGAAAAGTGTAAAATTGTATGTATTTTATGTTTATTTAGGCTTTGGCTTTGTGCGCGAAATTAGGCAATGAGATTAATTGGGGCGCCTAATTTCGTTTATTGTTGTTGCGTTGTTTTATTTGCAACATTCTAATGAAACAAAAGCAATCTAATTCAGGTTTCACACTGAATAGAATCCGAAGAGTTCATTCACATACGCTTTTTATCTAATTTTCAGGCGGATAACCACCGTCATCGACAAATGTTGACTTGAAAAATCTTATAGATCAGTGCCTGCAATAGCTATCAAAGCCGATGTGTATAATGATGCTAAAATGTGCGATGTGTAAAATGATGCTAAACTTAAGATAAAACTACAGCAGCTTTTTCGATAATGTATATAATATTGAAGTTGTCTTGTATAAAACACATATTTGAAGATGTCCTATGTAAGAGATAGCGGAATTTAAGACTTTCTTTCATGACGTCTCGAAAATTTAAATATTTTTTATACACCAGCTAAACATTGCTCATACAATGCCTTTTTTCTTAAAATATGGTTTATATTTCAGAAGAAAACGAAATTTTAGGAATTATGACTTGTGTCAAATAAAATTCATGAAGTAAATTCTAAGCAAAGCTCCAGGGTCGAAATATAGGCACATACCATTTCGACTAAAAAATGGGTCAATGACGGCTGTCTGATACCGTTATCTGCATATTTTGAACAATGGATGCATGCTTCTATTGGTTAATTGATTATATTTCATCAAACCAATAACGATATTCAATTCCAAACATGAGCGAAGTTAGGAACACTTTTGCGCGAAATTAGAAACTATTCTATTTTCTTGCGCGAAATAAGGAGCATTCAACGGTCTCGGATTCATATCCCATTTTTTTTAAATAGCAGCAAAATTTGCAAGTAACATTTTTTTGAGAACCTCGAATCCTTCTACTACGTGATGCAGTAGCAAATGTTTCCAAATGGCCCCTACATGTATTTTAATGAATGTTTTAACTTTGTCAGATATAAGTGCGCGAAATAAGGGTACTTCACGGTACAGGTAAAATTTGCATCGATTTCTCAATACCAAATCGGCCCAAGTCGGAGACATGATCGGTGGTCTAGCGGCTATCGTTTCTGCCTATGAGCAGGGGTTCGATCACAGGCGCGGCCTTTCCTATTCTGTATGCCTTAGTTCTTTCTGTGTTTCACCTTCTACCAAAACGATTCCTAACGTTACAGCTTGAACAACAGTTACAAAACCTACCGTGGTACCGATGGGAGGACGTAGAGTTCTCTGCTCCTTTATTAAGTATAGGTGTCCCAACTAACCATTCTTTTCCCTCCAGCATTAACAAGAACGGGGCAAGGACAGATCTCGACTGTTGGAGAGTGCCTTGTAACGCGAATCGCTTAATGCTACTGTTAAACCAGAACTGTTGCCCAAATCGGCATTTCCTTTTTGTCCTACCCACGCGTCGGAACGTGTAAGAATAATTATTGTCATTAATAATTAGAAAATAAATCATTCGCTCCTGAGAGTTTACTCCTCACAAGAATCCTATCGTAGGATATAACAATTGTTCGCAGTTCGAAGCTTTATAAAATAGATTCAACTTGCCGTAATAAAGTCCACCCCCCTTTTCTATCCCCCTGTAGTTACGCCAATGAATAAAGCATCATGATGTCTTTTTTTAACGCAAACATTAATTCATAGATAATGCTAAACTTTCCGCTGATTCGTTTGCGCGCGGAGAACGAGTGAACGTATGCAAGGAGTGAATCATTTCAAAACATTTCTCATAAAGCAAAATTCTAAATTTGACTACTGGCAGCGTTGCTGTTGGTTCTCTGATATGAATTGTACTATAAAGGCCTTAATCAAGGCCTCTAAATTGTACGACTGGCGAATGCTTTTTGTGTGACGTATTTTTTTTCGTCGGAAAAACACATTTTCCGCTTCAATTTGATTGTACGCCAAGTGTGTGGCTTTGACTTCCATGAAAAGGTAGAACGTGTAGACGAGGTGCATTTGGTTGCGTTGTGAGAAGAAGTGAAGTGCAGTGATAATCGCGGAGGGATGTTAATGAAAAAATGGTCAGTAAGGGAAGTAAAGAAACTAGAAAATGGTGTGTGGTGCAGTCGCAGACGCATGATTCACGGACTGTTTCAAGTTTACAAAAAAATCGTATTAAGTACAAAGAGAATCGTATAAAATACGACAGACTTCAGTGGGCTGGTCACTTAGAGCGAATGTCGGAAAAAAAATAGCGAAAAGAATATTTAACAGAGAACCGGATGAAGCCCGGCGACTTCGTGAAAAGCCACGAACATGCTGGCTGCACGCACGCGGTGGAATCCGACCTGGGGACCTAAACGTTTGGGGAAACTGGAAGAACTTCGCTCAAGACCGACGATTATGGAGCTCTACAATACGTCAGGCATATACGACCAATTTGGCCAATAGCGCTAGCTTCGGCCAACTCAAGTTCGAAATAAGTAATCGCATTGCGAGCTCAAATGGAGGGACTGCGTTCAGTTAATACAATACACCTTATATGGGTACCTGGCGATTCTTACATAGCTGAAAGTTATTTGGTTTATGAGTTAGCCCTCTCTAGAGCATTTTCATCATTTTAATGCACCTGTCCCGGGTATTCCAGTAGCTACATATGTGTTGGGAGAACCTTTTGATTAACTATTGCGCTGTCATTTAACACAAACGACATTGGAGTAGTTGGACTGCCGAGTTAACTATCACATGTCAAATATTCAATGCGTTGATGTTAGAGTTAACGAATCGTAGCAATCATAATCTATTGATGTAGTCTATATGAAATGAAGAGAACAAATAAATTAGTCTTTAGTTAACCGTCATTCAGTTCAGTCGAACTGTGTTTGTCTTCCATTCCAATAGGTTATGGGCCCCAGTTACAGTAGGCCTTGCGCGGAACAGAAGTTTTCTTTTATCGTCGGTCCGGAAAGTTCTGGAAGTCATGGAAGCAAGCAAGATTTCGATAGTGAAACTGAATAATTCCAACTACTCCGTATGGAAATTCAAGGCGGAAATGCTGTTGACTCGAGAGGACTTGTGGAAGTACATTGAAGATGCCGCTCCGGAGCCGGTGACGGACGCATGGAAGGGTGGAGATCGCAAAGCAAGAGCGACCATAGCACTGCTAGTTGAGGATCAGCAACATACCCTGATACGCGATACGAAGACGGCTAAGGAAGCTTGGGATAATCTCAAGAAACACCACGAGAAAACTTCCCTTTGCTCGAAGGTTGCGGTGCTGAAACGGATTTGCAACAAAACGTATAAAGACGGGGACGACATGCAAAACCATTTTTTCGAACTGGAAGAGCTATTTGCAAAGCTGTCGTGTGCTGGACTGGACCTTGGTGAACCATTAATGGTTGCGCTAGTACTGAGGAGCCTCCCCGACTCATTTGATACGCTGACAACGGCACTGGAAAGCCGTTCTGATGACGAGCTGAAATTGGAACTGGTGAAAAGAAAGCTTCTAGACGAAGTAGCGAAGCGAAGCAATGGACTTTCGGATTCAGCACTTAAAGCAAGTTTTGCGAAGAAGAAGAAGCCTATAGTGTGCTATTTTTGCAAGAAAAGTGGCCACAAGCAAAAAGAATGCAAGCTGTATGCAAAGGATACGGAAGCGGAAAAAGGTAGGTCACCTAAAGCAAAAACGGCTCGTAGTGAAGAATCGTCCATAACATTCGCTCTGATGGCGGGAGCACATGAAGATTCCGGTGAATGGATCGTGGACTCAGGAGCGACCAGGCACATGTGTGGCCAACCAGAATTTTTCAAGAATATGATGGAAAGCGCAGTGAAATCCATCAGTTTGGCGGATGGAAAAATTGCAAAGGTGGAAGGTGTTGGCTCAGGTGAACTGTTATGTTACCATGTCAACGGTGAACCTACGACGGTTACTCTTAGCAACGTGCTCTATGTACCAAGCTTGGAAATCAATCTCCTTTCTGTACCGAAGCTAGTGGATAAGGGTGCTGCTGTGATGTTCGATGAAATTGGGTGCAAAATTCTTGTTGGTGGTCAACTAGCAGCAGCAGCTGTCAAGACTGGCGGACTGTATAAATTAAGAACAACGAAAGAAGTGCTGATGACGGCCAGAGACCACCACAAAGTTGATTGTCAGCACGTATGGCACCGACGCTTTGGACATCGTGACCCAAATGCCCTTGATGAAATGGTAAGGAATAACCTCGTGGATGGTCTGAAGATATACGACTGTGGTGTACGCGAAGGGTGCGATTGCTGCCAGAAAGCGAAATTGAGCAGAAAACCGTTTCCGAAATCAGTAGATAGAAAAAGTCGTTCAATTCTCGATCTAGTACACACCGATGTTTGCGGGCCTGTAGAGAATGTATCGGTGTCTGGTTATCGTTATTTCATGACCGTCATCGACGATTATAGCAGGTTTTGTGTGTTGTATCTGTTGCGGAAGAAGGAAGAGGTACCCGAGAAGATAAAAGAATATGTGGCCATGATGAAAACACAATTTGGGCGAACGCCGAAAGTGATCAGAAGCGACCAAGGTGGCGAATATACGGGAAGCAAACTGAGGAACTTTTACAAAAGTGAAGGCATACGGGTGCAGTATACAGCAAGCTACTCACCTCAACAGAATGGTGTAGCCGAGAGAAAGAACCGGTATCTAATCGAGATGAGCCGGTGTATGCTATTCGACGCTAAACTACCGGAGTGCTACTGGGCGGAGGCGGTAAGTACTGCCGTCTATTTACAGAATATTCTTCCATCGAAATCAGTTCCTACAACGCCGTACGAAATTTGGCATGGGAAAAAGCCAAACGTGACCCACCTGAAAATATTTGGTAGTGTTGCACATGTCCATATCGTGAAGCAAAAAAGAAAGAAGCTAAGCCCTGCATCAATGAAGCTAACTTTCGTAGGGTACTCGTTGGAGCACAAAGCATACCGTTTTTTGGATCGATCGACTCGGAAAATAATAATCAGTCGAGATGCGAATTTCGTTGAGGAGGAGGAAAGCGTCGTACCCGAAGAAGTTGTCAGTAAGGAATTGGAAAACAGGTTGAACTATGAGTTGTCCATGAAGCCAGCTGAAGTTCAAGCCACTCCACTGGTCAATGAAACTGAATCGTTGGATGAGTCGGACGTGGATAATGATAACCCAGATGAAGACGATTTTGATTATGACACTGCGACCGAATCTACGGTAATCGAATGTAGCATCGATGACAACCCAGGACCGATTCGAAGATCTTCTCGAGGAACCAAGGGCATTTTGCCAGCTCGCTACCGTGATACATTGGGCATGGCATCAGATGTAGTTTCTGAACCACGAAGCTTTGAAGAAGCAATCAACGGCCCGGACAGTGCATTTTGGAAAACAGCGATGGACGACGAATTCCGTTCACTGATGGAAAATGAAACCTGGGAAATCACAACGTTGCCGCCGGATCGTAAGAAAATTGGATGTAAGTGGGTGTTCAAACGAAAAACAGATGAAACCGGTATGGTAGTCCGATTCAGAGCCAGGTTAGTTGCTCAAGGGTACTCACAAAAATACGGAGCGGACTATGACGAAGTTTTCGCGCCGGTGGCTAAACAAGTCACTTTCCGTACACTGTTAACGGTAGCAGCTGAACAGAGACTTCTAGTCAAACATGTAGATATCAAGACTGCATATTTATACGGCACACTAGAAGAAGAAATCTTCATGAAGCAGCCCCCTGGTTATGAAACTGGCAATCCAGCCGGTGTGTGTCGCCTAAAAAGAAGTTTATACGGACTAAAACAAGCGGCTCGAGTTTGGAACAAGACAATTGACGACATTTTCAAGCAAGCTGGTTTTGTGCAGTCATCAGCCGATATGTGTCTATACGTTCGAGTTAGGAAGGGTCGGCGATCGTTTATCCTTATTTATGTGGATGATATACTAGTATTCTGTTCCAGTGAAGCCGAGTTTTGTGAGATAGTGAACCACCTGAAAAAATGTTTCAAGCTTACGGTGTTGGGCGACATCAAGCACTTCGTTGGAATGAAGATCACCAAGTTTCAAGGTGGATACCTTATCAACCAGCAGGCATACATCACCAAACTAGCTACTAGATTTGGTCTGTCAAATGCGAAAGGTTCGAGAATTCCGATGGACCCTGGTTACCAGCAAAAGGAGGAGAATTCAGCTGTATTAGCCAACAGCGACCAGTACCAAAGTCTGGTAGGTGGTTTGCTGTATATTGCAGTAAATTCACGACCGGATATTTCCATTAGCGCATCAATTCTGGGACGATCTGTTAGTCATCCCCGCGTTCGAGACTGGACTGAAGCGAAGAGAGTGTTAAAGTATCTTGTATACACGAGCAACTATTATTTGAAGCTAGGATCCACAAATAGAGAATTAGAAGTTTACTGCGACGCAGACTGGGCTGGAGATATGCTGGATCGAAAATCAACATCAGGATTTCTTATCTTTTTCGGCGGTGGAGTTGTGAGTTGGGCCTCCCGGAAGCAATCCTGCGTAGCCCTATCATCCACCGAATCCGAATTCATTGCTCTAGCCGAAGTATGTAAAGAAATCCAATGGATGCTGAAGCTGCTTAAGGATCTCGAGAAAATCGTGGATCATCCGATCTGCATACGTGAGGATAACCAAAGCTGTATACGACAGGTGGAGAACGAGAAAGTGGACCAACGTTCGAAGCATGTTGATACGAAGTATTGTTTCATCAAGGACCTGAAAAACAAGAACGTCATTAGCTTGCTGTATTGTCCTACGGAAGATATGCTGGCAGACATGATGACGAAACCGTTAACAAGCGTGAAATTGGGAAAGCTACGTGAAGCAACAGGTGTTTTAGCTATCGATGTCGAGGAGGAGTGTTAGAGTTAACGAATCGTAGCAATCATAATCTATTGATGTAGTCTATATGAAATGAAGAGAACAAATAAATTAGTCTTTAGTTAACCGTCATTCAGTTCAGTCGAACTGTGTTTGTCTTCCATTCCAATAGTTGAATCATCAGTGATAGTCGTAAAACAAATTATTTTCCTCCTAAGTGGCGCTCACGGAGACAAAACCTTTTGTAACAATAACTTATTTTCCTCTCCTGATTCTAAATTGCCTGGGAAGTCGAATAATGCATTGTCCGATAGAATTAGTAAATATGTATATACGGGCTACGGACTATGGATACATTTGCGTACGTTTTCACAGTTTGTCAGAAAACTATCAAAAAGTACGCAAATGTACCCATTGTGCGGGGCTTTTTGGGCTTCCATTATGGTATCATCGGCTATCATAAGAAGTTACTACTATTGGATGAAGCAATCAGGAATTGGAAGATGTTGCTTTTTTGAATAAAAATTCCCCGCCAAATAAACTCAAAAAGGAACACGTAGGATTCGAACTAATCGCTATTTTCTGGATACACAGCCCTTTGGTCATACACATGAATCATGCGATCATGACCTTCCGATGAAATTAGGACTCTTCTAACGCAATCTGGAAATATAAATCATTCGCATGTTAGTAACACAAAACTTACAAAGGAGCTATGTTGCCATCAATAAATAAAACCAAAATTACCAGACGATTAGAATTCAAGCAACTGTAAACTAACGATGGTTGCTTTTTTAATGCTCGAAGTTAGCAGATGCTAGAGGAAAGCAGCAACGAATTAACTGATTCAGCAGACTTAGATTCAGATGCCACGCATAGATAGATATGGACAACAATAGATGCTGAGGTATGGAAAAGTGTGTTTATTCCACGAACAAAAATCATAGGACATTTGTATGGTTTATGATAGTTAGAAAAAATATACCCTACGAAACTTTATTTTGAACATTGATGAATCGTTTAAGGAGTAAACGCAGTTGGGTTAGATTTAATATGTATCTTTAGAATGTTCTAGAATGCCAATTTCTCAGCTAATGCTAGTTATTTGATATCTCATTGTAAGATCGCATATAATAATCAAATGATTTGCTGCTTTTCATAACTGATTTTTGTATACGTGGAATAAATACTGCGTACCTACAGCAACATCTTACTTTTTTGGCAGTTGCTGTTCATATCGTCTACCTTTCTGAGCACTTGCCGCTACATTGATAAAGTTTCAGAAAAAAAATAACGGGGGTAGCATCACTTAACTTACCCCATTCCCATTTTTGGGAGCATATTCTTATGTGCTTCCTCATCGGGATGTTTGCGCTTCTGTGCTTGTCGCATGCCATGCATTTGATGCTGATGTATCTCGATTGCTGTTGGCTGTGGAAAAAGAAAACAAAATTAAGCTATTTCGTTTGGTTTTTTCCAAGTTGCCGTAGAAGTATCCGACGACAACACCGATCAGGATACAAAAGTTCTGCGGTCCTAGCGCAAATATAACAGTGGACCATCCAGAGGGTTTGATTTTTTTAAGCGTAGCGAACTTAGTCATTTCGTTGGATTGTGATTAATTCCTTCAAAAACTAAGTGCGTAGGTTACCTACGAATGCCTTACACGCACAGCTGAAAGTATGCTCTTTTGGGCAGAAATACACTCTTTTCCGGGAGAATGGGACTACCCACAAAAGGAGTAAAATTTGACGCATAAAAAGAATAAGTTTTACACACTTTTCCTGTTTTTATACATAAATGTTATTCATTTGTAATCATAGGATAGTTTTAATTGTGCATAATATTTATTCCTCTTTGTGTGTAGTCCCATTCTCCCACGAAAGAGTGTACTTTGAAGTCATAATTGAATACTTTATAGTCAAAAGAGCATACTTCAAAGTCTTTTGTGTGTAAACTTTTTTAGCAGTGTACCGTGCACGCACCATACTTTGCGCAGTTAAGGAAATGCAAAATTGAATCAACTCGTACAACTTACAGAAAGTAGCTATCAGCCTGAAATAGTTTCCATGCTGTAGTATTATTATCATATTATTGTTTGAGAACTAAATTTGTTACAAAAATTTGAAATAAATAGTAAATTGAACTTCAAAGCAGACCCCTTATTATATGCCTAACTTTGCGCACATAACTTGAAAAATTTCTAACACGAAGCAAGCGTCTATCATACAATTTTTCATTAAAATTTTATTTTTTCAGCTAATACTACTATTACAATTCATGTTTATTCCATTTGTAGGCATATTTGAGCATATTAGAGGTGATAAGGATGCCCAGCATTATTTTCTTATGATTCGACATACTTAGTATGTTTTCACGTCTGTTGGTGTATGTACAGCCTCATTTATGTACATTGGCCACAGCTAACAAAAGTTTTTTTTTACGTAAACCCTATTCCGACGAGGTATATCATAAATGTTGAAAATATCGAAGAAATACGAGTTGTGCGCAAAATTAGGTACACTGTATTGAAAAATTGTTCCTAACATTGCGCATCATATATTTTAACGAAAAATGTTAATAACTAACCAAATTCTCATAAGATGGCTTCAACAATATTATAATTATTGGGTCCATGTGTAATCAGTTGTCAACGAATGTAAAAATTTACAAAAAATACAGTTTTTCGGGTAGACCGTCACTTGTCATTTGTGCTAAGAACACGCCATTTTGGTCATTTTCACTGTTTTCAGTACAAGTTTCAACTATTAAAATGAAAAATGTGTCATTTAACAGCGAAAAAATGCATGCCCTTTTATGATAACATGTATATTGTGCTGACAAGTTATAATTATATTTCGAAATTCAATTTAATCGCATTCTATTACAAAAATAATCGCAAAATGCGCAAAGTTAGGAGCTGCGCAAAGTTGGGTGCGTGCACGGTAGATATTGAACCGGAAAAATCTTTTGTATCGTGACGTTTTGCATCAAACATTAACTATGTTATTTTACCTTTGGTTCATGCGTCGCCGTGTACTGCACCGTTGTGGTGAATGGGGGCGGCGGTGGAGGCCCCTGGGCAGTTATGATCTGATGAGTTGCTGCTGGATGCGGTGGAGGCACCGGATGTGGCGAAGCCTCGATAATTTGCGGCTGAGGCTGTGGGTTTGGTATGCTTGTAATGATCTGCTGCGGCGGTGGTGGGACGGTATGAAACACTTGCAGACCTGCAAAAGTAAAACAAAATTTCGAGTTTAAAAATGGGTGTGATATTTTGATACCTAAATACTTTATTACCTGGTGGAGGCTGCATTTGAGGATTGAATGAACTAGTAGTGATAATATGCTGCTGTTGTGGAGGCGGCCGATATTCTGCAGCACTGATAATCGTTGGCTGGCTGATAATTTGGAACTCGTTCGGATTACGCAACGGTTGCGCTGTGAACTGGATGTTCTGCATTGAGCTGACTGGTACCTGCTGGATTTGCGGCGGAGGGTTTGTGGTCCCACCCGGTGGCCATGGTTGTGGAGCATTTACGACAAAGTGGGTACTTCCATTCATGTGGATTTGTTGGGGGGCTGGTTGGAACGATTGTATCGAAACCGGTATTTGGCTGTAGATTTGCTGGGGAATCGTATGAGTTATGGGAGGATTTGCTTGGGAAGTGATGATCGTGTTCCCGACGATGTGCTGCACGGTTGGCGGTGGCACCGACATAATTGGCGGTGGAGGCTGACTTAGTGGAATTCCTTGTATAGATGACACAGGGATCACAGTTTGTTTGTTTATTTGCTGAATAATAGTTCCCGGGGGAGGACCCTCTTCGAGTTTTACAAGTTCTTGCTTGATTTGCAGTTCGCCGGGTTTTTTGTCCTCAGCACCATTGACTATCATCGGAACTTGAGTCATTGGAGGGGGCCCTAGTGAAGTTGTTTGTGCCATTGTAGGTTGCATAGTCGTTTGAACAAGTTCTTGCGGAATCGAGTTGGGAGGTGGATGAGTAATGATCGGCTGTGACTGTACTATGATCTGGTTCGTTTGTTGCGGAGCCGGAGCTACCGTCTGATGGATGATATTTGGAGGAGGAACCATAAAAGCTGTACTGCCTTGCACGGCAATTATTTGCTGCCCTTGGGGTGGCCTTTGAAACTGATCGAATTGCGGAGGGGGAATAGTGGTTTGGACTATCCCTTGTATTGGTTGGGGTTGCGGTTGTATTACGTGTTGGATTGTCACCTGTCCAGGTTGGTGCTGAGCGCTGCTCGTCTGGATTGTTGGATTCTGCTGAATGTATTGTACCTGATATGGTGGTCCTTGATTTACCAAAATTTGCTGCGGAGCTTCCGCTGCTTGTGATATCTGAATGTTGGGAGGAGGCTGAGAAAGATGTGGTGGCCCAGCGCTCTTCATTTGCATCAAGGAGGGTCTGATCTGCGCACCAGGTGGAGGATTGCTTACGTTAGTGATTTGTGGTTGAATTTGGGAGATTACTACATTGCTTGGCTGCTGGTGGATTTGCATTGGAATATGAGACTGGATAATAGTTGGTGGTTGCTGGATGATTTGCGGAGGAGGCGGTTGACTTTGTGAATGCTGTACGAAGCTTTGGGGTGGTAAAACAGGCGGTGGTGGTTGATGAATTATTCCATTAGGCTGGGCAACATGCTGAGCCCGAATCATCGGGGGCATTTGCGGTACCTGAGTTGTTTGGACTATTGTCGGTTGCTGAATTATTTGAAAATTTTGTTTAGGGGCAATATTTTCCTGGAAAAGGTTCAATTCTTCCTGAAGAGTCTCGATGAGATTTTTGGCTAATTGCTTTGCGCTTTGTAATCCATCCAGCCTAAAAATATAATTGATAAATGTAATGTTATCATAAAAGAACATGTCCCGACTTACGTAGGATGCTCGATGCATAATTGCAGCGGTTCAGGAGCCTCCTGTCCGGTTTGGGGTTCAATAGCGAGCGAACCCCGTCCTCGAAGTGAAACCATTGCCCCGGTTTCCTGGCGAATATAGTTCAAATTGGTGCCGCCGTCTCCGATTATCCGATGCCGTACGTTAAATGATAATGGGGCGTGATCCAGCCCGACAAGCAGTTTTGCCACGCACATAGTGGTGCCATTTGGAGTGCCAACAATTGTCGGCGGCGGACTGCTAACCATTTTAGATATTTGCTGTTGTTGCGCCGCCTGTTGTTGCAGCTGTTGCTGCTGATAGTCCAGCGATGATTCAAAATGTGGACGAATCATTTTCCAATATGTTTAATCCGATAAAACTGAAAAGAAACAAGGAATTACCTACTAATCATTATTCAAATTACATTTTTTATTGTTTGGGCCAAACCACTGCTTTTTCAGCTCGCCAAGCAAAAATCTAGCTGGTTCAACCTGTTAGAAGCATCAACTAGAACCAGAGCAATCAGCATTACGATAGGCTTCGGATTGAGTGGTCAATAAACTGACGAAGTACTTTGCGAAACTGTCGTCGCTCGAGGAGTGCAACATAAAATTTCGCAGCGCTATCAGCGCCACCACAAACTCTGTTGATGACTTCGCAGTTCCATCAGCCAAAAAAAACAGTCCTCCAATAGTTTATTCTTGGTGCATGAACCCATGGTATGTTCCCCATGGTAATCGAGTTTGTTTCTATTAATCTCTACGCAATAACAGAGGTTCCAAAGTCATGTTGCTCAAATGGTCACTGTTGAGGCCTGATCCAAATAGTGTTTTATAAAAAGGCAGATGTAATATTTTAGATTGTTTAGTTAACGAGGCTTTGTGTCGGAGTCGTTTTGAATTTTTTGCAGTTTCCCCACCAGGGTCGTTCAACTCTTGTTTCCATCAAACAAAAGTAGTTCTGAAAGTTCGTTCAAACACTTAATCATCAATCGCGAGAGTCAGTCTTTAACCCGTTTCGGTCTGACCTAGAAATCAAAATTGAAATAACCCGTGTAGGCTCATTTTTCGTCCGATTGCCATGAAATTTTCAGGAAAGAAGCGTCATCATGTCTATTTTTTGGCACATGACTTAATTTGACCATGGTGTCAATCCGGCCGGATTTATTAAGGGGGGGTCCTGGGTCAGATGCAGTCAAAAACGGGTCATTTTTTTAAAACCATTGATAAATGATCGAAAGTGACCAGAATGCTGAAGCAAACGTGGTCAATCATCATTGACCAGCATCAGATGTTAGTTTTGATACATTTGAATCACCAGGACATGGTTCCGGATGTTCCGGGAACCTGGTTCCCTGGGGTATCCCTGGGGTGGTGGACACTTTTCAAGTGAACACAACCCAGTCTTGCGACATATCAAACTTCATGGTTTTGGAAGAGAATCCTAATAGATGAGTTTTTGGGAGGTTTTGGACACATTGGCCACATCCGGAAGTGTTCCCGGGATCCTGGTTCCCTCAAGGAAGCGGACAAATTTTGATTAGCACCGAAACCCATCTTGCGACATATCAAACTCCATGATTTTGGAAGACAAGCTCAATAGATGAGTTCTTGAGAGGTTTTGGACACATTGGCCACATCCGGAAGTGTTCCCGGGAACTTAGTTCCCTCAAGAAAGTGGACAAATCTCGATTAGCACCGAAACCCATCTTGCGACATATCAAACTCCTTGATTTTGAAAGACACGCACAACACATGATTTTTTGAGAGGTTTTGGACACATTGGCCTCGTCCGTAAGTGTTCCCGAGAGCCTGGTTCCCTCAGGAAGCGGACAAATTTTGATTAGCACCGAAACCCATCTTGCGACATATCAAACTCCATGATTTTGGAAGACAAGCTCAATAGATGAGTTCTTGAGAGGTTTTGGACACATTGGCCACATCCGGAAGTGTTCCCGGGAATTTGGTTCCCCCAAGAAAGTGGACAAATCTTGCCTAGCACCAAAACCCATCTTGCGATACATCAATGATTTTGAAAAACAAGCACAATACATGATTTTTTGAGAGATTTTGGACACGTTGATCACGTCCGAAAGTGTTCCCGGGAGCCTGGTTCCCTCAGGGAAGTGGACAAATTTTGATTAGCACCGAAACCCATCTTGCGACCCATCAAACTCCATGATTTTGAAAACAAGCTCAATAGATGAAATTTTGAGAGGTTTTGAGCACATTGGCCACGTCCGGAAGTGTTCTTGGGCGCCTGATTTCTTCAGGGGACCGGACAAATTTCGATTAGCACCGAAATCTTGCGGCATGTCAAACTCCATGATTTTAAAAGACAAGCAAAATATATGAATTTTTGAGAGATTTTGGACACATTGGCCTCGTCCGTAAGTGTTCCCGAGAGCCTGGTTCCCTCAGGGAAGGTAACAAATTTCGATAAGCACCGAAACCCATATTGCGACCCATCAAACTCCATGGTTTTGAAAGACAAGCTCAATAGATGGTTTTTTTTTAGAGATTTTGGACACATTGGCCACGTCCGGAAGTGTTCCCGGGAGCCTGGTTTCCTCAGGGAAGCGAACAAATTTCGATTAGCGCCGGAACCCATCTTGCGGTATTCCAAACTCCATGACTTTGAAAGACAAGCTCAATAAATGAGTTTCTGAGAGGTTTTGGACACATTGGCCATGTCCGGAAGTATTCCCGGGAACCTGGTTCCCTCAGAGAAGTGGACAAATTTTGATTAGCACCGAAACCCATCTTGCGACATATCAAACTCCATGATTTTGAAAGACACGCAAAACACATGATTTTTTAAGAGGTTTTGGACACATTGGCCTCGTTCGTAAGTGTTCCCGGGAGCCTGGTTACCGCAGGGAAGCGGACAAATATCGATTAGCACTGAAACCCATCTTGCGACATATAAAACTCCATGATTTTGAAAGACAAATTGAACACATGATTTTTTTTTTTTAGATTTTGGACACATTGGCCACGACCGGAAGTGTTCTTGGGAACCTGGCTCCCTCAAGGAAGTAAATAAATTTAGATTAGTAGCGAAACTCATCTTGTGACGTAACAAACTCCATGATTTTGAAAGTCAAGCAAAATGAACCGGTGCCAGCGAAAGTGGTACATACAGTCAAACCTCCATGAGTCGATATTGAAGGGACCATCGACTCATAGAAATATCGAGATGTAGAATAGAAAATACTTGGAAAGCTTTTTGGAGGGACCATCACAGTAACCCAGAAAATATTTTTTAGTATGGAATAATTTGCTTCCATGAGTCGATATCGAGTCATAGAACATCGACTCATGGAGGTTTGACTGTAAACCATTTTTGTCAATTTTGAGTTTTTTTACACCAACGGCTTCTATTTGCAAAGATCTAGCAAGGGAATAACGAAAAAGTGATTTTTGGCAACTAAATCTGGAGATATGCACATTTTATTTTCTGGAATATATCATAATGGCCATTTCGTTGCCATAAAAAGTGGTACATGTACAGTTCCACCCACTAAAATCAGCTGAATTAAAAGAAAATTCAGCAACATGACTGTTTTCACAACAGATTTTAATCCTATTTTGAATTTCAAGATAGTTTACTGCCGTTTAGAATGACTTTAAAAATGTACATGTACCACTTTTACTGTCAACGTTTTTCGGATTCTGTTTCCTTTTGTTCCCATCAATAGTGGTACATGTGCAATTTGTTCTAATAAGCTTGAAATTTGTCATAAAGTTCACTTATTTTTCACTACTATCTTTAGGCACATCAGTCATAACATGTTGGTACAGTTTAGTTGCAAAAAAAATCTAATATGAATTTATTATTCGATGTTTTTGGGAAAATGCGTCTACTGAAAAATTTACTCAATGTAACATGTACCACTTTCGCTGGCACCGGTTCAAATAATGAAGTTTGATATGTCGTGAGATGGGTTTTGGAGCCAATCGAAATTTGACCGCTTCGCTGAGAGAGCCAGGCTCCCAGGAACACTCCCGGACGTGGCCAGTGTGTCCAAAATCCCTCAAAAATTCATGTATTGTGCTTGTCTTTCAAAATCATGGAGTTGGACATGCCCCAAAATGGGTTTCGGTGCTAATCGAAATTTGTCCGGTCCCCTGAGGGAATCAGGCTCCCGGGAACACTTCCGGATGTGGTAAATGCGTCCAAAACCTGTCAAAAACTCATCTATTGATCTTGTCTTTCAAAATCATGGAGTTTGAAATGTCGCAAAATAGGTTTCGGTGCTAATCAAAATTTGTCCGCTTCCCTAAGGGAATCAGGCTCCCGGGAACACTTTCGGACGTGATCAACGTGCCCAAAATCTCTCAAAAAATCATGTATTGTGCTTGTTTTTCAAAATCATGGAGTTTGATGTATCGCAAGATGGGTTCTGGTGCTAGGCAAGATTTGTCCGCTTTCTTGGGGGAACCAAATTCCCGGGAACACTTCCGGATGTGGCCAATGTGTCCAAAACCTCTCTATAACTTATCTATTGAAATTGTTTTCCAAAATCATGGAGTTTGATATGTCGCAAGATAGGTTTCGGTGCTAATCGAAATTTGTCCGCTTCCCTGAGGGAACCAGGCTCTCGGGAACACTTACGGACGAGGCCAATGTGTCCAAAACCTCTCAAAAAATTATGTGTTGTGCGTGTCTTTCAAAATCGAGGAGTTTGATATGTCGCAAGATGGGTTTCGGTGCTAATCGAAATTTGTCCACTTCCTTGAGGGAACCAGGATCCCGGGAACACTTCCGGATGTGGCCAATGTGTCCAAAACCTCTCAAAAACTCATCTATTGAGCTTGTATTTCAAAATCATGGAGTTTGATATGTCGCAAGATGGGTTTCGGTGCTAATCGAGATTTGTCCACTTTCTTGAGGGAACCAGGTTCCCGGGAACACTTCCAAACGTGGCCAATGTGTCCAAAACCTCCCAAAAAATCATCTATTAGGATTCTTTTCCAAAACCATGAAGTTTGATATGTCGCAAGACTGGGTTGTGTTCACTTGAAAAGTGTCCACCACCCCAGGGATACCCCAGGGAACCAGGTTCCCGGAACATCCGGAACCATGTCCTGGTGATTCAAATGTATCAAAACTAACTTCTGATGCTGGTCAATGATGATTGACCACGTTTGCATCAGCATTCTGGTCACTTTCGTTCATTTATCAATGGTTTTAAAAAATGACCCGTTTTTGACTGCATCTGACCCAGGACCCCCCCTTAATAAATCCGGCCGGATTGGCACCATGGTCAAATCAAGTCATGTACCAAAAAATAGACATGATGACGCTTCTTCCCTGAAAATTTCATGGCAATCGGACGAAAAATGAGCCTACACGGGTTATTTCAATTTTGATTTCTAGGTCAGACCGAAACGGGTTAATAAAATTACGTTGATGTGCTTATGATATAGGAAAATTTCGCATTTAATGCGATCTTTGTTTCAGTGAGAATTCTGAAGTAATTTGGAAAGTATTGTGAAGTTCATAATTTATCTTCATAAACAAGCTTCCAAATATCTGGTTGTTGATTGTAGGTTGAACATTTTTGATGATTGTTTGTACTATGGCCCATTTCAGCCATTTGAATCAGTTTCGACGCTTTCACTAGATAATTTTCAAAATTTTCTGCGATTCATTTTCATCAACAAGTAATGCAATGTATTAGATTTTTCATTGGAGTTGGTTCACAAGTAACCACCAAGCATTAATTAATGCATGTAATCAATCACAGATCAGCATATTAAATGCCTATTGCATTTCAAAGTTAATCCACTCGGTGATGTACGCCACTATTTCGGAATTCAAGTCAACCAATGTTCAGGTTTTGTAATCAATCAGCAAAATTACATTCAGTGATTAGCAGAACGTTTTGGTCTTGACAAGACGAACCATCAGCCATATCTATGAAACCGGGCTACCTTCGAGCAAAGGAGGAGGAGAGTGATCTTTTGCCCAATAATAATTCATATCTGAGTTTGATTGGCGGATTGCTCTACGCTGCAGTGAATACAAGGCCGGACATAGCCATCAGCACTTTCTTACTGGGCCGCAAAGTTAGTTCCCCAAGGACAGAGGATTGGACGGAAGCTAAACGAGTGATGCGATACCTTATAACAACGGCCAAACATGAATTACATTTAGGAATAGATGAGTCAAACATGACTGCCTTCGTAGATGCTGACTGGGCAGGAGATCATCGTGATCGAAAATCGAACACAGGCTACATAACATTCTTCGGAGTAGGAGCAATCAGTTGGTGTGCAAAGAAACAAACATGTGTTGCGCTTTCCTCTTCAGAAGATTTGAGATTGAATTGAGATAAAAAATAACTATAAAAAAACCTTCGAAATAGCAAATTAATGTTATGGATAGTTAGAGGATGGATAAGATTATGTTATACTAATGTCACAGGTTATAAGCTTAAGTGCTCTAGCAAAGGGTTTTGGGAGAACACGTTGAAACCAATCGTTGAGTTGTTCCATATTTGCAATAAAGTGGACATCTTCAGTTGAGTGGATGATGGAGTTGAGATGGATCTAAATTCAGCATCATCTTCAATAGTTGATTTTGTTTCACTTGAAGTTTCTTTCGGTGAACAGCAGCGCAATTGTACCAGGCAGAGATTCCTAAGTTAATGATGGCTGGAACACAGTCTTGTAGAGTAGTAGCTTCAATTCAGTGCTCAGATGTGAACGTCGTTTGATGAGTGGGTAGAGCATTTTGGTGAGCTTGCTGCACTTTACTAGAGTGTTCTTTTTTAGCCCAAGGTAACCAACGTCATTTGACCATGGGATGCGGCTTCCCCATACGGAGATTTCATTTTGAGGTAGTTTGCTAGGGCTTCGCTTCCGAGTAAAAAAGATGGCCTGTGTTTTCCCCGCGTTAGTATTTATCTTCCACCTTCTTTGATAATATTCAATGGCATTTTGGACTGCTTGTCACTTAGAGAGCACGATGTTTGGGTCGGAATCTGACACAATAAAACCGGTATCATCGGCGAAAAGGAACTATTTAACTCCGTCAAGCATCACCAGGTCCGCGGTGAAGATGTTGTAGAGCGTGGGGCATAAGACAGCACATTGCGGAACGCGGAATATAGTGTCGATCTGAGTTTTGTCCATTGACAGTTACATAGTGGGTACGGTTTGTTAGGAAAGAGCGAAACATTTAAAAACATATAAAAGAATGTTCCCAAGCAACATCTTATGCAAAATTACATCTTGCCACACGGAATCGTAGGCTTCATCAACATCAAGAAGCACCATACCTGAAGATCGACCCAGCGCAAAATTGCTACGTACATCCTTTACAAGACGAACGAGCTGATGGTTGGTTGAGTGTCCTTTTCTGAATCCAAATTGTGCATCAGGAATAAGCCGTGTATTTTCCAATTTCTATTCGATGCGCTTCAGTATTACTCGTTCAAGCAGTTTGCTAAAGGTAGGCAGAATAATTATATACCGCCGGAAATAAGTATAAAGACAAGCATGATTTTCATACGTTTTCATCATGATTGAGGATCGATATCTCGATTCGTAGCGATTCGATTTGGCTGAAATTTTACTAGACACCTGTTTTTAACTTGAACTTTCGATCTTTGAGTAAATTTTATACATCTCTGTTGATTTTGACCTCAAAATCTGGAAATAATTATAAAGACACCACTTTTTTATATGGAGCTCCATACAACGGAACTGTCTTTATAATTATTTCCAACAGAAACGCGTATAATCAGAATATATGCATAAATGTAACTATCATTGAATAAAAATTCAAGTCATTTTAGGCTTGTTGGCAAAAAATCAGCCCAATCGAATAGCTAAGAATCGAGATATTGTCTTCCCAATATGGCCATTTTGTATGGAAACCGAGTTTGTCTTTATACTTATTTCCACCAGTGTATTTCTGTAGTTGGACGCTTCAGTACAGTCTTTGTTTGGTTTCGGAACGGCTGTTACTATGGCATGTTTCCAATTGGTCGGGAAGTATCCAAGACGGAAGCAGGCGAAAAATATTGTTCCATGGAAGATGTGCGCCTTTCGAGGTAGTTACTTTATTACACAGTTCCGGAGCGTGTCTTGTCCAGGAGATTTTTTGGATTTGAGTCGCCGAATAAGCTGAGCTACCTACTTCGGATAAATCAACCAAGAGTGTTCCCCAGTCAGGAAGGATTGGTCGATGTTTGTAACAGAGTCGTTTACCGCTGCCACGGTTTCGGGATCGTCTGCCATTTGGTGTTGGTGTGGGACCGTGAAAACCTCAAAGCTAGCAGTTGGGCCTTCTCCAATGAGGAAACAATGATGTTATTTCCTTGTCGTAAGGATAGACTGTACTTAGTCGATTTCCGCAAAGCCTTCGATATTTTCCAGAGAGTGACGTGTTTGTCGTTTAATGTTTAGAGAGTTTCTCGAAATCTCTTGAAGCTGGCTTGGTCGCATTCTTCTCTAATTCTCCGGTTTTTTTTTTGTTGGGGCGTAGAACCACTGCATCCATTGAGTTGAACTTTTGTGGTAGGAATTCTCCGGTTTAGGGACAGCACTATATCCTTGTAAATTGGGTCTCTTCGCCGGTACCACTGTCGTCGCCGTTTGTTCCGCAATGCGATTAACCTTCTGGTACTCTCAGGAATTGTGGCAGATGAGCACGATCGTTGCTGAACTTCCGGTACCGAAATTGATTCTGCCTCCAGAAGAGTCGTCGTTAGAAAGTCTATAGTAGCATCAACTTCAGCTTCACTGTTGAGCTTTATGAAAGCTGGGTTTAGTAGGTCCAACTTTACGTTGATTTCGTATTGGAAACGGAGCCAGTCGGCATCTGTTCTTCGGCGTAGCATCTGTACTGCGGCATTATTTGAACTACAGTGGATGTGAGCCTGACGTCAAACCTGACCGGGAGGTGATCCAATGACAATTCGTTCAGCGTGATTGGCTTTGTCATGTCCAGTAGGTTGTTTGACAAAGTAAGATATCGTTCGTTGTGTTTATCGAAACGCCTATGCTTTCGATGATCTTTGTCGAGATGCTCAGCTCTGCAAACTTGATACCTTTTCGAATATCAATCAGTACGCCTCCCCCTCTTTCGGCATCATTGGAATTACGGTCGGAACGAACGCAGCAGAAATCAGGATGGTAGAAAGCGTGTTTTTGCTGCAGCCATGTTTCAGTTACTACTGCAACGTCCACGCGGTGTTGTTGTAGGAAGTCAAAAAAATCCATTTTCTTACTGTGGACGGAGCGTCCATTCCAGTTACCAAATCGCAAGTTGATTAGACATTGTACAAGTACTTGGTTGTAAGCTCGAATAAAGCTAGAAGTTATTGCTGCTTCGTTTGACAGTTTGTCAAGCGATCAAATGTCTCCCTCGCTATAGCAAGAAATTCCGACACCGAGAAGAGGTTGTTATTACCGCCCTGCTGTAGAACTTGTGCATAGGAGCCGGACAATGGTGCGGCTGTGGAACTGGAGAGACCACCTTGGACGATTGCAATTCCTCATGCCGTGGCCGAATCCTTGGCAACGGTGACATTGAACAGCATCGGTAGGCCTTTTTTCGTAGTATCGCCATTTCGCTATGATATTAAAGATTGCTTTTACCTTTTGTAGATACGACAGTTTAACCGACCCCCTTATGAACTGGAGCAAATATAACGCACTTTCCTACAGACCGATGACCTTGCGAGAAAACATTTTCCAAGGTCCAAGAGTGGCTAGCTCCGATTCCAGTTCGGCGATGTTAACCACCAGAGGCGGGGGTATAGGTATGAAATTGGATGTTCGATTGTTTCATAGCTAAAATAGAACTGCGAAAAGCCTCTTCTCCCGAACAGTAAAGCTGAACGCCCGTCTTCGTCGATTTCATGTTATACTCGTTCTGCGCAATATTATTCTGAGACATCAGATCCCGAATTCGCTGGGTCGTGAGATTCATTACCGAAATGGGGGGAACACGAATTTTCTTCTCCTTGCGCGCCGTGTTGGGGACGGTGCAGTTTGGTGTGAGCGTTGGCATTTCGTCGTTTAATTCGTCTGCTTCGTTGTCCTGCAGCAACTCGAATTCATTACTCACAGTAATATTAATCGCGTGGCTACCATTGCCACTAGCAGGTGCTGATGATGTTGACATCGAATTATTGCTTGCCATTGTTGACATCTCATCTATGTAAGTACTCTTCGCGCGCGGAGGGTGAAGATTTGTGTCGAGGTTATGAGTTGCATCTAGTCCGCGTTTTTGCCTTAACTGAGTATTGCCACGAAGAGCTCTTTGCGACATTTGGGAGGCCCCATATCGTCCGTCCGGATCCGAAAATTAAATCAGGAGTGATTCAGTTTCATTCCAAATTTTCGACCACTATTCTAGTTTGAATCTGGAGTCAAATAGAACAAACTCGCTAGTTTCCCTAGCAGTGTTCTATTCATGTTTTTCAAATTTTCAATTAAATGAAATCATGTTGGCGCCAAGAAAGGCGCAGTAATTGCAAAGTGGATTGATCCGTGATAAAATGACGCAAAACAATTGGAAAATATTTGAATCTCGTGATTCAATCGTGGTTCAAATCTGCAGAAAATAGAACGGAGCGTTATACCAGTTTTATTTTTTGACATTTGACTGGTATAAAAAATGAATCTAGAACATCTGCTGGGAAAATGAATGTTTCAGATTCATATTCAAACTGACCACCCCGAACGATTTGAATCACTGCTGATTTTACCCTAATATCATCTTCCAAACTTAGACGTACATGTTCATAATAGAATTAGAGGCGAAAGTATAGAATTGATAGTTCCGTTAGAGTGAAATCAGGAGTGATTCAGTTTCATTCCAAATTTTCGACCACTATTCTAGTTTGAATCTTGAGCCAAATAGAACAAACTCGCTGGTTTCCCCAGCAGTGTTCTATTCATGTTTTTCAAATTTCCAATTAAATGAAATCATCATGTTGGCGCCAAGAAAGGCGCCGTAATTGCAAAGTGGATTGATCCGTAGATAAAATGACGCATTCATACACCAAAACAATTGGAAAATATTTGAATCTCGTGATTCAATCAAATCTGCAGAAAATAGAACGGAGCGTTATACCAGTTTTATTTTTTTGACATTTGACTGGTATAAAAAATGAATCTAGTTCAGCTGCTGGGAAAATGAATATTTCAGATTCATATTCAAATTGACAGCCCCGAACGATTTGAATCACTGCTGATTTTACCCTTAGGATACGGCAGGCATGAAGAATGTTTTTATAGAAGTCGATTTGAAAGAGGGCAATATTTTTAATGGCACATATCGCACGACCTTCCTTCTGCCAAACTCCCGTATGAAGGGGGAGAGAAGAATATCAGTGCCGAAGCTGATATATCTCAACTGGAAAAAGGAAAGGAAATTTTCTATCGACGAGTACTGTCTTCAAATTTCTAATATGACATCAGCATCTAGTCGAATAGGATTTTTATTGCACAGTTCTGTTTTCTCCATGCGCATTTATCAACTCTTTAATAAAGACAAAAAAATATCATGACTGTTAGTTTATCAAAATCCGCCCAAAAATTGGCCCTGACGAAAGCGAGAAGACAAAATGGGGGCCGGCTGATGCTTTTTTATTTCACCCAGCAAGGGATATAGGACGACAATTTTAAAATGCTTATTAAAGGGTTAAAACACATTTTAGCCTAAAATTGTTCATCTTTTTGGGTTAGAAATTTAATTTACTTTTATACAGGTAACACGAAAGTTGAATTATTTTGATTAAAAAAAAACATGTGTAGATAAGGAGACTAACATGTAGTTTTTTAAAATTCTAACCCTACGTCTTTAAAAGTGTTCAACATATTCCTGTTAATAAAATTTTAAAAACATTTTAAAATATACTTCCTATACTTCACCATGTTGAAAAACGGTGATTTCACGCACACGTCCGTCGCCGCTAGATGGCAACAGCGCGGCTGCGTCAAAGCGAATGCTTGAAAATCAAAATCTGTGAAAAATCCAAAAGGTCAAGGGGGGAGGATAATAAACAATAAATGTTAAAATGAAAAAAAAAATCAAAATAAACCTTTGGTTTGTGAAGGAATATTTTTAAAATCCTTAAAAATTATCCGAATTTTATTTTGTTACCCCCTCAAAATATTATTTTTGGACAAAAAAAATCCTAGGGGGGAGACATAATAATTATTGTTTTAAAATATTTGTATCGGCCTAATTAGGTAATGATTGTGGAAACGCTTCATTGATTATTTTATCTAGACCAACATTTGAAAAGGGCGTAACAGCCAAAATTTATTCCTTCGGATTCGTTGTCTACATATAAAGCTATATATATGGACGAAGAATCTGAAGAAATAAATTTTGGCTGTTACGCCCTTTTCAAATATTGGTCTAAATTTAAGACTATCAGACCCGGCGAACTTCGTTTCACCTGAAATCGATTTATACCCTGATTAGTTATCGAGTTGTGTCAAAATTTCTGCATCATTTGTATGGGAGCCCCCCTTTCCAAAAAAGGGAGGGCCCTCGAACCATCTTAAGAACCTTCCCCGGCCCCAAAAACCTTTGCCTGCAAATTTTCACGACGATCGGTTCAGTAGTTTCCGAATCTACAAGGTTCAGACAGACAGAAATTCATTTTTATGTATATAGAAGAAGAAGAAGATGTAAACTATGTATTACAAAGTGGAGCCAAACCACGTAGAACCGGCGTAGAACCATTATTAATTCTTTAAAAGAATTAACAACCTAGCAATATAGTTTTTTAAATGCTTCCTTGCCCTGATACAAGATGAATCCCAAAACGATATAGGTAGGTAGTCCTCATTAAAGTTACAAACTAAAGCTATCAGTACACTGTTTGTCATAATGAGATCCATGTCGATTTCTAATCGGTTTGGTAGATGTCCGGATCAACTTGACAAATATTTGTCATTATGACAAACAGTGGACTGAGGGCTTAATGCCCTTACGCCCTCTGAAATGACTGGCTCAAAAAATTTTAAGGGAAAATCAATTTTTTGAATGTTATGGATTTAAATATAGTTTTTATGTAATCATTCATTCTTTTAGATAAACACAATATTATTATCAATGTTGAAATGCATAAAATTTGCAAAATGGTTCAATTTACGCCTAGTACCCTAGTTCCATAATTTTAATCAGTACATCTTTTAACAAAATAATTTTACTTTATGTTCGTCTAAAATAATTGTAACAAATTGTAGAGGGATGACGTATGTATATCGATTTAACGCAGGCTCACCTTCAAATCTATATTCCATCATCCCTCGGTTCTTCCGCTGTCGTGAATGCTCTCCTTTTATTCTGTTCACTGCTCAAGTAGTATCTTCCAGGAGTTATTGAATAACCTTAGCTCGCAACTGCACATACTTCACATACAGAAGGCCAGCCGCTCATCGATTTCACTGGGACTGCATTTTTTTCGTGCAGATTTTCAACACCAAATCTTTTGAAGATTATGTTCACTATTTTTCACTCTACTTGATAACATTCACACTTGTTATTTTGCAATGCACAGTACTGTTTCTATGATCGATGAAAATATCTTTTTACTGAATATTTTTACTAAACGCAATTCAACAACGTCTGCATTCTGCCATTTTGCTTTTCATAAAAATAAGTATTTTGGTTTTTGAGGTTTTTGACAAAATTTTGACAACCACACTGAACGAAAAACTTATGCAAAATTCTCTTTGACGCAGGGTTCGTTCAAATATTACGTAAGGCGTTTAAAAGCCTATCCAGTTTTCCGCGAACGGCAATAAGCCTTTTCACGAGACGTTCACACTTAATTTTATTTAACGGGCTCGGTAATTCATTTACCGATTTCTCAACAGCTGAGCTATCGGTAGTCACCTCGGTAATCAAATTCTATTACCGAGTCCTCGGTTCCACATTAATGATGATGAACTGTCAAAATATACCGAGCAGATTTGTAATACTTACTGAGCTCTCGGTAAAAAATACTGATGGATCTGTAAAAACGTAACCGAGGGCTGTAATTCAAAGAACCGAGTAAAATGTAATTTAATTTTCATCTTTCTCATTTATAACAAAAAAGTAGATGGAATATCAGCTCTTTAATATGTATAGTCATTTAATTTATTTAAAAACATGTTTTGTTTTTTGCGGGTTGTGGAATATTTGATTATTTTTCTTTTCCTGTCTTCCTCAAGTAGCGCTACGCTACTTCATTCACATCTCGGGAAGCTACCTTAAAGACGGTGGCATACGACCGCATTTTCTTCCAGAAAGTTTATATCTAGAATTGGGTTGTTTAACTCAGAAAAATATCGAGTTTTTTGCAGTTTAACATAAAGAGCATGCTCTCCTGATCTCCAACATATTTTTATTTTGTTTGTAAACCTTTTATTTCCATTTTTATACAGCAAACAATAAGCCATTTCAATCGATAGAATGACACTAACATTCATAGAATGACAGTTGGCCCATGCAGCATAAGAACAAATTTTTAGCTCCATATAAATTTAAAATGCAAATTAAAAATAGTTCCGGGGCTCCAAAAATTCTGAAAAATTGGGGTTAGTCTCAGTTTTTTATGCAGATTCAGAATATGTAAAAACATACATACCCCTAAACAACCCAATTGTAGAATGCAATTTGTTCAGCAAAAATGTAGGGAAAACAGTAATTTACAGAAATAAAATACCTGAATATTTATTATAGACTCTAGAATCTAGAATTGAAACTAAATTTACTGGAAACGAAGCATCAGCAGCAGGGACGTTAAATACTAGTTGTGAATATTAGTCTGAAATTTCATGAAATAAATTTATCAACAAAACTCTGGAAACTAGAAACATATCTTGGTAAATGCTGGTAAGAATGTCGGAACATACCTGAATATTAAGTTGAGATCATGTTTTTTCTGGTACCACTAATCAAGTGCGAACAAAAATCGTGTATAATAAAATTGATCCAATTCCGAGTAGTAAAAATGGCGTCACATCAGGAGGCATGTGGTTGGAAACTGAGCTCGGTATTTGCTTTGACGGGTGTTCAGTAAAGCAGTTTTGATTTTACTGAGTGATCGGCATATTTTTCGACAACTTCAGAACATTTTCTTATTACAGAATAGATCGGTAATGCTTATTACCGGAACTCAGTATTCTTTTTTGAACTACTGAGACAGCTGAAAAAATGAATGCAGAAATCAGTAAAAGCTTATCAATTAACTGAGCTCTCGGTTTAATTTTTCTTTTACCGAATTAAATCAGTAAATAATTTTACCGAGCTGAAATTCTCGATTTGAGTGTGTTTGAAATCAGCTGATTTTACAGTCAACAATTTTTATTTGCTCGATCGATTCTTTATTTTATTTAAGGTCAACTTTCCCAAAGCAATCATGGGAAAGAAAGGGAAAACTACCCAAATTTGGGTAAATTTTTTCTGCGTATATTGAACTTAAAGTTTGGGTTGATTTATCTGTCCGTGTAGGTATTTTAAAAATCAAAACAAAAAATCGAAAGAGTGCTGTTTTTCATGATTGGCCTAACATTTGGCCAATTTTGAACGAACATCGAGTGAATTTTTCAGACCGGTTTACACGTGCAGCAGTTTTTCGGTTTCTGTTTTCGATTTTTAAAATAGTTAGAGCACAGATAAACAGACGTAACAGCTTGAACATGTTTTTCTGAAAAGTTCATCGCTCAACTCCTCAACCACCGAGTCTACCACCATCTTGCGAGCATGTTACACGAAACAATGTTTTGTATGATATTGTCACTAGAAGGCACTGGAGTGAAATCTCGCTTAACTTTTCAAAAGGACCTAAGTAACATTTTGACGTAGAACTACGTCTGTCTTTTCTATATTGGGGTACACTTTACGATTGCAAAAAATCGAAAAACGTCACGAAAATATGATAGACTTTGATCGTTAATATCTCAGCCGTTTCTCGATGGATTTTCAATTTTCTTGGACCATCCGATCAAGGAAGACTCAACGCTTCATTCCCGATGTACACTTAAGTCGTTTTTTACGCGTTTTATTTTTACACGAGTCGCTTTTTATGCAATTTTTTTTCATTAGAATTTCGGGATTAACGCGATTCATTTAGACATATTTTGGAATTTATGCGGTTTTTTACGTTGTTTTAATTTACGCGGCCCATATCCTCCGCGTAAAAGCTGACTCCAGTGTGTTACAATATTTATGTATGATTATTTACTACTGCTAACACTTGCTAACAGTTTAGCAATCGGTTTTGGTGAATCAGTCAAACTCGTAGATGCATCGCAAGCTTCTTTTCCATAGCACTACATTCCAACTGGAACTTGGCCTGCTTTCAACTCACTCAATCTCAGCAGACAATCACGAAAACCACCAGTACTGTCACGTAGTTCAACGTCACCTTTGCGTACAACCCGATTGGGCTGCACCTTTGAGTTTTTTTCATGAATTAATTTGAATAGCGCAACGAATAGAACAACATGAAAGCTATTGATTGCAGTATTCAAATTAATTCATGAAAAAAATGTTACTTAGGTCCTTTTGAAAAGTTAAGGTCACTCCTGACGGAATCCAAGTTTCAAAGTGCTCGCGTTTTCGGGGGCACACCACTCGATACGGAAGCAACGCACAACACAACTGTCATTTTTATTATTTCACGCATGCTGCGACGCAGCAAAGCTAAGTCAACAAAAATGACAGTTGTGCGCCGCCTTCGTATCGAGTGGTGTGCCCCCGAAAACGCGAGCACTTTGAAACTTGGATTCCGTCAGGAGTGACCTTAAGCGAGAAATGTCAAACTAGAAGTGATCAAGTACTTGGGTGATATTTTTTTTTAAAAGTTGTTCTAGCTGTTACGTATGTTTGTCTGTGCTGCAGAGGACTGAACAAAAGATAATTTAGTTACAAGATAAAGATTGTCGCTTCGGTTTCCTTTTAAACATCTCGTGTGCATGTTGCATGAAAAGTTATTCAGTAGGGGGAATGACGGCTTTGGCAGCCCGCATAATACAAAAACAACATGTTATATGGTCAGAATTATTATTACGATGTAAGATATAGCTTCACAGTTTATGTTGCGGTTACCAAATACTTTTCGGACTCAACCATAACTGCTCGACATCAACACTAAATGTCAATGTATAACATGCTATCCCGAAAATGTTTTATATTTCCTGCATTATATGTCAACATTTTATCATACTAACGAGCGAAAATTTTGCAGGCGAAAACTGCCGATTTTGTATGGTGACATAACTTAACAACCCATTCAACATATTGTTATTTGTCAAATAACCGTACCACAAACTGTTGGAACTTTATATGAGATTGTTCACATACAGTTGTCAACAGTAAAGGATACTGTTGCCAACCGCACGGGAAAATATCCATGTACAGTTTGTAATTATGCGGGAGGTTTTGTTATATTATTGTCAGGGGGGTTTTCTATAACTAATTATGCCCAAATTTGACCTAAACATTCTTTGCATATCAAAGAATATTGTGGTCAAATTTCATGAAATTTGAACAATAAAAACCCCCCTGACAATAATAAAACAAAACCTGCCAAAGCCGTCAGTTCCCGACAATGTCAGCTGAAGCTCACGGCTACCTGTAGATGGTGCTCTAAGATTCGACAAATCGACGTTTGAATATTTGTTTACAAAAGCAGATAAGTCGTTTTAAAAATTTGGTATTGAATCCATACGTTAAACCTAATTTCGGAAGAAGGCAAAGACAAAGGTGCTGTTTGAACGAGATGGCGCCACAACATTTAAAGTAAAATGAATTTACTTGTATGGACAAATCCTCCGTTCTCATTAACTACGCATCAATATGAAACCTAGGTCAAAAAGCAACAAATAATTTTTAGATTTTTTGTTTCCACGACTTGTTTTACAGTTCTAAACAATAAAAGAGATTTCATTGTACCTCCATACTAAATTCTAGCTGTATACTTTCAATTTCTTCAAGACTGTTCTCCACCTCGTGTGTGTGGAAGGAACATTGAAAGCTTACGATATCGAACAGCAGATGTCACTAGTGTATACGCAATATTACATTGATACAAACACACAGCAACACCACCTGCCGCCTGATAATGGAAATATTGCAATTGTACCGTCAGGTGTAGTGGCTGTTGTTAAAATATTTAGGAAGGGCTTCAAGCGGAATTTTTGCTAGAACGCAACTGACGATCTCCTAGTGGTGCGCTGTTTTCATTTGGTGATGCGCTATACAGCACATCACTTCCGAAATGTTTTATTTTTTAAGGCTCCCCCAGACCTAAGCGATTTCATCGCCGTGATTCTATCGTTGGGTCGCTGTAGGCAATGTTCTATTTACGCTCCCATACCAACGGCGACAGAATCGCTGTCGCCAAGCGATAGAATCGCAACGCGACCGTCGCGTCACGTGTGTTTGGGGGAACCTTTATGTTTTATTAATTCCAATCAACAGGCTCAAGAAAAATCCAACTTCGCTAGTCCCCATTTCAGTTTTCTACTGAATTGATAATATAAAGGAATGCGATGCGCGCGCCTCTGGGTGTGAAACTCCCAAGCAGCTGACTTTAAAATATCCGTTAAAATGATGGACGATGAGCATTTCATGTCTGTTCCTGCAGGGTCTCGGCAGTGCCACATGAAAAGGCCTATTCGGTCTTCTAATTACCTTGATTAGTATAAACTTTGTCAGTCATCGTCATCAAAACATCAATGATCAGTTGTCAGATGACCAAAACAAAGCTGATACGTATTTTGTGAAATTCTCCTGTAATTTGTGTTTTTCTTGGTGACTCATTCATTGTGGAAAATTAAAAATTGTAGTGCGGAAAAAAGTTATTTAAGTGTTTTTCCTAGCTCGTACTGTTGTTCCCGCATTGTGCTTTGAGCTATCATCAAAATATACGGGAAAATGTCCCTCAATACTGCTCACGCAAATAACGGAGTGTTGATCCATGCCGGAGAAGGGTAAGTCTGCACAATTCATTATTTAGATGATATGTAAATACAATTTATAGAAAATAATGCTATAGACTGATGGTGAAATTAGTAAAATGTCTCATAAATTATTATAAGTAAGACGACGATGTTATCAGTTCAGCTATAATCAACTAATATAACAACTACGTGCGAGTTACAACAAACAGTTCAGGGTTGAATTCAAAATGTTTATAGACCTCTTGAGAAATAAAAATAGGATATACCCACATCCATATTCGATCGCTGAAAAAAGTGCTGGGCTGAGCTGGTACATTGAATGGTATTTATAAAAAAAAACAATCTAAAATGAATTTACAATTCAATTCATGAAAATTTAAATGAAGAGCCATGATACGTACTTAGGAATCTGTGGGAGATACCCTTCATAATATATGGAGGATTTGCTTCAGAATCTCTCGTTAGTTTGCTTCGGAAATCCACCGGGGTCGTTCGCCCTCCCCTCGGATATGATATCTTGCCGCGATGGGTGGGCTTACGCCATTAGCACTGATATGGCAACAAAAGACATATCCTGTCGTGGTGATATCACATGTTGACTATTTTTTGTTTAATGCCGCGTCACATATAATCTGGCATTGATGCACTGATTTTACGCATGTGCATGTGATTCAACGCACATCGTATCTTTGAGCCTTGCATGGTGATGCAGACAGGTAGAGGCCCTTTTCATCAGTGATAATGATGTGAGATAGGCAATACTTTTCTGAGGCGTTCCCTGATGATGATGAGTCGTAGCCACGCTTAAACATAGCTAGGTAGGAATTAACCTGTAGAAAATATCATCAAGACATTAATAGGGAATTGACTACTGAGTAGAAGTTTTATCAAAACTATGGAAGGTGGCACCTTTTTATTTTGTTATGCCTTAACGAGCCATAAATAAAAATACCTCGTATTATAACGATGATATGCAAACAATCTAACATTGGCTTCTTTCTCGAATTTTTTTCTGATAGATATGGAATAAGCGTGATGAAGCTGTAGGTACTTCGCCACCGAAAAGAGAATCTATAGCTGACCACGACCCATACAATTAAAGTTGTGCTACGCTTGCGTGTAAGGCTTTGAGACTATTAGACAACTTAGAGACCATTCTTCACCTTCGCTTAACTCTTAAGCGGTGCTTACTTATACGCTTGAACTAGGATACTCGCCTCCTTAGCCGTGCGGTAAAACGCGCGGTTACAAAGCAAAACCATGCTGAGGGTGGCTGGGTTCGATTCCCGGTGCCGGTCTAGACAATTTTCGGATTGGAAATTGTCTCGACTTCCCTGGGCATAAAAGTATCATCGTGTTAGCCTCATGATATACGAATGCAAAAATGGTATTCTGGCTTAGAAACCTCGCAGTTAATAACTGTGGAAGTGCTCAATGAACACTAAGCTGCGAGGCGGCTCTGTCCCAGTGTGGGGATGTAATGCCAATAAGAAGAAGAAGAAGAAGAAGGATACTCGCCTGAGAGGAGGTGACCTTTAGCAATAGAGAACTGACATCAAAACGTAACATAATCTACAATGAGTATAGAATTGAACTGAATAACGTAAGAAACATTAGATAACTAAGACAGACAGAGTAACAATGACACAGTGCGAAACATTCGACATAATTATGACTAGATTGACAGTAGATCCATAGACATAAAGATCTACCATAAGACTTCCTAAGCCTATCAACAATTCGAAGGTCAAGAAATGTTTGTAAACTTATTACCTGTTGAATCTTATTTGGAGGCGAAGCTGTTGAGGACCAACAGGCCCATAGCAACAGTATTCGGCGTTGAAGATTGCTGGGCGCATGGTTCTGAACTGTGGCCTGGTAAATGAACTAAATAGATTCCAAAATAAATTTCAAACGAGTCATATTTATCAACATCTAGTGCGTTATTATTGTTTCAAAATGCACTTCTATTCGAGTTTTCTCTCTTTGACATCATATTTACAATAAGACTGACTCTCGCGATAGATGATAAGCTTATTAATTTTTGAGCTTCATTTCCATGCAAATTTAGAAAAAAAAATAACTGACTAGTTTTTGTTTGCGTTAACATTGTAGTAGGGATAGTAGGGATATGATTGCTGATCTCGATGAAATTGTGAAAACGATGGTTGTTGATATGATAATGATGATGTTGTGTGGTTATGCAAGTGTTAGTGAAAAGGTTAATACACAAGTTGGTATTTTACACAAGTTGGTAGAAGATAGAGTTGATTTAAACGGGATGGGAACATGTTCGCAGTGAGTATGAAGAAGGAAAATGCAATATTGAGTTGATGTGCTAGAAGTGGGAATTATTTTACAATTATACTAGAAATAATGTAAAATATTCGGTACATGTCCTATGAAAGCTAGTGGAAGTGTCGGTTTTTATATGATATATAACAGCGCTGTTTTGAAGATCGATTCATTGTGTGTGTGTTCATGACTGTAAATAAGATATTTTTGATGACAGTGACAATAGTAATTATGATAGTGATGGTGGCGAAAACGATAATACCGGGATTATTTTATAGAAAACTATTTGGATCAGGCCTTAACAGTGACCATTTGAGCAACGTAGCTTAGGAACGTCTGTTAATGATCAAAAATAGAGGCTCGTAGAAGCAAATTTAATCACCGGATCAACAGGGAATAGACCCAGTGTTAAGTTGGAGTGATGAGTGATAGTTATAATGGTAAATCAGTGATGTTATTGAAGGGGACTATTTAATAAAACTATTTGGATCAGGCCTAAAACAGCGACCATTTGAGCAACGTGGCTAAGGTACGTCTGTTATTGATCTAAAATAGAGGCTCATTGAAGCAAATGTATTTACCGTGAGGATTTTTTTTATATTGTCATTTATTTAAAGGCTCAGGTGCCAGGAGGCATAACGGAGCCATCACTTGGTTGAATTGTTTGTACAATTTTATGATTTGCTTCTTAATTTATATGTTAGGGGAGCCGAAAAACTCGCGACTTGGTCGAGGTTAAGGATTACAAAAAAAAGGAGTTGAAGGGCCTAGGATCTGTGACGATGTTCTTGAGCAGCGTTGCTGTGCTGTTCTCACTGCTGACAGAGGACGAACTGTAAAGATACAAACAAAGTGTTTTTGCCGAGCGGAGTGGGTGTGGGCGAGGTGAACATGGCCGAACGAAAGACAAGAGAGTTAAACTGACACATTTATACGTTTCAAAACGTTATATACCAGGGCCATGTAGTCAAGGTCAAGCTTACTCAGCACAACTCTAATATTCTCCTTTTCTGGTTTCCCTTGGGCCCGGAAGTATACACATAATTCGGACCTGGCAAATCCGTATTCGACAGTTCCAGACTACGTGGTTGATGTCTTGATAGCCTACACCACAGCTGCATTGATTACTGTCTGCGAGCCCTGTTCGATACGAATGCGCGTTTAATGAGTAATGGTTGGACATTAGACTGAATGGCGATGTGGCAGACGAAGATGGCGGTATGGTGATGGACCTGGGAGAACGCGCGCAGGACATAATTCTACCGGCTCCGGATCTCCAGGAAATCCAGGAGGAGATTGGCCGGCTGAAGAAAAACAAAGCCCCTGGGGTTGACCAACTACCAGGAGAGCTATTTAAACACGGTGGTGAGGCACTGGCTAGAGCGCTGCACTGGGTCATTACCAAGATTTGGGAGGAGGAAATTTTGCCGCAGGAGTGGATGGAAGGTGTCGTGTGTCCCATCTACAAAAAGGGCGATAAGCTGGATTGTAGCAACTACCGCGCAATCACATTGCTGAACGCCGCCTACAAGGTACTCTCCCAAATGTTATGCCGTCAAATAGCATCAATTACAAGAGAGTTCGTGGGGCTGTACCAGGCGAGTTTTATGGGCGAACGCTCCACCACTGATCAGGTGTTCGTCATTCGCCAAGTACTGCAGAAATGCCGCGAATACAACGTGCCCACGCATCATCCATTCATCGACTTCAGAGCCGCATATGATACAATCGATCGGGACCATCTATGGCAGCTAATGCACGAAAACGGATTTCCGGATAAACTATTACGGGTTATCAACGACGATGGATCGGGTGATTAGCGTAGTTCGAGTTTCAGGGGCATTCTCGAGTCCCTTCGAAACGCGCAAAGGGTTACGGCAAGGTGATGGTCTTTCGCGTCTGCTATTCAACATCGCTTTGGAAGGGTAATACGAAGAGCAGGGATTAACACGAGTGGTACAATTTTCAATAAGTCCGTCCAGCTATTTGGTTTCGCCGACGACATAGATATTATGGCACGTAACTTTGAGAAGATGGAGGAAGCCTACATCAGACTGAAGAGGGAAGCTAAGCGGATCGGACTAGTCATCAACACGTCGAAGACGAAGTACATGATAGGTAGAGGTTCAAGAGAAGACAATGTGAGCCACCCACCGCGAGTTTGCATCGGTGGTGACGAAATCGAGGTGGTAGAAGAATTTGTGTACTTGGGCTCACTGGTGACTGCCGAAAATGACACCAGCAGAGAAATTCGGAGACGCATAGTGGCTGGAAATCGTACGTACTTTGGACTCCGCAAGACGCTCCGATCGAATAGAGTTCGCCGCCGTACCAAACTGTCAATCTACAAAACGCTAATTAGACCGGTAGTCCTCTACGGACACGAGACCTGGACGATGCTCGTGGAGGACCAACGCGCACTTGGAGTTTTCGAAAGGAAAGTGCTGCGTACCATCTATGGTGGGGTGCAGATGGCGGACGGTACGTGGAGGAGGCGAATGAACCACGAATTGCATCAGCTGTTGGGAGAACCATCCATCGTTCACACCGCGAAAATCGGACGACTGCGATGGGCCGGGCACGTAGCCAGAATGTCGGACAGTAACCCGGTGAAAATGGTTCTCGACAACGATCCGACGGGCACAAGAAGGCGAGGTGCGCAGCGGGCAAGGTGGATCGATCAGGTGGAAGATGACTTGCGGACCCTCCGTAGACTGCGTGGTTGGCGACGTGTAGCCATGGACCGAGCCGAATGGAGAAGACTCTTATATACCGCACAGGCCACTTCGGCCTTAGTCTGATTAAATAATAATAATAATATTGGACATTAGACGACACACCACTTTAATAAAGTCTCGACTAAGATCCAAGCCCTTGAACCAGGGTTTCTTCGATACATGCGGGAGAATAGCATGTAACCATCTCCCCAAATCTCGTTCATCCCATTTTTTCTGCCAATCGATCAAGACCTGTTGACGAACAATTATAAAATATTCATTAAAGGCGATTTGACGCTCGTATATATCGCCTTCCATAGCGCCCACCTTGGCAAGTGAATCCGCTTTCTCCCGGAATTGAGAGATGTGAAGGGATGTGAGGGTGATGTGAGGGTATTTCGTTCTGGAAATACGGTGAGTGCTGCACCGGCCTCATTGAACGAATTGCCTCAAGGGAGCTGAGACTATCCGTGAAAATGAAGTATTTATCAGAGGATAGTGTATAACCGCTAGTTCCGCGACATATACTGAACAAGGATCCTGAAGTTTTCGAGCGGCGCTATGAAATTCATTAAAAACACCAAAACCAGTGGATTCATTTAATTTTGACCCGTCGGTGAAATACCTTTTGTCACAACTGACCTCACTGTACTTGCTAGCAAAAATTGATGGTACACCGATCGGTGCGGATCCGGTATCCCACGGATCTCTTGTCTCATGGTCAGATCAAAAACTACAGTAGAACTGGAGAATCATACGATTGGGAACATTCGAGGAAGGGCTCATGTACCAATGGTACAGTGTCATAAACTTTGACTGGAAGTTTTGTTTGATTAGCTTCTCAAAATTCTCAATTACCAACGGATTTAAAACCTCACGCGATACGAAGACAACGATATTGAATACGTTGTAGCTTTAAAATGTGAGTTTTCGCGGCGGATTGGAAATAGAAACTACCGTATTCGAGAACTGACAGAATCGTTGTGCGATAAAGCATTATCAGATCTTCCGGGTCTACACTTGAAGAGTATCTCCAACTGGTCCCCTGACGCTGTTGCAGCTCGTATCCATGTTTGCTTGGAAATTAAAGAAATGTCGGAACCAGTGTCCAACTGAAGCCGCACCTTCACTCCGTTGATACGAGATTGAATGAAACGACGATGTTTATTTACAGTGTTCACCAAAAGATTCACAGTTTTTGTCGAGTAGGCTTCTGGATGACCTTTCCGCCTGAAAGCCCCTGATTTAGGGTTTTTCTTTGCACTCGAGCAATAGCCTTCACGATGCCCGACGAGTCCACAATCTTTGCACTTGTTCTGCTTGTACGTGCAGTCCCGGTGGAAGTGCATTGCTCCACAGCACCAGCACGGAGTTGACGGTACTGTCAACTTTGTGGTGCTTCTATCATTGCCATGTCATGTTTCAGACATAACAACCGTTGGCAATCTTTCGACAATTGTTCCAGTGTGACGTCCGCTCGCTCCTCTATCTTTGACAGCAATCTCGTTCGAACTTCTCTGTTTCCCTCCGACTTCAGACCGCAAACAAACATTAGACATTTGAATTGCTCTTCTGACATCTTACTCAATTCGAACTCAACACAATTCTTGTTGATTCGACAAGCAAAAGAGATGAAATCCTCATTCGATTGCTTTGCTGTTTGAAAACATCTATATCGTTTACTAACGACAGATTCAATAGCACCGAAAAGTGTTTTCAATTTCTGAACGGTCTCATCGAATGTATATTCTTTTGGAACCTTTGGTAAGATAAAACTTACGTAGCGTTCATGTTCCACAGCTCCCAACTTGCGCATGAGCAACCTGACTTTAGCCTCATCGTCGAGGCGAGCCGCATCTTTTTCGAATAGGTCATCATACCTTGCGTACCAAGCTGCAAACGTAATGCTGCTCTCCGGCTCATACCGGAATTCTTTGATGTTGTTCGCTAGGGAATCGAGTATGATTTCCGGATTCGGAGGTATTTGAATTCGAATGGATGACATTGCTTGATGGAAAAGTGCTTGCTGCTGCTGCATGAATTCGTGCCGTTGCTGCATGAGCAACCTGACTTTAGAAGGCTTGTTGTGTGCTGATGTGCGAAGGCTTGTTGTTGCTTGAATAGATGGGCAAAAATCGTGTCGGATGATGGTGGCTGCTGCTGCTGTGGAATTGACTGCGAAGGAGGGTTGACGACGTGTGGCTGCTGATGTTGATTGTGCTGTCCGGGGTGCTGGGATGTAACAGTAGGTGGTTGCTGACCATGCTGTCCACTGACTCCAGCTACAGCATTCCCCAAATTGAGGTTACGGTCCTCGTCCATGCTGAGCCGGCATCGCTTTCTCGGTAGAGGCACTTTTAACCGATTTTCGCGACAGAATCACTTTTTCCCGAGTCGCGTGAATACGAGGTAGCCGTTTCGGTATTATAATGAATTAACGCGACACGTACATTAAAGTTACAAATTAAAATATAATTGTACGGAGAATAAAACAATACATTCATTGATTTACTGAACTCGGTTATGACATTGTGTGTAATGACAAGGCGTCAAAGGTTTGACAGCTGAACTGTCAATCTTGAGCCCGGTTACTGAAGTTGTCCATTACACGGTTAGAAAAAAGTACCTAATTTTAGGTACTTTTTTTCTCTTGCATCTCCCTCATTCTTCCCTTTGTTGTCATAAAATGAAGAGCAAAACCACTCAACAAGGGCATTAAAGTGTGGGAACCCAACGTTGAGTAATCTCATGTTTACAAAAGTGGAGTGAAATTTACCTAACTTTTGGTTAATTTCTATTTAAAATTAAGTAAATTTTACTTAATTTTCAGTGAATTTTACTTAATTTCAGGAAAACAGTACTTAATTTTGGGTTCCCGCACTGAACCCCCGATTTGAATGAAAAGTACCTAATATTAGGTACTTTTCTCTAACCGTGTAGGGTTGTCCAAGTCCCAACAATCCGTAATATTTTTTAACGGGATTTGAAGTGATTAATTATTAACCCTGGGATTTGAAGGTTTTTTAGAAGCTTCTACGATAGTTTGGAAAAATTTTAAAAGTCGTGTCAAAAGATACAAGATTTCACACAAATTTCCGTCAGTAGTATTGGAGGTCTATTACGACTCCAAATGAAAATCTTTCAGGAGTTCTGTGTACTTGAATATTTGTGAACGACCAGAATTGCCTACGATATTCTACAAATCCTTAATGTTCTGTTTCTAGAAGTGATTAGGCTTCCAGTAGCTCAGGAACTCATATGGATTTCAAGGATTTACACATGCAGAGATTTTCATGCGCTTCTAGGAATTAAAAAAAAGAAAGACAGTCAGGGCATTTCATTCTCAGATTTGATCTGTCGAAGGCATACGACTCCACCTGGCGACATGGCATACTATGAACCTTAAAATCTTGACGAATTCGAGTGCGCATGCTGAACATGCTGCAAAACTTTCTCTCGGAACGCACCTTCCAGGTGTCCATAGGAGAAAACATGTCTCAACAATATCCGCAGGAGAACGGAGTTCCACAGGGTCTTGTCCGTGACATTGTTCCTCGTGCCATGCAGCCGGTCTTCCGTGTGCTGCCAGACGGAGTTCAAATTCTTTTGTACGCGGACGACATCCTTCTCGTAGTACGAAGGTCAAAGGGGGAAGGTTGGCACCGGAAACTGCATGCGGCAGTCAAGGCAGTGGATAACTGGGCGAAGATTCATTCTTTTGTAGTCCAAATGCACGCCGTGAGCCGACACAGAGCATCTCCATAGACCGATCCCCATCCCCATCTTGAAGACCAACCGCCTGAGGATTCTAGGTGTCGCTCTCGACCGAACACTTACGGGCCGATGTCCACGTAGCGGTTTTTTACGCATCACTTAAACGTGTGCACGACTACATTTGATGCTGGGTACCTTGCATGGACACGGCGTGCACGCAGCTTAAAAAACGCTACCTGGGCATCGGCCCTACGTTCAAACCGCAGTATAAGATGGCCTAGAAAGCTTGCGAATCGCGACTAAGGATCCTGCAGATGATCGGAGCGAAACTCCCGCGTTTCAATCGCACGACTCTTCTGCAGGTGGGTTCGGCTTTAGTCACCGCAAAGCTGACACATGGAATAGGATTAGTTAGCCGAGGAAGTCCGGAAACACTGCAAAGCAGAGTTACTTTATTCTCATGCGTACAAAAATGTGCTACTGAGACTCTTACTATACCAGCTCATAGCACATAAGAATCGAAGTGTGCTGAACAGTGAAAGGACGCATGAATCAAAATTTTGCGCGTGACTTGAATGTGACACTTAAGAAAATTCAAGTGCGCGCGCCCCGCGCTCGTCGCCGCGCGCTTTCTCATCCTTTAATTTAAAGTTTGTCATTCGTATTCCTGTTTTCATTAGTTTACTAACACAAACTTTATGATGAAAACTAATGAAAATGTGCTCTCAATCGTATATTTAAGTAAGTGAATTGCCTCAACCCGAAACCAGCTTCCAATTCCCATATTGGGGTCATTGTGTGTCTGATTTAACCTTCCGGGATTCGTTTGGTCCTGGATCGTTCGTGTAGTCCCTTTGTTGTGAACGTGAAACGTGCTTTTTTCTGAGCTATTTTACTTTTTAAAATAATGAAAAATTACTGAAATAAATGAATGAGTTCAGGCTTGTACTTTGACTCCAACTTCCCACGACTATATGTGAATGGTATTATATGGAAATGTAATATAAGATAGTGTTTCTGGTTGAGGGTATTATCAGTTTTAAATCAGAACTGGCTAAGTTGCAAGAAACACAAACTGTAGTAAAAATGGAACAACAGTTCGGATTTCCATCAAAATGTTAATCATTTTTAAATGATCGTACGTCACAGTTCAAAAAAGTTTATCAACCCCGTGGAAAATTGATATGGGGCTGTCCATAAACCACGTAGACTCTTGAGGGGGAGGGAGGGGTTTCGAAAAAGTCTACGATAGTCTACGAAGGAGGACGGGGGGGTATACCAAAAGTCTACGTAGACTTTTTTATTTTTTATTTCTTTTTGGAAAACAATTTATACAGAAGCTATGTGCAAAGTTCACTTGTTTGATTTTTTTTGCAAGATTTTATCGAAATAATCTGCATTTCACTTAAATAATAGTCTGAACTACGACTTAAAACTATATGGATATTTCCAGGAAATTCTTCTGTGTTGAGCAGGAAAATTCTCCGAAGTATTCTATAAAAACCTTCAAAATTTCCATTTGGATTTTATTACAGATTCTACTAGATTTGTTTTATTTTCGTCGGGAACTTCTTTGGAAATTGTCGCGCTTCAACGAAGAGTTCCGCGAAATTTCCACAAGAAACCCTTCAATGGAGATTTTCTGGGAAGTCCCCGGGAATTTTTTCTTAATTTCGGAAATTCTTCAGAATTTTCGCGAGAATTTGTTTTTTGGATATATAAGCAAAATTCTTCGAAATGTCCATGGGAAATTCTTCGTATATTTTACGGCAATTTCTTCGGGAGTACTAATGCGAATTCATTGGAATAATCGATGGAAAATCTTAGGAATTTCTAAAAAAAACTGTTGAAAATTTCCACGAGAAATTTTTTGAATATCCCACCATAAGCTCTTTGAGTTTCCACAAAAATATTTGCAGTTCTTTAAGAAAGCCTTTGTAATTTTTATGAAAAATTACTTGAAATTTTTACGAGAAATTCATTAAAATTTCAACTGAAAATTCTCTATAATTTCCACCATAAATTATTCGGAAAAGTCTTTGAAATGTCTATAGGATAAAAAAAAAACCCTCAGGAAATTGCTCCAAATCTGCAAGAACGTAGGAAACCATTCCTAAATTCAACGGGAAATATTTCGGAATGTCCATTTAAACTTAAATTTACCTCGGGCAATAATTCTAAATTTTTAGGGAAATTATGAAAATTCTTCGGTTTTCTACAAATTTGAACTGGCGTGATGCGTAACAGATTTTAAACAGTGGCGCGCCGATGCAAAAGTGTCGTCAGCGGTGGTGCACACTTATAGGAGGAAACAAATTCAACAGAAATTTAATTAATTGACTCGGAGATTTGGTTTCAGGAGCTGTGGACAGAGGATTAAATTTGATTTCGATTTTGATTGTCCAATCACATATGATATTTTGTAAAATTTGGAAAAGTCTACGTAGGTATCAAGGGGGTGGGGGAGGGGTTTCGGAAAAGTCTACGAAAGTCTACTAGGGGGGAGGGAGGGGGTTGAAAAGGTGAAATTTCAGTCTACGTGGTTTGTGGACAGCCCCTATCTATTATATACATACCACCAAAACTGGCGTAAAAAAATGGGGTTATCAGGGGTATTTGTAGATTTTAAAATATTAAGGAAAATGGTTAGAGCATATTCAGAGAAAAATATATTTCAACTTTTTATTGATGTATACATTAACATATGTCACCATTATTGAATAGTCTTCAAGACGTTTGTATGTTGCAATCATGTTATTAGCGTTATCAATTGACATCGACAAAGTTCTCCGTACATCAATACCGCAGAGGTGCAGGGGTGGTGTCAATATTTCGTCGGTTGAATTTGCTGCATCTTAACACCGATGAGCATACCGTCCATGTCTAAGATGATGTGTTTTTATGTGTTTATGAACGGGGTTCATATGAAGCGTCGTTCTGAGTCCATTTTCGATTGGTCTTAGGTTCTATGGAAAGCATGATGACGAAGCAGCAAAAGTCTATTTACGGTGAAAAGTGATGCACTAATGAAGGTGTATGGTTCGTAAAATGCAAGAAATCAATCCAATCAATTACTACGGAGAACTTGTATATTGGAAGCTACAAAAAGCATTTGAAATCGTTATTCGAAAAAAGAATTTCACGCACACACCTTTTGGACGATGTTTTCAATAACACAAACTATGTTCAAAAATGGGCGAAAATTACATCTGGACCAGCTGCAAATACTTCCAACAAAACTGCATCGGTGGTAGGATACAATTGACTTGTCCTTGTTTATTTTTCCTAGCGCTCGGTCACTAGGTGATCAGCTCATGCGACGAGCGCGTGAGACGAATCGCATGCGCTTCACATGAGGCACACAGCAACTAGGCGGAGGCGCGGGATTGGGAAAGCGCATCACCTACTTCGTTCATATGCGAAAGCTTTAGACGCGTCTCATGCACCAACAACTGAAGCACGTGCACAGTAACTCTGCTGCAAAGTCTCGCTCCCGTATACAACACAATGGTCCGCTACGCTTCTGGTGCAATCGCAACTAGCCCGATTAACTCGGTCATGGCTAAAGCTGGAAATCTACCGTTCGAACTATTGGCAGTTCAGTATATCGCCAGGACGACCGTTCGGATGTTAGCTGAAAGTCGACGCAACAGCATCCTTCCGCTGGTTCATCGAGCTTCCGACCGTGTACTCGAAGTAACGGGTACAGCGGGTACGGGTACAATGAATCGTGTTTGGCACGTACGTATGGGATGTAAAGAACAGTGTCCGAGTCGGCGACCCACCAGACAGAGTTCGTCCAGTCGTCCAACAGCCACTTTCGACCAAATTTCACAGGTCGACAGTAATTTTCACAGATGGCTCCAAGCATGATCTATTCAGCAGTCTGAAAGATGCCCTTAGTAATGATAAAGGAAGAACAAGGAAACTGGTGGTGTTTTGCACCAAACGCGATTATACGAGCAACACCATTCAGAGTTGGTCAGCTCGTAGGTCTTAAAACGGTATAAGCAAAATTATCTCATCGGCAGAGCTACACGAAGCCTTTCCCCAGTGCCGGCTGTTGCCGGTAGATCGAGATACAATCATGTAGTAATTTCGGCAACGGCTGGCACTTTGGGGCTAAACGTCCTACAGGTCAGTACGCGTTTATTCCAACCGCCAACGGATGCTGTCTCGCCAAAAATTCCAGGTCGCTACCAAGCAGTCCTCTCATCTGGGAAAGGGCCCCGACGAATCGTCGAAGAAATATTAAACAAAGCGCCGGCTGTTGTCGGTGTTTTGAAGACTAGTGTAATGGTTTCGACAGCGGCTGGCACAGTGGGGCAAAGCGTCCCACAAGCAAGTTCCAGCTCTGAGCTAATATCCTCACAAGTTACCGTGGCACCTTTTCTCCCACAGTTGACCAACCAACGCAGAGCATCCACATTGCAGTTCGTTGAATACTTCGGCACGGGTTGTCGTTATGGCGGCGCCTCCGGTCTACAGTACCACATGCTTTACACAATTCTTTGTTTGCACAGAAGAAGGGACTGACAATTTATTCGTTACGACAAAAGAAGGTGAAGCTGAAGAGATGAAAGATTATGAGATGGTTTCCTCTCTCTTGAAGGAAAAGGACGAAAATTTCTAAATTTCTTTTCAATTAGTTGTAAATCGAAATTTTAGACACATACTCCCTGACACGAATGCTTCATGGCGGTGTGAAGTGTCTCTAATAAACAAACAAACAAAACATCTTATCGCTAAAGTAACGAAAGATGTAATATCTTCCATTCGAATTACACAAAATTCTCACGCGCGAGATAGCTATAGACATAAATCATCAATTTTTGATTCATTCGAGTAGTGGATTAAGAACGTTTATCTCTGCATAGTTTTACGATAAATATCATATCATTGTATGAAGAATACGATACAAGCGAGCAATACTTCATTAATGTTTTGGAATTTTATACCAACCAATATCGATAATTCACGTTTTCAGAAATACAAAACAATAATCAATCACAACTTAATGTAGGTAAATTTAACATCTTCTCAACTTTTCAGTATTCTAATCTTCTGTGACAATGTATCAATGGAGTTCAGTGGTCAGGACAGCACGGCCTTCAAGGGCACCAAGCAAGGTCGCGTTTATCTCACAACGCATCGCATGATTTTCAACAACAAGAAAGCCAGCGACTCAATGCAGTCGTTTAGTTTTCCATTCGTGACGCTCAATGATGTAAGTATCGTTCAGTTTCGCTTTGCTTTTCGGGTTTAGTTTCTTTCCATCCCTTATAGTTTCTTCTACATAATACCCGTGTGCATATCATACCAACATCTTGTGCAGTTTGGCGACGATTGTTAACATCTTGCTCGTTCATACTTTTTCTCAGTAGATGCAAAAGGAAAATGCAAAGACTAATACATAAGCCAAATAATATTTTCGTTTTATCTCGGATTTGCGTTTATTTGCTCATTTAGGTTCAACTCGAACAGCCAGTATTTGGCGCAAACTACATCAAAGGTAAAGTGCGTGCGCAAGAGAATGGTAACTGGACTGGAGAAGCCAAGTTTAAGCTCGTTTTCAAGCACGGTGGAGCCATTGATTACGGACAGGTGAGTGAACCGAGCGTTGATAGCCAAGACGAGATAGTTAAACTCGTTCGCCGATGACAAGTTGATTGAGCGTGAAGAATAATTTAATAATGTCAATGTCAAGTGTCGAGAACGTTGAAATTTGAAAATGTTTACTCCCTGATAACAAAAAATCCAATATTTTGGTTAATCTATTTTGATCTCTATATTCTAATACAGGCTATGCTGAGAGCGGCTGCAATGGCTCAGCGTAATGCTGGCACAGCGCCACCACCGCCTTACACTCCTCCGGGTGGTGGTTGGTATGCTGCGCCTCCGCCGGCGTACACTCCGAATCCGTACAACTATGGATGGGTTCCGTCTTCGACTGTTTTTCCTGACCAACCGGCCCCGAATTCAATTTATATGCACGACAGTCCACCGCCGTATCCGGGAATCATATCCGGACCACCACAAGGTCATCCGCAAGGCTATCCTCCACAGGCGTATCCGCCTCAGAATGGGTCTGCGTATCCACCGCAGCAGCCGGGATACCCAATGCAAAACGGTGCCCCAGGATATGGCTTTACAGGTGGGCCAGGTGTATCTGGGGCACCTGCTGGGGCCATGGGTTTTACCCAACCACCTCCAGCAAGTGGGTTGTACGTCAGATTGCCTTAAATACGCTAAAGTAATCCACCGTTGTTTCGCTACAGATTCGAAAGAGGCTGAAGCCGCTCAGAGCGCGTACTACGATCCGAATCAACCACAAACGGCATACGTTCCACCACCAGCCTATTACGTAAGGATTTTATTTTGCACTGAAAAAATGTAATACTAATTTGCTCCATTTTTGCTTGTTTAAATTGCAGGAGCCGCCGCCAAGCTACAGTTCCTTGAACAAGAAAGAGCAGTAGCTCTGATTTTTTTTCGCGGTATGCTTAAAACGCGCCTTATAATCTGCTCCAAAAAGAAAATAATACTAGTGCAGTCACAAACCTAACGCAAAAGATTAAATTGTTTTTACTTTTTGATTTTAGTACATTGGTACACATGCACACAGCAGAAATAAATATAAAAGCAGAATAGGTATATTGGTCGATTAATGCACCGTAGTATAACCGTACTGTCGCCCAGTATTTGAGACGTTTTTCATCCAATTTGCTCCTCACAAATTTGAAATCATTACATGGCATTGATCATACCATGTACAAGATGTGTTGTCGATTGATATATGTTTCAATGTTTTACCTGATAGATACAGCACTAAGCAACACATAAGTATTGAAAGGTTTAAAAAGTCTGAGGAGTATTTGAGGGATAAAACGCCAAAAATATTAAGCACTGGTAAGACGGAAGACAACAGAATGTTGAACCGAAATCATTATATATATTCAAGTAACAAAACACCTATGGCTTTGAAAATGTAAATCTTTAAATAAATTATATTGAAGGTCTTAATAAATCTGATCTATATTATACATGTTAAATATAAAAACAGTATTTTAATAACTTAGAATAAAAGAATTTTATAGTCCATGAGAGATATTTCATCCAGACCATCCAGTCGGAAAAACTGACAAAAATGGGAACAACCGAAAATAATACGGGAAAACATCCATCCAACAGGTAAATTTAACTATCGATGCAAAAGATATTTTAGTTTCTAGATAAACATTGTCGCACGCATACCAGGAATGACAATATTATGAAACTAAGATGAACCTCTGATCTGTTTTCACAGGGTTCTAGTACTAATCATCCCGTTTCAGGAAATCATTCGATCAAAATATTCTATCGGTGAAAACTTAAGAAAATTAGGTTTTAAGATTTCACAGGGGTTAGACATAAAGGTTGATATAGGAAGAAAATGATCGAAATTCAAATTAGCATAACTTTTCGTAAAATAATTCACTTTTGATAAAAATGAAACCATTGGATTTTGTTTTCTAGGTTTTACCTCAGATGAAATTTCATATCCGTTTGAAGATAGCGGAGATATTCCGGAATTCGGAGGTTGGCGGAAAATGCATTTATTCCACTCATGCTTTTCATTATTTGAGAGGTAAGCTTTGCACTAGTCCAAAGCGGGCTATATGTCGATAATCCACAAGGAATTCTCTGATATATGGTCGTTTCCGTGGAATTGATTAAGGGAATATGAACGAATTGATAATCGAAATCATGGAAATTCGTTTTTCAAGACGATGATTATAGAGATTTTCAGGATCTTAATGTGGAATGACTTCCTTAGAATATGTTGAGGGAATTGATTAGTTTTGGAATCAATCGAAACCATGCAAATATGCATTGAATATCGTATTTTTGATTTTGTTTAAGGGGCAAGCCAGAGTAAACGCGACGAGCGATGCGACGCGACAGTGCAATTTGACAGCTCATTGATAATGCTTGTTATTCTTTTATGTAAGTCGCGTCGCATCGTATTTACTTTGGCTTGGCCCTAAGACGATGACTAAGTAGAGATTATCTAGACCGTGAGATTCAATAGCCACTCTGTAACAGAATATGACCAAATTTCTAACGAGCGAAATTATGTTAATATGGTCATCAAACTTTATAGTTATGCGAATCGATGACTATTTAGACATTTTTAAGATAATAATTATATCTGACTATCCATTAGTTGATTCCAGATTCGACAAGAATGCCATTTTATGTTTTTTGAACACAAGTTGCATTCACAACAGAAATATTATGACCGTTGTTGCTTATATTTTTTCATTTGGTAAGCAAATTTGGCAATTACTGATTTCACATTTCTATGGCACCTGGCAACTGATAAAGATTACATAGTCAGTGAGTCCTGAATCAAAATTAGAGCAAGCGGTAATAACATAACTTGATAGTACTAAGTGATACTCGTCATAGATAAGTTACAATGACTGTGACACGACTTTATTAATTTATATGAAAGTTGCTGTGATCAAATCGGTTTGAATTGTGTTAATAGGATGATAAATACCTCAACCATGTTGTTACTGTGTACTATACTGCCGTCATACGCATATCTGTCCCATGTTTGCAGGGATTTCTTATGTACATGGGACAATTATGCTTAGAACGGCAGTATATCCGTATTATAATAACTGAATTAACATGCATTTGATATTCGTAGAACATGGTTGAGTTACTATTTTGGTTAATTCCGTTATATGCAAAGCTCTTCCAACCCATAGATCATTGCAGTTTAAAGTATTGGATATTAAAGTGTTTTAAATGTATTCCATCTTGCTCTAGTAGTTATCGTTTTCAAAATATGGAAGCTAGTATTATATATTTGCATGGTCTCAGTCAGTGTAAAGCTCTCCACATAGCGGTGATGATGCCTTTCTCGTGCCTTTGTAAGAGTTAAAAAGCATACAAGAAAGGTCCAAAATATCACTGATAGGTAAATAGGTCCTTATTTTTGAATCCCATTTGAAAAAATTCACGTCGAACGCAATAGGAGATCATCAGTTGCGTTCTAGCAAAAAATCCGCTTGAGGCCCTTCCCAAAAAAATTTAACAACAGCCACTACACCTGACGGTATAATTGCAATATTTCCATTATCAGACGACAGGTGGTGTTGATGTGTGTTTGTATCAATGTAATATTGCATATACACTAGTGACATCTGCTGTTCGATATCGTAAGCTTTCAATGTTCCTTCCACACACACGAGGTGGAGAACAGTCTTGAAGAAATTGAAAGTATACAGCTAGAATTTAGTATGGAGGTACAATGAAATCTCTTTTATTGTTTAGAAATGTAAAACAAGTCGTGGGAACAAAAAATCTAAAAATTATTTGTTGCTTTTTGACCTAGGTTTCATATTGATGCGATGCGTAGTTAATGAGAACGAATGATTTGTCCATACAAAGAAATTCATTTTACTTTAAATGTTGTGGCGCCATCTCGTTCAAACAGCACCTTTGTCTTTGCCTTATTTGTTTCGAATACATCGGATGAGTATAGATGCCAGAAAAGAGATTTTTCAATACATTATTATTTTGGCCATAATTTTCAAACCCATAGTCCGACGTATGTCGTATTTTCAATAGGCAATAATGGAGATGATGAATACCACCCTTTTCAAGCCAATCGGATAACACTGTGAGTTATTTCACGAAAAATTATGCTAAATTGAATTTCGACAATTTTTTCCTATCTCAACCTATATATCTTACCCCTCCAAAATATTGAAATCTATTTTTTTTTAAATTTCACCGATAGAATATTTTGATCGCATGCTTTCCTGAAAGGGGATGATTAGTACTAGTGAACAGACCTCTACCGACGGGGCGACGATCCCCGCCGGTGGGCCGCGCAGCGGCACTGGATTTTCGAATAAAAATTAAAACACCACTCAGTTCGGTGGTACAAATAAGACTCTTTATTAACTTACATTTAACTTACAGCTAACCTACGTTATGTTGACAATTTTCTCTCTTTACTTAATGACTCTCTCACACATAACGGTTCATTTAGAACCTTGCCAAGTGCTGTATTTTGCTTATAAAGCAAAAGTAAGCAGACTTAAATAACAAAACCCTGTTGCTGGGCGCAAAACTCTTTTCTAGCGCGGGTCGGTGCCAAGGTAAACTGACTCCGCATAAAAGATTGTGACGAATCCCCCTAAAGGAATTTAAGTAGTTGGGGTCGTCACATTACCCCCTACCCAATGAGTTGAAAGTGTACTTGAAAAGATCACTTTCAATTGAAAGTAGCGGGTTGAGTTCTAAACTTTATAGCAACTTGGTAGAACTTGCAATATTTTTGTACACTTTTCCCTTTTTGGATAACTTTAAGTATCCAGATCCATACAAAATTCTATAAATGTACTCCCCTTTTGTTTAATTTTCTGGAGGGTGTTTTCCTCTCCCATAATATCCTTTTTAAGGAGGCATAATTCTCCTCCTGCAATATCTCTTTTTATTTCTTTCTATAGGAGGCATGACTCTTCTCCTGTAATATCTCTTTTAATTTCTTTCTATAGGAGGCATGACTCTTCTCCTGTAATATAGTATTATTTCTTCAAATAATAAATCTATCTATAGGATTATATCCTCCTTCATTATTTTCCCTTATTAAAATTTGGCAAACTAATGTGCCAATATGAACATTTTCATACGTTGTATATAAAACCCACTTTTAGAAAAATGTACCATGTTGTTGTTTTCAAAAATGGCACATGAAAAATACTGCAACTCTACCATATTATATGACTTTCGAACATTTATCCAAAAATTAAAAATGTGATGGCTTTTCGGTCAAAGGCCAAGCAGAGTCATCGCATCACCCCCTTCCCAATCAGCTCGTGGTGGAATATGAGGGTCCATTTCCCTTTCTGATGATGGAATGTGAGAGTCCATTTCTCTTTCCCAATTTAAAAGACAGCTAAAGTAATGGTTTTGATTAAAAAACCAAGCTAGCCGTCATATAAAAAAAAAAGATTGTCCACCAAACTAGCGCTTTAGGAGGATAGATTCCAATGTTTCCATCAATTCATATCTATCATTAAAATGCATTGCATTATAGTAGTAATTGCGGCTTTAGCCGAAACGAAGCCGAAGCGCAATAGCCTGACGGAATACCTGCCGATTCCCTGTTCCTCCTTTGAAAGAAGAAAAAAATTAGCAAAAGATTCCTTCTTTGAAAACGTTATAGTGAAAACCAAGGCTCAAAATAGTCCGTTATTAAAAACAAAAAGGCTTGAGAGAGACTGAAATTTCAAAATACAATTAGTCAAGATCCATTTTTTAAGAGAGAGAAAATTGTTCACAGTTTTTTTTTGTTTTGAATAATTTCATAATTTTAATTTTTCAATAATGTGTTCAACAATAATATAACAATAATTTTTTTTTTTGAATCGTTCTACATGCTACGAATTATACGCTGAATGTTTTAAACTGTTTAGTCTTTTACTGTTTGAGTTCTTCAATGTGTGTTCGTTTGGGGCAATAATCTGATTAAATTCTGTTAATTAATAATAAAACTCAATAAGCAACGTGCTCGACGTCACATACACTCGAATGATTTTTCTGCACATTTGTATCGCGTAATTCCGCTGCTTTTTACTTTCAAAATAAATTTTCTCGATTAAAAACACTTATTCTTATATGCTAAATGTTGGACTCAACGTGCTTCTGTTTCTTTGCAATATCACTTGAACGCATAAAAAGATTCACTTTTACACACAACTTTTGTTGTTGAATTTGAAAAGATGTTTCACTAGTAGATAATAATAATAAGCGATCAAAAATACGCGCAAACGAAACAAAATCCGCAGTTTAATTATTAATACAAAAACTTATTATAAGACGTCCAGTTGTAAACCAAATGCATATTTTTCTCTGAAACTTATAAGAAAATACTCGCGTTCAACTAATGAAAGTATCGCACTACACTTAGAAGATAAAAGAAGACAAAAGGCATACTTATCATTTAAATCACTTTCTCGGAAATCCTATCGAAGTCGAAGCTACTAGAAACCACCTGCAACAGAGGATTCACCAGGCTTACGTTGCGTGCTGGAACCTTTCTTCTCCGTCGGCAGCTGGACGTTTCCTCGTGGCCGCAGACCCTCAACCAAAGAGCGCACAGTTGTACCATCTTTTGTCGCAAAAGCACTCGTTTCTTCCGTGCGTACTACGCAAGCGAATCCGTAACTCGACCAGAGATCTACATCATTCTTCACCTTTGCATATTAAAATCCACTTAGCTGTAGTTCATTGTAAATCAGGATCTGATGAAAACTCAATTTTTTGTCGTACACAGCAAATAATTTTGAAAATTCAACGACGTGTAAAATTGTCGCTAACCCTATCAAACGAATTAACATTCGATATTCAATTAAATTTTATTGACTTTTACAAGCAAGCACAATTTAAATTTATTTCGATTTAAAAGAACAGTGAGATCGATTGGATGTTACGTTTATTTGCATGCTCCAAATATGTGCATGAAAATACATTTAAAATCACAACATATTTTTAACTGTGTAGAAACGAATGCCCGTGGTCGTTTCGCAAGCGCCACTTTTCGCTTATCGCCATTTCAAAACAATTACACTCAGCTGTTTTCGTCGCAATTAATTGATGATCCAATTTTACACTCAGCTTTGCACAGCATAAAGGCTCTTCGCGCTTCGTTGCTTCTTGTTTGCTCACTTCAAATGTTCTCTTTGTGAAATGTTATCCTTGGGGTTTTCATTGGAAACCCGATCATGCAGGACACCACATTCTTTGTCACTAATGTTCACCAAAATCTCGAAACTCACTTAAATCCATATAAGCCATTATTTTCGCACCGCAGATTTTTTTCTGGCGTACCGGCGCTTCACACGAAGCGCTTTCCGCTGTCACCACAATGAACAGACCTCTACCGACGGGGCGACGATCCCCGCCGGTGGGCCGCAGCAGGCACTGGATTTTCGAATTAAATTAAAACACCACTCAGTTCGGTGGTACAAATAAGACTCTTTATTAACTTACATTTAACTTACAGCTAACCTACTTTATGTTGACAATTTTCTCTCTCTCTTTACTTAATGACTCTCTCACACATAACGGTTCATTTAGAACCTTGCCAAGTGCTGTATTTTGCTTATAAAGCAAAAGTAAGCAGACTTAAATAACAAAACCCTGTTGCTGGGCGCAAAACTCTTTTCTAGCGCGGGTCGGTGCCAAGGTAAACTGACTCCGCATAAAAGATTGTGACGAATCCCCCTAAAGGAATTTAAGTAGTTGGGGTCGTCACACTAGAACCCTGTGAAAACAGATTAGAGGTTCATCTTAGTTTCATAATATTGTCATTCCTGGTATGTGTGTGTCGCTGTCGTCGCTGTCCGGAACATCTTTTGCTGGCGAGGATAGGGGATCTAAATGTCAATGAAGGAAAAATACATCCGGTTTGACAGTTGATACCACGCGTGTTTCGGACAGCAGAACAAAGAGAACCGAAGCGACAATCTTTATCTGGTAACTAAAATAGTGCTGTCCAATGAGCAACTCGAAGTAGCTCGAAGTTGTTCCCGTCCTGCTCGTTCTTTTTTGTCAACAAATGGGCATGAGCAGGACAGGGAGAAACTTCGAGCTACTTCAAGCTCTCATTGGACAGCATTAATATCTTTTATCGATGCAGTCATTGCTGAAATTATTAACGAGCCTCGAAAAACAAAGAGACGCAATACTCCTACCTTTAACAACCTTGTGCTCGATTGGAACAACTGATTTGACAGCAAATGCGCTGTTCCAATTTTGACACTTCGTCTCTTTGTTATGAGTGCAGCCTCTTTAGAAATTATTAGAAACTAGTCGACCCGAAAGACGTTGCCCTGCATAGTAGGCGAAAATGCGCGTTGTGAACAGCCCATCCAAAATTCCAAACGATTTTGTTTTTTTTTGTTTTTGAAATATCATTACAAACCCATCGGAAACAATAACGAACATATTTGCTGAAGGAATGAAGAAAATTCATCCAGCCGTTTTCGAGTTAAGCGGATACAAACACAGACCATTTTATTTTTGCCTTTCTCGTACACCAACGTGTAACGAAAAAAGCTATATATTAGGGTGGTTCAAAAAATAGATTTTGCTCCACAGCGCTCATCTGATTCTGTATCATGTTCTGAGTGTCCTCTGAAAATTTGAGCTCATTTGGATTAAAACTGATTTAGCACAAGCCGTTTCAAGTTTGCATGCAAATTAGTATGGGGAAATTTATTTTTTCATTATACTGTTAATGACGCTTCCCCATTAAGCGCAAGTTAAAAGAAGACCTACATAGCTAAAAGGAAACCTCAAGAGCTTTCACTCTGCGAAAACCGCACCTTAATTAATCGTTCCAATAATTAGTAATCGAATTTAATCTATACTGTAGTTTTCTGGAGCTAATTGCATAACTCCCAAACAGGCAACATTGCTGCTCGTGGCGCGAAAGATAGAAAACATAAATTCAGGCTACTGTGTTGCACTGCACATTTCAGTGAAGTTTAACGATCATGGCTAAAGATTCGCAACCTGTCTTAAAATCGATTACTTATTATTGGGGCGATTAATCAACATGCGGTTTTCGTTGGGTGAAAGCTGTTGAGTATTCCTTCTAGCTATGTAGGTTTTCTTTTAACCTGCGCTTAATGGGGAAGCGTCAGTAACAGTATAATGAAAAAACTCAAAGGTGCAGCCCAATCGGGTTGTACGCAAAGGTGACGTTGAACTACGTGGCAGTACTGGTAGTTTTCGTGATTGTCTGCTGGGATTGAGTGAGCATTACGAATCCTGGTGATGTATAAAATTTTTAGACCAAAATTTGAAAAGGATGATAAAAATAAAACTTTCAAATAATCGAGGATGAACAATACTCTCAAGCGATCACATATCCAAATTATCAATTGATAAAAACTCGCTAAGAAGTAAAAGTCGTTCGATAATTGTATCTCGATTCGAAGCATTGCATTGGTAAATGCTACTTTTGAACTTAATTTCCTAATGCTAATAGATCACTAAGTTGAAAAGCAGGCCAAGTACCCGCAAAAACCGCATAAATTCCAAAATATGTATAAATGAACCACGTTAATCCCGAAATTCTAGTGAAAAAAATGCGTAAAAAGAGATTCGTGTAAAAATAAACCGCGTGAAAAACGACTTCAGTGTACATCGGGAATAAAGCGTTGACTCTTCCTTGATCGAATGGCCCAAGAAAATAGAAAATCCATCGAGAAACGGCTGAGATATTAACGATCAAAGTCTATCATATTTTCGTGATGTTTTCCGATTTTTTGCAATCGTAAAGTGTACCCCAATATAGAAAAGACAGACGTAGTTCTACGCCAAAATAAATCCCCTCATACTAATTTGCATGCAAACTTGAAACGACTTGTGCTAAATCAGTTTTAATCCAAATGAGCTCAAATTTTCAGAGAACACTCAGAACATGATACAGAATCAGATGAGTGCTGTGGAGCAAAATCGATTTTTTGAACCACCCTACTATCCCAAGTAACATTTAAAGTTTTATTTCGCTCTAGGAATGGTTTTCAAGATCAACTTATAAGATTTAATAATAAAACCCAATAATATACGGCAACCTTCTGATGACCACTATAAGAGTAAGATATGGCCAAGTGGCCCTCTCTAGAAAACCACTATAAACCTATTATAAGAGCATTTAGAAACCCTTTTTGAGCCACTTGCAAAAAAGGCAATTTGGCTGCGGCAGCTGTCAGAATGTAGCTTTGAAAAAAGAGAAACAAAACTTTGCAGATGAATAACAACAAAATGGACTGTTGATGAAAATTATGATGATAACAAAATAATATTTTCTTTCAGATTTGTTTTTCGATTTACTGCCACTGAAAATGAGGTGCGCGTCCTATTTCATGGTCAAAGCTGGTGAAAAATAAGGTTGAACACCACGCGCCGGCAATATAACGTGTTTCAGTGATATAAATTGAAAATATTTATTACCACATTATCTAAGATGTTTGCTAAATTGATTACTACTTTTGCCTAAATTATTAGTAAATAAAATTATTTGTCAGAAAAAGCATGATACGCGGTGAAAACAACGTTTAATCATAAATTTCAGTGATATTTTTCACTGACTTCGAAATGCATTTCCATTTTCAATATGGCCATCATGGAATTTGATCAGAAAATGTTTGCTTTTATTAAACACCGTCATAAACTCTTCGCAATGCAGGCATTCTTATGGGGGTAATTCATTTGACCACATTATGACCAAAAATTGAAGCTTTATTCGAGCGTTGAAAATTGGATTTATTACGCTCTTTATTACAATTAAAAAAAAAACACGCTAAGAAATTCTTACTCAATTTTTTTAGTATATCTAATGTACGAGAAAGGCACAAACACGGCTAGGTGGATCAATCAGGGTTTTTTCTATAGAGAAGATAGAATAGAAGAACAGTGACCTGCAAACCGGGAAAACCGGGAATTGAAAATTACCGGGAAATATGCGGGAATTTTAATGAGCACGGGGAAAATTTGGAATTCTTATAGCCCAGGGCTTCGAAGTAATTGGTTTCGCTGACGACATTGTCATAATAGTACAAGGCAAATACAATGACATTATCGCCAACATAATGCAGACTGCTTTAAACTTTAAACTATGTCTCCACGTGGTGCGATAGAGAAGGATTGAGTGTAAATCCTTCCAAAACCACTATTGAGCCCTTCACGCGTAGGAGGAAATTCTCACTAAACAACATGATATTGAAAGGTACACGATTGGAACTGTCGAATACAGTCAAATTTCTTGGCGTAGTTCTTGATAGCAAACTTAACTGGAACATGCATTTAGAACACGCCATTAATAAAGCGACAAATGGACTTAAGCCGAAAATGATCCATTGGATATATTCAGCTATAGTAAAACCAAGAATTACCTATGGTTCGTTGGTCTGGTGGCCAAAGACGAAAGAGAAGAATGCTCAGATGAAGCTCGAAAAACTTCAACGATTAACGCCTATCTCAATTACAGGTGCAATGAGCACTAAGTGCACTAAATACTTTACTGTACATGCTTCCTCTGCATCAAAATGTACAATTAGAAGCTGAAAAGATTGCCTTAAGGATCAGAGGATCCGAAAACCTCTTAGGAGGTGACCGTAAGGGTTATCTTAGCATTCTAAAAAACTTCAGTATAAACTCTCTAGTAATGAACAATGAAGACTGGATGGAGAAAAAGTACAATTTCAATAGACTGTTCAAAGTAATTGATCCTGGGCGCAATACATGGTTGAATGGAGGACCAACACTTCGTTCAGGATCAATTACGTTTTATACTGACGGTTCAAAATTGAACAACCAAGTGGGAGCAGGAGTTACTGGCCCTGGGATAGACGTATCGATTCCCATTGGCAGTTGGCCATCCATATTCCAAGCGGAAGTTCACGCAATTCTAGAGTGTTCTATAATATGTTTGCGTAGGAACTACAGACACTCAAATATATGCATAATGTCCGACAGCCAAGCAGCTTTGAATGCTCTAAAGTCGGCAATTGGGGCCCTCCTTAGCCGTGCGGTAAGATGCGCGGCTACAAAGCAAGACCATGCTGAGGGTAGCTGGGTTCGATTCCCGGTGCCGGTCTAGACAATTTTCGGATTGAAAATTGTCTCGACTTCCCTGGGCATAAAAGTATCATCGTGTTAGCCTCATGATATACGAATGCAGAAATGGTAACTTGGCTTAGAAACCTCGCAGTTAATAACTGTGGAAGTGCTTAATGAACACTAAGCTGCGAGGCGGCAATGTCCCAGTGGGGGATGTAATGCCAACGAAGAAGAAGAAGAGAAAGTCGGCAGTCGGCAAAGTCCCATCGAAAATTGGCCCGATCGAACTATGTGATCAGAAGTTATGGCCAAAATTCAAAACCACAATACAAAATCACTTTTTTAACACTGATGCTCATTTGATTTGCTTGCAACAAGTTGCGTTCCAACAAGGTGCATTGCGGACCGGAACTATCCGCGAAAACCACTGCGACGAAAAGGGACTAGCGATTGGAAACTCGGTTCGTGGAACTGCAAATCTCTCAACTTCATCGGGAGCACACGCATACTCGCCGAAGTACTCAAGGACCGTGGATTCGGCATCGTAGCGTTGCAGGAGGTTTGTTGGAAGGGATCACTGGTGCGAACCTCTAAATAATGATACCATCTACCAGAGCTGCGGCAACACACACGAGCTGGAAACAGCTTTCATAGTGATGGGCGATATGCAAAGGCGCGTGATCGGGTGATGGACGATCAATGAAAGAATGTGCAGGTTGAGGATCAAAGGCCGGTTCTTCAACTTCAGCATAATCAACGTCCATAGCCCACACTCCGGAAGCACTGATGATGATAAGGACGCATTCTACACGCAGCTGGAACGTGAGTACGACAGCTGCCCAAGCCACGACGTCAAAATCATCATAGGAGATTTGAACGCTCAGGTTGGCCAAGAGGAGGAGTTAAGACCGACTATTGGAAAGTTCAGCGCTCACCGGCTGACGAACGAAAACGGCCTACGACTAATTGATTCTGCCGCCTCCAAGAATATGGCCATTCGCAGCACCTACTTCCAACACAGCCTCCCGTATCGGTACACCTGGAGCTCACCACTGCAGACAGAATCACAAATCGACCACGTTCTGATTGATGGACGGCACTTCTCCGACATTATCGACGTCAGGACATATCGTGGTGCTAACATCGACTCTGATCACTATCTGGTGATGGTTAAACTGCGCCCCAAACTATCCGTTATCAACAATGTTCGGTACCGACGACCGCTACGACCTAGAGCGACTGAAGTAACCTGATGTCGCCACTGCATACGCGCAGTATCTCGACGCAGCGTTGCCGGAAGAGGGTGAGCTCGATGGGGCCCCTCTTGAGGACTGCTGGAATACAGTCAAAGCAGCCATTAACAACGCAGCGGAGAACAACGTCGGGTATATGGGACGAAGTCGACGGAACGATTGGTTCGACGAAGAGTGCAAACAGATTCTGGAGGAGAAAGACGCAGCACGGGCGGTCGCGCTGCAGCAAGGTACCCGGCAGAACGTGGAACGTTATAGACGGAAGCGGAGACAGCAGACCCGCCTTTTACAGGAGATGAAACGCCGCCTGGAAGAAGCGGAGTGCGAGGAGATGGAACAGCTGTGCCGTTCACAAGAAACACGCAAGTTCTACCGAAGCTCAACGCATCCCGTAAAGGCTTCGTGCCGCGAGCCGAAATGTGCCGGGATAAGGATGGGAGCATCTTGACAGACGAACGTGTGGTGATCGAAAGGTGGAAGCAGCACTACGAGGAACATTTCAAGACAAAATTTTCAAAACGACTTATCTGCTTTTGTAAACAAAGATTCAAACGACGATTTGACGAATCTGATAGCTCTCCCACGCAAACCAACACCATCATCAGGTAGCGGAATCCTTCACCTATCTATTGGTGGTGTTGGTTTGCGTGGGAGATCTATCAGATTCGTCAAATCGTCGTTTGAATCTTTGTTTACAAAAGCAGATAAGTCGTTTTGAAAATTTTGTCTTGATTTGAATGCCGCTGAGAGTACAGGCAGTGAAAGTCAAGGCAGCAGAGGAGATGACTACGTCAATTCAGCGGACGTCGAAAGCCAACCAGCCCCCACCTTGAGGGAAGTTAAGGATGCCATCCAACAGCTAAAGACGAATAAAGCACCTGGTAACGATGGTATCGGAGCTGAGCTCATCAAGATGGGCCCGGAAAAGCACAAACTGATAGTCAGAATCTGGGAAACAGCTACCGGAGGAGTGGAAGGAAGGAGATATATGTCCCATATACAAGAAAGGCGACAAGCTGGAGTGTGAGAAGTTTCGAGCGATCACCATCCTTAATGCCGCCTACAAAGTGATATCCCAGATCATCTTCCGACGTCTGTCACCATTAGTGAATGAGTTTGTGGGAAGTTATCAAGCCGGCTTCAAGCCGCTCGACAACGGACCAGATCTTTATTGTACGGCAAATCCTTCAAAAATGCCGTAAATACTAGGTCCCAACGCACCATCTGTTCGTTGATTTCAAGGCGGCATACGACAGTACAGACTGCGTAGACCTATGGAAAATTATGGACGAGAACAGCTTCCCTGGGAAGCTTCCCAGACTGATCAAAGCAACGGTGGATGGTGTGCAAAACTGTGTGAAGATTTCGGGCGAACCGGCCCAATTCGTTCGAATCGCGCCGGGGACTAAGACAAGGTGATGGACTTTTGTGCCTGTTGTTCAACATTGCGCTAGAAGGTGTCATGCGTAGAGCTGGGTGTAACAACCGGGGTACGATTTTCAACAGATCCAGTCAATTTATTTGTTTCGCGGATGACATGAACATTGTCGGCCGAACATTTGCAAAGGTGGCATAACTGTATTGGTACCGAACAAAATGGTAACACTGTACCATATTTATGGTTCGGGAAAAGGATGTTTTTATTCGAATCACGGTAACGTTCAATTTAAATGAACGAACGATAGCACCAACAGCAGGGCCTGTGTGATGGTAGCTACTAATCCGAAAGCAAGCCTGAAGTTTTTCGCAATGGATAGCGGGATACCAACAAGCGAGGAAAGCCGAACAAAGAAGAACCTGGCTGCTGATCAGACACAAATTCGAGAGTAGACGAGTGATACTCTCGTCGTACGAGCGTAATTGTAGATAGCCGGCAACCGTACCCGAGTGCAGTTTTTTGGTGTCGAGAATATCTGTCATGGCGAGCGTCGAATGAATCATCATACCAGTGGGTTCGAAGACTATCTGACCCCTCCCCCCACCCCGCCTTTGATTTTTGTTGAATGCCCCCGAGACCCGCAAAGCCGGACGACAGATCCGTTTCGTCCCACCATTTGGTTCGTCAGCACAATGACCCGGGTATCTACAAATAAAAACACACGAACTACGCAGGCCCCCCCCCCCCATCGGGATACATGAGATAAAAAAACACGTGAGCAAGTGAGGTCGCCCGAGATCGACCCTGATTACCCGGATTCCCACACCACAAGATGTTGTCCAAGAAGAGGACGACAGTTATCACCGTCGACCGTATCGGGTCTATGCAGCCACACGCCCCCACATCTGTTGGTGTTTTTTGATTGTAATATAGCCGTTTAAAAATCGTAAGTAGTTGTTCCATTTCCCTTGCCTTTCGAAAACTTTCCCTCCGTTTAACGCCCTGGGAGCAAAATAGGTCTTCTGTGCCCACCCCATGAGCTGTCATTGGCTCTAGACCAACAGCTTGGGGTCTAAGCTAGCCCCATTCTGAGGCAGCAGAAACTCCCTGGGTCAAAGTAGTTTCATTGGCGCCCAACGTGGGCCCAACAAACAATCACTAGTTTAACTAACATCAGTGTGATGATTCAGTTCAGCACTGTGTTGAATTATGTCTGTACTATTTCTTATCGCAACTTCTGTTCAGGCTTTGTTCACACAATTTTGGAGAAGTTATACAGCTACAACATCTCATTTTGAAAAACAACTTTATTACCTGATTCGTGAAACCTCTAATAAGCATTTTACTTAGCCTTAATTCAGCTACATGTAAATTCTTCGAAAATAATAACGCTTTGAAAGTAACATGATAAAGATCTCCCATTGAACGTATTGCAATTGCTATTTCCATATAATCATTTTAAAATTTTCCTAAATCGGGTCTCGAACTGCTGACATTTTGATCATCCGCCGGTAACGTTGCCATCCGCGCCATCCTTGATTTTTAAGTTATGGCTTACTCAATACAAAACATAAATAATCGTATGGCTGAATATGAATCATAATTGGACTCTTAATCAACAAGTCAATCTGTCAAACTACAGTTTGTTAATTACTGTACAAGATTTTTAATTCAACCATTGTTCAGCCAGTCATGACCATTTAACACTGGGAAAAAATATAAGAAAATAATGTCAAAACGATTAAATAAAATTCGTCTCCAATGATGGGGTTTATGAAAATTTAATGAATTTATGTTCGACCTTTCTCGGATACTCTGAATAACAACTTGCGATATTATTATGCCATCAATACCACACATGCAGCGAGTAAATAACTATACACATATCGACATTATCATAAATATAATAGCCCTGTTTGTCTGTCCGGTGACTAGCCAACCAGACGCAGCACGCGGGGAAATTCTCACAAAAAAAGAGTTTGACACTTTAATTCTTTTTTACTATATCAGATGCAGAAAACAAAACCAGTGCCAACCTTAGACAACCAGACACAGCATTTGATGAAAAAATCACAGACAACAGACGATTATATTGAAAAAAAAAACTTGCCACGGGCGCTATTTCGTCCACAATTAAACTAGTTTACATATAAAAAAACAACTAGTACATAGGAAATCTGTAACAGACATGCAATATGGTCGATTTTTTTTATGAATTTGTTTGTGTTCGTTTCCTTTTCAACTTTACAACAACTGCATGAATTTTCTTCATTGCACCAGCAATTTTGTTCGTTATAATCTCCAACAGCTTTATTCTAGATCAGAAATTAATTATGTATCACGAAACAATTATGCATTGCCCCATGAATATAAATAAAAAGCCTGAGTGTTCTTGACAATGAATCCAACAATGTCTTGAAAATAAATTATTATTTTCCTATCCAAATATCATCAATTCAAGCCATCACGATTTTCTTTCAAACGGAAAAAGCATAAACTATTATGATGTTTTCTCCCACTGTGCGATAGATCCGGTAAAGGTGAAATCCAATGGTAAAGAAGGACAACGGTTAAGAAGGATGTCTAATGCTTGCTTATTAATCTACTATTCAAACTCAATTTGACAACAATTACTGTAACAACACACCTTAGTCGAACAGAGAATTTTGAAAATCATTAGTTCAGCACATTGATGATGTGCTGAAATTTGATAAAACTAAAACGTTAGTTCGACCTCAAATAAAGGCGGTAAACAAATAAATAGGTCAAGCCGAATATTAGTTGGATCAAATGCTGAGATGAAATCTGTCTAGCGAATTATTTAGCATCCATTTTATTCAGCTATGAAGATTACAAATAAACAATAATTCAACTTAGATGCTTTGTCTACCTTGGATCCTTGCTAACGGCTGATAACAATGTTAGTCGTGAAATACGAAGGTGCATCATCTATGGAAGTCGGGCCTACTACGGGCTCCAGAAGAAACTGCGCTCAAAAAAGATGCACCACCAAACCAAATGTGTCATGTACAAGACGCTGATAAGTCCGGTAGTCCTCTACGGACATGAAACATGGACAATGCATCTTTGGCAGTGTGCAAGAAGACGGAGAAGAATGAATCACGAGCTCGCCCAGCTCTACGGCGAACCACACAGAAAAAAATAATTAAAAGTAATCAGCGCGTAAATAATAAAGACGTGAACAATTACACTATTCTGGGCGTACACGGATCTTTTCCAAAAAAAAATGAATGCCGAAGGTGTCTGGGTTCAATTCCCGGTCCGGTCAAGCACATTTTGGATCGTAAATTTTCTCGCTTTCCCTGAGCATAAAAGTATCGTGTTGTTAGGCTCATGATATATCAATGCAAAAAAGCAAAAATGGAAACTTGACATAGTCTCCTCACAGTTAATAACTGCAAAAGTGCTGAACGAACACTAAGCTGCGAGGAGGCAATGTGCCAATAGGGGGTATAAGGCTAATGAAAAAATAGAAACGTAGAAAAAATGTCTGCAACTTTTTTGCGGATCAGTGGTCTCGTATGCCTCGTGCTAAACAAGACTCACAACAATTCAATTAAAAATACCTTTAATGATGATTAGATGATTAATACCAAACTTGTAAAATTCATTTATTTGTTATACGCACTGAAGTAATATGACACATAATAAAAATAATCTATTAATAATTTGGGAAATCATTTAGTCACCGGCAATCAGGAGATGCATTAGCGTGGTTGCTTCTCAAGTACGTACATACCTATATATACTTATTGTATGCATCTCTCAAACTACTCGTTCATCGGAGAGAATTCTGGACGGTAGCCAACAACGCGTCAGGTATCTACCGGCGACGTATCAAAATTTACGAATCATAGCAAATATAAACAATAATTTCCCTCTCTGTTTTGATCTCCTGAAGGAAAATTGTTTGTATTTTCAATTTTCTCCCCCTCAGCTGGCCTGGTGAGCGCGGAAAATCGGAGATTTCAACATGCGCATAGGGGCACTTTTTATGTCATATTTTTCTGCACTACCGTTTCAACATCGAGTGGACACATCGGAACGATTATAAGAGTGAATATTTCAGTTTTGTGCTACATTCAGCGGATTGAACCGGATAGAGTTATAAAACTACAGAATCGCTTAATTGATCCGCGAAAATGTGGACTTCACGAGTGGGCACGTTTTCTCGTAGTCTAAGGAAAACCTTGTTCAATAAAGCAGAGGAGGGCACATCGGGCAGACTAGATGGAGCAAGATGCTACTGAATATCGATTTTGTGCAGAACAGAAAATTAACTCAAATGTATTTGCCCTAAGCTGTGCTGTGTAGGGCCAACGATTTGGGTGATATCAGATATAAGTGAAAGTGTAGTGTGGGAGTGTCGTTTTCAAATTTATTTTAATTGAACGAAGAAAATGATGGAGGCCACTGAAAACGGAGGTAATACGTCATATGAGCCCCTGGAAGGACGCAGGGCTTTCGACACATCTGATAGCCCGGAGATGGAAGGAGGTGGACCCCCAAAGGATAGGAAAAAGCTGGTATTTTTTGCACTGATGACGGCCGGTGTGGGCTTCGTACTACCGTATAACAGGTGGGTGAGGGGTTATGCTTTATATGGATTAGTATGCACGATTGTTACTTTTTTCACAGAGATTTTCATAGCCGGACAATTAGTTTAGGAAAGAATGTGTTTTGCTTACACATCACTCATTTAGCAATTCTTACAATTCCAAGTCTAGGTTTATTTTAATGCGGTTGAATTTTGCTCTATTTTGAGCACAAATACACAATTTCGGCATACAAAGAAAACTGCTAGATGCTGACACAGAAAAAAACGAAAGCTTCTTATACAGATATTGAACAGAAAAGCATGTATAGTTGAATTGTACGTACTCTATACAACGATTGTATGAAAGCATAGCAAATTTGTATATGCCAAAATTTTATACAGATTGTGCAAGGATCTTATGCAGAATTATATGCAAAAATGAACATTCGCTTGTTGGATCTGCGAATATATCTCATTTAGCTCTTAGTTCGGTGTAAAGCGACCAGCAATACCGAAAACAGTGGTGGCGCAACGGGTTCACGAACGCATTTTCACGGGTCCGTGATGGCGGACCCACGCGATCGTCGGCAGGATGCCCGACTCGCGAAATAATAATTGGCGGCTCAACTAGCACATTCGATGGCTCTTCAGTCCAAGACTGGCACTCCTCGGACGCCGCACTCCAATCAAAAAAGGGTTTGGTGACTCTCCGGTTTGTTGTGGCTTATATGACCCTGTCGATGACCTGCCGGTGGGGTCGACGCTCCCGGCTTGTTTACGGCCGGTGATTGCTTCTCAATGAAGCCGACGCGGCGCGATGGCGGTTGCACGCTGGTTCACCTGTAGTTGGTTGAACCGGCTGGTGGACTTCGTCCACGTGGAGGTCCCCTGGGCCCCCTCTTACCAGTTTGTTGACGGACCAGTTCACTTCTGACGGTTGACGGTTGTCGGGGATTTTCCATCCGTTGGGGAGAAGCGTCGCGCTTGTGTACGGAAAAAAATGGGCGGGCGGGAGAATCAAGCCAACCTAGCTACACAAAACACATAAGCTCAGTTGAGCACGTTTTAATGCAACAAACTTTGCCTACACAGGGTTTTTTTTTGTCTACTATCGCACAAAAAATTTTTACGTCTAATTGCTAAAGAACGAACAATAATTAATTAACTAATTATATTTATAATTACTAGCAAACGTGGTCGCTTTCAACTCATTGGCTGATCACGGACGAAACGATCGAGTCCGTGAATCCTCATATCAAGGATGGTGGGCTCGAACACAACCGGAAACACGTCATTTCCCGACCCCCTTCGTGTACGATAGTGACCTTATTGACACGATGGATAATTGAAACGAAAGTTGTGCTGCTTTTCCTCTCCTACCTTATCCGAAAAACAAATTGCCTTGACCTTGGAGAGCTTGGCCAATTTATAGTGCCCGATTGCATACGTCAAGGGACAAATATGTAGAGTAGAGTGGGGCAAGAGTGCGCGTGGGGGTAAGAGTACGTTTTCGATTTTTTAAAGTAATAAAAACAGATAAACTAGCAGCACTGCATCAGTTTACAGGTATTCTGCACGGAACCGCGAAACAACTCACGTTATGGTTCCTTTCACTCAAATCCGCCCTTGCGTGCAAGAAGCCAAAAATAAGTAAAATGCGGAAAAATCCGGTGAGTACTTTGCCTTTACTCCCGTGTTGAATTTTTACCCACTATGAAGTTTCACCAACTCAAATTTATGTTATTTTCACTCACTCGAGGCTATGGTGAAAACAACTCAAATTTGGCTTCTTCCACGGAACAGCACACGTTGGGTCGATGCAGCTCTGTGCAGACTTGAATTGAATTATCTTTATTTACGAGATTTTCGGCCCTAGGCAATAATCAAAAGAAACATCCATAAATTACGCATTGCTTAGCTGGGAGAGGTTGCGAGATGTATGACGATCCATATAATTTTTAGAGGATTCATACAAAAAGTGTGAGATAGGGAGGAGGGGTGATGTAATGGCCAAATTTTACGTTACGTGATTGGTGGACTTTCTTTAAGGAAAATTCCTTCCGATTATTGTTGGACTGGCACACTCTAGAAGCAGATTGGATTAAGTAATAGAAGAAAAGACATTTCTAATAATTATTGTAAACGGGTAATATGGTAATACGATAGTAATTGAATAGCTACAACAAATATATTCCATATATTCTCATTTCTGAAATATCATATGATTTTCCGATATATCGATATTTTCATTCCAATATATCGGTGATTCGATTATCGTATCGAATCATATATCGATATTTTGAAGTATCGGAATGTCCCTAGGGCTAGGGGCCGTCCGTTCGGTGTGTTCTGCTCAGGGTTCGGATTTCTCACTCACTCACGCGACAACTGATCACTCCACCATGCATTTTATCCGGATAAATTACAGTGCGATAAACTCCGGCACAAGCGATGGTGCGAAAAATTATTATCCTTCTTCCCATGTTTCGCGAAAATCAAATGCCGCTTGCTTTGCCACTCCAAGCTGATTGAATCCAACGATGCGCCACGATAAGCAAAAGGTTTAATATAGGAGTTTTTCCGTTCGCTTTCAATCAATTCATGTGGTGGCGTGGTTTTAGTGGGCGCTCTGAACATTTTAAATTTGTTTTGGGTTCGAATCCCGTTGCGGTCCTAAATTTTTGTAAATATGCTTGTAAAATGTATCTGATGAGGCGACGAGAAGGAAAATTTGTGGATTAATATTAAATTATCCGGCGATCTGGCGCTCACGAATTCATCACCCGCCATTCTATCCGAATAAAAATGTTGTGTGAGAATACTTCCTCACAGGGGGACCTTGAAAAATCACACTCCGCTAAATGGATTAATCGCAGGTTTTTATTCATATGAGTGAGAATTCCGAAGCCTGAGTACCAGCCGGTGACGTAGTAGTGTGAAGGCTAAGTTAAGTATATTTTTGATGTCTCTCTTGTTGTAATTCCTTTCTTCCCCTCTTTTGATAATTTGAATCACGTCTGTTTGTGATAATCCGTTTTCCTTGTGTGTTTGTTAATTAGTTTTGTGTTATTTTTCCTCTGTGATAAGGGTTTAATTGTGTGTGCCTCGCTGCTGCGAGACTTTTAAAGTCCAGGGTTGTTACGACTACGCGGATTTCGCGATTTTCGCGGATTTGGCGCGGATTTACATAACGATTTGAAGACTTCGCGCGGATTTGGCGCGGATTGAGTTTTAGGTGAAAATTAACTAAAAAAAATCTGGATGTTATGTATGGAGCTTCCTTTCTATAGTAAAATAATGTTGAGAATAAACTTTACGTTTCAAGTCCATACTTCCACAAACATTTCCAAGTCCTTATTGAATGTCATGCATTACACTTTTGTTCAATCGTTCAACAAGTATTATAAGAGGATGCCCGTCACTTTTGGTCATTAATTATTGATTAATAAAATCCATTTTTTTTTATCTCGTCAAATCTTCCCGTCGGGATTTAATTTCTTCTCTTATAGTATTGAAGGTTTCATATTGCTTTCATAGCTTTTCTCCAGAATGAATCAGAGTATATACAGCAATTGACAAAACAAAAATATATATATATACCGTCCCGCCCAGACAGTTCCTGGGGGGCATGGAGTGCGATCCTCTCGTTTAATAAACAATGTGCACTCGCTTGGCTGTGGGTATACAATAGTAAAGCACATGTGGAGATTGGACAAATCAAGCATCCGAAAGATATTCAATTTGCAAAAAAGAGAGCTAACCGCGGTGGAGGTTGGTACTCGGATTCTGATGGCTTTTCCGCAAACGTGACCTTTAAGTGGTCTTGTTGTGTAGGGGTTATCACGCCTATCTAGAGAGTAGGAGGTTGAGGGTTCGAGTCCCTCCAAGACACGTGGATTCTTTTTCGCAAATTTCATATCAATTTGTCCATTTCGAAACATATGCTGTGCATATGCACAGCCAAGATATTTAACAAAAAAATAGTTTTCGTACGGCCGAGTTGCCGAATAATATGCAATTAATTGAAAACAAAAATGTTCTTTCATTTGATGCAGATGTCTCATTTTAAGAAGAATTTTAATAAGAGATTGAAAAGGAATTTTGTTCAGCAATTGAAAGGTCGATTCCCACAGATATTTTCGGGAAAAAATCCACAGGACTTGTTAAGAATTTTTGACGTAGAACTACGTCTGTCTTTTCTATATTGGGGTACACTTTAAAATTGCAAAAAATCGAAAAACGTCACGAAAATATGATAGACTTTGATCGTTAATATCTCAGTCTTTTCTCGATGGATTTTCAATTTTCTTGGACCATTCGATCAAGGAAGAGTCAACGCTTCATTCCCGATGTACACTGAAGTCGTTTTTTACGCGGTTGTTTTTCACACGAATCGCTTTTTATGCGATTTTTTTTCACTCGAATTTCGGGATTTCTGCGGTTTATTCAGACATACTTTGGAATTTACGCTGGGTTTAACTTTGTTTTAATTCACGTGGCCCATATCATCTGCATAAAAAATTACTCCAGTGTATTACAATATATACGTATGATAATATTTAGTACTGAAACTTGCTAACATTTTAGGAATTGGTTTCGGTGAATCAGTCAATCTCATAAGTGCATTGCAATCTTCTTCTTCCATAGCACTACATTCCAACTGGAACTTGGCCTGCTTTTCAACTTAGTAATCTATTAGTGTTTCTTTAATTATTGATTAAAACCTTTCCTTGCCCGCCATTGCATTAGTATGTATCTTGTGTGGTAAATACAATAGATACACTATGCCCAGGGTGTGAGAATGTTTCCCACCCGAAACATCCTAGATCGGATCGAGAATCGATCTCGCCATCTCCGGATTCTGCATCTTTGTTCTCAAGGCTAACTGGGCACCTCAAGCCGGCATATACGTCAAATTAATGCAACTTACAGGACTTTTAACTCGTTTCTGCTAACTTACACGCGCGTTTTCTCTGTAAAGCATGGGGGCGTTTGACGACAGCTGCTCGCTTACGTCTATTGATGCCAGTAGAGAGGCTCGGAATCTTTTTCGCTGCTGCAGTAAATGCGTTCTGGTAATCTTTCTTCGGCTCTTGGGGTCTGCTGGAGTAAATGCAAAGTCCGACTCTTCACGTGAAGCAATGATAATTATTATCAACTAGTCGACCCGGCAGACGTTGTCCTGCATAGTAGGCGAAAATGCGCGTTGTGACCGGCCATGCGAAATTTCCATATGAATCTCTATTTTAGTTTTTCATGATTTACTCAACCCTACTCGTGATTTTGCAAAAGGAAATATCATATAAACCCGTCGGAAACAATAACGAACATATCTGCTGAAGGAATGAGCAAAATCCGTTCAGCCATTTTCGAGTTATGCGGATACGAACACAGACCATTTCATTTTTATTATATAGATAAACTCTCAAACTGTCAAGCAGCGGCCAAGGCAGCGCAGCGGTACACTATCAGCCAGATTTTTGGAATTATCATTTGATAACTTGTGGAATTATCATTTGATCATTTCGCAGGTGTGAAAAGTAGGCGAGTTGTTATCGGCGATAACTTTTCAAATCTTGCAACACAAAATTATTATTTTAATGTAAACCAAAATAATCTAATACCAATTTAATGTAAACAATGAAGCTCAATCGAATGTTTGGCATTGTGTTTTGGTGTTATGTAGGGAAAAAAGTTCAAAAGTAGCATTCACCAATAATGCTTCGAATCAAGATACAATTATCGAACGATTCTTACTCTCTAGCGAGTTTTTATTAATTGATAATTTGGTTATGTGATCGCTTGAGAGTGTTCATTCATTTATTTAGTTAACATCTAAACAGATAACACTGAATCAACAATTTGACGCCACAATGCACGGTTCGAGGCCGCATCTCTCCATCCTCGAATACGCCCCACGCTCGCCAAGTCGTTCTGCACCTGGTCTGCCCATCTCGCTCGCTGCGCTCCACGCCGTCTCGTACCTGCCGGATCGGAAGCGAACACCATCTTTGCAGGGTTGCTGTCCGGCATTCTTGCAACATGTCCTGCCCATCGTACCCTTCCGGCTTTAGCTACCTTCTGGATACTGGGTTCGCCGTAGAGTAGGGCGAGCTCATGGTTCATTCTTCGCCGCCACACACCGTCTTCTTGCACACCGCCAAAGATGGTCCTAAGCACCCGTCTCTCGAATACTCCGAGTGCTTGCAAGTCCTCCTCGAGCATTGTCCATGTTTCATGTCCGTAGAGGACTACCGGTCTTATTAACGTCTTGTACATGACACATTTGGTGCGGTGGCGAATCTTTTTCGACCGCAGTTTCTTCTGGAGCCCGTAGTAGGCCCGACTTCCACAGATGATGCGCCTTCGTATTTCACGACTAACGTTGTTGTCAGCCGTTAGCAAGGATCCGAGGTAGACGAATTCCTCGACCACCTCGAAGGTATCCCCGTCTATCGTAACACTGCTTCCCAGGCGGGCCCTGTCGCGCTCGGTTCCGCCCACAAGCATGTACTTTGTCTTTGACGCATTCACCACCAGTCCAACTTTTGTTGCTTCACGTTTCAGGCGGGTGTACAGTTCTGCCACCTTTGCAAATGTTCGGCCGACAATGTCCATGTCATCCGCGAAGCAAATAAATTGACTGGATCTGTTGAAAATCGTACCCCGGCTGTTACACCCGGCTCTCCGCATGACACCTTCTAGCGCAATGTTGAACAACAGGCACGAAAGTCCATCACCTTGTCTTAGTCCCCGGCGCGATTCGAACGAACTGGAGTGTTCGCCCGAAATCTTCACACAGTTTTGCACACCATCCACCGTTGCTTTGATCAGTCTGGTAAGCTTCCCAGGAAGCTGTTCTCGTCCATAATTTTCCATAGCTCTACGCGGACTATACTGTCGTATGCCGCCTTGAAATCAACGAACAGATGGTGCGTTGGGACCTGGTATTCACGGCATTTTGAAGGATTTGCCGTACAGTAAAGATCTGGTCCGTTGTCGAGCGGCCGTCAACGAAGCCGGCTTGATAACTTCCCACGAACTCGTTCACTAATGGTGACAGACGACGGAAGATGATCTGGGATATCACTTTGTAGGCGGCATTAAGGATGGTGATCGCTCGAAAGTTCTCACACTCCAGTTTGTCGCCTTTCTTGTAGATGGGGCATATAACCCCTTCCTTCCACTCCTCCGGTAGCTGTTCGGTTTCCCAGATTCTGACTATCAGTATGTGCAGGCAAGTGGCCAGCTTTTCCGGGCCCATCTTGATGAGCTCAGCTCCGATACCATCCTTACCAGCTGCTTTATTGGTCTTTAGCTGTTGAATGGCATCCTTAACTTCCCTCGAGGTGGGGGCTGGTTGGCTTCCATCGTCCGCTGAACTGACGTAGTCATCTCCTCCGCTGCCTTGACTTTCACTGCCTGTACTCTCAGCGCCATTCAGATGTTCCTCGTAGTGCTGCTTCCACCTTTCGATCACCACACGTTCGTCCGTCAAGATGCTCTAATCCTTATCCCGGCACATTTCGGCTCGCGGCACGAAGCCTTTGCGGGATGCGTTGAGCTTCTGATAGAACTTGCGTGTATCTTGAGAACGGCACAGCTGTTCCATCTCCTCGCACTCCGCTTCTTCCAGGCGGCGTTTCTTCTCTTGAAAAAGGCGGGTCTGCTGTCTCCGCTTCCGTCTATAACGTTCCACGTTCTGCCGGGTACCTTGCTGTAGCGCGACCGCCCGCGCTGCGTCCTTCTCCTCCAGAATCTGTCTGCACTCTTCGTCGAACCAATCGTTCCGTCGACTTCGACCCATATACCCGACGTTGTTCTCCGCTGCGTCGTTAATGGCTGCTTTAACTGTACTCCAGCAGTCCTCAAGAGGGGCCCCATCGAGCTCACCCTCTTCCGGCAACGCTGCCTCGAGATGCTGCGCGTATGCAGTGGCGACATCAGGTTGCTTCAGTCGATCTAGGTCGTACCGCGGCGGTCGTCGGTACCGAACATTGTTGATGACGGATAGTTTTGGGCGCAGTTTAACCATCACCAGATAGTGGTCCAAGTCGATGTTAGCGCCACGATATGTCCTGACGTCGATAATGTCGGAGAAGTGCCGTCCATCAATCAGAACGTGGTCGATTTGTGATTCTGTCTGCAGTGGTGATCTCCAGGTGTACCGATACGGGAGGCTGTGTTGGAAGTAGGTGCTACGAATGGCCATATTCTTGGAGGCGGCGAAATCAATTAGTCGTAGGCCGTTTTCGTTCGTCAGCCGGTGAGCGCTGAACTTTCCAATAGTCGGTCTAAACTCCTCCTCTTGGCCAACCTGAGCGTTCAAATCTCCTATGATGATTTTGACGTCGTGGCTTGGGCAGCTGTCGTACTCACGTTCCAGCTGCGCGTAGAATGCGTCCTTATCATCATCAGTGCTTCCGGAGTGTGGGCTATGGACGTTGATTATGCTGAAGTTGAAGAACCGGCCTTTGATCCTCAACCTGCACATTCTTTCATTGATCGGCCACCACCCGATCACGCGCCTTTGCATATCGCCCATCACTATGAAAGCTGTTCCCAGCTCGTGTGTGTTGCCGCAGCTCTGGTAGATGGTATGATTACCTCTAAACGTTCGCACCATTGATCCCTTCCAACAAACCTCCTGCAGCACTACGATGCCGAATCCACGGTCCTTGAGCACATCGGCGAGTATGCGTGTGCTCCCGATGAAGTTGAGAGATTTGCAGTTCCACGAACCGAGTTTCCAATCGCTAGTCCCTTTTCGTCGCAGTGGTCTTCGCCGATGGTTCCGGTCCGTACTCTCTTGTTGATTGTTCGTTGCTTATGATTTTTTAAAGGCTGGCTTGCAGGGCCTGACACCAAACCCCCTAAATTTCCGGAGGACCATTCCTCCCTATTTCCGGTGGACCATGGTGCACAGTTTCACTTAGAGTCCCTCGCTGGCACTCGGACGATGATCAGCCGCCCCTAACATGGAGAACAGACGCTGTTGTGAGCCGATCGTGACATGGAGAACAGACGCTCAATAAGATTTGCACCTCCGGAGAGGAGCAAACCCCCCTTCCCTGTCAGCATACGACCATAGTTCCCACCGGGGTTGGTTACCCGATCTTCCCCAAGGTTGCTCGTATCCCGGCCAGCACCGCGGGGAGGTAGGGATAGGAGTTGCTGGGTAAGAGGCTAAGGACCGCGAGATGGGGTCTATTTTATTCCTTCAGGTACGCGAAGTACCAATGGTACGCTTTACCCAGCATTTGCCGTGCTTGAGAGTGTTATTCATCCTCGTTTATTTGAAAAAAATATTTTTATCATCCTTTTTAAGTGTTAGTCTAAAATCTCACTCAATCTCAGGAGAGCAAGATAAACAGCGAAAACAGATTCACCCTGGGCTTGAAACACGCTTGCTTTGGTCTCATCGAACAGACAAGTTGAAAACCTGTATATTACATACAGCTACGTAGTTCAACGTCACCTTTGCGTACAACCCGATTGGGATGCACCTTTGAGTTTTTGTGTTATTTTTGGATAACTACTTATTATATAAGTTTTTCCTTTGAAATTCCAGCTGAAATATTAAGAAGGAATTACGTCAAGGATTCTATGAGTAATTTAATATATTAACATATTCCATATAGGTTACTGCAACTCATATATAACCGGATTCAGTCACAATCATGTTGCTGCAACTATTTTTGTCTGACTTGTGCTGCTCGGGAATTTTCACAATAATTTAAATTTAAATAAAATTTAAAAATTCCACCTTGAATAGGAAAAGAATTGATTTTTAGTAGGAATTGATCAAAAAATGTCTTCAGGAATTCCCAAAGCGATTTATTAAGAAATTTCCACATGCATTTCCAAAGGAATTTGTGCAGGGACCTCTGGAGCAGTTTTCTCATGAATTCACGTGGCAATTTCCTCGGAAATTCCTGAAGCTATGACAGCAGGAATTCCACTTTGAATTTACGGGAGAATTCCCGGAAGTTCTTGTGTTTTTACCAACGTATTTATGCAAAAAAAATCCAAAGCGATTTCAACAGGAATTCATGGATGGATTCTCGCATGTATTGTCGTAAAAAATCCTGCGGATTATTCTGGATAAATTCCTCCAGATTGAATTTATGAAAAAGTATTCGAATGAATTTTTGCATAAATTCTCGAAGGATCTACCGCAGCAATTTCCAGACAAACTTCCACAGGAATCCCGGAGAAAATTTGTGCAGATATCCTTGGAGATTTCCAATGAAATTCAAGTAATACTAACACAGGAGTTCCTGCTACATTTTTCAGTAGAATTTCTGTAAATAAGAGAAATTTCTGCAAAAAGAGAGAAATTTCTGCAAAAAATCTTGTTGGACTTCCGCATGACAACTTTCTTCAGGAGAGTTTTATGTTTTAGAACATAGAACATTCAACGAAACCTGAGCAAGTATGTTAGATTTTGAATTAATTCTATTTGTATATGAATTCAAATAATTTTTACTCGGAAGTTTTGTTCAAAAACGAATTTACATGATCTTTTTACCTAATCTCTACGCAAATTTGTTTTATGAACAAAAATTATAACAAAATTGCAACCATCCTGCTTCTATGAAACGGTAAATATAGAAATTGTTTAACTGCTTAATTTTGGTTTACTAGTCTTGCTACTTCTATTGCCCTATTGGTGAATAAGACCATCTAGAAGGGTTGTAATACACCCAAAAAACAAATCTGGCAATCATTGTATAAAATCTTGGCATATACAATTCTGTAAGCTTTTAATACAAATGTTGTATTAAAATAATACAAATCTGTATTATTTCAATACAGAAATTGTATTATATTCTTCCGAAATTGTATATGCCAAATTATTATACAGTTTCTGTAAGGTTCTTATGCAGAATTGAATTAAAATTTGTCGCTGGTTGGGTGATACTAACTGCTATATTAAAATCATTTAAAAAAATGAATAATATTGTATAATACGCATTTCAAAAGAAAACGTTCAGAAATTTGTGATAATTGTGATACATTATAAAAAAAAATGATATTATGCGCGTGTTGGGCCAGAATTTAGCTCTGAGTCGCGCGGATTTGGCGCGAATTAAATTTTATGCCGCGCGGAAATGGCGCGGATTTGATTTTGGTCGGCGCGGATTTGGCGCGGAAAATATTTCAGGATCCCCGGAACAACCCTGAGTCTGCAATGGCGAAGGAGATCATGGCGGGGGTACATCGTATTCCTTGTCTAATAATGCCTTGTTGCCTTCTTATGCCCTGCGCCAAAATAAAATGGACACTAGCAACACCATTGTGGCATTGTGGAGCTTATCCTCAAGTTCTTTGATGCTTCCGATCCCGTGAAGAGCATGGTCTAAGCTGTTCTTCCAATTCTGACTGCTCTCCTGAAGCAGCTGGCTTCAAAAATGCCTCTCCTTGAGTCATTTGTATCCTTCGATGACTAATTTTCTCATATGATTCCGATTCTACAGTGGAGCTGTTTTTGCTTTATGTGAAACATGGCTAACACCAAATGTAAACCTTCATTTTCCTGATTTTAACATCATTCGCCGCGATAAAAAAAAACAGCACTCCTTCTATAGGGTCGATTTTGCTCCGATGTCAGGCACCGAAGCTGTCGCATGTCAGGAGGCTGTTCGAGGAAAAGACCTCAGTATCGGCTCGATATATCTTCCTTCAAACACTGCGATATCTCGTAGAGATCTCTCGCACATCTGCTCGATTATGCCCGAGCCACGGTTGCTCCTGGGATATTTTAACACCCACGGAACAGGCTGGGGGGGACTGTACGACAACAACCGTTCAACAATGCACTATGGTCAAGGATACAGATTTACGCGGAAAGATGAATTTTACGCCAAAACTATATTTTTTTAGAATACTGTTTTTTTGAGGTACACCCTAATCCAATCAGATAAAATTGCTCTAAATCAGCCAACTTAAGAGCTACAGAAATTTTTTTTTAGCACAATTGATTGGAATAAGCTGCGCTACAACTTTGTAGAACATAACATGTCAATATTCCGAGAAATAAAAAAAATATTTTCAAAATTTATTTATATGATGGGCCACCCTATTTTTTGATTGCACCATAATGATGGCCTTACCATTTCGAAAAAAAATTGTAGAACAACAGTTTTTTCTAAAAAATATAGTTTTGGCGTAAAATTCATCTTTCCGCGTAAATCTGTATCCTGGACCATAGTGCAATGATATACGACGTACAGTCGACAAGAGTACGTGTTTCTATCCCAGTTTATCCTTAACAGCGCTCTTCAGGCATAACGCCGGCCGGTGCCAGGAGCTTCGATTCGTAAGAAACCACACAGTGGTAGGATGTCGAGTGTACACAACTTTGTCGCGAGAAATCCGCCGCGTTTAAAGAATTTCGGAAACATGGTTCGATCGTACTTCACAAACGGTACATCGCGCTCGAGATCCAGTTCAAGAAGCTGGTCAAAGTGAAGAAACGCGGATACTGGCGCACTTTTGTTGAAGGTTTATCGCGCGAGACCTCAATGAAAACTCTGTGGACGGGAGATGAATGCGCAATGCGTCGTCCGTAAAGGAAGATCGTGAAAGCTCGTCGCGGTGGATGCTCGACTTCGCAAAGAAAGTTTTTCCGGATTTAGTGCCGGTGAAGCAAGAGTCACGTGATGCTTTTGCTGACAGGGATGATATGGATCGGCCCTTTTCGATTATCGATTATTTGCACTGTAAACGGAAGAATATCGCATATAACTATGCCATTGGTCTTATTCATGCGGTAGATAATTTTAAGAATGTAAAATACATATTTGGTAATTAACTGTACAATACTTTTTAACAACGAATTCAAGCTGCATCGGATTCAGATCCATATATTCAGATCATATATGACATATGAATGATGAAGTTATTTTTCACTAGACAACCATCTAAAAACAATTAAAATAGCTTTATCGAAAATGTTGTTCAAATATGTCCCACTTGCCCCATGTATATTAAAACTCAAGGGCAAATCAAAATTGCAGATTTTGGCTTTAATTAAAAAATTTAAATCGTTTTCGATGTCTCACAATCATTCAATAGCTAAAAATATTCACTTTCCACATCAATGATAAATTTAGAAACGACTGTTTTGTTGGTAATCCATTGAATTAAAATAAAAGTAATAGATTTTCCCGGTAGTTTGAAGTCATGATCAAGCAATAGCATTAGTATAGTCCCCGTGCCGTGATCGAGTCTACAGCTGTGGGTGTCGGAACAACAGCGCCTGTGTTGGTGGAGGCGCACGATACTTGATGATTGTAGTGGGACTGTCGGCTTTGGGTGATGATGACTTCGCCTGCGTGACGAGGGACGCCGATGAGTTTTGCAAAAAAAAAGTCTGTTTATGCGAAAAACAATGAAAACTTTTTCAATATTTGCTACAAGTAGTACAACTTTCACTCTAGCACTTTGAAGTTCACCGTTACGGTAAAAAAAAAACCTGACTTGAGGGAAAAAAAAACCGGAAGAAGAATCGACCGTACACGGACTATGCTGCTGCAGCTGTCTCGCACGGATGATCGACGTGGAATGAGGCGTTCGTGATGTCGGAGACGAATTTACCGTTTCTTGGTTAGGTGATCTGGGTGATCTCCATGTGGCCTTAGGAATATTCTGTAGGGGAAAAAAGTGCTTCGCGCTATCATTCCGCGGGAGTCAGCAAAGTTTATGCTTTGTTGATTATTGTTATTCGAAATGGTTTTCAGACTATCGGGTCTGGTTACCGGTCTATACATTTCCTTTGTTCAATACTGGTTCTCCAGGACCACTCGCGGCGAACTCGGATCTATCGAATCCCGAAAAATAGTATAATTGCGCGAATTATCAACGAGAGAAACTGGGGTGGTGCACGAAACTTTATTGATGCGATAGAGTCTTCCGTTGTACACTCGTCGATGGCTTTATTGTCTACAGATGGTACATTCAATTGTGCATGGGCAAACAGTCAAGAGAGATTTTGGCTCCTGCTAATGTGCGTGGAATGGTGTTCATCGTAGATTATCCTGTCGCAACCTGCGATTCCTAGCGACATCAGTATCTTCTGGGACCTATTATAGTAGGCACGACTTTTATAGATAGATGATACGTCTTCATAGTTTTTGCCCAACGTTATTGTTATCTGTCAGCAAAGTAGACAAATCTTGTCAATGACATATGTTAAGACGTGAAATAAGGTTTGCTCAGCGATATTTTCCGGGTCAATGGTAAGCTGCAAATCTAAGTTAAACAGCACTTTCACAATACTGCAGTTATCCGCTTTGCTAAAACGTGTACCATAGCAGTTGAGGTACTAACGAACTCATGGACAATGTCGTTCTCAACTGCAATAACTAAAGAAGGATAGTGAGGGACAACCTTGTCCAAACCAAGGAGTGAGCGAGGTAGACTTCACTAAGAGAAATTCGGATGGATTTCAGATTTCAGCTCTTTTATTATCTCAGACCTCCGTGACTGGTCTTACCTATTAACACCGCTACGTGGACATCGGCCCTAAGACTGCCTTTCAGTATTCGTTCTGGGGGGTGGGCAATACTTAACGTACTCCTCCCGACACGCTTTACGGTCCCTCTCTATGATATTTTGAATTGACATTAGGAATTCCTAAATCGTTATATTTCACAAGTTCTCTGCATATAACTTACTATTGATTATTTTTCCCACTGCAGTTTCATTATAGCCGCTGACTATTGGCAGTCTCGATTTCCGGGACAATCGGTCGCGTTGGACATGTCGATGACGTACATAATTGTTGCACTGGGAGCAGTTCTACTCAATAATGTATTCCTATCGCTGGCACCGTTCCGCGTACGAGTTGCTTTTGGTAAGCCACTCTCTTGAGAGATTACGAAAATTGTCAACACGGATTGTAATTGGTTTCCCCTATTCCAGGATACGCGGTATCGTTCACCACACTGGTTTTCGTAGCACTTTGTGAAGTAGCGTGGCATATGTTTACTGCCAAAACGGCATACTCGGTCAATTTGGCTGCCGTTTCTTTGGTGGCAATGGGATGCACAATTCAACAGTCTAGCTTTTATGGGTTTGCCAGCATGCTGCCGAAACAGTATACTCAAGCAGTGATGGCCGGAGAAAGTAAGTTTCATGCAACATTCTATAATCTAAGCTAAATAAGTTGATTTTCTTCTTCACAGGCATTGCTGGCTTTTTGGTATCTTCCAATCGAGTTGTTACTAAACTTCTTATCAAAAGCGATCGAGCATCAACAGCTATATTTTTCTTGACGTCCACGGTTTACATAGCGTTCAGCTATGTGCTACATTCTATCACTAGTCATTCACCTTTCGTACGATATCATATGAAAGCTTGTGCTAAAATTGTGCTTCGACCTGATGATGATCATACGATGGTTAGTTTATCTAAATAACTGATTGTTTTATATCCTTAATCCATGTATTCATTTCTTCAAGAGTGATACCATAGAGAATGAATTATCCAATGCCCGGTACGGTGTCCTAGCTTTGGAATCCAGTCCACCAGTTCATATAGCTCCCGGTACGACAACTCTTAGTTTTAGGTTGGTATCATTAATTGGTAATATATCTGAAGCGTTACTAATACATCCAATTCCAGCAATCCTGTTTATGAGTTGTCCAACCCAAGTGGAGCAGAAAATGTACTGGAGACAAACATAACTAATCTAACGTCTACCACAACTAGTGTAGCATCCAATAATAACGCTACTCATCGCACAGTTACATCACCGACATCGGCCACAGCTCCGCACGATGTGCCGAATGTTGCATTCAAAGTAGAGCATGTGATGACTCCTGATATTTGTACTGCTGGCCGATTTGGAAGTTTCAGAAGTGAGACCACTTTGGAGATAATAAAACTATAATATCAAACTTGAATTATCTGTTTTACAGGTGGATTAGAATCGCGATGGAAGGTTGCCCATGCAATCTACCCTTACATGGCTTGCATAGCACTGGCTTACTGTGTAACCCTCTCCCTCTATCCTGGGATAGAGTCAGAAATAATTTCATGTAATCTTGGAACATGGATGCCAGTACTGCTAATGTTCACTTTCAATACGTCTGATGTAGTGGGCAAACTGCTGGCAGCAGTACCATACAGCTGGTCACGGAGGCAACTTATTCTGATGTCCGGGTTGCGAGCATTGCTTGTACCACTCATATTGCTGTGCTGTTCTCCTCGTGATCAACCTGTGATTGCAGGAGAAGCATCCGCGTTCATCTTTACTGCCGCACTAGGAGTCACAAACGGATTGGCTGGGAGTTTGCCTATGATGCTCGCTCCAGATAAAGTATCGGCCACGTTACGTGAAGTAACTGGCAACATGATGACTCTCTCCTACAATTTAGGGCTAACGGCCGGATCGTTGGTAGGATACGTGTTTGAATCCATGCTGGGTCCTCAACTTCCAAATCCTTGTCCACAATATCCTTTCGTGCCACCCAAGCCCAATCAACCACCTTTCAATAACCTGAGCATCAGCAGTACGACCAGTACCACAACGCTAGCAACGGCTATTATCACCACACTATCTTCAGCAATAATGCAGTCTAGCACAACATCTATCAATCCGGAGACAACTTCCAGCATATCACATATCGTGACGTCAACGGTGTCGCCACCAACCACAGTATTAAATCAGTTGCCAACCAGCGTTGAAACGGACACTAGCAGCCCATTCGACGCCAGCAATTTAGTGACAATAGCTGCGACCGTAGTGTACAATGCGACACAGTCGATTCTCGAAACATCCACCGTACACTAGATGATGCAAAATTACTCAGAGCTTTCGGAAAACGACGAATGCTTTGTTCTGATATTAAAAGACAAAAAGATCCTAGAAGAGCTTTAATCAATTAAATTTGTAATTATTTTTCAGACTATTTGTCAAGGTTTCTAGCACGACAAATATCAAACTATGTACGCCAGAAAAAAATAGTGCTGAAATCGCAATATCATCGTCCCAATGATAAATCACACATTTCTGCTATCTACCGATGTGCCACACAAGAAGGCTGGTACATTGTTATAATTTCCTGTAATATAGTACACTTAACTATGTATAAAGGGTAATGTGAATGTCTGTATGAAGTATGAAGGCGCGATGACTACTGTAGAGGCGTTTAGTATAAGTGTTGTATACTGGAAGGACTTTGTGATCAAAGAGTCTGGAGACATTTTAGGTAGATCCTGAATCAATTGACCCATAAAAATGTTAAGAACATATTTATATGGCAGCATGTCATACCAATCGGGCTCAATATTGCGGTTAGTTTACGCTCTAGACACTAGGAAGGACAAACTAATAAACAAATAGCATATTTTAATCTACATTTCAAATGAAGTGCTGTATTTCCGTGATGACCAGACCAAATTGGCTGCTTCTTCTGGCCCTCGAGTGCAATGTTGAACAATAAATTCAAAAGTGCATCACCCTGCTTCAATCGGTATAAGGTCACAAACGAGGTTGACACTACGTCTGCAATACTTGATTTCGAGTCATTCAGCGTTGCACGTATCAGTCTAATCAGTTTCGCCGGAAAACCATGTTCGGACATTATCTGCCACAGCTCATTTTATTTCACTGATTGGCTCTCACGAAAACCTGCCTGGTATTCGCCGACAAAGGACTCCTCCAGTGGTCTCAGTCTGTTAAACAGGATACGTGACAGGATTTTGTACGCAGAGTTTTAGAAGGGTGATCCCTTTGTAATTGGCACACTCTAGTCTGTGCCCTTTCTTATAGTTTGGGCATGTGAGGCCATCCTTTTATTTCTTTTATTTCTTTATTAAGGTTTCGCCGCCATGAGCCTCTGGGTCTGCCTCTGCTGCGATGTTCCGCTGGATTCCAGTCTAATGCTTGTTTACAGATTTTGTTTCCGCCCCTACGTAGAGTGTGGCTGACCCACTTTCGACCCCGAATTTCTGCTGCTATCGGCCTCTGGTGACAACGACGATGGAGCTCGTGTTATATAATTTCTTTAGATAAATCGAGCTTGCTACTTACTTGATCAGGGTCGTCTGCTATGGCTCCTTTCGGACATTGGTCGGATAATCTTCCCTCAAAATACCAAGGCGAATAGTTCGAAAGATCGGAGAAAAAAATGAATGCGTAGAAGTAATTTAAACAAATCAATTGGTTTAACTTAACATTATTCTCATGTATTCTAATTCATCATTCATTTATCAAGGTACATGGTTGAAAATATGTGCGGAGAGGAATAGGTGGGATAGGATAACACATTACCGGTCCATCTTACGGTGGGTGGAATTGTTGGGCGTTCCGTGGCACGATGACTTGTCGATTAAGCCACGGTGCTGTCCTGGACACGTGATCGTAGTATCCTTCATAACTACCGACTTGCCTTGCCGGACGGAGTACAAACGGTTCCGTTGATTACGTTGCACGCCAGCCGGCTTCTCTTTTGTTGAGCGGGGGACCAACCGGACGAGGCTCAAACTGTTGCTTTTCCACTAATACTGAATTGCCGGACTTCAAACACCGGTGGCTTCTTCTTCTCAAAGTTCACTATCCCCGGTGGTTTCTTCTTCCGGGAACCACGAATCTAGTATATGCTCACCAACGAGCCGCAATTTTTCTGCCCTTAACGAATGGCGCACTTCACCGCTCACATTTCTGGCACGGGTTTGGATTGTTCCCTTCTGATCCTGGTTCCAGCGATGACAACCGGTTTTATGGGGTGCGCTCTCAGTGTGTGGGAGCGTGCACGACAGTTATGATTTACTGTGGCTTGATAGTGACGGGTGCAGTGTTGATCGGGGAATTGGGGTGTTCAGGTGGATAAGGGTATCGATATTTATATTTATATTATTTCAATTTCAATTATTATTTTAGGTGCAGTTCAATTTATGCTTAGTTCTAATTTTAATTTCTTAAGTTAAATTACCATAATGAAGTGGAATAATTAATTATATACAAAAATAATATTGACGTAAAATGAAACCGAAATAAGAGGCTACACTCGTTGTTTGAGATCAAGTTGTGAGGCCACCAGGCCCGAAATATATACCGCAGGCATCTTTTGATGAAGACCTGCAGCCGTTGAATGTTCTCCGCTAATAAACACCATGTTTCACTAGCGTATAACAGCACAGATTTCACGTTAGAGTTGAAAATTCGTATTTTGGTGTGTTCACTTATCTGCCTGTTTTTTCAGATATTTCTTAAACTCGCAAAGGCAGCCCTTACTTCCTTGATCTGTGCGCCTATGTCGATCTTGGTACCGTCGTCTGACACCATTTGGCTACCAAGATATTGGAAGCTTTCAACATTCTTCACTGGTTGGCCGGCTACTGTGAAACTGGAAAAGGTCACCGTGTTTACATCCAACGATTTGGTTTTGTTTACGTTGATGACTAAGCCTGCCGAAGAAGAACTCTTGGAAAGGTCGTTGAGCTTACTCTGCATATCAGAGCGCCGTTGAGCGAGGAATGCAACATCATCAGCCAATTCGAAGTCGTTTAGGTGCTTCATGGTTATAGGCCATAGCCATGTTATAGCCATGACAGCTCAAGGTTTGGTTCACGGTCAATCGCACCTATCAGAATCTCGTCGATTACGATGAGGAACAGTAACGGTGATAGAATACGTCCTTGCCTCACACCAGCTACGACCCGAATAGGGTCTTTTTTTTTTCTTCCTAAACAATGGAGGGGGAATCTGCTCAACAGACATCCTGGGTTGGCCAGGAAGTGCGGGGTTAGGGATCACCGAGGGAGGCAGGACTACATCCCCGACCTGCTAAACCGTTTCCATTGCCGCCAAGCCCATAGTCCTTTCGGTACAACCAGAAAGTAATGCTTCAAAGAGGGGCCAGTGCACAACGCACCCTCGAGGTTAGCTGCGTGTCCTTGCAGCACCGAACATCGTAACTGGCTTTTTTAGAAGAACACCATGGTATCGTGCCATCGCGTTGCCGGCTTTCCAGGTGGCCTTACCACGCCCTATGTCCTCGGAAGGTGGGAAGGGTCGAATTCGCGCCTGCTTCCCTCTGCACGACTGGTATCAAAAATGATGATGCCGCGTGCACCCCAAATTGACCTTTCTGCGATAGGGCCTAATCGCCAGCACACAGAGGGACTTGCCTACGCCTGCCCCAGCCTTGACGAGGACCCCTTTCCGTCCTCGGGCTCGGAACCCGCCCGGTTGACCGACGCCGCGAAAGCGACGATACCATGTTGTTCTTCGCGCGGCCACTTGTTCGGTAAAAGGATCGAGTTCGACCACAGAGCATGACCACCGGTATGACCCATTAAGCCGACTCCGATCCTTTGGACCACCTCTTATTTGCGCCTGAACTAGCCATCCTTGAGTCCACGCGCCACCTTCTGTGTAGCTCCGAGACGATTTGGGCGATAGCCGATAAAACGGCGTTCCAGCCAACTTCATCTTTACACATCCTCCAAACTAGGTTGTCCGGGGTAGTGTCCAGACCACATGTGGCAAGCATGTGGTCACGCATTGCGCGAAAACGAGAGCACACGAACAACACGTGTTCCGCCGTTTCCTCTAAACCTGCGCACACCAAACACTCGGGCGAAGCCGAGCAAGCCAGCTGCGTTACCTGCACTGTGATTTTGCAGCACGCTTAAACGCCGGGCACATCGAACCCCCCATGGGGTGCTTGCTGTTCACAGCTTTGCTGGAACAAATCAAACAATTGGGAGGGTTCGTGCAGCATTGTGCCTTATGTCCCTCCAATCCGCAGCGTCGGCAGAGATTGCTTCTGTCAGGGCCTTTGCAGTCCCATTGCTTGTGCCCCGGTTCCAGGCACTTGAAGCAAACTTCGGGTTGCTCGTATATGCGCACAGGGCATACCGACCATCCCACTTTGACGCTCCCTAACTTGACTATCTTGGAAGCGTCCGCTGCAGATAGCCGAACCAACCCAAGTAACAATTTTCATGCCTGTTAGATTTATTTAATTCTTATAGCGGATTTATGAAAGCAGTCACCATGGCTAGTTGCTATGATTTATTGGCGATCTTATTGCTATCAATAAACCTCTAATAAATCAGCTCGAAAAGCTTCAAACGCCAAATGCCGACTGGTCTTGTTAGCAGCTCTACAGTTGTAACGAAGAGCATGATAAGTTCAATTTTCAAAGCTTAATCAAAGCCATAATTTTGGGTCGTAATGTGGTCAAATGAATAATCCCAATAAGAATATTTACATTGCAAAGGGTTTATAACGGTGTTTAATAAGAGCAACATTTTTCTGATCGAAATCTATGATGGCCATATTGGAAATGGAGAGCCATCTTCAAGGCAGTGAAATTTATCACTGGAATTTATGATTAGACGGTATTTTCGCCGCAAAAGACACGTTTTTGGTAAAGGATATAAAAAACAAACATATTTGGGTGTAATATTAATTAATTTAGTGAAGATTTACGTTATTGATGTTATAATAATTTTAAATTCATTGCCCAAAACTATACTATTCTGCGGGCGCGTAGTGCTTAATCTCATTTTTACACTAGCTTTCACCATGAAATCGAGCGCGCACCTCATTTCCATAAAAGTACATTGAAAAAAAAAAACTTTGAAAAAATATTATTTTGTAATCATCCTCATCATGATTTTCATCAACACTTTAGTTTGTTATTATTTGTTTGCAAGATTTTGTTTCTCTTTTTTCAAAGCAAATTTTTGACAGCTGCCGCAGCCAAATTCCCTTTTTTGCGGGCGGCTTGAAACGGATTTTTATATACTCTTATAAGAGGTTTATAGTGGTAATCTAGAGAGGGCCTTTTGCACATATCTTACTCTTATAATGGTCATCAGAAGGTAATCATGTAGTAATGGGTTTTATTGTCAGTTCTTGTAATTCGATCTTAAAAACTATTCCTAGAGCGGAATAAAACTTGAAATGTTACTTGGGCAATGCTACCTGCGTCCCTGCCGGACCTTTCCGTAGCCGAACGGCTGCGGTGGGCGTCTCCACTGTCGCCGCAGTGCCGTGACGAGCTCTTCGACTTTGGTGATCTCGTCCAGGTCTTTAACCCTTAGATTCACCTCCGTCGTGAGTGCCCTCACCTTGACCGTCTCGCCTAGGACTTCCTCCGCCAACTTCTTGTAGGCGGCGCCCTTTTGCGAGACGCCCCGCTTCAGCTCGAGGATCATCTCGCCCATCCGGGTACGTCTTATTCGACGTACGTCGGCGCCGAGTTCACCGAGCTTGACATCACTCCTCATCGCCTTCAAAACATCCGAGTACTTAGCCTCGTCCGCCGTGATAACTAGGGCATCGCTCCTGGAGCGATTGGCGCCTACCCTAGACTTCTTGCTACCCTCATTCACCTGGGCCTTCTTTTCGGCCCTTGACGTCTTCGGTTTCCTCTTGTTCTTGACCAGGGTCCAGGAGGCGTCATCCCCCTCTATTTCCCTGGTCTGGTGCGGCTGAGAGCTTCCAGCCTGCCGTAACCCCTTGCCACCGTCTTTCCTGAGTGGACGGACCTTTTCAGGTCCTTCCTCCCCCGGTTTTGGAGGTACCTGGCTGGGGTTCAGCTTCCCAGCCCCACTACCCTTGTTCGGGGTAGTAACCCTCCGCGTTTTGGAGCGGCCCCCAGGGAGCTCATCCCCTGGAGACTGTCTCCCCCGTTTTTGTGTCTGCTCCGTGGGAGCAGTCACCCCCGACGTACCCGCAAATACTTGAGCCTCAGTCTGGGTAGACTTTGGCACCACCGTTTTCGCTGGCACGCCTTCGGTCGATTCGACCTTGCCCGAGTCAGCGAATCCTTGGGCCTCAGTCTGGGTAGACCTCGACTCCACCGATTTCACGGGTTTACACTTGGCCGTCCCGACCGCCCTCTCCAGCTTGGCGACCAGCATCGACTTTCGAAGTTTCTGCAAGCTCCTCTTGAGGTCCTTGCTGATATTATGCTTCGATGACGCAAAGTCGATGATGGCGTCCAGCTGTTCCGTCGCCACCTCGAAGGCCGAAAGCCCATCGCGCTTGCGGTTCATCGCCTCCACAAGCCATGGGCCGTCAATAACCCCTACCGGCGTTTTTCTAGCCGAGAGGAAGGTTGAGTGACCCACGCTGGCGCTGCGCACTGAGCTGCTGACTATTGCCTCTGGCCTCCTAGGCGGAGACCTGAACAACCCACCTCTTGCGAAGGGGTTGTCGCCTACACTACTACCACTAATTGAAGAATTGACTTGGTTTTCCATTTTGGTCCCACGAGTAGCTCGGGAAAAGAGGTCCACCACGCCAGAGCCCAGCATGACGCGGTAAGGGACAATTACTGTGGAGGGTGCCCAGGTACCCCACAGGCTCCGTTAGAGGCCTAGCTGAGAATTCGTTGACCTGCTCCAGAATGATACGGAGCGTGACAATATGGTCCACACAGAATCTTCCGGCACGGAATCCGGACTGCTTTCGCTGGAGAGTCGCGTCGATCTTCTCCTGAATCCGGGCTAGGATAATTTTGCATAGAACTTTGAGAACCGTACACAGCAACATAATGCCTCGCCAGTTATCGCATACAGTTAGGTCACCATTTTCGGCCACCTTCACTAAGATACCTTGCCTCCAGTAGACCGGGAAAGTTGCGGTGCCCAGATATTACGAAATTAATGATGCAGTAGTTGAGCGGATGTCATGGGGTCAGCTTTGAGCATCTCGGCTGATATGCGATCGACCCCTGGGGCTTTATTCGATTTCATGCATTGGATGGCTGTTTGAATCTCTAGCAGTGATGGAGCATCGGTATCGACGCGTGTTATACGTCGGATCTTAGGCAGATTATGCCGAGGTGGTGGTGGTCTGGCTGGCACTTGAAAAAGCTGTTCGTTTCAGCTGGTCAGTTGAGTCGGTTAATAACTGATCATTCGCGTATTTCACAGGCATCTTTGCTTTCATCTTCGCCCTGCTTAAGCGTCGTGAGATATCATAGATTAGGCAAATATTCTCGGTTGCTGCGGCTCTCTCTCTCCTTCGTCGGCCACAGAATCTGCCCACGCTCGCTTGTTCCGTCGCCATGAGCGTTTTGCTTCCTTCTCAAGAGTCGAGTATCGTTCACGGGCTAAGACTTTGGCTCCTCTGGTTTTTGATCGCTCTATCGCGGCTTTGGCTTTTCTCCGCTTCTCTATCTTCCTCCAGGTCCCATCGTTGATCCATTGTTTTCTCGCTGGTGGCGATGAAGGGATTCTTAATGGCGGTCCATTGTTCTTCCACGCTACCACCTTCCGGAATATCAGCAGCACGCGACTTCAGTTCTTTAACGAAGGACCGTTTCACCGTGGTATTGGCTAATGCAGATGTGGTCGATTTGATTTTCTGTAAAGCAGTCACGGGAGACCCACGTGACCTTGTGAACCGGTCGATGAGGAAAGAGCGATCCCCCGATCATTATGTTGATATTACCACAGAATTCTGCAAACAGCCCTCTGTTTTTGCTCATTTCTACGAGACCGTGGCGCCTAAACAGATCTTGATATCACCCTTCGGGATTGAGTTGACTGTAGAAGTTCTATTTGTCTTGCAGATCGGTAGCATCGGTTGGCGCATAACATTGGATTACAGTGAGGTTTCGGACCCTTGTTCTAAATCTGGCAACGATTATCCTTTCACTTATAGGTTCCCACTTCATAAGCGCAGAGTGTGCTTGAGCGCTTAGTAGGAACCCAACTTCGCGATGCCGGTCCGTGAAAAGGCCAAAAAGGATAAATACAGAGATTTTACTTTCGATACAGGCAACTGATCATTGTATCTATCATCCCTGGTTATGGTCAACTTTTGGGTTCAACCGTCGGATTTGAAAAAAGGTAGAGGGTTGTATTAAAGATACGACCGCAAATTGAACGTAGAATTGCTTATAGTGCGATAGTGGATGCGAAATTTGATCAACATTTTATGCATGTTCGTTCATGCCGGATGGCTAATAGCCGAAATGAAATTTACTGTTAAAGGGCAAATTTAACATTGGGCGGCCAAATTGAATATTTTTAAATGACGTAAATTTAAAAGACGTAAACCAACGTCAAAAATCGTCAACATCAGTATTGGGAAAAGCTCAAAATCTCAAAACTCATAAACGAATCAAATCACTCGTGAGTTGAAACGGTTGAAAAGCACCCAACTCAGCACCTAAAAAATCATATGGCTGTGTTGAATCATCCATTTGAATCATCGTAGGTTTACTTTTGTTTTCCTTCGTAAAATAACAGTAAATTAACGTTCAACACATAGTATTATGGATACTCTTGCGTGTGTAAACAATAATTGGCCCCCAAATTGATTATAAACAGCGAAATTATTTTTGGGAGCTTAGTGAAATGATCCATTTTAGCATGGAAAACTCAGACGTGATGCATTATTTTAAAATCGCAAACGAGTTGGTTCGCGCGGGAGCGCTTAATGATCGAGTTTTATGAATGATTTTACCAACACTGGTCAACATTTTATTTGTGTCTGAAGGCTATTGAGAATTTGTAATTCGTCTTCTCTGACTGAAAGTAACACCATGAGATTTTTTTTCAAACATAGTAATTAACCGAGAATACAGAGGTACGAACATAGGTTACGATTGCGTTGCGTTTGACACATTTCCCATGAGAAAGCTGTCAAACGCAACGCAAACGTGTCCTATGTGCGGGGCTCTTAAGAAAACGTATGAACCGATTGATTACCCTCAGTTCTATTAAAAAAAACATAAAATTAAAACAATGTTTTGTGAATTATGATATGCGTTTTATTATAATACACAAAAATTATTCTTAAATCAACCTTTATAAGATAATTTATCCTTATTGTTCTATTTTTGACTAGATTTTATTCTGTTGGAAAGTTAATTATGTTTTTTTCCAAACTTGACTAAGATTTTTGTGCTAACTAATTTATTCATTCATAAAAAGCATAACAAATGGCTGAAAAATAATTATATTATCAAAAAAATCAACCAACTCTCGTTACCACAGACGTATCTCGGCTGAAAACAAGACGAATAAAAAAGTTTCGTGATGAATTATTCACACCATTTGAAAATGATTCAGGAAAATTACGACTCTTATAAAACATTATTGGGTGACGTTCACTATTTTTCGAACCTATTATATGTGGTTCATATTATTTTGTGTCTTTCACCGGTATAAGGTGAGTTGTTCTTTCAGATCGTTTTCATTCAAGTTGGATCCAAGCTCAAATCGTTCACTTTGTTCCTTCAACAACTCGAAAATTGCTGATAGCTGCGCTTTCTCAATCCTAGGGAAAAAGTGAAAAATTGGAAACATTTCATTACAAACGGATAGATAATTGTAAAAATGAGACTGAGATTTCAGTAAACGTTGTAGAAAGACGTAAATTATTCTGCTGAAAATTAGCTGTCTTACTAACTTTCTTATTACTGAAGATGACCTTTGATATTTATTGAGTTACAGCGTGTAGAATGGCAAAATGATGCTTATTTTTTCATATAAGAGGTTTGTTGGCGAATTTTCAGCAAAATAATTCACGTGTGATTAATATCTAAGTCATTTTCAAAATGAACTATACTTTACAATTTATTAGACTAAGAAAACTTGTAAATTTGAATGAAAACGATTTAATGTATGCATGCAGCATCCAGCATTGCCGATAACTGTTGTTCAGTACTTACGCAATGGTAAATCGTGAAAGTTTAAAATTTGTTTAGATAATCTACATATTTTCAAAACTTACTCCTTCTCATACTGCCGCTGCTCATCGGTCAGCTGTTGTTCCAAGCATTTCAGTTTCGCTGACTTCAATTGCCGGACGGATTCAATCTTAAGGTTTTCATTCTCAGAATCATTTTCGTCACTGTCTGGCCCTCCATCGGTGGACAGTGTATTCTAAAATGATTGTTTTGATTTAGAATAGTACACGGTGACCTTGAGAATGGCGTTGAATTTACCTGCGATTTGTTATCCGTCTGCTCGGTGATACCATTCGAGAATCGTGTCACTATTCCGAGATAGAGTGTTAGTAAAACCACTGCTACCGAAGTGGCGACGCTGAAAATATAGAACGCCGAGAGGTTGCTGAAATATATGACCAAGTTTTCCAGGTAATTCATAGTGATATTTTGTGGATAAGATCCATGCCAAACAATACTGAATGTGACAGAAATGTAAATTTCTTATTGGAAATCTGAAGTATGTTTGTGCGAGTTAGATAGACTTTAACGCTGTATAATGCACGCACACTAATATCTCGTTGTCATACATAAAAGAGTACTGCATGTTGACGTAGTTTGACAGTACACAGAGCTTATTTACAACTTAGACTCTGGCTCGGTTTCTGGTGAAGCTTTCGGTAAAATTGTTTCGTCAATCAATTGGCATTTTAGCAGAGATCTAAAGAAAATAGCTTGGTTTAGCGTGCTGAGTTGAAAATACATATTACCACAAATGTAAAACTAACCTAGATATTAGCGAAAGAGAGCGTAATGAAAGAGAGTCTCACACGGAACCGCGAAACAACTCACTTTACGGTTCCTTTCACTCAAATCCGTCCTTGCGTGGAAGAAGCCAAAAATAAGTAAAATGCGAAAAAATCCGGTGAATACTTTGCCTTTACTCCCGTGTTGAATTTTCACCCACTATGAAGTTTCACCAACTCAAATTTATGTTATTTTCACTCACTCGAGACTATGGTGAAAACAACTCAAATTTGGCTTCTTCCACGGAACAGCATACGTTGGGTCGATGCAGCTCTCTTTGTTTATAATATCATTCATAAGAGGGAGTGAGAAAACTACCTAATATTGAGTTTAAAATTTGAACTTCGTACTCAAAGTTGAGTTCTTTAAACTTTTTTTTAAGGTTCTTTATTTTTTCTGTGCATATTTGTAGTACAGGGTAGGACTTTTTTATACTTTGTGATTAACAAATAATTTTGATTTAAAATTTTTATTGGTGAAAAAACTTTACATAATTATTTAATACTAGCAGACCCGACGAACTTTGTTTTGCCTAAAATTGATTTATGCTCTGATTAGATCTCGAGTTATGAAGAAATAGGTATTTCATTTGTATGGGAGCCCCCCTTTCCAAAGCAGAATTATTCGAGCGACTCACGTTTTACTGCTAAGAAATTATATTAGTTAGACATCCTTAGATACTACCAAAATGGGTCCGCACTTGTGGGAGTGAACTCTTTTACTATCGTTCAGATACTAGGCAACTAAACTTGTAGCTAATATCTTAGCACATAGGTTCTCAGGGGGAAGGCTGACTGACTGATCTTCGATGGATCGCTTTAGTTCCAATTTGATTATGCATTGATTGATTGCATCGGTTACCGGGTTTTTCTCGACCATTATTCGCTTGCACCTCTCATCAAACCAATCATTTCGTTGGCGTCGCTTTGCAGTGTTCCTGGGCTGTTGTAGTTAGTTTCATGGATATTCTTCAACGCAAATGCTGACGACGTCAACCCGTTGGCAACTCTTATCCGATCGTCCAGTTTTTGGCGGAACTGTTCAGCAACCCATTAACTGCCAAGCGTTGGATGTTGAAAAGATTCGTTCTGTTTTTTGTTTAGTGGATTCGTAATGCTGGATAGTCGCGTCTGAGTATTAGCAAATTCCAGGTAGTTATCCGAGTCAATGTTCGGGCCTCTGTACTAATAACGTCTGAGAAATGCCGTCCGTCGATTAGCACGTTGTCTATCTGTGAGAAAGATTCAACACTCAGCAACAAGTATATTTGCGTATTTTCTTATGTATGGGATAGAGGTACTGCCATTCTTCTAGTAGCAGCAAATGTCCCAATTCGCCAGTCGTTATCGATGATAGTGGAATGAAGTATAAATGACAGGATGAAAAAAACTTTCTCTACCGATCTGCGCGTTTGTCTCCGATGACCATCTTTACATCGTGCTATATGCATCCTCCGTAGGACTCATCAAGGCGTTGGGACATAGATATTGATCAAACTGTAATGAAAAGTTTAGCCTTTCATCACTCGCTTGACAACTTTCATGATCATTTTTCAAGGCTCTCATAGATGCGTAAAATTTATCTGCAGTACAACAAAATGTTTCACATCAATGAGAGCCTTGGAAAATTATCACGAAAGTTGACATTTTATTGCAAGGCACAATATCACTTGCTATCAAAGCATTCACCGCCACAATCTACCACGTGGCGGCTTAATTTTCAAAAATATCAAAGTAGCTTTTTTCTGGTGGTATGGTATGTTTTTCTTAGGCGACCTTCTGGCGCGATTAAAAATAAGCGGAAGAGTAGATTTCATTATGAGCGGCGCAATATTGAAAGTTTTAGAACTTCTCCACTGGTTGCCCGGCTACCGTAAAGTTGCGGAGGGATACTTCGTGTTGACATCCAACGATTTGGTCTTGTTGACGTTGATGGTGAGACCCGCCGTAGAGGAGCGTTCGGCCAGGTCGTTCAGCTTACTCTGCATATCAGAGCGCCGTTGCGCTGGTAGAGCTAAATCATCGGCCAAATCGAAGTCGTTTAGATGATCCATATTAATAGGCTTAAGAATTGCGGTTCCACAAAGTTTCACACACGACTAAACCTGCCAAATAGTAACATAGGAATAGTAAACAGAGAAAAGTCGAAGAGTTGCCACAAAACTATGCGACGCGACCGCCTCCGCCGTCGCGAAATCACTGCATGCTACTGTGTGGTACTTTATTGTCGTGTCTGTCTGGAAGCATCAATGCAATGCAATCATACATGCAGCAGCTAATCCGTGACAGAGCCGCGGTGAGAGATAGTCGAAGTCGCCCAGCCAGGCAGGAGAACCTTTTATATCATTTAACAACATAATATATCGTTATTCGCAAACTATCTCTCAGTTACGCATATTACCATTAGCGTTACAAAGTTTCAACTCGCATGTGCGAGATATTATGTTCAGGTATTATAATATTAGCACGTTCTAACTATTTAGAAACGCATTTGATTGATCAACCGATTTCTAGATAAGTTATTGTGGGAAAACCTAAACAATAGCAACAAATCAGTGATGCGTATGAACTGTCCAAATGAATTTCTATTGCGGTGAAAAATTGAAGTTAATTAAAAGTTCAATAAATCGCACTGAGCCTTGGCAGGAAAAACAAACGTGCAATAGCAATAGTTTCGAGGTCTGAATAACGTCAGCATTGTTGATTGCTTTAGCTGTGTACAGTGGGGCGTGTCTTCGGTTGTGGATCTAGTTGCGTTTTTCGCTGATAATTTTTTTTTCAAGTCAATATTATGCAGTGAGAAAACAAAGCTAGAATTGCTATTTAAAAGTGAGAGTTAGGAATAAAAGTCATGTTCGGAATTTGAGTTAAAACGGCCAAAGCAATAGAGGTAATAAACTATAGAGGACGATTGTCGCTGCGGTTCCCTATGTTGTCGTTCCCAAACCTATCTGTCAAAACGTACTGATTCTCTTTCGTTGACATTTAGTGCCCTATATCTTCGCCAACAAAAGATGTTTCGCCAGTGACGACAGCGACAATCTTCCTCTATAGTTTATTACCTCTATTGTAAAAGCCTTCAGAGACAAACAAAAATGACTTTCAACAGTACAATGGGAAAAAAATCTTGTAACATGGCTAAATGAGGATATTTGGAGACATCGAGGTGAATATTATAATCTGTATTCACGTTGTTCATATTATTAATATTTTGTTATTCCATTAACAAATAAATAACTGATAGCTCGACTAATAGAGTAAACAGTAACACGGATAATTTTGATAGCCCTTACTTTGTACCGTTAAATGCACAAAACCGATCCATTAAAAAATGAAAAACGATCCGTAAATAACATCGAATGTTCCATAAAACGCTACCATAAATCCATAACATAGTTCAGGAGTATCCATAAAGTATAATTTTAAGATCCATAACTAATCTAAAATTTAGCAATTAATTGAAAATAAGTACCGTTAAACATGATCAAGAAAAATAATATCATTCCTGCTATTTTTCCATGAACGTATGACAAATTATCCATAAATTCATTTGATTCGTATTTTCAAGGGACTTTTATACTGAAGTGCTTAAGTGTACGCACACTTAATTTTTATCACCAAACTCGGTTAAGGTACCCTGGGGCAACACTATGGGGAAAGTGGTGGCCAAAAATAGAAAAATTGACTTGCTTTGAATGACGTGTCTTGTATACCGTTTGATAGCCAGATAGTTCAAACCTAGATTCCCAAAATTTCAGCCCTCTGTGATGAAAACTCATTGCGCCACAGACATCAGACTTAGGAAAATTGTGAAAATTGTAGAAAAAATGCATTTCAATCAAATGCAATTTGTTCAGCGAATAACTGTCCAATTTTGAAGATTAATACAAAGATAATAAGCAAGGCCGAGGTGTCTCAAAAGACCACCACCACAGTTTAGTTTGGGGTCTATACTATCTGCACAACAAAAATCCAACATTTTCAAATCATGAATTTGTTTTCGGCTTTAACGCTAACAACGTGTATTTATATTGTGCAGTAGTTATTTAATCGAAAAGAAATCTGAAAAGAATTGTTTATGATAATAATCGTATTACTTTTTTAACCAAAAGAATCTCAAATAGTCAAGATTGCTTTTTTAAATATTTATTACATATTTCCTACAGGATGGAAATTTAAAAGTGAAAAGTTACGAAAGATTTAAAAGCCAAATAAGTTCATTGAAAAATAGTAGTTTGTGCAACTAGTTGCAAAAAGATGATTTTTTCAGCACGAGTTGTACGTTTATCCAACGAGGCTTGCCGAGTTGGATAAATACTACGAGTGCTGAAAAAATCGAGTTTTGCAACGAGTTGCACACGCTATTTTTTGCAATGACGAAAAAAGGGGTTTAATATAATAAATCTATACCAAAATTGTACAATCGAATTTACTCCACATGATCATTCATGCGAATACATTATGTTGCGGCAGAGAACAATAAGATTCCATCTTATCTGCCAAATTGCATAGCTTGAAAAGCTATGAAGCGATGGATGCAATTGCCTTTGGAAAATTGTGATGTTATGTCCAACAAACCATTTCATTTATTACGAGACACTTAGAGTACACTATTTAAACACTCACCCACACTAATTCAGCTAAAAGTAGTCATGTAACTACTGTCCCTATGTAGGTTTTTCATTATAGCACCCAAATCAGTGCTGTAATGAATATTATGCAACCCATTTGAGTTGCATAATGGTCATTAAAGCACCCATTCTGTTGGTATGGAAAAGTAGGCCGTTTTATCACTCAAATGACAACTGTAAACCAGTTATTATGATCAGGAATTGCAAAAAATAAATTTTTCAATTCCTGAATTACTTTCCAAAGTTTTGGACATCGGCGAAGAACTTATTGTTAGATTTCGTAATATTTTAATAGTAATCAATTGCCAAGATCCGTTCAATCTTAAAAAAACTGATGACTGTTATATAGAAACATATCGGCGGTATATTAATTTGTATAATTGATATAAAATTCCAGCAACAGTGCATAAAGTACTCGCTCACGCTGGAGGCATAAGCATAATAATCCATTCGTCGGCTCCTCTTGGCATGAAGAAGCAGCAGAGTGCCAACCTAAACCTAAACTACTAACTAAACTACTAAAAAATGTCGTACCCATCATGCTAGGAAAAGGTCACGAGTTGATAATCTACATGACGTATTTATTCGAGCTATTAACTTATCTGATACTTTGATAAGTTTAAGGTCTAGGTAGTAGAATACGAAAGAAGGTATCACTTGAATATCCAGGTTTTGTAAAATCACTTTTAGTATTCGAAGATCTTGCCAGCTCTGAAAATTTAAACGCTGAAGGCAATGTACTAGACGAATAATATTATAATCAGTTATAATCAAGGCTAATTTTGTTTTTTTTTCGCGCGCAGCTACCATACTCAGTGGTAATCAATTGAATGAATTTATGAAGAAGTAAACTGAGTAAGTCATTCTATGTTTTGAATAATCGAAACACGAATGTCAAAAGTCGGAGTGAATGTGAATATTTTATGCTCTGGTTTGAACCATTTTAAAATCAGTCGAAATTACCATCTCTTTGGCAGGAAATGAACCTAAAAGGCTTTGGGTTCTCTACTAAATATTATCTTCGCTTGACGTTCTTCCGGCATACGAACAACGTGACCAGCCCACCGTAGTCTGCCGTGTTGTATAACCTTAATAATATCCTGCCCTTTATACACCTGGTACAATTCGTGATTCATGCGACGCCGCCAGATACCGTTCTCCTGTTTACCGCCGAGTATTGTCCGCAGCACCTAACGCTCAAACACTCCGAGAGCTCTCCGATCAGCCACCTTTAACGTCCATGTCTCATGGCCGTATAAAGCCACCGGAAGAATCAGAGTAGTATACAGCGCGAGTTTTGTTTTCGTTTGCAGACTACGGGACTTAAGCTGGTTACGAAGTCCGTAATAAGCCCTATTTGCAGCTGCAATACGCCTTTTCACCTCGCGGGTAACATCATTATCGCACGTCACTAATGTTCCAAGATACACAAATTCTTTTACCACTTCAAATTTTTCACCATCCAGCACCATTTCGCTACCACCACCACTAATGAACCCACGTTGATTGCCAGCGATCATGTACTTCGTTTTGCTGGTATTGATCGTGAGTCCAATCCTCGCTGTCTCCCTCTTAAAAGGCACAAAAGCGTCTTCCACGGCACGGCGATCAATTCCGATAATATCGATATCGTCCGCAAATCCCAGGAGCACATGCGATTTTGTGATAATGGTACCGCTTCTTTGCACACCAGCTCTTCTAATCGCTCCCTCGAGCGCAATATTGAACAGTAGATTCGAGAGTGCATCACCCTGCTTTAATCCATCTAAGGTAACAAATGACGTCGATATTTCATCCGCAACCCTTACACTTGATTTCGATTATTCCAACGTTATATGAATCAGCCGTATCAGTTTCGCCGGAAAACCATGTTCAAGCATAATTTGCCATAATTCATTCCGTTTCACTGAATCGTACGCCGCCTTGTAATCAATAAACAGATGATGTGTCTGCACGTTGTACTCCCGGAATTTATCAAGGATTTGCCTCAGGGTAAAGATTTGATCCGTCGTTGATCGGCCCTCACGAAAACCTGCTTGGTATTCGCTGACGAAGGACTCTTCAAGCGGTCTCAATCTGTTAAACAGAATACGGGACATAATTTTGTACGCCGAATTAAGAAGTGTTATTCCTCTGTAATTGGCGCACTCCAGTCTGTGCCCTTTCTTGAAGAGAGGGCAAATAAGACCGTCCAACCAGCTAGCAGGCATTTCCTCGTCTTCCCATATTTTCGACATAATATGGTGCAGAACTTCATAAAGCTGCTCACTGCCATGTTTGAGAAGTTCAGCCGGGAGCTGGTCCTTCCCCGCAGCCTTATTGTTTTTCAGCTCTTTAACAGCTTTTTTAACCTCATTTAGTGTAGGTGACTCCACAGCTTGTCCATCGTCGCTAATATTTATTCTGTTCACCGATGCACCGTCACTTCCTCCATTCAATAAAGTCTTGAAGTGTTGCTTCCACCTGGCAGCCACTTCAGTTTTATCTGTCAGCAAATTCCCTTGTTGGTCGTTGCACATGACGGGAGACGGCGCTGACTTTCTCCGCGCGCCATTGACAGACTCATAAAACCTCCGCATATCGTTCTGCTCCATTTTTTCCTGCGCCTCACTAATAACTTGTTCTTCGTACTCTTTTTTCTTCCTGCGGTGGGTTCGTTTTTCGGCTGCTCTTGCTTTGGGTGTCTCCAAGTGTGCTTTCGGATGTTCTTTCGTGCAAAGTAGGTGCTACTGATGGCCATCCCTCTGGCAGCAGCAAAATTTACTAGCCGTAGGCCGTTGTCATTGGTAGCGGAGTGAAGGCTCTCCCTACCGATTATGGGACGGAAAAAGTCCTCTCTACCGACCTGAGCGTTAGCGTCTCCGATAACAATTTTCACGTCATGCTTTGGGCACTCTCCATAGGCTTTATCAAGACATTCATAAAACGTGTCCTTCACGTCGTCGGATTTATCGTTTGTCGGTGCGTACACGTTGATTAGGCTGTAATTGAAGAATTTGCCCCGTATCCTCAACACACAGATTCGTTCGCTAATGGGTTTCCACCGCATCACTCGCTTCATCTGCTTGCCCATCACTACGAAACCAACTCCATGGTCTGCTTTTTCACCGCCGCTGTGATAGATGTTATACTTGAATGCAGTGTTTGTCGTGGGGTCCACGGCTCGGAATTCACGTTCAACGGATCTGGGCCATCGGACTTCTTGAATAACGGCCACGTTCACTCCAACCTTCTGCAGTTCGCGAGCCAGAAGGCTCACTCGTCCAGGTTCATTTAGGGTCCTGACATTCCAGGTACCGAGTTTCCAATTATAGTCATTATTTCGTTGCCGAGTCGGTTGCCAAAAATAACGTTCTATCTCCATTTTTCGTGGTATTTGAGAGGCTTCAGTAAGCTACCTTACCGGGGTCGCGTTACCTACATCGCGATGATGGGGCTACCACCTTAGGTATAGCTGACGCGATACAGCATTTCGTTAATCAGCCGCTGGGTACCAGGCAGACGCTGTTTGAGCCGCACCTCCTGGTGAACAGACGCTCGAGGCGTACCTTCTCACTCTAGCTGATGTCAGAAGGACAACAGTGCCCAGGCTGCACTACCAGCTAAGTACACAACCCTTAGCTGGCGGTCTTTTGTCATCGGACGACCCGTGGAAGCGTGAGATAGGGACTTGTGGGGACCAGAGCTCTGTTGGACGCTCCTTCCTTGATGTCAACCCACCATTTTGCAGCCCTAAGCCCTGAACGGCTAATATTCTTGCCTATTGTTGAACGCCCATAATGGAACGTACACACGGACAAGCAGTTTGACCAACAATGACTCCACCTCTCGTTTATTCAAACATCCATCAAGCTTAACCAACAGCGGCACGAACAATCAATTTATTCGACCAACAATATCACACACGAGCGACCGAAGCGCCAACTAGAGCACAAACCATCAAAAAATATATGGGGGTTTGTGCAACTTCACTACAAATGTTCGGCGAACCTTGACTCCGCCCCCGACAATTCAAACCAAAATCAAACAGTTTTAATTTATTCCAACCGAGCCGCCAACTGTCAAATGGTTGTTCGAACAACTTCACACACGTTCAAATAAAGCAGCAACCGAAGCGTTTTCTTGGGGGTGGAGTCAATGTTCGTCAAACTGCTTGACTGGTGTGTACGTTGCATAAGAAATGCACGTGCGTTCAACAATAGGCGAAGAAATTAGCCGTTCAAAATTTGGCGAATTACCCTATTTTGGTGTACAGGAAGCGATAAAATTGATTTAAGCTTTCGTACATATCGTCTGTTACTACTCATGGAGCGATTTAAAAACGTCCTGAATTTGAGCTAAATTCCCCCCATAAGTGGCACAATTTCAAAAAAACTCGTAAAGGACGCATTTCCTGACACAGGAGTAAGATCAATATATCAAAAGAAAGCAGTTTTTATCTGTAATCGATTGACATCATCATACGAATTCAGTTCAAACCATGGTACGAATCAAAGTTATGTAATTATTGAGTTTTTTCAATGAAACTAAGCATAAGGGCATCTTTATTAGAGTTATAAATTGTATGGGAGTTAGGAAATGAAATCGAAACTGTAAAAATGCCATCTTCAACAGACGTTATAGTTTTAAAAATTCGAACAGCTTCGTGAGCAAAATTATAACTAGAATACTACTCAGTTGTATTTTTGCACAAATGTGCAACAGAATTTACTCGAGTTATATTTTGTTCAAAACAAAAGAAGTCTCTTCATCAGCATGTAAAAATTCAGTTTCATCTACATCACAGCAGTTTGACATTTTAATTTGCCTCGGATTATTATGTTTTTGTTTTTCGATATAAGACATGTGTCGTTTATAACTGCTACTGAAGATGCATCTCCAGTTTCATATTTTTGACAGTTGTAAAATGTTTAATTCGAAGAAGAAGTATAACTACAACTGTAACATTATTAAAGATGCCCTAATATGTGAAACCAGAATATTTTTAGAAAGATAATATAAACTAGAGTTTGCAGTTATAGCATGTCTCTATAATGAATTAAATGAACTTTGTTTTGACGACTCATCTGATGCCTGCCATTTGGTTCAAACCATGATTGGATACCCTACTTGATATTTGTGGGTTAAGAAGGAAATTGTCCTACTTTTTGAAGATATCGTTTTAAGAATCGAAAAACCAACATATTACTCTCGAATTCTAGAATCCATGTTGAATAATTTGTTGTTTTATGTGTGCAAGACTGATACATGCTTTACTCATCTAATGAGCGAAAACTTTTATTTATTTAAATTGATACACACCAAAATAAACATTTACCTCACTTTATGCATTCTCTAATCATTATCAACTGCTTCGCCTATTTGTGAATAAGACGATCCAGTGGCAGGTCATCATGGTCACTAATGTAGGATGAGCGGCTCCTTTCTGAATCTACCTATTGTTGAGGCATTATCAACCAGCAACGGACATGATGTCGTCGATTCGACCAATCAAAGCAATGGAAGTGAAGGAGAGCAGAGAGAGAAGATGCCGCTGAGACCGGTATTTCTGATGCTGCGTGAGAGCTTACTTTTGGATGGAGCCGGGATTTACGTTTCAGTTCTCAACAATTCGTCGCCCTGATCGGTCATTTTAAAAATATATAAGGTTTGTGGTTTGTCATTATTCAAATTGAGGTGATTTATTTTGTTTGTCAGTTTAATGATGAATCAGGTCACAACAGAGAAAACAGTGTTTCCCTAAATTTCCGGTTCAGTTCTCTAGGAAGTGTGGACAGCTTTTGGTTAAATAAAATGAGTGGATCTATGGCCAGGAACCGATTGATGTGAAAACAAGTTCGTCGTTACGGTTGGGTATTCCACGCTGTTTCATATGTAACTGCGGTGCTGACATCGGATTTGTTTGTGCAAACTATCAAGTTTGTTTTCAGTCCCGTATTCGTTAATGATAGTATTTTGTGTTGACGAAGAATATGTGCATATATGTATGAATGTTTGTCAGGTAGAATGTGTCTTGGAAGGTGGAAGTGTGTTACCTACTCAATTGGTTGGTTACCCCTTTCCAGTCATTGATTTAATTACCCATTTGCCATTTCAGTATTTCTTCCTACAAGTCAAGTTGAAATAACAATAATGTCTGCGTAGTGGTGTTCAATGAACTTTTGGAAGCCTTTAAACGCATAATACTTTAATAATTGATTACTTGAGTTTTTAATAAAACTTGAACTTTTCGGTGCTCGTGGTGCTCGTTTGTCATTTACGAGACTTATTTCTGTTGATTTAATTATTTTTCATATTCTCACACTAATACTGCCATGGACTATATGGGATAGTACGTTGAAGTTGTATATAATAATCAATAAAATTGTTGTTTGGTTAATAGTATTCCACATTCTGATATCTAGCCATAGTGTTGTATGATATTGTAATCAACCTGCAATCTTAAAGCACAGTTCTATGCAAAATTAGAATATTTCTGTGAGATGTCAATTTTCAAAGCAATTTTTTGTTTATCGTCTGATTTTAGCCGTAAATAAATGATCATGAAGCTGAAGTATTTTTCAATTTATTATTTTTATTGGTCAAAGTACAGCTTGTAATACATCTCTTTGTTTTGAACAACCGATATGCTTTTGAAGGCAAGAAACACAGGTAATTGAAACCTAAAATGCCATGGGCAGTGATTATCAATGTGACCAATGTTACCTATGGTCCTATGCATTGATTGAAGCATCTTCCATATTTTACCGTCTTCAAATAGTTAACGCTTTCTACAGTCGAACCGGTCCATGTACCTACGCCTGGGTAGGCAGCACAGCTTTATATGATGTCACGCAATGGGAAAACCAGCTTCTGGGGGATTCCTCACCATTATTCTTTTGATGATATGACTGCTGCATGCACTATGTTGAATCTTCTCCGCTATATCAAGCTAACTCCAAGCTGGTTCAGATGTGGTTTGATTCAAGTTCAAGGGTTTGATTTGACTTGTTTATTCCAATTAACTGATAACAAGAATGTGCTTGTTGTTCTACAATGCAATAAAATTAAAAAATCTGTGAAAAAGATAATAAATTATAAAAGTGCCTCAACAGGATATTCGTATGTGTTTGGTTTTGTTGACAGACAATAATCGTTAAATTGACATATTGGTAGAAGGAATCATAATACCCTCGCGGATTAGTCGTAGCTTCACAGATAAAAATATGTTGTAATTTTAAATGTATTTTCATGCACATATTTGGAGCATGCAAATTAACGTAACATTCAATCGATCTCACTATTCTTTTAAATCGAAATAAATTTAAAAGGTGCTTCCTTGTAAAATTCAATCAAATTTAATTAAATATCGAATGTTAATTCGTTTGATAGGGTGAGCTGCAATTTTACACGTCGTTGAATTTTCAAAATTATTTGCTGTGTTTAAATATTATGAAACTAAATAAAGGCATAGCATAGACACATCTTCACAGGGAACCCGTTTTCTCTCCCAGCAAAACCATTCTTTACAAAACATAACATTATTAATTAGGGAATAAAAAAACAAATGTCATTGGTTCTTTGCTAGCATGTGTGCACTTGGGCAGATTTCGGAACCTAATATTCCCATTAAAACGCGTGTGCTCGAGTGGTCTAGTAAGCTTAAGCTGTTATAGTGTGCACTCAGAATGTGTAATAAAGCTGCGACTGAGCTACATCATTCTAGCATTCTGTTTTGCATTCAGCAAAACATTTTTTTATTTGTGCTGATAATACAATCCTTCAAATACTCATTTTATTTTATTGGGAAGTGAGTTTCGTACATGTATTCGCACTGGGATTCTTACAATGTTACACGGTTGTCTCGGCTCGTAATAATATAAGGACTGTTAACAAATTACGTAATGCTGTAACTCGAGCGTTACGGTTCATGAATTTGAATAGCTATATGAAAAGTATTAAGAGAAAGAGGGGGTCTAAAATTACCCAATCTTACGTAACGTAATTTGTGTACAGCACCTTATTCATTCACTTGAGTCTGATGAAATGAACTATGCAAATCTGTGTGCAACAAACGTTGAAATCAAAGATCGAGCTAATCATCATGTTTGTGTATATGAACATATGGACAATCGAAAAAGTTGTTAAAATTTTGATGAGTCAAGAAATTGAAGAAATCTCTTCTCGTAAAAAGTGACCCTAGAGTACCGGAAATAGTAGTGATAGTGACAGGTTTAAGCTGTTTAATTTATTTATTCATTTATTTTATTTCATCTGACAGAAATAGTACCAATGAAATATGGATGGGGAAAAGCTTCGTTAAGATAGCGAAGTGCTGTACTGAAAGAGATATAAAAACTCATATCTTTTAACAAACATTACAGAAACTGATTCGACATATTCACAGCAGACTAAAAGCAATACAATATAAAAGTAAGAATGCTCTTAGTGCTAAAAAAAATAAATGCATCTTCAGTTTCATCGTCCAGTGCTCCATTAGGTGTCGCATCCATGTCGTAGACCGGAAAGGCAAAAAAATACCAACTCTAGCAAAAATTTTAAATTGGACGACAGCTCACCTGATTCCGTTGCGTAACATACGCTCCAGCCATTGCCGGAAGGCATTGAGCGTGGAGTTGAAGTCGGAAGCGCTGTAGTACTCATTGAAGTGTAATGACATGTACAGAACAGGATCGTACAGCCCATAATTTGCTACACGTAGTGGGAGGTACAGAACATTTCTTGTCCGTAGAGCTCGTTCTGGAGCATACATTTGAAGAACCGCAATAATTTCAGGAGAATCGATTTTCCGATTGCGATTGAAGATTTGTTACAAAAAATCGTTAAGGTGTCAGACTACAGCAAATATCTTGAAATCGTCGGCATAAAACACCCGGCATCCAGATAGAAGACGAATCCAAAGATGTTCCAGAAAATTGAGAACAACAGCGGACCCAAGTTGCTACCCTGCGGTACCTCCGAGGGGTATGTGAAATGTTCGGATTGTGCCGATCCAATGTTTACACAAAGTTTGCGATTTTTCAGATACGAACCGAACTAATGTACCAAATCTGGAGAGACGCCAAGCTTTTTCAGTTTTGCAAGCAATATACCGTGATCAACCCGATTGAAAGCAGCTTTCAGATCTTTATACACCGCATCCACTTGGGCTCCTAGCTCCATATTACGTAGGCACAACGTAACAAACGGAACGAGATAACGAGATTAGTTGAGATAGACCTTTTAGGGTAGAATCCATGCTGATCGGGTGATATATACGATTTAATGGCAGCAAACAGTGCGTCATTCCAAATATACTATATTAACAATATAGTTCACTCTGGCTAATTCCAACGGACAACACAGTAGCGACGCGGTGTCACAAAGGGCAAGCAATGTAATAAAGAGACCTTCCGAGGGGTATTTAAAAGTAGAATGCAATATGCAGTATAACATGTCGAAATAATATGCTAGAAATTATCCTTTGACCCCATTTTGATACCTTAGTTTGAAAATAAATTTAAAAAAAAAATTATTCAAATAGTTAAACATTGTAAATTAAGTGTAATTTTTGCAATTATGGCACCCCTTGGTTATCGTTTTCAGGCGTTAGTTACCCTTTGTGACGCAAGATGGTGTGATTATGCTGTCCGTTGCCTAATATATGGAGATGTATGAAGTGAGCTATATTGTTAATATATTATATTTGGTCATTCATAATAATGTCGAAAATTTTAGCACAACCACACACAGATGTGATATCTCTGAAGTTTTTTGCGTCCTGTTTGTCACATTTTTTTACAAAGGAAATATAAAAGAAAATTTCCAACGCTCAGGAAATGTAGTTTGACGCAGGGAGTGGTTGAAGATCTTTGACAACGGTAAGATTAACTCAGTAGAACGTTGCTTCAAAATACAAGGCGGGATAGGTACCATCAGGGCTGTCAGATGATTTTTTAATAAATCTGTATTGGCCTAATATAAAAATTTGTTTTGTCTGTATTTGAGGGTTCCTAATTTTATTTATTTGCTGTTTTAAAAGTTCATCGAAAAGGTTGAACATTTTTTTAATGAGCGTCCAAAATAGTAAGGAATTTTCATTAGGAATTCCAGATAACCCTTAAAATTTCTCGAGAATCCAAGTACAATAATGTAGAAGTATCAGACTGTGTAATTCTTCTTGGTAGTTTAAGATTTACATTAAAAGTTTTTTTAATCTCGGGAATTTAATTCATATCGGCTTTATTGATTACACACATGAATAACTAATTAACCTTAAACAACCCTTTGTCTACTTCTAACAAGAGCTTTGTTACCTATCCAGGCTCTAGTTCCAACATATAATCCTTTTCTTCTTTTTATTGGTATTACATCCCCCACTGGGACATTGCTGTCTCGCAGCTTAGTGTTCATTAAGCACTTCCACAGTTATTAACTGCGAGGTTTCTAAGCCAGGTTACCATTTTTGCATTTGTATATCATGAGTCTAACACGATGATACTTCTATGTCCAGGGAAGTCGAGAAAATTTCCATCCTGAAAATTTCCTAGATCGGAACCGGGAAACGAACCCAGTCGCCTTCAGCATGGTCTTGCTTTGTAGCCGCGTATCTGACCGCACGGTTAAGGAAGTCAATATATTGCCTTAATTCTGGAACAATGATGTTTTGTCATGAATATTTTGTCTGAATGAATATTACTGAACTCTACGTGAGCCTTGCCAAAGTCTCAGCAAAAATATTTGAAAAGATTCAGATGAGATCGAGATCTTTTTTTAACCAGTTCATTTATTTGGTAGGCTCAGTCGTGAAGATCGAGATTCACAACCTTTTCTGTGTTTCAAGACGTCTTTTAATCAATATCATTAGGAATCAGAGTTGTCCAGAAAGTTCGCCAAAAGTGCATAAATTAATCACAACTCGAATTCTTTTGTTTATTAATATTTTTAAAATACCGTTTTTTTTACGATACGAATTTTTAAGTTTTCATATAAGAAATTTTTGTGAATCAATTCAAATGGAATTTGTTTTTTTTGATAACTGATTTTCGAGATTTCAGCCAAATCCGGTAAAAGTGAATCTTTAGGTTGATTGAATGCAAGAATCCTTCTCGCATTGAGACAGATCAAGAGTTCATGTACAACATTCTAAACAAGAAAATCAGTAAAAATCTGTACAGGAATAAAAAAATCTGTAGAAAATCTGTAATCTGTATCATGTCTGTATTGATGTTCAAAAATCTGTATAATACAGATAAATCTGTATAGGGGAAGTGCACCGGTTTTGGCCAACTTAGTGCCTAATTTGGCCAACTCTAAAAAATACATATTTTTCCAAAATAATCGATCAGTTGAAAGCAGCGTTGAAGCGTGAGGGATATATCTCTTGTTGGAACTAATAAAACCATTGCGAATTGCTTTATTTTTGGAGTTATTCGCAAAATTGGCCAAATTAGGAACATGGCCAAAACCGGTACAGTTCCCATACATATATGGCAGTCTTGGGTACCATCCAGACGTCCAGTGTTGGAATATTTCGACACGGTTGTTTCATAAGGGCCAATGTCGCAAACGTAAAAAATGCCTTTTCCTGCAAATTCCTCAACAACTAAGACCGCTCCCAGCTAACAACCACTTGGAACTTGTGGCACTCCGCGCCTTCTATCGAACGGAAGTGGAAAATACCGCCAGAGGTCTCGAATCTTCCTGAAATCAGCAGAAGAAGTCAATGTTTACGTTTGCGACTTTCGCCCTTTTGAAACACCAATGTCGATTTCAGCTTATTGATAGCCAATAGGGCACTGTACGGACTGCTTTGTCTCTTCCACAGCGCAAAAAAAAAGAAAGAAAACTACAAGGCCAGTAAATGTCAAATTTCATGAAGAACGAAAGAGAAAGATTAGTCCTCGCAGTGCTCTTATCTTTACAATGCTATGCTTTACAATGCTAAACTGTTTTTGAACAAATTGGCACCGATTTTTTTGATTTCTTTGATACAGATCAATAGCTTTTGGCAAGTATTTCTCCATAATTGGTCTTCAAAGTGCGTGTACATTGGCAGTTTCTCGAACAAACGAAAAATTCTTCATACATCTATGAGCAAAAAAATTTTTTTTAAAATTTTTTATCAGAAAAAATACGTATTTTTGGACGAGGATTCAGAATGTATAAAAATCTCATTTTGCCCAAAAATGTCACATATGCAGTTTCTCAAAGAAACGGTCCATTTCCTTTAAGGCAATATATCTCGGATAGACCGATTTGCAAGATTTTCTCATAAAAATATATAAAGCTCAAGAGGACGTTATGTGGTCTATGTGCGGACGTTCGTGATGTCGGAGAAGAATTTACCGTCGATTAGAACGTGGTCGATTTGGTTTTCCATTTCTTGGTTAGGTGATCTCCATGTGGCCTTGTGGATATTTTTGCGGGGAAAGAAGGTGCTTCGGACTACCATTCCGCGGGAGGTTTATGTTTATGCGAAGTTTATGCATCGTTGGCAGTTGTCATTCGATACGGTGTGCAGACTATCCGGTCCGATGACCGGTCTATACATTTCCTCCCTTCCTACCTGTGCGTTCATGTCACCGATGACGATTTTGACGTCCCGCAGTGGGCATCCATCGTATGTCTGCTCCAGCTGTGCGTAGAACGCTTCTTTCTCGTCGTCGGGTCTCCCTTCGTGTGGGCAGTGCACGTTGATGATGCTATAGTTGAAGAAACGGCCTTCCATCCTCAGCTTGCACATCCTTGCGTTGATTGGCTGGAACCCAATCACGCGTTGGCGCATCTTTCCCAGCACTATGAAGCCTGTTCCCAGCTCGTTGGTGGTGCCACAGCTTTGGTAGAAGGTAGCCGCTCGATGCCCACTTTTCCACACTTTCTGCCCTGTCCAGCAAATCTTCTGCAGCGCCACGACGTCAAAGTTGCGGGGATGTAATTCATCGTAGATCATCCTGTCGCAACCTGCGAAACCTAGCGACTTGCAGTTCCATGTTCCAAGCTTCCAATCGTGATCCTTTATTCGTCGCCTAGGTCTTCGCCGATTATATCGAGTCGCATTATCTCTTATATTGTTCATAATTATTGGTTTTCCAGGCGGCTTATTGGGCCTGCGCAAACCTCCTGTCTCGTCGGAGGGCCGTCGTGTCAGGGCTGTTTAGCGTCCCACCTAACACCAGGGCCATGTAGCATAATCAGACTAATAATATTAGCTACAAGTTACAAGTTACAAGTCAACAAATTACAAGTACTTGTAATTTGCGTCGCATAATAATGTTTTGCCAACTAATAATATTAGTACTTGTATTATTAGTAAGGTTGAAATTACAAGTCCGTCAGGTTCATTTACCTATCAAAATTCATCCGACAGTTCACTGTAAATGCGGAGGTAAATGATTTGTTTACGTTTGTTTGCAAATTTGTGGATAGAATATATTTTTTGACTGCGATAGGTATGCACGGAATACTCTCTGTAAATTTATTGATTCCGCGGTTTAAGCCGGCTTCGTGGTATTGGCATTTTTAACCAAGCCAATGTAATGCAAACTGGAGTCGTTTTTACATGGTATTTGGGATTGACTTAAGTTTTAATTAAGGCGATTTGTAAGTTACGCGAACGTATCCTCCATGATAAATCGAATCCCGCTAGTCTTGTTTTTTGTGGGTTTTTGAAGAGGTTTTAATTTACGTGTATTGTAAGACTTATGCGGGTTTAGATTTTGCTTCTAATTCGATTATGAAATTTGGACGATTTCTTTTTAGTTCAACATACTAACTGTTGAAAATATCGTAATTAATTCTACTCAGAATTTAGATAGTTTTTCCGTTTTTCCTTTCCCAGCCAACACAAAATCGCATATGCTAGCGAATAAGTATACATGGTGGAGGCGATATAGGCGCGTGCCTCCATTTGACTGCATGCAAAATGTACCTACATACCTACATGTATATGGCCTCCACTTAGTACACTTATTCGCTATGATATACGATCTTTTGTTTGCTGGGTTCTTTCCCATGATTATTGTCAAACATAAAGCAATATACATGTTCTGACACGAGATTGTTTAGTATAATAATACAATACTGCTACAATAATACCAATTTAAGTAAATTAATATATTCTCAATTTTGAGATGAATAAAGTCAACTTTGGGTAAACAAAACTCAGCTTTGGTTAATATGTTTTAAGTGGATTAAGTTGAACTACTAAGTGTTAGGAAACTCATTTTACTCAAAATTGGGTTATTGGTCCAAAGTACGGATTTGAGCTAAAACAACCCACTTTTGAGTAGTTTTGGGTTTCTGTATACTGCATAGTTGCTAATGATATTTAGCGCTCCACCATTTGAATACTTGATGTCAGCACTTAAATTACTTCTACTATATCCAAAGTCATTTGACAATTTTCATAATTCTCAGTGTTATATGGGAACGAGAAATTTATTTTTGCAATTCCTTATCATAAAACCGGGTTTACAATTGTCATTTGAGTGATAAAACGGCCTACTTTTCCATACCAACAGAATGGGTGCTTTAATGACCATTATGCAACTCAAATGGGTTGCATAATATTCATTATAGCACTCATTTGGGTGCTATAATGAAAAACCAACATTGGGACAGTAGTTACATGACTACATTTAGCTGAATTAGTTTGGGTGAGTGTTTAAATAGTGTACTCTAAACGTCTCGTAATAAATGAAATGGTTTGTTGGACATAACATCACAATTTTCCAAAGGCAATTGCATCCATCGATTCATAGCTTTTCAAGCAATGCAATTTGGCACGATAAGATGGAATCTTATTGTTCTCTGCCGCAACATAATTTATTGGCATGAATGATCATGTGGAGTAAATTCGATTGTACAATTTTGGTGAAGATTTATCATATTAAAGCCCATTTTTCGTCATTGCAAAAAATAGCGTGTGCAACTCGTTGCAAACCTCGATTTTTTCAGCACTCGTAGTATTTATCCAACTCGGCAAGCCTCGTTGGATAAACGTACAACTCGTGCTGAAAAAATCATCTTTTTGCAACTAGTTGCACAAACTACTATTTTAGTGCACAGTATTTCATTATATGGTAATTTGAAGCAACTAGAATATTAGGTTCTTTCTTTGTTAAGTCGTTAAAAACAATTAAACTATGCATAATTACTTTGCACAGCTAAAATAATAAAATAAAAGCTACTTGTAAATTGAATTGCAGCACCATTCATACTTGTAAAAGAAACTACAAGCCAACGCTAATAATTTCTACTTGTATTTTCTTTATGCAACAGTTACTTGTAAATTCCACTAATATTATTAGTGCGGTTTACTTGTAATATTAGTCTTGTAAATTCATACTTGTAGATTCATTATGCAACAGAAAAATACAAGCTACAAGCTACTCTACTAATATTATTAGTAAAATTTCGATTATGCTACAGGCCCCAGGACTTGGGCTTGTGCGCTTTGAGCGGCACACAGTGGGGCCTACTTGCGGATACATGCAGCTTTTTATAGGAATTTAACAGGACCCACTGTCAAACCCCACCACATCCTAGGCAAGCCCCACAACTCGCAGACGGCCTGGGGAGGGATCGTCAAGCCCTTGGACATAGACCCTGCTACCCAGCTTTTATAAACGATTTCTGAATAATGCACTAACCTTTCATGGGCTGAAAAAGCACCCACCATCAAAGCTAAGATAAGGAAAATTTGCCGAGCAGAAAGTGTATTTCGCTAGGGAATTTTGATAGCTTAAATAAGAGATTTTTCATAATTATTTTTGTTTCTGTCTTCTTGCTGTTATAAACAAAAGTAAGTCAGCAGTCTGGCTAGACTTTGGTTAGAGCTTTCATATATTGCGCTTTTTGCACTTTATAAGAGTTTTGCGAGATTTTTTTTCTCACAGTTATCTTTTCTCACACTCAATACACTCAAAAAAGTTTGATTTTCCATGTATAAGGGTGAAATCAGGAGTGATTCAGTTTGATTCTAAATTTTCGACCACTATTCTAGTTTGCATCTGGAGCAAAATAGAACAATCTCGCTGGTTTCCCCAGCAGTGTTCTATTCATGTTTTTCAAATTTTCAATTAATTGAAATCATTATGTTACTGCCAAGAAAGGCGCCGGAATTGCAAAGTGGATTGATCCGTAGATAAAATGACGCATCCATGCACCAAAACAATTGAAAAATATTTGAATCTCGTGATTCAATCGTGGTTCAAATCTGCAGAAAATAGAACGGAGCGTTATACCAGTTTTATTTTTTTGACAGTTGACTGGTATAAAAACTGAATCTAGAACAGCTGCTGGGAAATTCAATTTTTCAGATTCATATTCAAACTGACAGCCCCGAACGATTTGAATCACTGCTGATTTTACTCTAATATTTGTGTGTGAGTGCTAAATCTGAAAACAAATAGACGTCAAATCATGGCGGGAATCGATTTAATGTACAAGCTTTCATGTGACCAACGAGTAATGGGTTATAATTGGGTAAATTTCAGTAACAAAAATCGATCAACCCGAAATGAGAGTGAGTGTGAGAAAAAGAAGCGGGCAAATCACAATCTACACATAACTCTTCAAATTGGTGAAATCGGCAATAATATATGGATATTTTTATATTTTAAAAATTTAAACGATAAATGTGCTCAACCACAACATATTAGGCTAAGGTTTGAGCCATATACGCTATATTCATTTGTTCCTTCTACTCTTCTTGGGGAGTCCCAAAATCAGCATTCGCTTCTGCTTTAATGTGTGACCTACTTCTGATAATACATTTGACGTTATTAGAGCGATAATTGACTTGATAACCCCTCGGTATCAGGATTACCGCAAGGTGTATCATGTTTCGTTTACAGTTGAGTTTTGCAAGTGCTATGAATAAATATGGACTCCAAAATGTGTCCGGGTGATTTACCCAGAACCACTTGTTAGGATCATTCGGAATTATTTGATTCTCGATCAGCTGGGTACAGGGATGTGAAGTCTCCTGTTAGCCTTGCGATGTTTTCGGGTGGGAAAGATTCTCGAAAGTATTTGCCACAAGAGAAACATACTCATGCAAAGGCGGACTTAGAATAGCTTTCAATTAATACCTGAGAAAATGCTGAAAGAATACTAAGATGAAAAGCAGTACAAGTTCCAGTTGGATTGTGTTGCCAAAGAAGAAGGAGCAAGAATGTTAAGATCCAGAAAATCTTTTATAATCTGCTCAATTTTCCTATGTAGTTATTGACACATGCTGGTGCGTAGTTTACGGATTCTGATTTGGATGTTCAGCTAACTGAGTATCCCTTTGCAGTCAATGATGTGGGAGGTGAGAAGATCCAAAATGAACGGACGAGCCATACTCGAGGTTCCTATTGCTGTGACGATGCCTTCGCTACTATAGGTATGAGAAATATGGTCTTTCAAGGATACCGTGAAGTATAAAATGTGAACCTTTGTGTTCCTCAATTACGCCAGCACGAAGAGCACATTATTGAGGTACAGCAGGAATATAAGCCATCAGATATGACCCTTGATGTGATTTCGTATTGAGTGTGTCTTTGAAAACGCTCATAGATCTGAAACTTGGATTCCTTGTAATTAAGTGTGCGTTTGCTCGCGTTTTATGTGGCACACAGAACGATCACACAAGCGATCATTGTAATGTTTGGTTCTGCTTCGATCGATAAAACGATTGATTATTGCGTATTCATATTGATGGTTAAAAATCACTGAGAGTGTCATAACTCAACAGTATGAATCCAGACCCAACGAAACCTACCCATTAACGAATGTTCCATCCTGTGATTTCTTTTGGAGACGCAAAGATAAACACGTCCTCTGAATAGCAAAAAGCAACCACTAATGTTCCTTCCTTTTCCCCAGCGGACTGCAAGAACGTGGTCGGCCCCGTTTCAGACCTTTGTATGTATCTTTGTATGCATCTTGCACAGTGAGAATAATTTACTAATACCAGTTAGCGGTTTAGTTGATTCATTGTTAAATTTCACTGATTCTGGTCAACCAAGGAGTAGCAACCGTAGATATGTACAGTCAGTCATAGCTAAGCTAAGCTAACTTTTTTTTTCTCGATATAATTTACATTTATATGTTATCAAAATTCTAATAAATCATAAAGTTTCAGAACTGTTAAAAATACTAGTAAAATCAGTAAATAGTGCATCAAACTAACTGACATTTTTGCTAAATTTATTCTTGTTGTTTTCACTGTTTTTTCTGAAATACTCAGGATTTTTTTTTCAAAATGTGACGAAACATTAAAATAATAGGGGAACTGTTCCGTTTTCCATCTCATTGAACATATACATCTCATCGCAAAACAAAGAAATACCTCACCTATATCTACACTTCTTTTTGCTAACACGCGTGCTCACTAATGAAAATAATCACAAAAATAAGAAACAAATCAAATTCCTTTTCATTGCTTTGTTTTTGATGGGATGGTAATAGGAGCTATGAGATGAAGTACCGAACCAATCCCCTATATATTGAAGTGCTTTGGTGTACGGCTATCGGTGTTCCACGGTAGAAGTTTACTGTTTTTGATGCTTTTTTGTTTAATTCTTGGGTTTTTGATTGGGAATCTGATATTGTAATACTGTGAATTCTGAGAAGTGACTTGGTTGTGATTTAAAAGTCAATTGAAAGCCATTTTACTTATATGGCTATTCGCATGGGAAAAATGTTTAAATCGTCGTACAACGTCGTACTGGCGAATTTGATTGTACAACTTCAATTTCCATAATTAATTAGGTCAACGGAAATCTCATTAATTTAGAAGTATTTTGGCTTTGTTGAGCTATTTGCACATTTTACTCAAATGACATTAAACCCGTTTCAACAATGCAATCGGTAAAAATGTAATTCGTCTCCTAATGTTGTATTTTGTTCAACACTGTTTTTAGGCGATAAACTTGAGAATATTTTTAAAATCACTTTTATAAAGTTTTAAAATAATACAGCATTGCTGAATAGATGTTCTTAGCACAAGCGAGATAGCATTTGGGACTCTGAAGAGCGCTCGTGTTGAACAGTAGGGAATCGGAAACCGAACACTTAAGGACATAGTTGGAAGAGTACCACGATGGCAGTCAATATGGCACCGGACCTTCCACGGGTCAACCCCACACCTCCCGCACTCCTCTCTCACCAATATTCGAATGCATCGAACAGCATCGAACAAAAGTTTAATATTCAGATTACTAACCTGTTCACAGTATATTTATGTACTTCCCGTGATAATTAACATGTTTCTTCAAAGAGACCTTTGCATTTCGGCTCGATAAATGGCATAAACCAGCAGTTTCGTGTCAATTTAACAGCCGTCCGCGGTTTGGTGGGTTTATCACTGCACTTCACTTCTTCTCAAAGGGCATTAAAAAATTAAATTTTTACACACTTCTCCGCACATGAGCAGCCCGAAATGTTGATGGAATGCAAATTAAACTTCACTTTTTGGAATAAGTCACTTGTTTGAAGCGAAAACTTAATATAAACTGCAATTTTTGCCCGAAGAAAACGATTAAAAACTGATCGCGGAGCGAATGTAAACACCGGTACCGATAGCAGCAAACTAATAAACAGGGTGGTTCAAAACTGATTTTGCTCCGCCACGCTCAGTCGATTTTGTTTCATATTTTGGGTGTCGTTCGCTGGTTTCGGTCGGTTTGAATACGGACTTACCGTGCACAGGTCGTTTCAGGTTTGTATGGCAGTTGATATGGCGAGGTTGAATTTTACATTATTCTGATTGTGGCACTCCGTGATTGGGCGCTGGCGAGGGGAAGACCATATGACTGGATGAAAAGAGCTTTAACTCCTTAGACAATGCATATTGAATGGACGTTTCAATAGTTGTTAGTCGATTTTAATCGAGGTTGCAAATCTTTAGCACGATAATAAAGCCCCAAATACAATGTCGGCGGAACAGAAACGGAAACGGCAAATTTGACAGTTAGCCCATATATTTTATGTCAAATTTGCCGTTTCCGTTCCGCTGACATTGTGTTTGTGTAATTCAACAAAATAGCCAGATTTTTTTTCTGTGATATGTGTACCAATACTTCCAAAGCTTTGTTTTGGTATACTCAATCCAGTTGAAATCCGAAATTGGGTGCTAGCGAAGTTGGATTTTTCTCACAATCCGTACGTTAAACCTAACTTCGGAAGTAGTGCGCTGAATAGCGCTTCGCGATATGAAAACAGCGCACCACTTCCGAAGTTAGGTTTAACGTACGGATTGTGAGAAAAATCCAACTTCGCTATCCCCCAATTCCGGGTTTCAACTAGATTGAGAATACTCAACCCACCTTCACCTTAAGCACAGGTAAAAGTCATCTGTAATGCAATTAACATTCGTCATTGATGGTACACAGAGGCCTCTATTTTTGATGTGCTCAATTTTTATGCATTAAAAACTACGGAAAACATTTTAAAATAATGAACAAAATCAACACCTCCTTAATCAAAATGTGTTCTTCATTGGTTGAATTTGAATCAATATATTCTCAATCCAGTTGAAACACGGAATTGGGGGATAGCGAAGTTGGATTTTTCTCACAATCCGTACGTTAAACCTAACTTCGGAAGTGGTGCGCTGTTTTCATATCGCGAAGCGCTATTCAGCGCACCACTTCCGAAGTTATGGGCCAAACACAATTGATACGTTTGCGTGCGTTTTGACAGTTTCCCTATGGAAAAACTGTCAAAACGCACGCAAACGTACCAATTCTCGGGTACTTATTCAAAAGGACGTATGTGATTTTGTAAACAAAGATTCAAACGTCGATTTGTCCAATCTGATGGCACTCCCACGCAAACCAACACCACCAACAGCTAGCCGAAGGCCTCCCCTACCTGTCTGTGGTGATGGTTTGCGTGAGAGTGCCATCAGATTGGACAAATCGACGTTTGAATCTTTGTTTACAAAATCACATACGTCCTTTTGAATAAGTACCCGAGAATTGTGTTTGACCCATTAGGTTCAACGTACGGATTGTGAGAATAATCCAACTTCGCTAGCACCCAATTTCGGGTTTCTACTGGATTGAGTATATCAAAAGTCGTATTGGTATTATAAGACTGATGAACGTTTGAAAGCAGACCGATTCATTGCATTACCACTATAAATAGTTCGCACCTTGAGAAGCGATATATTTGATTTATATCGCGCTGATGTTATTTTATTAATTGCGAATTGCAGTTTAAGTACAGTCACTATGATACAATTATGGCCAATACGCAAACATATGACACCAGAAACATTGCGTTTACTGGGTGTCAATTTGTTTTTGATTTGTGTTTTAATTTCAAAGCCTACTTTTTACATCAATAATCAAAAGGCTTACTGTCAAGTATTTGAACAGAATATGATTAAATATTTATCAATTAACTAGTTGACCCGGCAGACGTTGTCCTGCACAGTAGGCGAGAATGTGCGTTCCGAACTGCCCATGCAAAATTCGCATAGGAATCACAATTTTAGTTATTCACGGTTTGCTCAACTTTACTCGTAATTTTCGCGTTAGGAAATATCATATAAACCCGTCGGAAACTGTAACGAATGTTTCTGCTGAAGAAATGAAAAAAATCCATCCAGCCGTTTTCGAGTTATGCGGATACGAACACAGACCATTTCTTTTTTATATATAAGAAGATTACTTCAAACACCTTTTATTATACATGTATAGATATCTCATAAGGGGCTGTCCAAGTACCACGTGGACAGGTTTTGGTCAGTTTTAGTTACCCCCCTCCCCCAGCGTGGACATTTGTTCATATATTTTTTTAAAATTTGTATGGACCATGGACATTTAACATACCACCTCCTCCCCCCTAAGCAGTCCACGTGGTATATGGACAGCCCCTAAGGTGGATTGTAGGTGTTGTATGGATTTCGTTACCTCATGGTACTTTCCACATTGTTTCTGAATTCAATTATGATCCGATGCACAATGGGAAAAATTCGTCCACGACGGGAATAAATTCAATATCTCGGTTCGGTATGTACGGATTGCGCTGAAATTTTGAAACAAATCGTAGAATGTAGAAATGGTTAATCGTGCAAAGGTGGGGTTAAGTTCACTGCACGAAGCTGCAAGACCTCGTTTTACTCCAATGCCCATTATTTGTAATGTAATTCGTCAAGTTCGGAGTTACAAATAATCGACAAAATATAACACATTCGACCTCAAATTTTACCAAAAATCGTTTAATGTGAGCTCTGTCTACTGCACGATGTTGGGAGTTGAGATCTTGCTAATTTTACCCCATGTTTTCATATTCTTCAAATAGCTTACTAATAACCTCACGTTACTAGTCTGATCTAGAATTTTCCAGGGAATCGAGTGGACTTGTGTCAACATTTCAGCGCAATCCGCCCGTACTGAACCGAGATATTGCATTTATTCGCGTTATGGACATTTTTTCCCATTGGTTGGTTGTCATAGTTGGATATGTTTAAACTCTAGAACTGAGATACAGATGTTTAATTCAGGGATTATGTATTATATGCAAATAATTCGCTATATGTGGTCTCCCAATTATAGACAGTTGGGCTACACGGTTTTCTAATACAGTGAACTCTCCCTTACTCGATAGGGAGGTATCGAGATAGAGAACACATATATATTTTTCTTCCAAAGTATCAAACACTTTTCATAACATGTAGAAATATGGTTTAGGGTCGTGACAGAATGCACATTTGGCCGAATGCCGTTTGGCCGAACAGTTAAAATTGTTTTCCTCTTTAAATGAAGTGAGGAGTGAGTTCGAAGTCAGCATTTCTCACTTCTCATATTTTACTTTTCACTTCTCACTTCACAGTGTTTACTTCACACTTTTTTTACTTCTAACTTCTCGAGGAACGCAGGAAGAAAATAGAAGGAATGAAGCTTAAGTTGAAACAATCAAATTTTCACTTAATTTTGCACTTCTCACTACTTGGTCTTCTCAATTTCCACTTCTCACTATTCACTTTGCACTTCTCACTACTCACTTTGTACTTCTCACTTCTCACCATTCGCTTCGCACTTCTCGCTACTCATTGCTCCCTTCTCACTTTTCACATATCACTTCGCATTTCTTACTTCGAATTTCTCACTTATCACTTTTTACTTATCGCTTCTTAATTCTCGTTTTTCAATTCTCATGTTTTTATCTTAACTTTTCACATCTCACTTCTCAAACTTTACACTTCTAACTTGTGACCTCTCGCTTTTCACTTCTCACCTCTCAATTTTCACTTCTCACTTCATACTTCTTTCTTCTCACTTCTCACTTTGCACAATTTACTTTTCCTTTCTTGCTAATCTTTTCTCACTTTCCATTTCTCACATCTTCCTTCAAAATTCTCACTTCGAATTTGTCACTTCTCACTTCTTACTTCTTACTTTTCACTTCTCACTTCTTACTTTTTACTTCTCATATTTCATTTTCACTTCCCATTTTTCACTTCTCATTCAACAGTTCTCAATTCTCAAATTATTTACTTCTAACTTCTCACTTTTCACTTCTCATTTCTCACTTTTTACTTCACACTTCTCAAATTACTTCATATTTCTTACTTCTCACTTCTCACTTTTTACAATTTACTATTCACTTTTTACTTTTCTTTTCTCATTTTTCATTTCTCACTTCTCGCTGCACACTTCATGTAATTCCTACTACTCATTACTAACAAAATAAGTTTGTTTTAACTTTTCGGTCAAACGGCATTCGGCCAAATGACCTGACATCGTATATGTTGTGCATGCACTCAACCGGCGGTTGTTAGATTTCCTAACAATTATGTATAAGAATCTAACAAATCCTGTATAAGAACTGGGCATATGCGTAAACAAATATTGTTAGAAAAGCTTACAAAATTGTTAGGATCTTATACAATACTTGTATAAAAATCTAACAATTTTGCATATGCCCAGTTCTTATACAGAATTGTTAGAAAATCTAACATTCGCCGGTTGGATGTGTGAACTGATTCTGACAACATCGAGTTAGCGAGGTGAAAATGCTTTGGAAATTTACTTCGACTTATCGAGTAAGGGAGATATCGACTTACGGAGGTAACTTAGTATGCAAAATTCAAGGGAGTTCATCGAGTAAGAGAAAATATCGAGTTACAGAACATCGAGTTAGTGAGAGTTCACTGTAAAAAAAACTCATCGGATTTCAAACATCATCCATGTGCCAAAATGTGTGGTGGATGACTAAGCCTTAATTTCGAAGAAATTCCGTTTTGTGTTCCACTTTGTTATTATGTTAAAAGGAACTCTCAAAGTATCCGCCATTATTTTTGTCTCAGATACCCCTGGGCCCTCCTTAGCCGTGCGGTAAGATGCACGGCTACAAAGCAAGACCATGCTGAGGGTGGCTGGGTTCGATTCCCGGTGCCGGTCTAGACAATTTTCGGATTGGAAATTGTCTCGACTTCCCTGGGCATAAAAGTATCATCGTGTTAGCCTCATGATATACGAATGCAGAAATGGTAACTTGGCTTAGAAACCTCGCAGTTAATAACTGTGGAAGTGCTCAATGAACACTAAGCTGCGAGGCGGCAATGTCCCAGTGGGGGATGCAATGCCAACGAAGAAGAAGAAGAAGAAGAAGAAGAAGACCCCTGAGACTAGCGAAGGTACCCCCAGGGGTACATGAACCCCAGGTTGAGATTTGCTGATCTGGGAGAAGTAATTGAAATAATTGAACACATATCGAAGCTTTGAGCACCAAAAATAGCTTCTGATCAGCTGTCGATCTCAAGTCCCGAACTCAAGGACAGTTTGGATGACCCAGCATATCTCATAACTATCCTATGATATCCGTTGACCTTCCAGGAAGTGTAATGGATTTAATTGAATGCATATTGAAGCTTTGAGCACAAAAAAAAATATTTTCTTACAGCTGTGGATCTCAAACGCAGAACTCAAGAACAGTTCAGATGACCGAGAATATCTCTAAATTATCCTACGATATCGGTTGACCTTCTAGGGGGTGTAATAGATTTAGTTGAATGCATATTGATTATTGAAGCTTTGAGTACTAAAAAAAAAAATTTTCTTGCATCTGTAGATCTTAAATTAAGAACTCTAGGGGGTGTAATAGATTTAGTTGAATGCATATTGATTATTGAAGCTTTGAGTACTAAAAAAAAAGATTTTCTTGCATCTGTAGATCTTAAATTAAGAACTCAAGAACAGTTTGGATGACCCAGAATATCCCAGAACGATTTTACGGAGATGTAATGGATATAATTGAATCTAGAATTGTAGATCTGAAGTCCCAAACTCAATAATAATTTGGATAAACCAGAATATCTCAGAACTTGCGGTGTTTTTCTCACCTTCTATCAGAAGTAATGAGCACGGTTGAATACTCGAATAAACTTAAAGTAATGAAGAACAGCCTTTTTTGAAGCCTGAACAAAATAACAAACGAGTAGAGCGCGATTAAGTGTGATTTTAAATGTATTTTGTATGCACATATTTGGAGCATGCAAATAAACCGAACATTTAATCGGTCTTACTGTTCTTCTAAATCGAAACAAATTTAAACTGAGCCTGCTTGTAAAATGTAGTCAAACTTAATTGAATATCTAATGTTAATTCCTCGGTAGTGCTTATTCGCTGCAACTTGACACGTCGTTGAATGTTCAAAACTATTTACTGTATTCATTTTGAAACTCGTTCCGAGATTGCAATGAAACTTGAAACGTTACTATTTGGGTTCTGCTACAACCTTTGGTTGACTTGGAGATTAATGAAATGTGTATACATTATATTGTTGTGTAAATATATATTCGGCAAAACATCGAAAAACCACGGAAGTTTGACAACATTTATATTTGATAAATTTTCAAGCAAACAAATGATTCATCTTGGATGTGACCACCAGGGCCACGGTGGTGGTCCCCGTGGGCAATCTTGAAAATAAATAAAAGTTACATTAATTTGATACAAATTCACCGGGTTCGGACGTGTCTCCTGACCGGTGTCTTTCTGATGCGGTGAAGTTAATGCAAGAAGATTTTACTCTCACCTAGTTTTTTAACCTTTGGAGATAATTGGAATTCTGTCGGATGTTTTAGCCTTCACCCAACACAATAAATTTTTAATTCTCTGTTTTTAATGTGCTGTTTTTCAATGTATTCACTTACAGTTTGTGCAGACGATGATCGCATTGCGGATAGCGCTACTTTTGGCGCTCGGATTGACCTTGGCTCGGTCAGAAGAAGAGGTTATCGTATGTATTTCTTATGCAATCGAGTTCGGGTGGTTCGAATATTAATTATTATATTTTTCCTGATGACCCTGGTTCTTTCTAGAAATGTCCCGATGGAGAATGTGTGAAGCTTCATTTATGTCGAGATGGAGAAATTGTGACTGACGGGTCAAATTTAATTGACATTCGGTAAGTTGATTATCGTGAAACTGGGTTAGTTTGCTGGTTGAAAACTCTTTTACTTGGAATGACATGCTGAATAAAAACGTGGTGAATAGGCAAGATGGAATATAACTAAATTCTAACTCTAATTAAACTCTAACTCTTCAAAATCATCTGTTTAAACATTTTTTGTTTTCCAAACACCCAATTCATTATTACTCAGAACACACGTCAAAATGTTTGAACCGAAAAAAAATTCCGCCACAAGCTCTCACTTGATCTAGATACTAAGGCTCAAATTTCATTTCTTGCCGTCCACAGATTCAACCCTGATGATCCATGTGAGCACTATCTGCTGAAGTGCTGCAAGGTTCCCAAGGATTTGGATTACAATGAACCGATCATAGAACCTCCCTCCTCTAATAATGAATTCATCGTTGAGCCTCCCAGCTCGAATACCGATCTCCCTCAGACCGGAAATCTGATCAATCCCGGCACAGGATCTGAGGATCGGGAAGGTTCTGGATCGACCGGAGCAGGTTCAAGTGGACAAGGGTCACAAAGTGGAGGTTCGTGGTCGGGTGGACAAGGATCTCAAACCGGTGGGTCAGGATCAGGTCAACAAGGCGGCCAAGGATCGCAAAGTGGAGGTTCATGGTCGGGTGGACAAGGAACGCAAACTGGTGGGTCAGGGTCCGGTCAACAAGGCGGCCAAGGATCGCAGATTGGAGGTTCATCCTCGGGTGGACAAGGAACTCAAACTGGTGGGTCCGGATTGGGTCAACAAGGCGGACAAGGATCACAATCGGGTGGATCAGGGCAGCTAGGAGGCCAAGGATCACAGAATAGTGGTTCATGGTTGGGTGGACAGGGACCACAAACTGGTGGGCAAGGACTTGGAGGCAATGGTAATTATTATGGTGGTAATAATCAATATGGTGGCGGTAGCTACGGTGGTAGTTTTAGTGGCTCATTCTCACAAAGTAGCAGTAGCAGCAGTAGTAGTAGTAGTAGCAGTAGTAGTAGCAGCAGTAGTTCAAGCTTCACAAACAATTATAACAATTGGCTAATGGGTCAACAAGGTCTATACGTACCTGGAACTGGACCAAATGTTGGAGGAAATTTATTGACAGGGCCCAATGCTGGTGCTTACCCCGGCAGTGGTCCATATTACGGACAAGGTCAACCCGGATCATATGGACCACAACAGGGGTCAACCGGGCAAGGCGCATTCCAACCTGGATATCCGAACGCAGGGGGTTTGGCTTGTAATCCGCAAGGGACATATGGACAAGGCCAACCAGGTTCAACGTCTGGTGTATCAGCAGGGTATACGCAGGGTTCAAATTTACAAGGTACGAGCCAGCCAGGCCAAGTAAGTTCATCTGGTCAAAGCTTGCAGCAAACTGGAGGATCTAGTGCCGGGGGTTCATCCAGTTCATTGCAAGGTACATACGTGCAAGGTCAAACAGGATCAGCAAGCGGTGCTTCATCAGGCTCAACTCAGGGATCCACTTCACAAGGTCAGACGGGCTCTTTTACTGGTGGCTCATCTGGCCCATTACAAGATCCGATTAGCCAAAATATTCAACAGGTAGGACCTTCTACTACCGGAGGCTCAAGTACATATGGACAAGGTCAAACAGGTTCATTAAGTGGATCTGGTACAACACAAGGATCAACGGGACCAATCAGCTCCACAACTGGGGAACAGAAAGGTTCACTGACTGCTGGTACTACGCATGGGACAACTGGGCACAGCACACAGCAGTCAGGCTCCTCTACAGGAGGATCAACAATTCAATCTTCATATGGACAAAGTGGCACAAGCAATACGCAAGAATCCTTTGGACAGAGTCAAACAGGATCAATTTCAGGATCTAGTGGAACACAAGGATCAAGTGGATACGGCACAGGACAGGCAAGCTCTCCTACTGGTGGACAATCACAGAATCTGAAAGATTCTACTACTGGATCTCCAACTACAGGAGCTCAATCTAGTTCTTCACAAGGACCAAGTGGGCAGAGTACACAGCAGCAGGGTTCATCTACAGTTGGAGGGTCATCTACACAAGGTTCCTATGGACAGGGGCAAACTGGTTCTACTTCTGGGGTGACGTCTGGATCTACACAAGGATCTGGTGGTTATGGCTCGTCTCAAACTACTTCAACTTCGGGAGGCTCCACGCAAGGTTCATTCGGTCAAAGTGGTACGCAAGGTTCAAATACACATGGTTTAAGTCAAACAAGTACTTCCACAGGAGGACAAGGACAAGTTCAGAAAGATCTAACGATTGGATCTTCAACTACGGGAATACAATCTGGTTCTATTCAAGGATCAACTGGACAAGGGACACAGCAGTCCGGCTCGTCTACAGTTGGAGGGTCATCAACACAAGGCTCCTATGGACAGGGTCAAACTGGTTCTACTTCAGGAGTTGCGTCTGGATCTACGCAAGGCTCAAGCGGTTATGACTCTACTCAAACTACTTCAACAGCTGGGGGTTCCTCGCAAGGTTCCTCCTTCGGCCAAAGTGGTGCAGGTTCAACGTTGGACTCAACTGCACATGATTTAAGTCAAACTACTTCTACACAAGAATCGACTGGACAGATCACACAACAGTCCGGCTCGTCTGCAATTGGAGGATCATCATCACAAGGTTCATATACACAAGGTCAAACTGGTTCTACTTCAGGAGTTACGTCTGGATCAACGCATGGTTCAAGTGGACAAAGTTCAAGTCAGACAACATCAACTTCTGGAGGTTCTACACAAGGGTCCTATGGACAAAGTGGTTCACTTGATCTGACAGGTTCTAATCTGGTTGCAGGAGATTTGCACAGTGGTCATTCTCAATCTGGATCAACTGGTAGCTATGGTAGTAATACTGTCCTTGGAGGGTCTGGACCAACTGGTACTGTGATACCGGGTGTAAACACTGTTACGAAAGACCAAATCAAGGGAACATCTGGCACCAACACGGGTGCATCTACAGGTTCACTTTATCACGGCCAGTCATCTTCAAACCAACAGTCTCAATCAACGGAATCGCTGCATTCTACAGCAAGTGGAAACCAAACGACCAGCGATTATCAGGGCGGATATGGTGGTTCACATCATTGTACCGATCATGGATGTAAAGGTCATACGGAGAAGCATAGTGCAAGTGGTCACAAGGGCGGTCATGGCGGTGGATATGGGGGTGGGCATGGAAGCGGTCATGGTGGTGGATATGGAAGTGGAAAAGACAAAGGATATGGTGGTGGATACGGTAGCTCACATCAAATTGGTTAGTACTAGTTGCTCGTCAGTTGCATGACAAACTTTTTGGCGATTTTCCTGATTCTGGGAATTGAGGAAAATTGAATGCATGGTTTCGTTTTGTCATACACGACCGATTATTTTTAGTTCCAGCAGCATGTTCGTGTCCCTTATATTCATTCCTCTTTTTGTCAAAACGAATTTCATACTAAAATCATAATAGAGTTTTCATGTTACAGGCACAATAGTTTTAACATTTATTATACTTTCAAAGGTCATGTCACGGTTTCACCTATCCTGCCACCAACTGAAAATGTAGGCTGTGGTTTCCGCAATAAAGATGGCGTTGGTTTCCGTATCACGGGTAACTCGGACGGAGAAGCGGAATATGGTGAATTCCCTTGGATGGTGGCGATTTTGAGAGAAGAAAAGGCGCTGGAACAGGTCATCAATGTGTACCAGTGTGGCGGATCATTGATTCACCCGCAAGTGGTTCTAACGGCTGCCCATTGCATTCAAAACAAGAAACCCAATGAAATTAAAGTTCGTCTTGGTGAATGGGACACACAAACGACGAATGAGATTCATGATCATCAGGTAGAACACACTTTGTACCATAGTATGTTGTCATTCTCACACAATATTTTTCATCCTTAGGATCGTAATGTTGTTGACATCGTTTTCCACGAGAATTTCTATAAGGGAGGCCTGTTCAATGACGTGGGCTTGCTTTTCCTCGACAAACCAGCTGAGATTATTGAGACAATTAACACTATTTGCCTGCCACCACAGGATTACAATTTCGATCTTAGCCGGTGCTTTGCTTCTGGCTGGGGAAAGGATGTCTTCGGAAAGGAAGGAAAATACCAAGTGATTTTGAAGAAAATTGAACTCCCCGTAATGCCACACAACGATTGCCAGAAAGCGCTGCGCACAACTCGATTGGGAACCAGATTCATTCTCAACAAGAGCTTTATTTGTGCCGGAGGAGAGCCTGGTAAAGATACGTGCAAAGGCGATGGTGGGTCGCCGTTAGTTTGTCCGATTCCTGGATCACCCGATCGGTACTATCAGGCAGGAATCGTCGCATGGGGCATTGGATGCGGTGAAAAGGGAATTCCTGGTGTCTATGCCAATGTTGCCGGTTTCAGAAAGTGGATTGATGACCACCTTACTCAGCGTAGCATTCCACATAATACGTATATTCCCGCGTGAGACTGACGAAAAGCCATAGACATACAATTTGATTCTGTTCACCTTATATGTAGTTTTTTTTCTATTTTTTTAATATCACATTTACCTTTTTTGTTGCTCTTGTCGTCTCATATTTTCTGAATAGCATGCCAGTTCGATTATTGCTCATCTTGCTTCAGTAACAGTTGGTATAATAAAGCCCTACAAAATGTCTAACGCACCATGTAAATCAGACATTCAAATATTTAACGCCTTCGAGGGTGGTAACAAAGACCTCTATATCTACATACGGAGGTCCCCGCAGCCCACCCGCAACGTTTTTGTTGTCGGGGTGAGCATGGTGTACACTGCACAGTAGTCTTTACCGCAGCTGCTGGTTTTGTTCAAGACGCCACTAGCGCTGTAGTTTCGACATAATCTGTTGAGACGCTGTGTTCACCGCATTCCATATATAACCTCTTCCCGCCACATCCTTTCAACGAGGTTGTCCGGGGTTGTATCCATGCCGCTGACAAGCAGCATGCCAGTGCGTTCAACATCGAATCGCGGGCATGCAAACATCACATGCTCTGCCGATTCTACCTCACCTATACATTCCGGGAACTTCGCAGAATCTGCGAACCCGAACCTATGCAGGAACTTTGTAAAGCAGCCATGTTCAGACAACACCTATGATAGGTGGATATTGACCTGACCATGCTTCCTACTAATCCAATTCGATACCTCCGGAATCAGTCTGTGGGTCCAACGACCTTTGACTGCAGTATCCCATGCTCTTTGCCATTTGAGCAACGAAGCTGCTCTCTTGACACGTCGCACTTGCACCGAGTTCCTGTCGTTGAAGCACTCCACATCTGCCCCAAAAGTATGTCTATCGGCATCATCCCAGCAATGACGTACACCGCCTCATAAGATATGGTGCGGTATGCGCTTGCAACCCGCAGACACATCAGCCGGTGTACCCTGATTAATTTCTTAGCATTGCACCCGGCCTCTAGTGCTTTGGAGCATGCTGGTACGCAGTATCAGATAATAGAAAATGCTACATCCGCTATAAGCCTTCGTATTGACTTTGCACCGCTGATCCGTTGGACATCATTCGCGATAAAGATTTTCTCGCCAATGAAACCCTTTAGCATACCTTCTCGTCGTAGCTCGTAAAATTGAGCTTATCGTCGATCATCACGCCCAGATACTTTAATGACCTCACCGAGTTAACTGTGCAGGTCTCTCGCTTGCTGCAACCCATGGTGGTTATGCACCACCACAACCTCAGTCTTGTGATGTGCTAACGCCAGCCTCCTTGAGTTGAACCATTCTTCGACTCTGCTGGCGATCACGAAGTATTCAATTCAACTTCGTCGAGAGTGTCGCCTGCGACCTCTAGCATTACATCATCAGCAAAGCCTTCTATTTTCACACCAGCCGGGAGATTTAAGCGTAATACTCCGTCATACATGATGTTCCACAGAACCGGTCCGAGGATCGATCCCTGTCACTTGAATCGACCAGCGTCGATGTCGACTAACAATATCCTGTTCGGAAAATAGCCATTCAGTATCCTGCACAGATAATCCGGTACTCTCAAGCGATGCCGGGAATCAGCTATAGCTGTCCAGCTAGCGTTATTAAATGCATTATTGACCACCAGCACACTTTGTATTGTCCGTATAGTCTATTCATGATCACCCTATTTAACAACTTACCAGTTGTGTCAAGTAGGCAAATTGGTCTGTATGCCGAAGGCACTCCCGGGGATTCCCCAGGCTTAGGCAATAGCACCAACTTTTGCCGTTTCCAGCTATCTGGGAAGTTTCCTTCGTCCAGGCAACGTTGGAGGCAGCTCTTGAACATATCTGGAGCGGCAAGAATCGCATGCTTAAGGACCAGGTTAGGGATACAATCCGGACCAGGTGCCTTATTTAGTTTGGAACAAACCTTCAACGATCCTGGCTAACTCATCACTACTAAGGCTTCTCAGGAGGTGTGCTGTTGGTCCTAGCCATCGCTATCCTTTATGCATCCCCCATGGAGTATTATTGGCCATTCTACACAGCTCTTCAAAGCAGGCTCTCTTACTACATTTGATTTCGTAGTTCAAAGCTCTGCACGCTATGTGGAACACCCGGCGTCTTTCTAGCCTGTCCGCTTCTATTCTATTACGTCGCTACCTTTTTTTTAGCTCTAAGACAGGTTCTGCGAAGATCAGCTATCGTGCTCGTCCACCAGTGCACCGGTTTGCGGTTGCCGGTTGGCATAGTTCTCCTGGGCATTGTTACGTCACATGCTCGTGTTAGGACATCGGATAACTCATCACCACTAAGGCATAGAGTACGATTTTCCCACCGTAGTGATTCTTCCATCAGTTCTGGGTCAAACTGCGAGGTACGTCATCCTAGATCGGCTTTACTGACCCGCCTTGTGGTTCTGATGAGAGTAAAGCTGACCATAAAACGTATTTCCTGATGGTCACTAGCAGTATACCCTTCGTGAATTCTCCATTCAGGCTCCACCGTCCAGCCCGCGCTGTGGAAGGCCACATCGATGCATGACTCGCCATTCAATCCTCTGAATGTTGACGCTTGGCCCTCGTTCAGCAGGACTACGTGCAGTACCGCTAGAGACTCTAGCAGGATATGACCTCTAGCGTTAGTAAACCGAGAGGCCCAATCCACTGCCCACGTGTTGAAGTCACCTGCTACAACTAATGGTTTAAGACCAGTTAGTCTCGCTACAAGATTATCTAACACTCTAGTATATTGCTCTATGCTCCATCTAGGAGGACAATAGCAGCTACAAAAGTAAACTCCGTTTATCTTTGCTATAACAAAACCCTCATCATCAGAAGATGACGCTATCTCTTGGATGGGGTACCTCCCGCAAGTCCAGAGGGTCACTATTCCGGACTTATCCACAACCCAACTGCTATATTTAGCAGGGATGGGTACGGTACGGGTCGGACAGCAAGGCAACATCAGTCTTATTCTCGTGTACCGACTGTTGTAGCAGCGCTTGCGCTGCCTCCCAGTGTTTGAAATTTAGCTGAGCTACTTGCATGACCATCTGGAGGCCGGACAGGCATGCCCACCGGATGGGTGTTTGTTGTCTGTGCCATGACCACAGATCAAACACCTCGGTACGGCGTGGCAGGTGTGAGCCTTGTGAATTTCAGCTCCACACCTCCGGCAAAGCCGACTTCGATCAGGACCTTTGCAGTCATATGACGTATGTCCGTAATCGAAGCACTTTAAGCAGGCCTGAGGTTGTTGGTTTGCCCTCACCGAGCAACTCACCTTCAGCTTGGTCTTATCCAGTACCTTCTTGGCGTCACCCACAGGTACCTGGAATGAGGTAACCGGCGTTCCAGCATAACGCAACTGAATCGTGGTATCATGGATTTTAACGCTACACTGATCTCTCAGTGCAGCTACCAGCTCACCGGGTACGGTAATTTCGTCCAGGCCTCGGCATTGGATTACCTCTACTGGGCATAGGGCTCTCACCTAAACCACATCACCCAGCTCCTCTTCTGCCAATTTTTTATACGCGGAACTCTTCCGCGCAGCATCCCGCATCAGGAACAGGATCATCCCGCTCTTCTGCGTTCTGCGGATGCAGTTGACATCATCCCCTAGGTCAGTAAGCTTTTTATCGCCCTGCAAAACCTTTAGAATATCGTCTCTGTCCTTCCTGCCATGACTATTGCAAGGTGTGCCCTTTATTCTACAGGCACTCCCCTTTTTGGCCAATGGCGCCTACGCCTCCTCTGCCGCTTTTCGCTCCTTTGCTCCACAACTACCCTCCAGGGCAGGACTTAAACGTAAAGAAGGGTTTTTCCTCTAGCCAAGAGCTATTAGCGTTCCGATGTGAGCCAGCCTAGGGCTGGAAGCCTCGGAAATAAAGATAATAATAATAAGCTATTAGCGTTGAGGAGGAAGACCTACTCGGGCTGTAGCCTGAGTATTTGAACCGATTCCACGTTGCTGAAGACCGTCATTCTAGCCGACCACGCGAAATTCCTTAAGAAGGTGCAGAAACGAAACCATCGGATTGGATCCGGTAAACCACAACGAGCGCTCGCAAGATTGCAGATCTACTAGAAGGTACGTGCCGAAAGCTTTGTGAAATCCACATCATACTGTTGCTACCTCAGCAGCACACTTATTCCACATAAGTTACAGCAACTCATATGTGACTAGATTTAGTCACAATCAAGTTGCTGCAACAATTTTTTGTCTTATTTGTGCTGCTCGGGTAAAATACAAGTTGTCTATTGAGCCTTAATTGATTAGTTTATTTGAATGATTGAGTGCTATTTTGTATCCGCGAAGCGCTTCCGGTTACCCAGTAGTACGTCGACCCTGTGACATGATTCTAGTTTCGCGCTACTGAGTTTTGTCGGGTAAAGAATTAGGTTCACTTCACTACCAAGCGACCATATGAAATTTTTCCAAAGTAGCATATTTCACCTGAAGCGCAGCGAAAAAGGAGGAAATTTGCAATGATATGGAAATGCTAATATCATCTTCCAAACTTGGACGTACATGTTCATGATAGAATTAGAGGCGAAAGTATAGAATTGATAGTTCCGTTAGGATACGGCAGGCATGAAGAATGTTTTTATAGAAATCGATTTGAAAGCGAGCGGAGTGCAATATTTGTGATGGCACATATCACACGACCTTCCTTCTGCCAAGCTCCCGTATGAAGGGGGAGGGAAGAATATCAGTGTGGAAGCTGATATATCTCCACTGGCTTCCACACTGATATTCTTCCCTCCCCCTTCAAGTTCGAAAGAAAAGAACATTCCATATCATTGTAAATCGTTTAACTTCACGTAGGAGTAACACACGAAATCATTAATTTAGAGGAAATTTGGTTGAAAAAGGAGGACATGAAAAACAAAGACGGATGCGGATTTTTAAGTTTTTAATATGATTAAGAATATTATAGGGGAACTGTTCCGATCTCAATCTCACTGTACATATATCCATCTCATCACTAAACAAAGAAATACGGCACCAAATTCGTCGCTTCTTTTTGTCAACATGCGTGCTCACTGCTGAAAAAAATCACAAAAATAATAAACAAACCAAATGCCTTTTCATTTCTTTGTTTTTGATGGGATGGAAATAGGAGCTATGAGATGAAGTGGCGAACCGTTCCCCTATTTGTTAGAATTTTGCACACTAAAGTCTATCCAGTTTTCCGCGAGCGGTAATGGCCGCCAGCTAGCCTGCGGGTTAGTCTCTGATTTGACGTTTCTGGAGGTCAACTGCACCCACCGCTCCGAACATTCTGACCAATGTGTCATATAAGAAGGTGCTGATTAGGTGAATTCAAGCCTTCATATATACCACATTGATCAAAATGCTCGAACGGTGGGTGCAGTTGACCTCCAGAAATGTCAAATCAGAGACTAACCCGCAGGCAAGCAGGCAGCCATTACCGCTCGCGGAAAACTGGATAGGAAGTAGAAGAATTTGAAAATCAATAGTAAATAATGTTGAATATTATTGTGATTCTCGAGATATTACAGTGATCGTTCGCTAATTGGGGCACGACCTCACCCCAACTAGCGAATGCCGCTCGCTAATTGGGGCGCTTTGACAAGCGTCAATGTTGTTTACTTTTTGCATTGAACAAAGGAAAATTTTACGCGCCAGAAAATATCGATCCCGCCAAACACGGAAACAAAACGTCAACGCGTTTTTGACATCACATTCTGACGTTTAGCTGCTTTTTAATTGGGTTTCGCCCCAATTAGCGAACCCCCAACTAAAAAGCGCCTCAACTAGAAAAACCCCAATTAGCGAACGTTCACTGTATAGCATTTTGCTCATTCACCTCTGCCTTGCTTAGTTGTGCGCCGCTAAGGTATTTTGTCATATTATGGTACTTACTCAATTTAAGTATTATTACATCACAAATATTACATCACAAATTAAAAGAAATAAAAGCAAAAAACTACTAAACCTCGAACAATTTCACAAAAAAAATATCTTTTAGTAAAGGGACGACAATATGCTGCATACCTTAGAAGCGAATGTGAAAAAGCTTACCGAAAGCTCACATCTGTTTGACATTGGTTTATTTACTTTTTGCATGGCGCACAACTCGGCGCATGGGACCCGGCGCGTAACTGGTGAGCCAGTATGCTAATTTTAGAAAAGAATCGCAATATTATGTCCTCCTTTAGGATACCATATGATCACCTTAACCAAGCAGGAATGGGAATGGTACTATCTCATCTTACTATTCATTCCGCGAATCAATAAGAAAAACACCAGTAACAGGCCGAACGCCGACAACGACAGTAGTAAGGGAAGGGGCCTCAAAAAGAACACACCTCCCCACCCGATGCAAAACGCCTTTTGGCTATTTTCTAATATTTACCGTGATTAATTTCAAAATTTTCCACATTTTGATGAAACATCTAACATTTTGGCGAGGCAAAACACCCTAATTGGACTAACCTACAATGAAATATGCGTCTCCACGCACTGTCCATACCCAGCCCGGTGGCATCCCTATCTCACACAATAGGTTTGTTTTGCAGCCAACATTGCGCGACCGTATCCCACTGACAGTTCTGTATCCTAATGAGAATCAAATGTGATGCTTGTAAACAAAACACATACTATCATGGATTTTACACTGAGATGTTGGCTACGAAAACATGGCGTCGCGCCACCCACCTGTCCATACCAGAATGCTGATTTACCGGCGCGTGGTGCTTTGTTCCCTAAGAGCTGCCAAAAAAAAGGCGTTTTGCCTATAGACACTATAGGTTCCATAGACGAGCTGAGGCGAAGGCGAGTGTAGCCAAACGAACTGTCAGTTAGTGTAGCCAAACGAGCATGACGTCACGATTGCAATCCAAGCAACGGAGCGTGTGACGTCAAATTCACGTGGTACACTGTGAAGAAGTGGAAAAACACACTTAATCGAAATAACCCAGCCGTTCCTGCGCTCGTCTATGGAACCTATAGTGTCTATAGTTTTGCCTCATGAGTCTTCCGGCAACGAAATATTTCCACTTTTTTTAAACGTTTATATTATCAATATGATTGAGATTTTCTACAATTTTAATGAAATCGTTATAGCTAAGACAATTAAGCAGTGTCTGCGTAGCTAGGGCATATGTCACTGCCGCTTCCGTTGCATATGTCAGCAAATTCCCGTCTTAGTCGTTACACACGACGGCAGATGGTGCTGTCTTCCTCCTCACTCTATTGACAGTCACATAAAACCAACGATAACATCCGTGAAATCATCACTAAGAAATCTAATCTAAGCCATCGCTGTAATAGATGCAATATTTGATTGTAGCGTTGGTCGTGGGATCCACGGGTCTGAATTCATGTTCTCCGAATCTAGGCCATCAGAATTCTTGGATAGCGGCCACCTACCTACTAAGTATGCCAGGACCGGATTTAGCCGGAAGGGCCGACAGTTTGCGGGGCCCTCGAAAAGTACAAAAAAGGTTGATTTTGGTACATAACATTTATGGGGCCCCGGGGTCCTTGCCCCTCCGGCCATGAAGTATGCAACCCTTAGCTAGCGGTCTTTAGTCATCGATGGACCCGTAGAAGCGTGAGATAGACACTTGTGGGAACCAGATATATATTGGACGCATTTTGCAGCCTTTTAGTCATTTTACCATTGTTAATTATTTCTCCATTAGTTTTACTGAAATCTGAGGATAGGTGGGTATCAGTAGAACGGGGAATTCAGCATAAAAGCGCGTTTATCTGGATACATGTTTTTGAACCTCCCAATACTACGAACATTTCATACAGCGTCGGGGAACCTATCACGATTTTACTAGACAACGGCAAAAAATATCTTTTCGATTATGTTGGACCCTTGAGATGCAAACGAGTCCACTCTGAATGTCGAAATCAATCTGTGTGGCGTAAGATGATTAATATGACTTGGACCATGTATGGCCGCGATTAACTGATTTTAAGACACATAGATTTATGAAGAATGTTACAATATAAGCTGCACTACCTACGCAAGCCTATCACTGATTAAAATGGAACTAAGTCGCCGCTTCCTGTTTCAGATAAGGTCATGCTTAATTAAACACGGTTAACAAGAATCGAGATACAAACTAATTTTACGGTTTAATAATCACGTTCTTATTATTCGTTGAAAAATTATATAAAACTGTGAAGAATTGCAATACTTGTTCGATTTATTGTTTCAAGTAAACATATGGATTGATATGACTAACTCTACTATCGCAAACAGGGGATTCCCGACAAGATGCAGCATTGCGCTACCATGGCGGTATGCTTTACTGACTTCCTTACTCGTGATCGCAATGGCTTCGTGGCGGGATGTTCAGATTTTTGTTTTAATTAGTGTACTGCTACCGGTCGGAGTATTTCCACAACTTTCAACCTATTCTAATAAGGTAAGAAGTGTAGATTATTATTAATCTTAGGTGCCAAATGCTTCACTAGTGATATTGATTTCTAGACATGTAATCTCTCCGATGGAAGGGATGGTTTGTGCGTCTATGCATATCTTTGTCAGGATAATGTCATCAACGTCGATGGAACCGGAATAGTTGATCTACGCTTTTCCGATGATTGTGATGATTACATTCTTAAATGCTGCTCACCAGAAACGGTAAGAATAACATATAGGAGACCTGTTCCCATTTCTATCTTACTGACCATATATTGATCTCAACGCGAAAGAAAAAAAATGTATCACTTTTGAAAACAATCACAAAACTAAGAATCTAATCAAAACTATTTTCTTTGCTTTGTGGTGGGGCATAGGAGCTATGCAATGAAGTCCAGGAGCAGTGATCGTACAAATTATCGGAATAAAATCTAAAATAAGCTATAAAATATAATATTTTTGAAAAAAAAAAGCCACAAAGAAAACTTTACAAGTTTTGGATTACTTTTGAAAAAATTGGTGCGTTCATCTGTTTCTTTAACATTGATTCTACAATTTCCGAACTTAAATTCAACAATTGGGCTGTGTTATGCAATTTAAAATTTTAAAACTACACTAAACTGATGCTCATAATACACTTCGTTAAACTGAAAGCCAATGTACAAATGGCTTCATTTATTTATTTGTTTGTTTATTAGGAAACGGGAAAAAGCCCGTTTGAAATGAAATCTTTTAGTTCTCGCAGTTGGAATTCATTTCGATTTAAAATAGCAGCCAATTCAATTTTAATTTGAGTTTATTTGCAAGTTTCAAATATGTGCATGAAAATGCAATAAACCATTTTACACGTGTACGATCCTGGAGCGGTCGTGCAGGCTCGTGACGCTTCTTTTGTGGCAGAAGCGACAGAATAGAAAGTGGAGTCAGTTCATGGTGATCAGGAAGCAGATGAGCGAGTTATCCGGTCGAAGCCGATAAGCGACCGCATCTGCGTGTTGAGTATGAAGGGCATATTTTTCAACTACAGTCTGATTAGATCAGCATCTATATGTACATTAATGAACGATCAGCCTGATGATACGAAGAATACGTTGGATGGGAGGCCCGTAATGCAGCGTACACACCAGTCAAGCAGTTTGACGAACATTGACGCCGCCTCCAAGAAAACACTTCGGTTGCTGCTTTGTTTGAACGTGTGTGAAGTTGTTCGAACAACCATTTGACAGTTGGCGGCTCGGTTGAAAAAAATTAAAACTGTTTGATTTTGGTTTGAGTAGTCGGGGGCGGAGTCAAGGTTCGCCGAACATGTTTGAGCATTTGTAGTGAAGTTGCACAAATCCCCATATATTTTTTGATGGTTGGTGCTCAAGTTGGTCATTTGTGTGTGATATTGTTGGTCGAACAAATTGATTGTTCGTGCCGCTGTTGGTAAAACTTGATGGATGTTTAAATAAACGAAAGGTGGAGTCAATGTTGGTCAAACTGCTTGACCGTGTGTACGTTCCATAATGGACAGTTTGACTAACATTGACTACAATATCACACACGAACGACCGAAGCACCAACTCGAGCACCAACCATCAAAAAATATATGGGGGTTTGTGCAACTTCACTACAAATGCTCAAACATGTTCGGCGAACCTTGACTCCACCCCCGACAACTCAAACCAAAATCAAACCGTTTTAGTTTTTTACAACCGAGCCGTAAACTGTCAAATGGTTGTTCGAACAACTTCACACACGTTCAAACAAAGCAGCAACCGAAGCGATTTCTTGGGGGCGGAGTCAATGTTCGTCAAACTGCTTGACTGGTGTGTACGTTGCATAAGGCCTAGGGAGTGTTTCCAACACACGATGTAATGATTGTCATCGGAGACGCAAACGCGCAGATCGGGAGCTGCTTTCGTCTTATAATTATTGGTACGGAAAGTCTTTATTATGCTACCAATGGTAATGATATGCGTCTTGTGACTATTGCTGGTACAAGGTGGATGGCAATCAGCAATACCGATGTCGCACATATGGATCTCTGCATACACACTTGGCAACACCCGAGTGGGGCATTATGGTCATTTTCTTAAAACAATGATTTTTCATAACCATCCGGGGCCCTAGACAACTGCGCAGGATCTGGGCCCGATTAGTTGCTTAGTTGCAGCATCGTATCTTCTTTGACAAACTCTTTCGGCATTTGTCAGACTATTTTATTTATTTTGTGACTAAGGCCGGAGTGGATTGCTTACATTATCCTCTCTTGAAAATCTTCGAATCGAGTCGTATTATCTGATATGTCGTTCGTAATGATTGCTTTTGGGCGGCTTATTGGGCTTGTGCAAACCTCCTGCCTGGGCGGAGGGCTGTCATGTCAGGACTGTTAAGCGGTCCACCTAACACCAGGACTTGACCATGTGCGCTTTGAGCGGCACAGAGTCGCTCTGGAGCGGTCTGCTTGAGCAGCCATGCTGCTTTTTATAGAAGTTTAATAGAGCCGTTGTCAAAGCTCACCACATTCTAGGCAAGCGCCATAACTCGCAGTTGTACTGGGACGTGATTGACAATAAAATGGAAGCGTAAGGAGAAAGAATGCTGAAATTTACGTCTTTTCATACTAATCTACATATAAATTTCAAACGCGATGCGGAAATCAGGAGCGCAAGCAATCGATTCAATCTTCTGCACAGTTAATTACGGTGTAAACAGATTCAGAAAAGTTTGCGATTTCCTATAGATCTGCGCTCACTTTGTTCCTCACAGATATACCACGTCGACGATCGACGAACAGCATTTCGTCAGACGTCCAGCGCTTGGCAGTATCGTTGAATAGTGTCACCAGAAGCTGGACAGAAATTAGCTGTGACAGATAATATCTGAGCATGGTTTTTTGACGAAACTGGTTAGGATGATATGCAGCGCTTGATGACCCGAAATCAAGCATTCAGTGCACAGTTTTCAATATATGATTAAATCAAGTATGCGCAAGTATGCTCAAACTAGAATATTGAATTGTTCGTGCTAATATCATAGATACAAATATCTGATATGTTTCTAATATGTTTAATTAAAAAAATATTCTGTGAGATGCTCCATTTTTTGGGTAATTCCAGAAGTAGTGGTGCTCATTTACCAGGAGCTACCAAAACACCAAAGTGGGAGTAAACGCAGCTTTAGAATGCTCTGATACATGCTTGCGTAGAATCCACTGACATTCAAATATATGCGTAATATCCAAATGCTTGTTAGGGAATGTATTCAGCCACTCTAAAAATCATCCTGTCGTAACCAAGTCCCAATACATTGGGATCCAGGACATAGTAACCAAAAAGCTGATATACTGGTAAGATTATCAAGCCTGCTCACAGGACTAGAATCCTTTTTCAGCTTATACTTATTTATTTTCTCTTCAAATTTTAGCCAATTTTAATTTTTTTAAATTTTTTATCGAGGAACTCTTCTATGTGACGGCTTTCAAATGTTTATTGGCGTCAACTGTCTACGATTTTGAAGGTGGAGGCGCATTTTATTTATTTAGTTATTTTATACAGTCTTCAACACATTTTCATCGTACATGAGCACGAGTGTTATGATCGTACAATTCGTAGTTGCTACTCCATGATTGACTGGAACTTGCAAAATTGCACAGAGAACCATGTGAATGGAGCATTTGATTTGCTAGAGTTATGTCCATTTAGAATCCGGAATCATTTATTGTATTGCAGCGGCACGGAAAGTGACCGCTGCAAGAATTCTTTTACAGCGGTTTGTCTACCTAGGTGCCCACTTGATGTGGTATAAATTTCACGAAGTTTCGTGCAGCGTGTCAAAAATTATTCCAAATGGAAGCCGAAAGGAGAGAAAAAAGTCTGCACACCCTAGTTGATAATCCTGCTCATCGACGACGGAACCTACGTCAAAATGGATTTCGGACAGCTTACTAGCCAGAAATTCTACATTGTGACGGCACGAGGAGTAGTTCCTGCGAAGTTTTTGTTTTTTGGACAAACTTGCAAAAAAACGGATGATTATGGCAAGGGATATGCAGCTGTGGGGCAAAGACCTAAGTGTTTGTGACGAATAAGACGATGGACTCGAAGCTGTACGAGGAGGAATGTCTCAAAAAACCGTGGTCGACCTTCCATAAAGCCCATAAAGGTTCCGTGAAGTTTTGGCCAGATTTGGCGAGTTGCCACTACAGCCGGGAAGTCATCCAGTGGTACCGGGATAATAAAGAAGATTTCATCGATAAAAACATAAATCCACGCAACTGCCCACAGCTCCGGCCCATCGAGACATTTTGGGCAATAATGAAGCGGAAGCTTAAGAAAAGTGTAAAAAGTGGAAAAACAGCTCGGAACGTGACTCAGATGACCTAAATGTGGAACAAATGTGCCAAGGAAGTTGACTCCGGAGTTGTGCAACTTCTGATGAGAGGAATAAAGAAGAAGGTGCAAATTTTCACTAGAAACAAGAAGAAATTATTTGTATCAATAGCTTTTCCTTAAAGTACAGTGAATTACTCTTGTTTTGATGTATTAACCTTCTTTGTACGTCAATCCGTTACCGAGATACAGATGATTTTATCATTCCGGATTCTAAATGGACATAGCTTTATCCATTCTCAATGTACACGTTTCAGAAGCTCACGTCCTTACGTTCATAGGAAAGGAAGGATTGTTAGTTCGACTCTCGTTGCTACGTGGTACGTCGTGTTAGTGGTATTACTTACTTACGTTTCCTGTGCACCTTCGGTGGTGCAAAGGGCCGACTTGAAAGATCTCCATCCTGAGCGTTGTCCAGCTATCGCTTTAATCTGTTGCCAGGTTAGATTTCAGTCGACTTCTTTTATTACTTTATTGAGGCTTCGCCGCAATGAGCCTCTGGGTCTGTCTGTGCTGCGATGTCCCGCTGGGTTCCAGCCTAATGCTTGTTTACAGATTTCGTTTCCGCCCTACGTAGAGTGTGGCCTACCCAGCTCCACTTCCGATCCTGAATTTCTGTTGCTATCGGCCTCTGGTGACAACGACGATGGAGCTCGTTGTTTGAGATCCAGTTGTGAGGCCACCAGGCCCGAATTATATACCGCAGGCATCTGTTGATAAACACCTGCAGCCGTTGAGTGTCCTCCACTGATACACACCATGTTTCGCTAGCGTATAACTGCACACAGACTTCACGTTAGAGTTGAAAATTCGTATTTTGGTGTGTTCACTTATCTACCTGTTTTTCCGGATATTTCTTAAACTCGCAAAGGCAGTCCTTGCTTTCTTGATCCGTGCGCCTATGTCGATCATGGTACCGGTATCTTGGTACATTCTCCACTGGTTTGCCGGCTACTGTGAAACTAGAAGGGGTCACCGTGTTTACATCCAACGGTTAGGTTTTGTTGACGTTGATGGTTAAGCCTGCCGAAGAGGAGCGCTCGGCAAGGTCGTTGAGCCTACTCTGCATATCAGAGCACCGTTGAGCGAGGAGTGCAACGTCATCAGCCAATTCGAAGTCGTTTAGGTTCACGGTCAATGGCACCTACCAGAATCTCGTCGATTCTGATGAGGAACAGTAACAGTGATAGAATACATTCTTGCCTCACACCAGTTGAGACCCGGATAGGGTCGGACAAGACCCCATTGTGCAGCACTCTACACGAAAAGACCTCGTACTGTGCCTCGATGAGGCCGATGATTTTCTCAGGAACCCCCAGTTCGCCCAGATTGGTCTCGCTGGTGGCGATGAAGGCATTCTTGATGGCGGTTCATTGTTCTTCCACGCTGCCACCTTCCGGAATATCTGCAGCTCGCGTCTCCAGTTCTTCAACGAAGGACCGTTTCACCGTGGCATTTTCCAGTCGGCGTGTCTTGAACCGTCGTCCATCTATCTCCTCCTGTTGACGAATCCGCGCAATACGCAGGCGTATTTCGCCGATGAGGAGGTGATGATCAAACGCGATATCGGCACTACGTATATTCTGTACATCAAGAAGGCTCCGTTTCCATTTTCGGCTGATGCAGATGTGGTCGATTTGATTTTCTGTAAAGCCGTCATGGGAGACCCACGTGACCTTGTGAACCGGTCGATGAGGGAAGAGCGAAACACTCGGATCCGCGTCCGATACGTAACATGTTTACACGCAAAAAAAAGTGTTCATAAATTCGTGAACTAACGAGTTCACGGTGTATTTTTTCGAAAACAACAGTCACGGATTCGGGAATACAGTCACGTTTTCTGGAATGTTCTGGAAAACGTGACTGGTGTTCCCGAATCCATGAATTAAATCACGGTGTATTTTTGCTGGTTCACGAATTCGAGAACGCTTTTTTTTGCGTGTAATCATGAACTAATTGCTTCACTTTTCGATCGCGTACCCGCCATAGAAGCCTTCGAAGAGCAAATCTGATGAACGTTTTCTGTACGGCTCCACCCCTGTACCCCGAATGCCATTACCCCGAAGGCCACTACCCCAAATGGGACCGTACCACGAAATTCATTACCCCGAGTTCATTCCCAATCTGTAGTTTTCCATCACTATTTTTAACACCCACTGATAACGATGAATCGTAAAATGACAATCTTTGAGAAAAGTTTGTTTAGGAAAAAAAAAGTATATACTACTTAGAGTTACTTAGAGAAACGCAATAAAGGTTCTGTATAACCAACATTTTTGACTTTTCGTCTAATTAACCCTCTCTTTCACAAGACTTTTTTCAAAGGTTTCAAAGGAATCACTTTTGAGAAAAGTGCTAGAGCAGCTAAAATTAGTGGAAAACGAAAAAGAAAAAATTTTCGTTGAAAATCAATAGTAACTTGATTGTTTTCAAAAGTTTCTCTATTTTTACACAAAATTGAATATATATGCGGTCCAATGTTGTGTCAAATACTGCTTACTGCTGTAAATGAAGTGTTAACTTAAATTATCATTCTACGCCATTATTATCTGAAAAAAGTGCTATCCTTCGAAATGGTGTAAGTGAGGAGATAACATCTTCTTTCGATCAACATAAGGTGTACAGTGGAAATAATGACTTCTTTGAATTAACGGTAATGGTTTAAGACGCATTTGCCCGGTATAAGGCAAACATAGGAAATAATGCCTTCTTTAAATGAATGCATTTGCCTGGTATAAGGCAAACAGAGGAGGTAATGTCTTTTTTAAATGAACGCATTTGCCCGGTTTTAGGCGAACAGAGTTGACAATGGTTTCTTCTAATGAACACATTGGTCCGGTAAAAGCGAACATAGGAGTTAACGCCTTCTTTAAATGAACGCGTTGGCCTGGTTTAAGACGAACAGAGTTGATTCATTCATTTATTTCATTTATTTAGTTAACATCTAAACAGATATCACTGAATCAACAATTTGACGCCACAATGCACGGTTCGAGGCTGCATCTCTCCATCCTCGGATACGCCCCACGCTCGCCAAGTCGTTTTGCACCTGGTCTGCCCATCTCGCTCGCTGCACTCCACTCCGTCTCGTACTTGCCGGATCGGAAGCGAACACCATCTTTGCAGGGTTGCTGTCCGGCATTCTTGCAACATGTCCTGCCCATCGTACCCTCCCGGCTTTAGCTACTTTCTGGATACTGGGTTCGCCGTAGAGTTGGGCGAGCTCATGGTTCATTCTTCGCCGCCACACACCGTCTTCTTGCACACCGCCAAAGATGGTCCTCAGCACCCGTCTCTCGAATACTCCGAGTGCTTGTAAGTCCTTCTCGAGCATTGTCCATGTTTTATGTCCGTAGAGGACAACCGGTCTTATTAGCGTCTTGTACATGACACATTTTGTGCGGTGGCGAATCTTTTTCGACCGCAGTTTCTTCTGGAGCCCGTAGTAGGCCCGACTTCCACAGATGATGCGCCTTCGTATTCCACGACTAACGTTGTAGTCAGCCGTTAGCAAGGATCCGAGGTAGACGAATTCCTCGACCACCTCGAAGGTATCCCCGTCTATCGTAACACTGCTTCCCAGGCGGGCCCTGTCGCGCTCGGTTCCGCCCACAAGCATGTATGTACTTTGTCTTTGACGCATTCACCACCAGTCCAACTTTTGGTGCTTCACGTTTAAGGCGGGTGTACAGTTCTGCCACCTTTGCAAATGTTCGGCCGACAATGTCCATGTCATCCGCGAAGCAAATAAATTGACTGGATCTGTTGAAAATCGTACCCCGGCTGTTACACCCGGCTCTCCGCATGACACCTTCTAGCGCAATGTTGATCAACAGGCACGAAAGTCTTAGTCCCCGGCGCGACTCGAACGAACTGGAGAGTTCGCCCGCAATTTTCACACAGTGTTGCACACCATCCACCGTTGCTTTGATCAGTCTTACTTCCCAGCTTCCCAGGAAGCTGTTCTCGTCCATAATTTTCCATAGCTCTACGCGGTCTATACTGTTGTATGCCGCCTTGAAATCAACGAACAGATGGTGCGTTGGGACCTGTTATCCACGGCATTTGTGAAGGATTTGCCGTACAGTAAAGATCTGGTCCGTTGTCGAGCGGCCGTCAACGAAGCCGGCTTGATAACTTCCCACGAACTCGTTCACTAATGGTGACAGACGACGGAAGATGATCTGGGATATCACTTTGTAGGCGGCATTAAGGATGGTGATCGCTCGAAAGTTCTCACACTCCAGTTTGTCGCCTTTCTTGTAGATGGGGCATATAACCCCTTCCTTCCACTCCTCCGGTAGCTGTTCGGTTTCCCAGATTCTGACTATCAATTTGTGCAGGCAAGTGGCCAGCTTTTCCGGGCCCATCTTGATGAGCTCCGATACCATCCTAACCAGCTGCTTTATTGGTCTTTAGCTGTTGAATGGCATCCTTAACTTCCTTCAAGGTGGGGGCTGGTTGGCTTCCATCGTCCGCAGAACTGACGTAGTCATCTCCTCCACTGCCTTGACTTTCACTGCCTATACTCTCAGCGCCATTCAGATGTTCCTCGTAGTGCTGCTTTCACCTTTCGATCACCACACGTTCGTCCGTCAAGATGCTCCCATCCTTATCCCGGCACATTTCGGCTCGTGGCACGAAGCCTTTGCGGGATGCGTTGAGCTTCAGATAGAACTTGCGTGTATCTTGAGATCGGCACAGCTGTTCCATCTCCTCGCACTCCGCTTCTTCCAGGCGGCGTTTTTTCTCCTGAAAAAGGCGGGTCTGCTGTCTCCGCTTCGCTCTAGCTCGTACCGCGGCGGTCGTCGGTACCGAACATTGTTGATGACGGATAGTTTTGGGCGCAGTTTAACCATCACCAGATAGTGGTCACAGTCGATGTTAGCGCCACGATATGTCCTGACGTCGATAATGTCGGAGAAGTGCCGTCCATCAATCAGAACGTGGTCGATTTGTGATTCTGTCTGCAGTGGTGATCTCCAGGTGTACCGATACGGGAGGCTGAGTTGGAAGTAAGTGCTGGGAATGGTCATATTCTTGGAGGAGACGAAATCAATTAGTCGTAGGCCGTTTTCGTTCGTCAGCCGGTGAGTGCTGAACTTTCCAATAGTCGGTCTAAACTCCTCCTCTTGGCCAACCTGAGCGTTCAAATCTCCTATGATGATTTTGACGTCGTGGCTTGGGCAGCTGTCGTACTCACGTTCCAGCTGCGCGTAGAATGCGTCCTTATCATCATCAGTTCTTCCGGAGTGTGGGCTATGGACGTTGATTATGCTGAAGTTGAAGAACCGGCCTTTGATCCTCAACCTGCACATTCTTTCATTGATCGGCCACCACCCGATCACGCGCCTTTGCATATCGCCCATCACTATGATAGCTGTTCCCAGCTCGTGTGTGTTGCCGCAGCTCTGGTAGATGGTGTGGTTACCTCTAAACGTTCGCACCATTGATTCCTTCCAACAAACCTCCTGCAGCGCTACGATGCCGAATCCACGGTCCTTGAGCACATCGACGAGTATGCGTGTGCTCCCGATGAAATTGAGAGATTTGCAGTTCCTCGAACCGAGTTTCCAATCGCTAGTCCCTTTTCGTCGCAGTGGTCTTCGCCGATGGTTCCGGTCCGTACTCTCTTGTTGATTGTTCGTTGCTTATGATTTTTTAAAGGCTGGCTTGCAGGGCCTGACACCAAACCCCCTAAATTTCCGGAGGACCATGCCTCCTTATGTCCGGTGGACCATGGTGCACAGTTTCACTTAGAGTCCCTCGCTGGCACTCGGACGATGATCAGCCGCCCCTAACATGGAGAACAGACGCTGTTGTGAGCCGATCCTGACATGGAGAACAGACGCTCAATAAGATTTGCACCTCCGAAGAGGAGCAAACCCCCCCATTCACTGTCAGCATACGACCATAGTTCCCACCGGGGTTGGTTACCCGATCTTCCCTAAGGTTGCTCGTATTCCGGCCAGCACCGCGGGGAGGGAGGGATAGGAGTTGCTGGGTAAGAGGCTAAGGACCGCTAGATGGGGTCTATTTTATTCCTTTAGGTACGCGAAGTACCAATGGTACGCTTTACCCAGCATTTGCCGTGCCAGCAGAGTTGATAATTCCTTCTTTTAATGAATACATTTGCGCGGTATAAGGCGAACATAGGAGATAATTTAAATGATCGCGTTTGCGAGTTATAACGAAATTATGCCTGTTCCTTGCTAAGGGAGGAACAAGCATATTCGACGAACTGAAGAGATTTTCTCATTCTAGGGTCTTGTCGCCACGCCATGCGCTCTTTGTCACAGTAAGGTTTATTTACAGCACAGCAATCCATTAGTGATGACATGACTCGAAAGATTTTGAGTCATCAGCATACATGACGACTTCAATTCGTTGCATAGATCGTTGACAAAGAATACAAAAAGTACCGGCCCGAGATGTCTTTCTTGAGGAACGCCTGAAGAAATGTTCCGAAAATTACGGACGCGCTACGACTGTGGAGTTACGGTACAATCCAATTAGTAAGCCAATCAGGGAAACCTATTCGCTTGAATTTTTCTACAGCTATCTGATGTGGAAGTCTATTGAAAACCTTTACAAAGCCATGCTGGTCAACACCGAGTATGTGTTGGAAATTCAGTACCATGCTCTCTAAAACTTTCGGAAGATAATAAGACGGAGATCCCTAAATAATTTCAAAAATCATAAACGTTTCCAAATTTATGATTTCATTTATTTAGCTTACATGACAGATAACACTGAATCAACAATTTGACGCCACAATGCACGGTTCGAGGCCACATGTATCGCTCTCGCACGCCAAGTCGTTCTGCACCTGGTCAGAACATTTCGCTCGCTGCGCTCTACGCCTTCTTGTACCTGCCGTGTCGGATGGGAACGCCATCTTTGCAGGATTGATGTCCAGCATTCTTGCAACATGCCCTGCCCATCGTACCCTTCCAGCTTTAACAACCTTCTGGATACTGGGTTCACCGTAGAGTTGGGTGAGCTCGTGGTTCATTCTTCGCCGTCACACACCGTCTTCTTGCACATGCCAAAGATGGTCCTAAGCACGTCTTTCGAATATACCAAGTCCTCTCCGAGCATGGGTCCAAGTCTCATGTCCGTACTAGGTTCAACTTCCACAAATGATGCGTCTTAGTATTTCACATCTAACATTACTGTCAGCTGTTAGCAAGGATCAAAGGTAGACTAATTCCTCAACCACATCGAAGGTATCCCGTCTATCGTAACACTGTTAGAAGTTTCCTGCATAGGTCACGTAATCCAAAAATATTTAACGGAATATTAAGATAGAGTTCCCGCAGACCGTTCAATTATCTTTCAGTTAAAAGCGGTGAGTTATTACTTAACACGCTTGTACAGAATGGCGTGACAAGGTTTGCCGATTCGTTCAGTGTTGTCAACGAAACTTCGAGATAGTCTACTGTTTGAGGAATCCCATGATAATAAGACCAAACCTGCAATCGCTCTCAAGCCGGGAAATATATGATGTATTAAAAGAAATTTAATTGGCATTCTAAGTCACGTACCACCGTCTTTCGGTCAGTAAAAAATATATCCGACAAGGGACAAAGAAAAATACTAAGCGTCCTTTCAATGTGTTTTCCTATTTAAAAGATTTAAATGTCTTATTGTACAAAACTTCTAATTCGTGAATAATTTTAAATTGTTCTTCAACGTCCATTTTTTGACAGCCCTGTGCAGACAGTAAAGGAACATGTGTGGCTGCCAACCGATGTTCTGCCGATCTCAACAACTCCAAGTACAGACTTTTTGAAGAAGCAGACGAATGTGAATGGAGCGGTTACAAATGTTGCCCAAACGAGATTCTCCGTAAGGCAAGTTTGTGCTTTCGTTATTTTACCTTACATATGATATACGTAAATGCTTAAGTTCATTTCCAGGTTGACTCTAAGGCGACAGAATGTGCTGGCGATTCTGTTTGTGTTCCCAGCTCACAGTGTCTGGTACAACCAAATGGTCGGAGTTTGTCGAATGCGCGAACCAAGGTTTGTAGTAGCTTGGAAACATGTTGTCCACGCAGTCAACTCAAAACGAGCTCCTCCAGTCCATGCGAGCAGATTGGTGGTAAATGCGTTCCACAAAATCAGTGCAGTTCTGTCTTTAGCGTAGATATCCGAATTCAATCGTGCGATGATCCCGACCTCGAGTGCTGCATGAGTTCAAATTCAACTACGTCAATCAGAAAAGTAAGTTACATGAACATTTTGTACCGGACAGTTTTATAAAGATATGTTATTTAAGGCCTGTGTACAGAATAGCGGAAAGTGTTCCGCGAGAAAGGATTGCAAAGGCACCGTATACAGGGATCGATTAAATGAATGCGAAGGTTTAGTTTGCTGTGCATCAACAGAATCGCCGCCTACAATTGTAACTCCTCCAGCAACAGTAGACAAGGTAAGAATTTTATAAGTTTTCCATTTTTTTATTTGATTTAAAACGCATTTTGTTCAGGCATGCTTCAATAACAATGGAAAATGCACATTGAAAAGTGAATGTAAAGGAACCGTTTACAGAGATCGACATAACGAATGCAACGGCTTGGTTTGCTGTGCATCTCAAGGAACGACTGATCCCACCACACCTCGCCCAACGCAGAGACCGGTGACTCCAGGAAAGGTAATCAACTCAATGTGTTTTTTGAATCCGAATCCATGCCATTTGTTTTTAGTCTTGCTTTAATAATGGTGGAAAATGTGTCACAAGAAAAGACTGCAAAGGCACCGTATACAAGGATCGATTAAATGAATGCGAAGGGTTAGTTTGCTGTGCATCTTCTACACCAACCGAATCTCCACCTACGGTTGTAACTCCACCAGCAACAGTAGACAAGGTAAGAATTTTTTAAATTTTGCATTTTTTATTTAATCTAAAACGCATTTTGCTTAGGTATGCTTCAATAACAATGGAAAATGCACATTGAGAAGTGAGTGCAAAGGAACCGTTTACAGAGATCGAAATAATGAGTGCAACGGCTTGGTTTGCTGTGCATCTCAAGGAACGACTGATCCCACCACGCCTCGCCCAACGCAGAGACCGGTGACTCCAGGAAAGGTAATCAACTCAATGTGTTTTTTTTTTAATCCGAATCCATGCCATTTGTTTTTAGTCTTGCTTTAATAATGGTGGAAAATGTGTAACAAGAAAAGATTGTAAAGGAACTGTATACAGAGATCGGAACAACGATTGCGAAGGACTTGTATGTTGTGCTGTTGAACCTGCTCGCACGTGTAGTTCTTTGAAAGGGACGTGCATAGCAGAACAGAATTGCCGGCGTAAGAGTCCTACCAGGGTAGAAGACTGTTCAGCAAACACGGTGTGCTGTCTAGAAGTTGAAACAGTTGAGGTGAAAGATTGTGGATATCGTAACGAGAATGGCATAAAGTTTGATACAATCAATCGTAATGACGGCGAATCACAATATGGTGAGTTCCCATGGATGGTCGCTATTTTGACCAACGAGGGCAATGAGCGTAAATACTATTGTGGTGGATCGCTCATTCACCCAGCTGTAGTTCTTACAAGTGCAGGATGCGTAAAGACGTACCGTCGAACAGTTAACGACCTGACTGTTAGGGCTGGGGAGTGGGATATGAGTTCAGTTGGGGAACCCACTCCATATCAAGAACGGCAGGTGGCAAAAATCGTGAGCCATTCTAATTTCCATCCCAATACATTGGCAAACAACGTAGCTCTGGTGTTCCTAGATGATGCATTTGACCTTAGTCCAACAGTTAATACTGTTTGTCTGCCACCGCAAAACTTTGAATTTGACAATGGAGCAGTAACCGCATCTGGCTGGGGAACCACACCCCAAAATCGTACCAATCATCAACACATTCTCAAAAGTATTGATCTTCCTCTCATGCCGAAGTCAGATTGCGAACGTACCCTACAGAAAGCTACTTCCAACAGAAGCTTTAAGCTGCACTCTAGTTTCCTGTGTGCTGGTGGCGTGGCTGGCGTTGATACGTGCTCGGGTGATGCAGGATCTCCAGTAATTTTACATATACCAAACGATGCTGAATTCCGGTACTACGCAGTGGGGATGGTTTCTTGGGGCGTTGGGTGTGGAAGACGCGGTACACCAGCAGTTTATACAGATATAGGCGTATTCAGGGACTGGATAGACGATGAAATGGAACAGGAAGGATTTGATATAAATTATTATCGGTACCAATTGTATGAAAACTAACGTTAAATATCACAATGATAATAAATTATCTACAATGAAATATAGTTAGACTGTTTATGAATACGATATCACTTACACCACAACACATGAGAAGAGATTTGAAACGAGGTGAAAAAGCAGCATCATTTGCTACTATAGGGATATGCTGGCACAAACGGTGAACTGCAGATATTAGCATTAATAATAAAAGTATTAAAATCTCTTTCAAACAGTCTTTTCCATTCAACTCGGTCCTTGGTTGCACGTCGCCAATAACGCAGTCTGCGGAGGATCCTCAAATCGTCTTCCACCTGATCGATCTACCTTGCTCACTGCGCCTCACCTTCTTGTGTCCGTCGGGTCGTTGTCAAGAACTATTTTCACCGGATTATTATCCGACACCCTGGTTACGCTGCGCTCCACGCCGTCTCGTACCTGCCGGATCGGAAGCGAACACCATCTTTGCAGGGTTGCTGTCCAGCATTATTGCAACATGTCCTGCCCATCGTACCCTTCCGGCTTTAGCTACCTTCTGGATACTTGGTTTGCCGTAGAGCTGAGCGAGCTCATGGTTCATTCCTCGCTGCCACACACCGTCTTCTTGCACACCACCAAAGATGGTCCTAAGCACCCGTCTCTCGAATACTCCGAGTGCTTGCAAGTCCTCCTCGAGCATTGTCCATGTTTCATGTCCGTAGAGGACAACCGGTCTTATAAGCGTCTTGTACATGACACATTTGGTGCGGTGGCGAATCTTTTTCGACCGCAGTTTCTTCTGGAGCCCGTAGTAGGCCCGACTTCCACAGATGATGCGCCTTCGTATTTCACGACTGACATTGTTATCAGCCGTTAGCAAGGATCCGAGGTAGACGAATTCCTCGACCTCCTCGAAGGTATTCACGTCTATCGTAACACTGCTCTCCGCATGACACCTTCATTCAAAAAAGTTATTATAGACTTCTAGTTATGCGTGTAGAACTTAAGTCATGTGCTTCAGGAAATTCCTGAATGGAACATGCATGCAAGTCATATCCAATGATCACTAAGAGCATGTTGCATTTCTAAATGGAGCATGTAGATCTTTCGTTATGTTTATTGATCTTAAGGCCTAAACTCAAATTCATGGAATTTTTGAAAGACCCGAAATCGTTTACTTTACCCCAAGAAAGGTACGATACACTGAAAACTACCTTGCTTTTCAAGAGTTACAGTTTTATGAAAAAAAAACATTTTTCCAAACGAATTCTAAAATAACTTTCTATTACATAAGGCTCTGGGATTAGTTTCCTTCTCAGCATCCATGTATATGTGACATTGTGACATTCATAAAGTGGGATCCAATTCTCACACACTCACTCTTGTGTTCTGAGCACCTTTAGGGGAACATAGGGCCAACGTAAAACATCTACATCATTGACTTGGGCCCAAGTCTGATTCCTATCGACTTCGCTTATTTGCCTGTTAAGATTTCGTCGCCAGGATATCCTACGTCTGCCTTTGCTACGATGTACTGCTGGATTCCTGTCCAACGCTTGCTTGCCGATTTCGTCTCTACTCATACGTGGCCGGCCTACGTCCATTCTCACTTATGAGTTACTGTTAATATCGGATTTTGGTGGACGTTGACATTGGCTGATGGTTACTTGCAAGTCTATGTAATCTCTGCTAATACGCACCAAGTCTCACTGACGTATGGCATCACAGATTTCACGTTAGAGGTTTCGTGCATTGCCTGAACCGATTGGATCTCCATGTTCTATGTTGATCTTGGTCCGCCGCCCGATGTTGGCTGGCTTTGGTTTTCGACCTTCTCCACTGTTGTAGGAAGTTGTTCACATCCAAAGATTTGGTCTTGTTGACGTTGATGAGTGGGAGCGTTCGACTAGGTCGTTCAGTTTACTCTACATGGTAGAGCGCTGTTGCGTTGGTAGAGCAGTATCATCATATTGGTCGAGATCATTCGATTACTCTATGGTGGTGGGCAGCTTGAGCGATCCATGATTTCGTCGATTACGATGGGCAACAGAAACAGAGATATAATACATCTATCATCCTTGCCTCACTCTAGCGATTCCATTTTGCAGGACTCTGGATTTTGTCTAGACAGTTTTTCGTGATTCAGACGATCGAAGGCTTTTCCGTGGTCAATCAGTACCAAATAGAGGGACTCTTTAAATTTATTAACCTGATCCAGGATGATGCAAGGCGCGACAGAATGGTTGGAATCCTGCCTGCTGCCGTCGGAGAATTGTCAACCTTTCCGTATATCCAAATTAGGATAAGTTGTCAAAACTTGAAGAAGTTGTTCTAAGTGGTCGAGCCAACGTTTCAGTTGATTAGTTGGATCGGTAAGTGACTGACATGTCGCGTATTTCTTTGGCATCCATGGATTTATCCTTGTTCCAATCATGCGTCGTAAAATATCTTAGAGGAGGCGATTATCGCCGGTTGTTGCGGCTTTCCTTCCATCGTCGATCTGCGGCCGCTTCTCCCTTCTGCAGCCAGCAGAGTTTGAATTACTTTAGTTGACGACTAGTATTTATCTCCTCTGGAAATGGATCAGCTGAAAATGGAGACGGTGTCCGTAAACAAAAGTAGCGCTGACATCCCATTTGAGTATCATCTTTTAATTGGCGAGATCCGACAACGCATTGCTCAGCGTTGCAGATGTTACCCGACGGAAGATTGTGGATCGTAGAGAAGCAAAGATTGAGGAACGAGTAGAATCAGAGGAGTAAAGTACGAGCTACCTTCGCTAGTCTTCGAAATATTCGGAGACCCAACCGGAGGGATCCACGCACCAAAATTCGAATTTACTATTCTATCGTGAAACGTCTTGTGTATAGGCAAATATGACGCAGATGATATCTGAAATTTATAACTTTGACGGCCTTACAGCTGGATATCGTGTGCCGAGCAATATAAAAGCCATCCAATACCGAAAACGTGTTGCTGAAAACATGGATGGAAATGCGACCACATATTTTTTTTCGCCTCCTCAATATTTTTGGAAATTTGACATAAAATAAATTTAATATTTGTATCGGCCTAAGAGCCGTAAAAAAAGAATTGAGTAAGGGCCGATGTAGGCTTGTCCGGATAAAAGGACCGCATAGATGGTCGTATTCTAAATTCTTAAATCCATACGAGCAGAATGGTTTATAATCCATATAACAAAAAAAGTTAAAATTGCCGCATTTACTTCGCGCCGAACATTGTATCGTTGGGTGGATATTTTGAAATATTTTTTTTGAATTTTGCTTGAAATTTCAGACTTTATTTTAAGTTAAATCAATTGTAAATATGTATATTATCAAATTAGTTTTTATCATTTTTTAGTATTTTTAATTAATAAATGGCTTTGACGTTTGCCTCCCTTTAAGTACAGACCCCATTCGATTTTGGCAACATCTGATTTTGGCAACACTCGGTTTTGGCAACAATCGATTTTGGCATTTTTTTATTTATTTAGTTTACATCTTAACAGATAATACTGAATCAACAATTTGACGCCACGATACACGGTTCGAGGCCGCATCTCTCCATCCTCGAATACGCCCTACGCTCGCCAAGTCGTTTTGCACCTGGTCTGCCCATCTCGCTCGCTGCGCTCCACGCTGTCTCGTACCCGACGGATCGGAAGCGAACACCATCTTTGCAGGGTTGCTGTCCGGCATTCTTGCTACATGTCCTGCCCATCGTACCCATCCGGCTTTAGCTACCTTCTGGATACTGGGTTCGCCGTAGAGTTGAGCGAGCTCATGGTTCATTTTTCGCCGCCACACAATATCTTCTTGCACACCGCCAAAGATGGTCCTAAGCACCCGCCTCTCGAATACTCCGAGTGCTTGCAAGTCCTCCTCGAGCATTGTCCATGTTTCATGTCCGTAGAGAACAACCGGTCTTATTAACGTCTTGTACATAACACATTTGGTGCGGTGGCGAATCTTTTTCGACCGCAGTTTCTTCTGGAGCCCGTAGTAGGCCCGACTTCCACAGATGATGCGCCTTCGTATTTCACGACTAACGTTGTTGTTTTAGGCGGGTGTACAGTTCTGCCACCTTTGCAAATGTTCGGCCGACAATTTCCATGTCATCCGCGAAGCAAATAAATTGACTGGATCTGTTGAAAATCGTACCCCGGCTATTACACCCGGCTCTCCGCATGACACCTTCTAGCGCAATGTTGAACAACAGGCACGAAAGTCTATCACCTTGTCTTAGTCCCCGGCGCGATTCGAACGAACTGGAGTGTTCACCCGCAATCTTCACACAGTGTTGCACACCATCCACCGTTGCTTTGATCAGTCTTACTTCCCAGCTTCCCAGGAAGCTGTTCTCGTCCATAATTTTCCATACCTCCACGCGGTCTATACTGTCGTATGCCGCCTTGAAATCAACGAACAGATGGTGCGTTGGGACCTGGTATTCACGGCATTTTTTAAGGATTTGCCGTACAGTAAAGATCTGGTCCGTTGTCGAGCGGCCGTCAACGAAGCCGGCTTGATAACTTCCCACAAACTCATTCACTAATGGTGACAGGCGACGGAAGATGATCTGGGATATCACTTTGTAGGCGGCATTGAGGATGGTGATCGCTCGAAAAATCTAACACTTCAGCTTGTCGCCTTTCTTGTAGATGGGGCATATAACCCCTTCCTTCCACTCCTCCAGTAGCTGTTCAGTTTCCCTGATTCTGACTATCAGTTTGTGCAGGCAAGTGGCCAGCTTTTCCAGGGCTCTCAAGGTGGGGGCTAGTTGGCTTCCATTGTCCGCTGAACTGACGTAGTCATCTCCTCCGCTGCCTTGACTTTCACTGCCTGTACTCTCAGCACCATTACTTGCGTGTTTCTTGAGAACGGCCCAGCTGTTCCATCTCCTGGCACTCCGCTTCTTCCAGGCGGCGTTTCTTCTCCTGAAAAAGGCGGGTCTGCTGTCTCCGCTTCCGTCTCTAACGTTTCACGTTCTGCCGGTACCTTTCTGCAGCGCGACCGCCCGCGTTGCGTCCTTCTCCTCCAGAATCTGTCTGCACTCTTCGTCGAACCAATCGTTCCGTCGACGTCAATCCATATACCCGACGTTGTTCTCCGCTGCGTCTTTAATGGCTGCTTTGACTGTATTCCAGCAGTCCTCAAAAGGGGCCCCATCGTGCTCACCCTCTTCCGGCAACGCTGTCTCGAGATGCTGCGCGTATGCAGTGGCGACATCAGGTTGCTTCAGTCGCTCTAGGTCGTACCGCGGCGGTCGTCGGTACCGAACAATGTTGATGACGGATAGTTTTGGGCGCAGTTTAACCATCATCAGATAGTGGTCAGAGTCGATGTTAGCGCCACGATATGTCCTGACGTCGATAATGTCGGACAAGTGCCGTCCATCAATCAGAACGTGGTCGATTTGTGATTCTGTCTGCAGTGGTGATCTCCAGGTGTACCGATACGGGAGGCTGTGTTGAAAGTAGGTGCTGCGAATGGCCATATTCTTGGAGGCGGCGAAATCAATTAGTCGTAGGCCGTTTTCGTTCGTCAGCCGTTGAGCACTGAACTTCCCAATAGTCGGTTTAAATTCCTCCTCTTGGCCAACCTGAGCGTTCAAATCTCCTATGATGATTTTGACGTCGTGGCTTGGGCAGCTGTCGTACTCACGTTCCAGCTGCGCGTAGAATGCGTCCTTATCATCATCAGTGCTTCCGGAGTGTGGGCTATATACGTTGATTATGCAGAAGTTGAAGAACCGGCCTTTGATCCTCAACCTGCACATTCTTTCATTGGTCGGCCACCACCCGATTACGCGCCTTTGCATATCGTCCATCACTATGAAAGCTGTTCCCAGCTCGTGTGTGTTGCCGCAGCTCTGATAGATGGTATGATTACCTCTAAGTTTTTTTTCCATCACGAGTGGTTGACGAAGGCGGTTGTGTGTCGTTGCGCTCCGCAAGTATTTAATTTAATTTTTTTTCTCGTCGTGTAACATTTAAACTTGACGTGATAAATATTTTTTATTTTACATACCCGCGCATTCTCCTCGCGTTCAACTTTACCCCGCAGTGCTTATCTTTTAAATATTTTGACCTGACCCGCGCGCATTTCGCGTTTAATTGTGCCATGAAGTGTGGAATAAGAAATTGTGCGCAAAGTGACAATCACTTTTTATGGCGCTGTTATGGATCCTGCAAACGCACCTTTCATGCAGCGTGCATAGGCGTCCAAAGGAATCACGAAGAAGTGCTACGCACTTTTATGCTGCCTCTCTGTAATGATTGCCAAGAAAAGTTCGCGCAAGAACTCAATCTTAATAAATTATCAATGTCTCTGAAAAACATTTCTGAGAACATTGAACACACATTAGTGGCAAATCATAAGGTGCTCACAAATTTTGAGACCTTAAACAACACACACGATGAGGCGATTGCTCACGTCGAAACCATGCTTACCAACATTGAGCGGGGCGTCATCAATGTCACCAACAAAAATAGAGCATACGCTACAGAAATTAAAAACAAGCTATTAGCATTTTTGGACACACCTCCTCCGGACGACCTCATAGTAGAAAAGGCGGTTAAATCAGCTACAGCAGCAGCAGTGGAGGCGATGGAAACAACAACAATTTCAATGGGCCTTATTCCACAACTAATAAATGACCTCAGAAGCGACCTGGTGCCATCGTCTCTAGTCCTCACTGAATCAAAAAAAAAATGGATGAATTATTGGATGAAGTGAAACATGTTTCTGCTGCTGTTTCCAACTTAAGTAACAGTGCAGAAATAAATTCACCTCCTTTACACAACACTTTGGCAGACGAGCTATATGACCATTCGACTACTGAGCTGTCTCCACAACAACAAGAACTGCATCAATACCAAAAACATTAACAACAAGAACAGCAACAACAATCTTTCCAAGACTCCAATGAACGGCAAAAGGCATCAGAACATCTACAACAACAACAAAATCAACAATCCCAGCAAGACGTGACCACTCGAGCAGCACAAGTCAGGTAAAATAGGTTGCAGAAACTTGTTTGTGACTAAATCTGGTCACATACGAGTTGCAATAATCTAAGTGGAACATGTGTGCTGCTAGGGCAATAATGCAATCATGGACCTGTTTGCAGAGCGTCGAGCCAAATTCTCTAAATTGAGCAACGAAGCTCAATCGAAAAAAGACCTTTCTTCCGCTGGTTGGCGGATGCTGGGAAATTAATGGTATTGGAGGCCAGACTGGTCGACATATGACACGAAGCTGGCGAAAGCTCCAAGAAAAAGCCGTTGATAAGGCTAGACGACGAAGGAAACGAAATCAACAACAATCCGTTCGTATTAGCAACAAACCACCTGCAACTTTCAAAGATCATACTCAAGGACACATGGGTAAAGACAAGGAACTACTTGCTATTGCTAAAGTTAAATTTGCCGGTCCACCCTCTATCACCGACCATCCTATCCCTGGTCTATCGGTCCCAAAACTGATTAATTTTAGAAAGGGTGAAACTATCAACCCATATCGAGCAGAACCACCTATTCAAAAAGAACAACATCAAGGGGCCATCCACAAAGTACGTCACGCTACATGAAACATCAGAAGAGGTAAATATTTCGTCGACCGTCATACTTCCAAAAACTTCTTCGCCGAAACAGAATTCGACTGAAGTTCTAATTTATTGTCAGAATTTCAATCGAATGAAAAGCCCAGCCAAAATGAAGGATATATTTAAAAATTTATTAAGCTCATCCTTTTCGATTATTCTAGCAACTGAAACAAGCTGGGATGAAAATTTTTTTGGAAGTAACTTTAATGTATTTAGAGATGACAGGAGTTTTCTCATCTCTCAGAAAAAGTCCGGTGGTGGTGTTCTAATAGCTATTACAGCAAACTTCAATTCAGAAATCATCACAACAAATAAATTTAATGAATTCGAGCATGTCTGGGTAAAAACCCATATAGCTGGAGAAATGCATATATTCGCATCAGTATATTTCCCACCTAATCATGCTTGTAAGCACAACTATGAATCTTTTTGAGTGCGCTGAACAAATACTACCAGAACATCCACCGGAGGTTAGTTCACATCTATGGGGACTTTAACCAACGCAATGCTGACTTTATTCTAGACTCAGAAAACGAATGTATCCTACTGCCAGTCGTTGGGGATAACGAAACTTTGCAATTAATTTTTGACAAGTCTGCAAGTTTAGGATTGAATCAAATTAATCATATAAAAAACAATCAAAATTGCTATTTGGACCTCTTGCTGACAAATATCTATGAAGATTTCGGTGTAACAGAATCTATCAATCCATTGTGGAAAAATGAAGCGTTCCACACTGCAATCGAATACTCGTTATTCATTCATGAGCAACAAAGACCCAACGATTGTGAGTATGAGGATGTCTTTGAATATAATTTAGCGAACTATGAAAATATTCGAGGTAGGTTTAGTAGTGTAAACTGGCAAATAGTTTTAAGAAATGAAGAAAATGTCGAAGCATCTGTTAACACTTTTTACAGATTATTATCTGACATAATCTCACAAGAAACTCCACTAAAACGAAAACGGCGTCATAACAATAATAAAGACCCAATTTGGTATAACCGGCAAATCAAGAATTTAAGAAATCGCAAGCAAAAAGCACACAAAATTTACAAAAGTCATAACAGTAATGAAAATTTAGTATATTACTTGGACGTATGCGATCAATCGAATTACCCTATCAGTAACGCATTGGAAGATTACAATTCAAAAACTGAGAGCGAAATAAAGTCCTGTCCTAAGAACTTCTTTAATTACGTAAAAACAAAACTGAAATCTAATAAGTTTCCATCAATTATGCATCTTGACGAAAACGCGGGGGATAGCTCGGAAAAGAACTGTAATCTTTTTGCAGATTTTTTCCAGGAAACCTATTCTACATTTTCTGAAAATCATCGTGACCACGACTATTTTGCATTTTTTCCAGACTTTTCAAATGATATTGGGTGAATCAACTTCATGTCCATGACATTTTGCAGGCCCTACGTAGTTTAGATGCTTCGAAAGGCCCTGGTCCTGATGGAATCCCTCCTATATTTAGGAAAACCCTAGCAGTGGAACTAACCACTCCATTATTTTGGCTATTTAATATGTCACTAGAATCAGGAAAATTCCCAAATATATGGAAAACAATATTTTTGATACCCATTTTCAAATCTGGAAAAAATCAGACATACGTAATTATCGTGGAATAGCCTTATCTCTTGCATTCCAAAACTGTTTGAGGCCATAGTAAACGAAAAATTATTCAAACAAGTAAAAAACCGAATAACAGACGCACAGCATGGCTTCTTTAAAGGGCGTTCAAGTTCAACTAATCTTCTTGAATTTGTTGACTATACCCTGAATGCAATGGATAAAGGAAACCATGTAGAAGCTCTTTATACTGACTTCAGTAAAGCATTTGATCGCATAGATATACCCATGCTTCTATTCAAATTTGAAAAAAACTGGAATTGAGCCGGGACTACTCAAATGGCTTGAATCCTACTTAACTGATCGCCAATTGATTATAAAATTTAACAACAACAGATCAAAACCCATTCAAGCCACTTCCGGTGTCCCCCATGGCTCTCATTTGGGGCCTCTATTATTCATAATATATGTAAACGACATTTCCTTCATTCTTGACAAACTTAAAGTGTTAATCTATGCAGATGACATGAAGCTCTTTTTGGAAATAGGGAATAAAAATGACCTCAACATATTCCAGAACGAAATATGCACATTCTACGAATGCAATGTGCATTCGTAGTGCAATAAACGGTAGTGCAACTACGGTGCAATAAAAGCCTATTGCAACTGAGTGTAAAAAAATGTAACCTTATATCATTCAGCAGAAAAAGAACAGCATCAAATCTCTCAATTACATTAGGAAACCAGGTTGTAGAGAAACGCGATAGAGTTAGGGATTTAGGAATTATCTTGGACTCCAAACTAACGTTCATCGACCATTACAACACCATTAGTCATAAAGCAAATAATATGATGGGTTTTATAAAACGTTTCTGCTATAACTTTCATGACCCATACACAATTAAAACATTATATATTGCTTATGTAAGGTCGATACTGGAATATCGCAGCATTGTATGGTCTCCATTTTCAATAGCACACGAAGAAAGATTAGAATCAGTACAAAAACAATTCCTATTATTTGCTCTTCGTAAATTAGGTTGGACAACATTCCCACTTCCATCATATGAGGCACGCTGCAAGCTTATAAACATTCAATCTTTGAAAGAGCGTCGTGAAACTGCAATGGTTTCATTTATTAACGATATAGTTTCGCAGCGTATTGATTCAACAAACATTTTATCGAAATTAAATTTCTACACACCATCTCGACAACTGCGTCATCGACATACATTTTAATTAATCACTGCCGTAAAACTTATGTAAAATTCAGACCTCTCAAGCAGATGATGGCAATCTATAATAAACACTGACACAGCAATTGCCTTTACTATGTCTCGGCAGAACCTAAAAAATATTTTGTCACAATTCGAAACCTACACATCTAAATTTACATTAAATCCCAAAATTAAACACTACTTAACCAAACTATTTTTATTTTTATACACTATAATACCGTTTTTATAGCATTAAGAAAATAAAGAAAAACATGTATATTGTATATGTACTAGTCTACGTCGGTTGACGAAATAAATAAATAAATAAATAAAAAAAAAGAAGCGTTCGCACCATTGATCCCTTCCAACAGACCTCCTGCAGCGCTACGATGCCGAATCCACGATCCTTAAGCACATCGGCGAGTATGCGTGTGCTCCCGATGAAGTTGAGAGATTTCCAATTCCACGAACCGAGTTTCCAATCGCTAGTCCCTTTTCGTCGCAGTGATCTTCTCCGATGGTTCAGGTCCGTACTCTCTTGTTGATTGTTCGTTTCGTATGTTTTTCTAAAGGCTGGCTTGCAGGGCCTGACACCAAACCCCCTAAATTTCCGGAGGACCATTCCTCCTTATTCCCGGTGGACCATGGTGCACAGTTTCACTTAGAGTCCCTCGCTGGCACTCGGACGATAATCAGCCGCTCATAACATGGAGAACAGACGCTGTTGTGAGCCGATCCTGACATGGAGAACAGACGCTCAATAAGATTTGCACCTCCGGAGAGGAGTAAACCCCCCCCCTTCCCTGTCAGCATACGACCATAGTTCCCACCGGGATTGGTTACCCGATCTTCCCTAAGGTTGCTCGTATCCCGGCCAGCACCACGGGGAGGTAGGGATAGGAGTTACTGGGTAAGAGGCTAAGGACCGCAAGATGGGGTCTATTTTATTCCTACAGGTACGCGAAGTACCAATGGTACGCTTTACCCAGCATTTGCCGTGCCAACATTTCTTTTTTCTTTTTTTTATATTGCTTAAGAACCACGTAAATATCGTAATCCTCGTTAAAAAATGGCTAGACCCCTAAACCGACGAAAAAAAAATGTAAAAAATAGCGTAATTTTTTTTTAGAAGTTAAACGCCTAAATATCGAAATTTTCGTAAAAGAAATTGGCTAGACCCCGAACCCGACGAAAAAAAATTTAAAAAAAAATACCACGTAAATTTATTTTAGTGTAAACGTTTAGATTTCAAAATTCGCGTAAAAAGGATCGCAGTGTGTCTAGCATCAGATCAAGTAAAGAAACGTTGAAGTATCATAATTGTTTCCTTATGATATTTCAAAACCATTCGATTTTGGCAATGGGGTCTGTAAAATAATATTTAAATAATAATTTTCGCTCGCACTAGAGGAAGAGAAGTATCGCGGTTTTATGTTCCGAACAAATCATTTTTTTTTCAAGTGAAACGTGTTCCTTCCAAGTTTGCTGAAGGTAATAATTGAGAATGGTGGATATGAAAGTGAAGTGCTTGAAACAAAATCCTTTGGTATCTTCCAGATAGCTGCTTATTTCGGTCAGTGTGTCTGACACTTTCGCGATTCTCTCCATTTGCCGGAGTAGATATACAGAAAATAAAAGGTAATTTGAATTTAGGCTTATAATTTTGCACGTGACTATCGTTTGCCATTCGCGTTGGTCTTCCAGCGCATAGGCACTTTTTTGTACGGGCAGGAATTACGTGACGACCAGCGGAGTCGAATTGGTTTTGCCTTTCCGTCCATTTTGTTGCGGGTTGCATTGCGACCAAATTGAGCTTGTATGTCCGCTACTAAGGCCCGCCTTCCGAGGTAGTCAAACGGAGGAGAGTGAAATTCGTTTTAGTTAGTCGAGCGCATTTCACCCGACAGTCGCCAAAAACTGTTGTTGAGGTCACCATTACGAATACCATACAACCCCCGGTGGCCAGGTTTCGAGAGCGCGGTTCCCGTACGTCGCCAATAGTCGTATGCTGAACCGAGCCCGAACCGAGAATTCGGCACCAACAATTCGAAAGGGTGAAACTGCTTTTGACGTATGACTACGTCTGTCTTTTCTATATTGGGGTACACTTTACGATTGCGGAAATCGGGGACCGTCACGAAAATATGATAGACTTTAAACTTTAATATCTCAGCCGCTTCTCGATGGGTTTTAATTTTTTTTGACCATTCGATCAAGGATGACGCTTCTTTGTTTTTATATAAAAATACTGATTTTTAACTATTTATTATCGATAACTGATGAAAAGTTTAGAAATAGGTGAACCAACCAATCACTTCTTCTGAAAAGAACAGTTTAACTGCGAAAATGGACTGTTTCGGTGGTATCGGCATTTGGCGTGGAAGCTTGGTTTCTGTTAGTGATTCCATCCATTTTAATTTACGGGCTTAATTTATTGTACACAAAAAAGCTGCTTTGCCATTTTGATCGGGATTCCGCAAAGAGCGGATCGACTAAATTTGATGCAGCGAAGCGGACACAGCAGCACGAAGCCGTGGGTAGCAGTGGCAATGCTGAAAATTCATTCCAATTGGTGGAGGCTAAGGGAAAAATCATTGAGTTGTCGGACAATTTCAACACAAAGTTTGGATGCGTTTGAATGCAGTTAGTTATTCATTTAAACAAATATATTGCATCATCTCCCTCCGACACGCGCTTGTGATTCGGCTACCGAAGAGCAACCTTCTGGCGTCGCCAAATGATAAATTTTGCACTTAGAGCAAAATTCTCGGATCTTCCTTCCGTTGTGTAAAATAATGGTGCAGCAAAGAACCGATATATTTACAATAATGCAACTTTTCAATTCCTAGCAGCAAAAAAATAAGAATATTGTGAGGACATTTTATTTTACTACTACTGATGCCATTCAAACAAACTTATTGCATCGTTCCCTTCAACGCGCGCTTGTTATTCTACTACTGAAGGGCAGCTTTCTGTCGTCGCCAAACGATTAAGTTTCGCACTTCGAAAGAGATAGATACACACACTATGATGACAAATACCATCCATTTCGTGAAGCTACGTAGTCCTACGTCACTTTTGCGTACAACCCAATTGGGCTGCACCTTTGAGTTTTACAAATAAGACCTTCTCACTCCTCTCAAAAGAGGATTCGCTGCTTTCGTCGGTGGTGTTGGATTGCGTAGGTGGGCTCAAATTGGGCCAACAGCGACGTGAGAAGGTCTTGTTTACAAAAGCAGTTTCGACCTTTAGTAGCTTTCTTTTAGTATCGCAAGGTGAATCGGAAAGGTACGTGAAGCCGGGTCGTCAGAGAAAGTAGGCTACTAGATCGAAGGAACGGTTATTCTGGAGAATCTCTGACAAATGGTCGAAAGGACACAAAGTCGAAATGACAAAAGGTCGAAAAGACAAAACGTCGAAAGGGATTGAAGGTCGAAAGGCCAAAAGGTCGAAAGAGACAAAAAGTCGAAAGGGACAAAAGGTGAATAAAAAACAAGTTGATTCATTCCCAAGGAATTTGTCAGAAGGATGATTTAATAGGAATAAAATTTATTCCTACAATCTTGCAAATAATAATTGTTTAAAAAAAAGCGAAATTCCCAATTCTCTTTTGAATAACAAACTCTGGAAAAAGTTTCATCCAGCCGCCACTCCCACCGCACCTTTAGTTCGGCCATTTTGACAAAAGTTCACGCCACCATCGTGTGGAGCAACAATCGGCCACTGGTAACCCGCCGGTACCACGACGCTATCGAGACGCCTGCGCCGCCAGCATGGTCAGACGAACCATCGGCACCCCGTTGGAGAAACCTATGTCTTCGGAGCCCGCCGGAAAGTTGCCCGTCTTCGGCACACCGCCGAAAAGTCTCTAAAGGGATGTAGGTACTCCCAGGATTCAGGCGGGTGATTTTGAACATTCAGCCAGCAACCGATCGAGGATTTCCCCTGAGAAATTGTCTCAAAAATAATAGGCAAAAATAATAATAAGGCATGTCAATAGACTGGTGGTCTCTCGCACGCGAGAGAGGCGCTTAAGTCCCAAAGTTTATTAATACCTTCAGATAATTTGCGAACGGTTACAACTTCCAATGTAAAACGTTAGAATTAAATAACATAACACTTCTTGTTTACATTAAATACTCGAAAAAAGAAAGAAAAGTAAATTAATAGTAATTATAGTACTGATCTTATTATGCAAATTCAAAGAATACATTTCTCTGATATGCATTGCTTTCCAATCGCAAAATGGGGAAACCCCCTCCTTAGAGGTACGCTGAAATAATCCATTGGAAGACATATTTTTTCCATTCTTCAGTAGAACGAACAGAGATGCAGACTGCAGTGCGATTATCAGTTTGGCGATTTTTGCTAATTTGTACAACCTTTCATGTGCTGTCCTGGAACCATGCACAGGCGATGGACAATGTGATTCCAACGGATTACTCCAACATGGTGAGAAAGTTTTTCATTTGCATTTGTTTGACAATATGATATTATGATTGATTTTTTATTTCAATATAATCTTTCTATCAGACGTGCCATTTAGCAAACGGAAAAGAAGGCATCTGTGTATACGCTTATCTGTGTCAAAACGATGTGATTAACACCGATGGGACGGCGATCCTTGATCTACGGTTCTCTGATGATTGTGTAGACTATTTTCTGAAGTGTTGCTCGAAGGAATCGGTAAGTAAGACTGTAAGGACTTGGCCGGCGCCGTTATCGACCAACATTTACGGGTTGCTGAAACGTGCACTTTGAGAATAGATGGAAAATCACAACCACTATTTACTTGGATCATAGTGCAATTTGCACCAGTTCTGATCAATCACGGAGTAGCAGCCATTGATATGTACAGTCAGTCTAAGCTAAGCTAATTGGAAACATATGTTGAAACTAGAAGTAATTTTGTTTAGGCTTTTGTTATTTTAGCTACTAATGGTACATGTTTTATAACAACCTCTGTTATAAATAAATGCCGTAACAAAATTACAAGTTCTGGTATAAATCTGTTTCCATCTACTAGTCAATAGCAACTATTGCTTTTGCTAAATTATCATATAGTAAACATAAACCGATTTTCTCGCAATGGTATACGGTTTAAGAAAAATATAGATCTCCTTGTATGTTCGTGATAAGATTCTTACACATTCTCGAAATATTCATATCTTTTTACACAAATTCCCATTTTATAATATCGAGTTGATTCTATTTTTACTAGGCTTGCTTAGAAAACACTGGTACATGTCTACCGAGGACCCAATGCAAAGCTAATCTTGATTTAGCGAAATACAAAGAATTTAAGCAAACCGACGATTGCGATTGGAGCGGTTACCAATGCTGTCCAAATGATATGTCTGGGGAAGTGAGTATACTTTGCTGTAGCTTTGGTCGTTTCCCTTAAATTTACCTGAACTACGTATTTCCGCAGGATGGCACAGCTGTTGACGGCGTCGACGGTGCTGGTGTCAAGAAAGATGAAGGCACTGATGACAACTGCGGCGTTGACTCTATTTGTGTTCCGCATGACCAGTGCTTGGTTAAACCGGACGGCGTAAATTTGGTGCAAGCGAATAGTTCCGTATGTAATGGACCAACCACGTGCTGCCCTCTTGTTAATGTTAATAAAACATCGTCCAATTCCAGTACCAACTCTTCTGAAGGAAAGGTAGAAAATTATAATTTATTCATTTGTTTGAATCTAATACGATCATGAGAAAAAAAATTCAATTATTTCCAGACATGCGATAACGGCAATGGAGTTTGTACTTCAAGAAGTGAATGCAAGGGAACGGTACACGCAGATGGAAATAAGAAATGTGGCGAGTTAATTTGTTGCAGTCGATCAGACGGCAGTGATACATCAGGAGAAAATACCGATCCTCCACCTACCTCCACTAAACGACCAGATGTTAGCACTTGTGGAGAAATGGGAGGAACGTGTGAATCTAGGCGTAAATGCCAACAAGAAACCGAGCGATCCTCTTCAGACTGCGAATATGGTACCGTTTGTTGTCAATCGGCAAAATCAGAACCTGATTTAGAACTGAAAGAATGTGGCTACCGGATGGGCAGTGGAATAATATTTGATACCATTAATCGCGAAAATGGCGAATCGCAATATGGAGAATTCCCATGGATGGTTGCCATTATGATCAATAATGCGGCCAAAGCTTCATTATCCTGTGGTGGTACGCTGATTAATCCGGAAGTAGTAATTACCACTGCCGACTGTGCCAAAAAGTTTTGGCGAACGCCAAATAAACTTACCATTCGAGCTGGTGAATGGGACATGGGAGCTAATATGGAGCCCATCCCGTTCCAAGAGCGTCGGGTTGCGAAAATAATATATCACCCAGAGTTCAAGCACACCACCCTGGTGAACAATATCGCGCTTCTGTTCCTGGACGACAAATTTGATCTCTCTCCAGCTATCAACACCATTTGTCTTCCTCCTCAAGATTTCACCATCGACAACGGAGAGCTTATTGCCACCGGATGGGGAACCACGCCGCAGAACCGCACAAAATATCAACAGATTCTCAAATATATTGATCTCACCTACACGCCAAAAACACAGTGCGAACGAATACTTCGCAGGGCCACGTCCAACAAGAAATTTCAGCTGCATTCTAGTTTCTTCTGTGCCGGAGGCCAAGTTGGTTTGGATACATGCAAAGGTGATGGAGGATCTCCTGTAGTGTTCCCCATTCCAGATGATTTCGATTCCAGATATTACGCTGTTGGAATGGTGTCTTGGGGCGTCGGTTGTGGAAGATCGAGTACGCCAGCTGTTTATACTGACATTGGGCAGTTTAGAGACTGGATCGATGGAGAGATAGATAAGGAAGGTTTACATATGCAATACTATGATTATGTACCACAAAAAAGCAGTGATGAAGTTTAATAATTTTTAAAAATACCCTCAATAAAAAATGTGTTTGTGAGCCAAAACAAATCTAACTCTTTTTCCAGTCACCCTAAGCCGATTTACTCGCAACAAGTTGCATTCGTCAGAGAATGTTCCTTAATTCCCTATTAGGAATTGGCCGGATCAGACCATGGGCTCGGAAGTTAGGGTCAACATTCATTTTTGTACGCTAAACGCGTTCAAGCAATCAGAAGGGTTGTGTACATAACACGACCGCCCAACGTAAACTACACAACCGTCTCCAAACGATTATGTTTTGTACTTTGACGACAATTCGTCTTGGATCAACGATCAACTTTCTCATTCATAAAATTGTGGTTTATTTTGAAAAATATGCATGTCCACTAAGAGCAACAAAAAAGTCAGAATCTTGCGGGATTTTTTTTAAACTTATTTTATTTGCTAATTATCTAATACATGCATTTATCTCTTAGACTAGGTGTTCCGTGTTTTCTTAATACTATCATCCTTATTTGCTATGTTACGTTTTTAGTTATTATTAATACTTTTCAATTGCCTCTGGCAGTTAGGATTTTTCCTCTGATTAAATTGAACCATGAAGGAATTACAATGTTTTAAACTTAAACTTAACCTAATTTATACTAAGGGTACAAAGGAGCTAATCGTTGCAATAGAAGATTGCAACGATTTTATCTAAAATTCGAAATTATTTTGTTGGACATCTGTTGCGATGTCTCAATATTAGAAATTCTATGAAGTTCATTGGTACTATACCACGGAGGCAACTTCAGAATCATTTTCAAAATTTTATTTTGAATCCTCTGAAGTGCCTTCTTTCTGGTATTGCAGCAACTAGTCCATATTGGCACAGCATACAACATGGCTGGTCTAAAAATTTGTTTGTAAACCAAAAGTTTGTTCTTAAGACAAAGTTTTGATTTTCTGTTTATAAGTGGATATAGACACTTAATATATTTGTTACATTTGGCTTGAAGGCCTTCAATGTGATTTTTAAAAGTTAATCTTTGATCTAGCAGAAGTCCTAAATATTTAGCTTCGCTAGACCAAATAATTGGAACCCCATTCATAGTGACAATATGTCTGCTAAAAGGTTTCAAATAAGAAGCTCTCGGCTTATGTGGGAAAATTATAAGCTGAGTTTTGGAAGCATTCGGGGAAATTTACCATTTTTGCAAGTAAGTGGAGAAAATATCCAAACTTTTTTGCAATCTACTACAAATGACACGAAGGCTACGCCCTTTGGCTGAGAGACCTGTGTCATCTGCAATCAAAGATTTTTGACACCCTGGTGGTAAATCAGGTAAGTCAGAAGTAAAAATGTTATACAATATGGGCCCCAGTATGCTGCCTTGGGGAACACCAGCCCTTACAGGTAATCTATCAGATTTAGTCTACTGATAGTTTACCTGCAGTGAAACGATCTGATAAATAATTTTGGATCAGTTTAATGATGTACAAAGGAAAATTAAAATTCATCAATTTTACAATCAAACCTTCATGCCAAACACTGTCAAATGCTTTCTCTATATCAAGAAGAGCAACTCCAGTCGAATATCCTTCAGATTTGTTGAGCCGAATTAAGTTCGTAACTCTTAATAACTGATGAGTGGTTGAATGCCCATGGCGAAAACCAAATTGCTCATCAGCAAAAATAGAATTGTCATTAATAAGAACCATCATTCTATTTAAAATAATCTTTTCAAACAGTTTGCTTATTGAAGAAAGCAAACTGATTGGGCGATAACTAGAGGCCTCAGCTGGATTTTTGTCCGGCTTCAAAATTGGAACAACTTTGGCGTTTTTCCATTTATCTGGAAAGTATATGCCAATTGAAAACATTTGTTAAATAAATTTACCAAAAAGGATAAAGAGCTCTCAGGAAGTTTTTTGATAAGTATGTAGAAAATACCATCATCACCCGGGGCTTTCATATTTTTAAATTTTCTAGTAATAGATCTCACTTCATCCAAATTAGTTCCCAACGAAGGGTTAAAAACATTATCTTGGTTGAGAATGTCTTCGAAGCTTCGTGTAACCTGCTCCTCAATTGGACTAGTGAGACCTAGACTAAAATTATGGGCACTCTCGAACTGCTGAGCAAGTTTTTGAGCCTTTTCGACATTCGTTAATAAAATTTTATTTCTCTCTTTAAGCGCTGGAATTGGCTTTTGAGGTTTTTTAAGAATTTTTGTTAATTTCCAAAAGGGTTTCGAACTGGGATCCAACTTCGATTTTAATAAGGAGCGAGATGGCCTTTGGTCCTAGATTCTTGAGTACGATGTTGAAAATATTTACGGCAACCATATTTTTTTAACATTTGATCGCAGGAACGCGATGTCTCCGTCAGGAACGCGATGTCAACTTTTTCGGTTAGCAGGAAGTCGATAGCCTCCGGCTGTTCTTTCGCCACCAAGTTGGCGTTCTAATTAAAGGACCTGGCAAAAGTTGCAGCGCACGAAGAATTGCTTTATTTGCTTGAGCATCTTATGTGACGAGTGACACTAGTTGATTGATGACCTACGACAGGCCATCCGGGGATGGAGGCGCTGGCGGTTGGCGCTGGAAAGATGTAGTCGACGGCGGTGCATTGCCCCAAAATTCTGGGGGCGGGCCGGCGAATGCTTACTTCTGAGCGGGCTTGGCTCCTTTGGGTGGGAGAAACTCCGGAAAGGAGTCGGGGCCGAGGTCGATGTTGTCTTGCTGCTTCTTCGGACGACGGTTGTGCTGGTTGGCTTGCTTGTGAAACTGAATGAATTCAGCTCGCTTTGGGCAGGACCGGCTTTTTGATAAGTGGTCCTGGTCGCAGTTAACGCACATCGTTGCGGGGTCTTCAACCGCGCAGATGGCCGAAGCGTGAATCTCGCCGCAGTTGGAGCAGCGGCTCTGGAGATGGCAGTTTTTTGGCTTCATGGCCAAAATTCAAGCAGTTTGCGCACTGCGTAACCTCGCGATGTACTGGCTTGTACCGCTCCCACTCGATGATGTGATGAAACAGAGCTCGATTGCCGTGCAACTCCTTCATCGTCGTTGTTCCCTTCGGGAAGTGAAGCAAGTACAGCTGGTCGCGGTACTTTTTGTTCACGTTGTGGCGCTTGATCTTGAAGACCTTTTCCGGCTTGAGGCCAGCTTCCTTCAGCTCTTCCTCCAGCTTGCTGATTTCCATATCGTCGAGACCCCTCAGGATCGCTTTGAAGGGCTTCTCAGCCTCCTTGTCGTGGGTGAAATATTCCACCGACAAACGATTCAGGAGAGTCTCCACAGCACGGTAGTGATTGATGGAGGGGACGGTTATTTTGTAGCCGCCCGTGCACCGGCGGAGAGTGACCTGCAGGCCTTGCTTGACGTAGTAATCAATGTTCGAATACACCTTCTCCAGAAAAACCTTTCGTATAGAAGGGCGGGAGCCGCTCCTTCTTTTCCACGCTGCCCGTCGCGAGTACCGCGAAACGATTGCTTTTCAGCACTCGTGTTTGCTTGCATTTTATTCGTCTTCGCCGTCGGCGCGACGTTTTTGCGTCCCGGTGGGGCCGGGCTTGCCCATGGCTTGCTTCTTGCGAACGAACTATACAAAACGAAACTCTCGGTAAAACACGTCCGAACGTGTCGCTTGTCCAGTGAAACCTCAATGCCTGATTGACGCCTTTTTTTTTTTAATTTGATAACCGAACTACTATGTACACTAATATTTACAATAAAAAATTGATAACCTAGATTGGAACTAGCGCCCTAATTGGAGCCTGATCCGAATGCAAGCAACGGACCCTAAACTTTTCTTTACACTCACCAAAGCGTTCATGTAAGGTTTTTATTCCGGCCAGACGGTGGACCTAGGATGTTCTTGTCCTGGGAGGGGTGTTGAGGATCATCCTCAGGAATTTGTTTTGGACCCGTTGGTGGTGGGTTTTAGCGCAGCTCTCCCAGACCGGCATGCCATATTCGATCACAGGTCGGATGATTTGCTTGTAGACAGCAAGCTTATTTTTCAGGGACAATGACGACCGGCGGTTGACCAAAGGGTACAAAAGTTTCAACAAAACGTTACACTTTGTAACTGTTTTGTCAACCTGTTGCCTGAAAATAAGCTTGCTGTCGAGGGTCAAGCCAAGGTAGTCGGCCTCATTGGCCCATTCCACAGTCGTGCCATTGAGGAAGATTTTACAGTCCCCAGGCGGAACATGTTTACGGGATTTGGAGTGGGGGAAAATGATGACCTGGGTCTTCGCCGCGTTGATACAGATTCTTCCAGCTGTAGCGTTGTAGTTTGTACACCAGGCCATCATGCCATACATTGTCAAATGCCTTCTCGACATCGAGTAAGGCCATGACGGATGTTTTTGAGACAAACTTGTTCCGTCTGATGACGTTGGTAACTCGAGTCAGTTGGTGTACAGTTGACCGACCGCGTCGGAAACCAAACTGTTCTTCGAGCAAGATGTTGAGAATTTCGGCAGACTCAAGTAACCGGTGATGAATAGCTTTTTCGAATAGCTTGGATAACCCTGAGAGAAGGCTGATCGGACGAAAACTTCTGAAGGAGGAAGATTCTCCCCAGGCTTCCGGATGGGGATGACTTTCGTTGACTTCCAGGACGATGGGAAGTAGCTGAGCCGGAGACACTGATTAAAGATCAGCGAGAGGTGCTCAAAGAACGGAGCACTCATGTGTTTGAGCTCGAGATTCAGGATGCTGTCGAAGCCTGGGGCCTTCATGTTCTTCGATGATTTGATATATGCCGTCAATTCGCCAGCTGAGATCTCCAACTCCTCCGAGAAGTCGTTGGGAATCAAATGGATGTTGTTAGCATGCTCATTGACGGCTGCTTCTTGTGGACTGACGATGTTCTGCTCAAGATTGTGTGAGTTGACGAAGTGACCACCTATTTCAGCGACCTTCTCTGTAGGAGTTATCAAGCGATCCTTAGAGCCATTATTGTCTAGTGGGATCAAAGGCTTGGCCGAGGCTTGGATTTTAGTATTTTGGTCATTTTCCAGAACGGCTTAGCATAATCTGGGAGAGTGCGGATCTTATTTGAGAAACCGTTATTTTTGAGGTCCAGCATTCTGGCCAGGATAATTTTTGTGATTCGATTGCAGCGTGCCTTAAGTTCAGGCTGTCCAGTACGCCTTGGTGAGTGTATCGATATTTAAGGAGTTGCTTACCTGCCGAGCCGTCGGTACATGTTGCTCCAGGCCGTCGTAATCGCCTCATCGATAGCGCAAAGCTGGCGGTCGATACTTTCCGGCGTCTCTGGACGCACCTCGTAATCGACGGTGTTATCGACGCACTGCTGGAACCGCTGCCAGTTCACTCGATGGTAGTTTCGCTGTAACTGCTGGTGCCGATTGACCGAGGAGCCCAGTTCCGCCACCACCGGATAGTGATCCGAACTGAGCTCCTGGTAGACGACCGGCTGCGAGACGTGGTCACTCAGGTTTGTTATGTAGAGGTCGAGGGTTGCGTGGACACCGGACCAAGAATCCGGGCTCAAGATCTGTTGCCCCAGCCTTGATGTTTGGCATTGAGGTCGCCGGCAATGATAAACTGGCCTTGCCTCCGCGTAAGCTTCACGATGTCCCTCCGAAGGGCAGCCGATGATCCATCGCCGGCTTTGGCTTACGTTGGACAGTATGCCGCGATGAGCGCGATTGTGCCGATCGAAGTGGTGATTTCGACACCGATCGCCTCGATGACACTGAGCTGGAAGCTTGGAAGCAGACGACAGTTGATGTTGTAGCGAAGAGCGATGGCCACACCGTCTCCCCTGGTCGGCCGGTCGAGTCGTACGATGTGGAAGTCCGCTTGTGCGGCTGTAGCGGTGGGAGTATTGGAATCACACGACGGGGGGCCGGGATGGCTGGAAAGTTATCCTCGTTGATTACAGGAACACGGTTCTTCTTCGGAATGATCCTGGTGGAAGCCTTCTTCCAGATTTCCAGGAACTCGGCTCGCTTTGGGCAGTCCTTTGTGGTGGCCCGATGTTTGTCGCCACAGTTGGCGCACTTGGGATCGGTCACCTCCATTTTGTCGCACTCGTCAGTCGGATGGGGTTCGCCACACTCGGTGCAGTGCGGCTTCATGCGGCATTTTCTGGTGCCGTGCTCGAAATTGAAGCAGTTGGTGCATTGCGTGACATCGTGGTGCACTGGCCGATATCGCTCCCAGTCAACGACTGGGTAATTTATAACGCCAACCAGCTTCAGGTCATTCCAGGTAGTGGAGCCGTGCTCCAGATGGATCAGGTAAAGCTGGTCACGATATCTCCTCGCCTTGTCGTGACGAGCGATCTTGTGCACGGCTACTGGCTTCAGTCCGCAACTTTCAAGCTCTGCTTGGAGCTCTCCCTCCTTCATAACGTGAAGTCCTCGCAGAAAAGCCTAGAGCGGCTTCGTGCCGGGGTGGTCATGAGTGTAGTACTCATACTTGTGGACCTCGAGGAACTCCACGACGGATTGATGATGGTCCCTGTTTGCCGGCATCACTTTCACGCCCTCGCTGCAGAGCCGAAAAGTACATTTCAGCCCATTAGCGATCAGCTGGCGAATTTTTGGGCGTAAATCCGGTGGATCGCCTTTCACAAACACGGGCGGGCACTTCTCCTTCTGCTCCGGTTGCACCTTCGGCAGCTGCGATTGCTGCTTCTTCCTCTTTTTCGGCGGTTTGTCATCAAGCGGCAACGGCGAGAACACGTTGCTCTGCAAAAGCTGCTTGGAGGGGTTACCCGCGCCTCCAAGAGCAGTGCGCTTAGGCACTTTTCCAGCGACCGAATCGGCCACCGAGTCTCCCATGATGGGTCCGGGAGAAAATAACGCCAACGCGACGAAGCGAAAATGTAAACAGCGAACGAACGAGAAAAAACACTTGGAAAAAATGCGCGAGCAAAAAACGAGTCCGTACGTGCTGCTGTCTCGAACTAGAATGGGAAAAAAAAACTTCTTTTTGCTAACATGCGTGTTTACTTAGGGATAAAATCACAAAAATGAAAAACAAATCGTATATTCCTTTTCATGGCTTGGTTTTTCATGGGATGAACATGGGAGCTATGAGATGTCCAGGAGCGGTAACCATATAACACTATGGATCATAATAGAAAATGTTACACTAACAGGTTTTCGTGTCCAATCAAATAAACAAATTATAAAACAAATAGATTTCAGAAAATGAATTCTAGTGAATTTTTTAGTGAATTAAATAATTTGATTGTTTTCAAAACACTTTTTGTGCTACGAAAACTTACATATTGCCCCTGATAGTAGAGTTGATCGTAACCTATCAGTGGAGTTCTCAATTTATTTTAGATTCATGTTGTTTATTTTTTCTTTGGGATTCCCATTCATTGGATTGATTGGCTCGAAATAACTGGTGCTGCAGATGATCATATTCGCAATGCCATCAGCGATGCTGGCAGCTTACTCGGCTTTGCTAGTTAACCTCTAGCAATGGGTCGAGTGGTACTGCCGTTGGTCGTTTTGCTTTTTCATTGTGCTTCCGTCTGTCCACAAATAACCAAAGAGATTTTCATTCGTAGAACTACTACGCAAGATCCTGTGCAAGCGTTTTTCAGTAGCTGCGATCCTCGCAATGCTGAATGTGTACAGAGTCAGGATTGTCGACAGAAGTATGAACATATGGATGCCGAGAATGTACAAAGGTAATTAACAAATTCGATTTACACTTTTAGTGACATTTTAAATGAAGGACGATGTAGTAGTTTGGGGCAAGTTTGTTGCAAAAAGGAAGATATCCCGATAGTTTTCCCGGAGCGTACTACACGAAGGCCGGTTATAAAAACTACCAGAACTACTATATCAACTACTACGACAACTGCCCGTACTAGGACAAAGCCGCCAACAACTACAACTACAACTACAACAACAACAACAACAACAACAGAAAAACCAATTATCGGCTGGTCACCAGCAGATTGCGGCGTTCGACATTCAAATTCGTCTTATTCGGTGGACATTAGAGACTCCGAGCGTGGAGAATTTCCGTGGAATGTGGAAATTTTTTCGAAAGATTTGAACGAGTTTGGTTTCCTACAGGATGTCTTCCTTTGCGGAGGGACGCTCGTTGATGATTTTGTAGTGATCACCTCTGCCAATTGTGAAAACTTGCGAGGTTCTACGGAACTGTTTGTTTCCGTTGGTGCTTGGAATCTAGAAGATCCGGAGGAGAAACGGCAGGTTCGTACTTTTATTAATTGTATGATAATAATGTAGGGAAAACTATGGCTTTTATTGGTTTTGTTCTATTGTAGTGGGAGCTCCCACTTTGGCTTAGTTTCAGAATGTTTGATTTATACAAAACTGACTATAGAATAAATACTGCCAGTACCGTTATTACCTCATTATTCATCTTGCACTATTTCTCCATAATTTTCGAAATGAGGAGAAATAGTTAAGGGTGAGTATAAAAGACATTTTAATGAATTCAGGTTTTTTGAACGACTCTTAATATAGTAGCATTACTCTTATTGGAGTTATGGGTGTAGATCCCGTTTTATTGGAACCTTTTTTCTTTTTTTTTTTCAAAATATTGAAATAATTCCAATGTGTTCCTGCTAAATCTTGCTAAATATTTCATATCTGCCTCATTTGAATCTAATATCTAAAGCATCTTGATTTCATTGAAATTCTGCAGACAGACAGCATCATTTTGTGTAACACGATAAAATTAAACACAGAGTACCTCAACTTCATATCTAACACATGATAACTTGAAAGAACTTTCAACTATTTTTTTTCCCAATTTATCCACAGATTCGCAAAGTCGAAAGGGTCGTCAAGCATCCCCGATTCGAGTATCGCACGAGAATAGCGAGCATAGCGCTTTTGATTCTCGATGACAAAGTGGATTTTTCGCGTCACGTCAATCGGATTTGCCTACCAAACGTTGATGTCGATTTTAGCGGAAGCACGTGCTTTTTGACCGGCTGGGGAGGTACGCCTGACAGCGGTCCAGGAATTCGACCGTACATGAAAGTCGTAGAAATGAATCTGCTGAAGCACAACGATTGCCGTGCTGCGATGAAACGAACGTTGCTTAAATATGAGTTGAACGAAAACTTCCAATGTGCACAGGAAGAAGCAACGAACCATATTTGCCCATTTGATGTAGGATCTCCGTTATTCTGCATGATACCGGGACGGCAAAGACAGTTCTATCATGTGGGTGTTTTCGTATGGAATACTTATCTGAATCGAAATGGAGCGTGTTACAGTGGGAATGGAATTGTGAATCTTTTTGTTAAAGTCCAGAATTTCCGGCAGTGGGTCGACGATGAAATGGGAAAAATTCGAAGAGACATAAACATTTACATTCCGCAACCAGAAGAAGAAGAAGATGATGATGATCGTTAGAATCTATACTGCAATAAAAATACATATCTTAAATCTTACATCTTTTTACTTCATAAGCATGAACATAATCTTCAACAAACTCGCACAAATTCATACAATTCTGAATTGTTATATTTTGGAATATCATTTTACCTGTCTAAGAGACCATATATTTTGATTAAAAACTACAAGAGAAAAATATAAATAACGAAAAACGGATAATAAACCCTTAGAAATGGGCGTAGCCAGGATTTCGAGAAGGGGGGGGCCAACTTTTTTGGTCTTCTAAATCGTAGTTTTATAAAAACACATGAATATTAACACATGAAACCAAATCCAAACCAAATCGAAACAATAATGATTAAAACAAAAATGAATTTAAAAATGCGTGATTTATTGCTCATCAGATATTTTTAAAGAAAGTGAGAAAAATATTAACGAACTTGGTATTCAGAAAGAATATTAAACCGGCTATAACAATTATTATAAAAATCCTGCATTCTTCCATAAATTTAAGAAAACTAGAACCATACATCTGAATTTCTAAACAAATCCTCTCTGAAATAATATTTATTATAAAATAGGCAGAAAAATCAATATGCAAGCTTTCTCCAGGAATTCCTTCGACAATTGCTCCTGGGATTCTATCCGAAATTCTATCAGGGATTCTTTAGGAATGCCTCCAGCAACTTCTTCGGCAGTGTCTTCAGGAATTCCACCATAAATTTTGCCGGGAATTGAACCGAAAATTCCACCATTGTTTACTCCAAGAAAATCTTCACGAACTTCTTTATAAGTTCTGCAGAATTCCCTGCAATAATTCAAATAATTTCGTGCTGTTTCCCATAATTTTTAAGAATAAGAATATTCCGTGGAAATTTCGCAGAATTGCCAGTAAAAATTCCTACGAGTTTCACGAAAATTTGTCGAATTTCTTGTGTAAATTCCATAAAATTTTCCGTGAATTGTTTCAAATAATTTCTTGTGAATATTTCAAAGAATTTCTCCAGGAATTTCACCTGGAGGAATTATACCGAAAATGAAATCAACAATGGAATTTTCGGAGGAGTTCTTAGATTAATTCGCAATGAAATCCTGAAAGAATTCCGGTGAAAACTTCAAGATTTCTCCGAAAATTCCTCCTGGAATTCTTCCAGGAGTTCCACCGGCATTTCCACCAAGAATTTCTCTAGGATTTGCTTCGAGAATTATTCCGGTAATTCTATCGGCAGTTCCTCTGAAAATTCTTCTGGGAATTTCGGCAGAATTGGAATTTATTTAGGCTTCTTCAGGAATTTATATAGATTTTCCACCAGAAGCTCCTCAGAGAATTTCTTTGCGAGCTCCTCAGGGAATTCTCCGGGAGGTCCTCTGATGATGCTGACGAGCTAGACGAGATTTGTCTCGTCTCGTCTCTTGTTTCCGAGAATGCTTCTGGTAGTTTCCCCGGGGTTCGTTTGAATATTCTCCCGGGAGTTTCTTCAGAAATTCTTCCAGAAAATTCCTTCAAGAGTTCCTCCGGGAATTCCACCAGCAATTCATCCGGGAGTTTCTCCGGAAATTCCTCCGGGAGTTCCACCAGAAGCTATTCCAGGAAATTATTCAGGCTTTTTTCAGGAAATCCAACAGTTCCTTCGGGAATTCCTCCGGGAGTTTCTCCGGGTGTTTCTCTGAAAAGGAACTCCCGGAGGAACTCCCAGAGTAATTTCCGGAGGAACTCCCGGGGGATTTTCTATAGGAATTTCCGGAGACATTATCAGAGGAATTCTCGGAGGAGCTGCCGGTGGAACTTTTGGAGGAATTTACTGAAGAACTACAGGAAGAATTTCCGGAGGAAATCCTGGAGGATCTCTCGTAAGAATTCTAGAATGAACTCCCAAAGGAACTTCCGGTAGAATTAGAACCTCCCGGAGGAGTTCCCGTAAGAACTCCCAGAGAAATTCTCCGAGGAACTTCTGGAGGAATTTGTAGATAAATGCCTAAGGAAATGCTAAATGAATTCCCGAAGGAACTACTGGTGGAACTTCAGAGGAACATCCGGTGGAATACCCTAGAGGAAGAGAAAAAATATTTCTGAAAGAACTTTCGAAATCCCATTTCCCGTGAAATTCCTGCCAAATATCGTCCAGGAATTCCCTGTATAGTTCCTGGAGGTATTACCGTATTACTTACGTGGAGGTATTACTCCTGGAAGAACTCCCGGAGGAACTTCCACAAGCACTTCCGGAGGAATTCCCACATGGAAGTCCTGAAATAATTCTTAGAGAAGTTCCTAAAGGAATTTCCGAAAAAATATCTTAAGGAATTCCCAGAAAAATACCGGGAGGAATTAATGCAGAAATTCCCAGATGAAATCCTGAAAGTATTCCCAAATGAATTGCTAGAGAAAATCCCTGCGGCTTGTTCCAAAGAAATTTCTGGAAGAACTCTTGGCAGACATCCGAGTAAATTCCGAGTGAAGTCCGGAAGGAATTCTAGTACAATTCCACGGAAAATCTCCCGGAGAAATTCCTGAAGGAATTCCTGGAGAAGTACCTGAAGAAACTCCCGAAAAAATACCTGTAAGAATTTCTGGGGAAATACTTGGACGAATTCCAGGAGAAATTCATGAAGATATTTCTAGTGGATTTCTTGAAGGATATTCTGAAGTAATTGCGAAAAGAATTCCAGATTTTTTTTTTTTTTTTTTTTAACTAATTTTATTTGCTAATTATCTAATACATGCATTCATCTCTTAGATTAGGAGTTCCGTGTTTTTTTAACACTATTATCCTTATTTGCTATGTTATAGTTTTAGTTATTATTAATACATTTCAATTACCTCTGGCAGTTAGAATTTTTCCTCTGGTTGAATTGAACCATGTAGGAATTACAATGTTTTCAACTTAAACTAATCTTAACCTATTTTATACTAGGGGTACAAGGAGTTAATCGTTGCAATAGAAGATTGCAACAATTTTTGTCTAAAATTGGAAATTATTTTGTTGGACATTTGTTGCAATGTCTCAATATTAGAAATTCTATGAAGTTCATTGGTACTATACCACGGAGGCAACTTCAGAATCATTTTCAAAATTTTATTTTGAATCCTCTGGAGTGCCTTCTTTCTGGTATTGCAGCAACTAGACCATATTGGCACAGCATACAACATGGCAGGTCTAAAAATTTGTTTGTAAATCAAAAGTTTGTTCTTAAGACAAAGTTTTGATTTTCTGTTTATAAGTGGATATAGACACTTAATATATTTGTTACATTTGGCTTGAAAGGCCTTCAATGTGATTTTAAAAGTTAATTTTGATCTAGCAGAAGTCCTAAATATTTAGCTTCGCTAGACCATTTAATTGGAACTCCATTCGAAGTGACAATATGTCTTCTAGGAGGTTTCAAATAAGAAGCTCTTGGCTTATGCGGAAAAATTATAAGCTGAGTTTGGAAGCATTAGGGAAATTTTCCATTTTTGCCAGTAAGTGGAGAAAATATCCAAACTTTTTGCAATCTACTACAAATGACACGAAGGCTACGCCCTTTGGCTGAGAGACCTGTGTCATCTGCAAACAAAGATTTTTGACACCCTGGTGGTAAATCAGGTAAGTCAGAAGTAAAAATGTTATACAAAATGGGCCCCAGTATGCTGCCTTGGGGACAAATTAGTTCTTACAGGTAATCTATCAGATTTAGAATTCTGATAGTTTACCTGCAGTGAAAACAGTTGATCTTATAAATAATTTTGGATCAGTTTAATAATGTACAGAGGAAAATCAAAATTCATCAATTTTACAATCAAACCTTCATGCCAAACACTGTCAAATGCTTTCTCTATATCAAGAAGAGCAACTCCAGTCGAATACTCAGATTTGTTGAGTTGAATTAAGTTCGTAACTCTTAATAACTGATGAGTGGTTGAATGCCCATGGCGAAAACCAAATTGCTCATCAGCAAAAATAGAATTGTCATTAATATGAACCATCATTCTATTTAAAATAATCTTTTCAAACAGTTTGCTCATTGAAGAAAGCAAACTGATTGGGCGATAACTATAAGCCTCAGCTGGATTTTTGTCCGGCTTCAAAATTGGAACAACTTTGGCGTTTTTCCATTTATCTGGGAAGTATGCCAATTCCAGATTGGAATGCTACATGATTTCGCTATTGAATGGTTGGAGGTATCCCCGGGAAATTTAGGATTTAAGGGAAGACTTCCGAGAGGAATGCCCGGAGAAGTTCCTAGAAGAATTTCCGAAGGAATTTCTTATAGATTTACAAGTGAAATTATAGAGCTAAATCGGAGGATTTCCGTCATAAATTTTTGAAGAAACTTCTGGTAGAATTTTGGGAAGAAATTCCGTATGTATTCTTGACGGAACTCTCGAACGCATGCCTGAAGGAAATGCCGGATTCTTCCTGAAGAGAGAATAGCCGAAGAAATATCTAGAAGTAAATCTTGGAGAGAAGAAAAGACATCTTCAAGGAATTTCCTCGTGAATTTCCTAAAAAAAATTAGTGGGAGGTTTCTAGATAAGGAGGAATTACAATTACATGAGAAGGATTTTCGAACGATTTTCAGAGGAATTTGTGGATAACTTTCCGGAGGAATTCAGAAGTTCTCAGGGGCTTCTAGGGCTTCTAGCTGCTAGAAGGATTTCAAGGAGAATTTTTGAGTCCGAAATGTTTCGAGTTGTTTTGAACTTTCATATATTATGGATCCTGGATGCCCTAATAAGTTTTGGGAATCTTTTGAATTTCAACCACCTATTTCTGTATATGATTGGATCGTAAAGTGCACATGTTTGAGGGAATTCATTTCAGTACCCGTTCAATCTTTCCACAATTTAGGGGGGGGCGACGGCCCCCCCCTGCCCCCTCTTGGCTACGCCCATGCCCTTAGAGGTTTAGCCTTGTGAGCAAAGAGTCAAAGACGTAAGCTTGCCAATCCGAAGACAAACGACACAAATAGTAAGAAATAATTACAATCTTGAGAGAATCCAAGGAAAGCCCGAGCGCCTCGTCTTGCGTGGGTCTTATCACAAGATTACCCTCAGGATGCCCGCGAAGCCGTTTGGATTAGATGTACCTGTATGAGCTTAAATCTGTAACCCTTATGCGACCAACAAAAAAACACACGTGGATGGCCGAAAGGGTACCCTTGTTCCAATAAATTGATATTTTCATAACTTCAACAATTTTCAATCGATTTGGATAATTTTTACAGTTTTGGAAACCGAAACTCATATACTTTCTGTCCAGGTTTACAGCTTTTGTTCATGGTTATACAAGAAATTCTTGAAGTAAGGCCTAAGAGTCTACACGTTACGCCATTCAAACAGTTTCAAATATGCGCCATGGTTTTTGCGCTTCTTAGAGTTGAAAATGTTCACAGTATATGCTTCAGATCATGCAAAAAAAATCCCTGTAGTGAGGTCTTCGTCATCCGAGAAATCTCTGGAGTAAAACCTTGGGATCTACTCGCGTAACCAAAGGCCTCTTCTTCTTCTTCTTCTTATTGGCATTACATCCCCACACTGGGACAGAGCCGCCTCGCAGCTTAGTGTTCATTAAGCACTTCCACAGTTATTAACTGCGAGGTTCCTAAGCCAAGTTTCCATTTTCGCATTCGTATATCATGAGGCTAGCACGATGATACTTTTATGCCCAGGGAAGTCAAGACAATTTCCAATCCAAAAATTGCCTAGACCGGCACCGGGAATCGAACCCAGCCACCCTCAGCATGGTCTTGCTTTGTAGCCGCGCGTCTTACCGCACGGCTAAGGAGGGCCCCAAAGGCCTATTATCCAAATTCAAATACGGTACATGCTCTTTGTGGTACTGAGCATAGAATGCGTTCACAGTATATGTTCCGGGTCATCAAAGAAATCTCTGGAGTAAGGCCTAAGGTAAGGTCTACACCCGTAACCATGGGTCTATCGATTTGTTTCTAAATTGGTACATGCTCTTTGTGCTCCTTGAAATCGAATGTGATCACTACATATGTTCTGCGCTATCCAAGAAATCTATCGGATAAGTCCTCAGTCATACAAGAAATCCTTGGAGAAAGGCTATAGAGTCTACACGCGTACCCGAAGGTCTGTCAATTGGTTTTAAAAGTGGTACATGCTGTTTGTGGTTCTTGGAAAATAATACAATGACAATATATGTACTGCGTTATCCAAAAAGTCTCTGGAGCAAGGCCTTAAGGTCTACATCCAAACCATCGACAGTTTTCAAAAGTGATAAATGCTCTTTGTGGTCTTCAGAATAAAAACTGATTACTACATATGTTCTGTGCTTTCCACGAAATCTCTAGGATAAGGCCTCAGTTCATAAGAACCTCAACCTCAAGAAGGCCTCATAAGAAATCCCTGGAGAAAGGCCATAGGGTCTACGTGCGTAACCGAAGGTGTGTTGACTTTTTTTTTCAAAAGTGGTGCATGCTTTTTGTTGTCCTTGGAATAGAATGCAGTCATAGCATATGTTCTGCGTTATCCAAGAAATCTCTGGTGTGAGGCCCTAGAATCTACACACGTTAGAACAGAATGTGACCTTGCCATTTCTTGGACGAATCAGACAATGTTCCCTGAACACATTCTGTTCCAATTACCGCAAGCAAAATCATCCATCCAGCAAGCTGGTAGATCTTCAGTTACGAGTGTAAATTTTGAACTCTTGAACATTATGGATTTCTTGAACATCCTTGAACATATGATGAGAATATGTTCAATTCTAACCCAGGCATGACATCTTTTAAATAACCGATTGTTTCTTATAGATTGTTTTGGATACTTTGAAAATACACAAATCTCATGAAAGTTACTTTTCAGGTTCAGAGACACACTAGGTTTTATTTTCATTCCTTTGATAATTATGGATAATTATGGATTGTTGCATGTCAGAAACAAATAAAATAAGTTGCACAAATAGTTATTTGGTTAATTGCTGTTTGCCAAAAGGTTTATGATCGGTGGCATAACACTTTGTGCTCTACTGATCAGCATTTTTTGTTTAGCAGTTTCCTGCATGTTCCGTAAAAGGTATTGTTGTTGTGCCTTTGTAGGCAGATTCTTCAAGAAAATTGTTGGTTTTCTGGTGTTTTTATTTCCATTGAAGCTGCAAGATCTTGCGCTTTCTGTATTACAAAACAGTTCCACATATGATGCATTGTGTCAAAACTAGACCTGTAGTTAGTCACACCACAGCTGCTGTAACTTACTGAAAAGCAAATGGTGTGGCTTGGGAAATACTACAACATGTCAATTGACCTTTAGCTACGCGTGTAGACCTTAAGGCCTTACCACAGACAAACAGACATAATGCATGGAACATTAGGCTATTAAACTGATCGTCACGCGAACACTAACGGCATCTTTCGTTTACTCTAATTTGGGCAAATCACGAACTAGTTGTCGCTAGTGAGCAAACGTAAATCTAGAACATAATCGACGCACGCGCAGTGTTGGTAGAATCATACACAAACCTGAATCATCAAGGCTTTATGCACGAGCTAACTCGCTTGCGATTCTGTAGAGGGAGCATCGCACTTGAGTTTCTCGGACAGAATCGCATCGCTTCGCTCACTCACCGAAAAATGATTTCGCTCTAAAAAGCGCCAAAACGCAAACGAGGCGCATATTTTGTTTATATATGCATTTATTAGCCATTGTTTTAAGCAAAAAAAGTTAATTCCATTCATTCAACGATGAAGAGCATGAGCATGAGCATGAGCATGATTGACCGCCCACGGTTGCTACTCCGTTATTGCCAGGTCAGCTGTAATTACACAGAGAACCAACAGATGAAGTTTGGGACTAACATCATCTTCAATGTGTAAGAACTGGTGACCCAAAAATAAGCAATACCAGCGCCGGCCGTGTCCGAATGCAGGTCAATTAAGGAATGGGTAGGAAAATGTTGACATGATACTCGCTTTGATAGAAGCCGACGAGTCAGCTGCACTTCCACGAGAAATCACTGGGATGTTGGATATATGGGGTAGGTATTGTGGCAGGGTTCGTTTTGGTAAACGGTATGCCGTGTATAGCGTGTAGTTTGATCAATTCAAAACATAATCGAACGAACACTAATTATTTTAATTACCGACCGCACTAAGCAGAACAAAACTGTCGATGACTGTCGATGAGCAGAACGATCGGCCGATCATCGAAAATGTTGTTATGCTTTGTGCGGGTGAGTAAATTAATTAGAAAGTGAAGATTCAGTTCGCATTAGTAAGCAGAACGATCGGCCGATCATCGAAAATGTTGTTATGCTTTGTGCGGTTAGCAGAGAGATCGGCTCTCTGCTAACCGCACAAAGCATACTCGATGATCTTTCATAACGCGAACTAATCTTCACCACTCACCCGCACAAAGCAGAACAACATTTCGATGATCAGGCGATCGTTCTGCTAACCGCACAAAGCAGAACAAACTATGTGATGACCGGCCGATTGTTCTGCCTACTAAATAAATTACGACTGTACGTGACCTCGGAATGCTGAACATTTGTCTTTCAAGCAACAATCAAACATGATCTACTTTTTTCACTCAATTCCGACATAAAATTTGATCTCCTAAAAAAAAGGTCTCTGAGGCATGTTTTCAAGTACAGCATTGCGATTAATAAAATCTTTTCACATATCGACCGCACAAGCAGATCAAAAGCTTCTGATTCTCGTGAACTATCTGCATATCATATGAAAACGCACTCTGATCTATTCTCTTACCAACCTAATCGGTACTAGGTTTTCTACAACTCTTCAAAGAATTAGCTATGTCTAAAATGCATTTTCTACTAACAGAATGGAAAGCGAGGAAGATAGTTGACAAAAGAAATATATTTGAAATAGGCATTGAGAAGGAAGATTTGGAGTTAGTCAAAATAGAAGCCAAGCAAAGGCCAGAATAAATACATATGGTGATCTAGGGATGAAAGTCTCGCTAATAAAGACAAAAAAAAGTTTTATTAGTTGGGTAGGGTGATTGGAAACATAGATCGGGATGCACCATGAAAAGTGATGTGACCTATGCAACTACTATTCTACTAATTAGTTCCGATATTTCGAATATTGTTTAATTGTTCACCCTAAGCGAGGATAAACAATCAATCGCTTGAAGTAAGCGATCGTGTATTTGAGTTTTGAGTCGAGCGCCCGCAACATAATACCTTCAAAGTGAGGAAAGTAGAAAAATAACGGGCATTAAATTGGAAATAATCACGGCTGTTTAACCATGTTGATAATTATCGGAAAGTCAATGAGCAACCCTTATTGAATTTCAACCTGAGCTTAAATAGAAGTGTGTTGGAAAAACAAAACAACAGCAACAGAAAGTTTTTAATCGCTGAATGTATAGCAAGGACTAAGAGAAGCTCTTTTAGAGGAATGCTCCCATCTGTCGCAAGACGAGTCCAGTACCTCCACTCAACTAGATCGCGCTGCAATCTCCACAGATACGAATCCCGACCACACCGGCAAAGTCGTCTTCAGCGTGTCACTTCCAGTCAAGCACGAGACACCAAAGTCAGCCCCATAGCTTAGCCAGAAACATACATCCGTAAAGACTACAACGCGGTGGTAGTACCGGAATGAGCATGAGCATGAGCATGAGCAGGATAACCGTACAATTCGTAGTTGCTACTCCGTGATTGACTAGAACTTGCGAAATTGCACAGGGAACCAATTGAATGGAGCTTGGGTTTAGCTATCATTCTCAATGTGCAAATTTCGGAAATTCAATGCATTTTACTAAGTCAATTACGGCGCCGGCCACGTCCTTACGGTCATCAAGGGAAGGAAGGATTATTAGTTCAACTCTCGTTGCTACTAGAGACCGAGTATACCTCTGCATCTCCACGATAGTCTTAGGATAGGATATTGTGTTAGTATGAAGGGATATATTATCTGGATTAACTTTGGTAAGTGATGCGATCTATGGGATAGGAATATATGAATGATAATTAGAAGTACTAGAGTAATGAGAAAGTATTAAAGTGAATTCTAATGGGATTCATTTTTTACAATTAGAATTAGAATGCTATTGGATTCTAATACCACGCACACGTCTACCATACCATCGCTACCCGCACATCAACCTCACACATTCTTACTTGTATGAGGCCTGCACGAGCATAGCGATCGTATATAGCATTCGTATGAGGGTACAAATGAATACCAATCTATTTTTACATTTTATTTACTGCTACTAAGTAACAGGCAGCTTTTTATAACAATTCTATATTTAGAATCATACTTGCTAGCAATGAGAATTTGATTTGCCAAGAGATTGAGTTATATGATTAACGAAATTATCTAATAGGAAATTGGAAAGGGCCAGGGATCAAACCCTTAATCTCCTGCTTATGAGGCAGAAGCAGAGACACAAGGCCACCAAGCACCCTACAACGCGGTGGTAGTTCCGGAATAGCACCAAACTTGTCTTATGACCAATGATCAAAATGTTGCTCCTGAAAAAATCTAAATCTAAATTAAACTATCTTTGGCGAACTGCAGATAGAAAAAATCAGTGGATACTTATTTGTGAGAGGTTTTCAGAAAACAAAACTGCAGTATCTAGTTCTATTTATTTTTTTTTTTCAGAAATTTCGTTCTAACGCTGGCTCATCGAAAAGTCTCAAACCATTTTGGAGTTAGGGCCCTTGGTTCATCAGGTTACTGACGCTTGGTACAAAAACATGATTTACGATTATATAGATATATAAATCATATTTCTAAGTCAACTAGGCTTGGTACAAAACCAATTGCAACCAATCACTTTCATACAGGCTTTTCTTCTTGTCTACATTATGATGTTCTATTCAAATCATATTGGAGCTCAGACCAATTGACCTAACATTCTAGCTAGGCTAAAAAAAACAAATTTCATATGCAAGTAACAATAATGAATAAATAGATAAATTGGAGTTATCTCACCAAATGGGACTTCCATGCATGTCCTGGATATTATCTGAGAAAGAGTTTTACTCTCAGCCAATGTCTTGAAACCGCAGAAAGTGTTCAAAATTTGAAAAATAGAATTCTTGAAACACTCCGCCTTGTTCGTGGTCATTGGGCTCATTTTCCGCTTCGGTCGAGTCCGTGATGAATTCACTCTCGTTGGCTTGATGCACATTCTTGTCTGCAAACTCGGGGCCGTTTCACTAATGTTGCCTCAACGCCAGTATTGTACCGGAGGTAGACGGTGAAATCGTACAGCATAACATTTGCATACTGTGAACTTTTTTGTGATGCACCAGATTAGGGATATATATGATGCTCAAATAAAACACTTCACTGCCAATATTCCGTTTCATTTTACTATAATGGAACTCCGGAAATAAATCAAATAAAATTTAGAAAAATGACGGCAGCAAAATTTTCTTGTTCCTCCTTGAACCTCCATTCATTCAACGATGAAGAGCACGTAGAAATCATGCAGTGATGCAAATCGCGATTCAAATTATGAGCGATTCTCTGGACCATGATTCTGACGGGATTTGACTCACGCGTGATTTGAATCGCCGATGAGATTTGAGAATTTGAGATTTTACCAACACTGTGCACGCGCCCCAAGTAGTGTATTGACCAAATAATGAATATTTAAATTAATCAGTAAATCACTGTACGATAATATATTCTTGAGAGTTATGTCTGTTTGTATGTGGCCTTACACCAGAAAATTTTTGGATACATACTATATGTTGAGATCAAATTCTATTTTAAGGACTACAAGGGTATGTATCACATCGTAAACTAGCCGATATACCTTTGGTAACGCGTATAAACCATAAGGCCTTTCTCTAGGGATTTCTTGGATATTGCAGAACATATGTAACAATGTGCCACTATCGAACCTGTTTGATAGATCTTTGGTTACGCGTGTAGACTCCAAGTCCTTACTTCTGAGGTTTCTTGAACAACGTAGAACATATGTAGTGATCACATTCTATTCTAAATATCATTTTGATCGGCGCGCCGTTGAAATAATTTCAGTGCCGAAGCCTGGGGGTGGTTTTGGAAGATCATTCTCCTTCCCCAATATTTCCGTTCAAACCCTTACACATTTGAAAACATTTCGGCTGCGCCGCTGAAAAGAACAGCTCGGACCTCTTTTATTGTCACTTGTTGAAAGGATGCAAAAAGATTTTTTGTTTAGATTACTTGTTATACACTAAATTGATCTTCGAATATTTTCAAATGTGATACATAATTATAGAAATCCGAGGACTCGAATTGTAATAATTAATTTGTTATGTTATCGGCACATTTCTCAGGCCATCCAAGAATTTCCTGGAGCTAAGGCTCTCAGATCTCCGAATATTCCTATAGCGAATCATGAATCAAATTGGACATGCCTCTAACATGTGTTCCATTCCATTCCATGAAAGATCTATTAGCCTCTTTTTTAAATGCAACTTGCCGCTAGTCATCATTTGGATCAAATAGCATTTGAATTCCTGTTTAAATCTTATCCAATTTGATGATATGGAACATATGGAGCATGAGTCATTTTTGGAAAGATCTAACGGGCAATAGGGCGTATACTCAAGGAAATTTTCGGAAGACGTGGAATAAAATAATTTTTAAGGGCATATCCAATTTGGTTCAATGGATTACAAAGCGCATTACCCATTTTGAAAAAGAGATAACAGCCGTTTGACGGTCGTACACTCATTACGTAAGGAGATTTTCTGGGTTGTCTACACCTCTTCCCCCATGTAAGATTTCTGTCATACAAATGTTTTTTTTATTATTTATTTTGTGCGTATGAAAAAGACAGCCCTCTCCCCCATAAGTACTTATGTAATATGTATACGGCCCTTCGGATACGCGTGCAGACCTGCAGGCCAAAACTCCAGGGAATTCTTGGATGAACTGTAATGGAAAAAATGTTGAATCCAATTTGTAACATGGTTGCAGAAAGATCATTATTTTTAATAAAATAAACCAAATAAACTCATACTTTATCGCCAAGCTAGTCTACTTTGTATTTCACTGCCTGGGATGAGCAAGAGTTAATCGATATTGCCACTAGCGCTCTGATCACTCTACCGTTGTAGACGATGGAGGTGTCATCTGTGAACAGAGACAGAATTCCGCCTTCTGGAGGTTCTGGCATGTCGGAGGTGAACAGATTGAAAAGCAGGGGCCCGAGGATACTGTCCTGGGGAACGCCTGCGACGATGTTGTGCGCATTGGAACTCGCTCCGCTGATTGAGACCCGGAATGTCCTTGCCGACAGGTAATTGTTGATGATTTTCACCAGGTAGCTGGGAAGATTGTAGCGTTGTAGTTTGTACACCAGGCCATCATGCCATACATTGTCAAATGCCTTCTCGACATCGAGTAAGGCCATGGCGGATGTTTTTGAGACAAACTTGTTCCGTCTGAGGACGTTGGTAACTCGGGTCAGTTGGTGTACAGTTGACCGACCGCGTCGGAAACCAAACTGTTCCTCGAGCAAGATGTTGAGATTTTCGGCAGACTCAAGTAACTGGTGATGAATAGCTTTTTCGAATAGCTTGGATAATCCTGAGAGAAGGCTGATGGGACGATAGCTTTTGGGTGAGGAAGGATCCTTCCCAGGCTTCCGGATGGGGATGACTTTCGCTGACTTCCAGGACGATGGGAAGTAGCTAAGCCGGAGACACTGATTAAAGATCAGCGAGAGGTGCTCCAAGAACGGAGCACTCATGTGTTTGAGCTCGAGATTTAGGATGCTGTCAAAGCCGGGGCCTTCATGTTCTTCGATGATTTGATATATGCCGTCAATTCACCAGCTGAGATCTCCAACTCTTCCGAGAAGTCGTTGGGAATCAAATGGATGTTGTTAGCAAGCTCGTTGACGGCTGCTTCGTGTGCATTTTTTTTCGAAAAAAAAATTTCTTCTAAAAATTTTGTCTTTGGGGAGGGTTTTATGCTCAAAACCACCCCCGTGGCTACGCCACTGCCTCGATGATGTTCAAAGCTTGGAAGCTTGGCAACAGACGACAGTTAATGTTGTATCGGAGTGCGATGGCCACACCACCTCCCCTGGATGGCCGGTCGAGTCGCACGATGCGGAAGTTCGGAATGTGGACGCTCATCTCCGGTTTTAGGTGCGTTTCAGTGATGAACGCCATGTCGATCTCCTTCTCTTCGAGGAAATCAGCCAGTTCGATGCTTTTGCTCTTGAGTGAGCAAGCGTTCTAGTTGACCAGTCCCACCCTAGCATCCATTTTCAATAATGAACATGCCAAGAGTGAAGACCTGGTCGAAACGGGTTTTGCAGTCGCGCAGCCGAGTGGTGAGCTGTGCAAAGATCGGCATCAGTTGCTCCGGAGTGTAGAGCGGAGCAGATTCTTCCGGAAGCGTGGAGCGTCTTAACGTCCCTAACTAGCTTACCTCGTTTCGGGGTTCTCAGGGTCGGCTTGAGCCTGCTTAGGGGCCGCACAGAGACAAAAGTGGAGCAGCAGACAACAACAATGATCCAAGACCATACCATGCAATTCAGGGCTACTAGCTTAAAGAAAGGAACCGATTTGTTACATTTTACATACTTTTATTTATATATGTTTTCATTCTTAAGAGTTAGTTAGGGTTAGAATTATCGTTGCGGCCGTTTTACAATTCTAAGCTCATACCTTGTGTGTATATCGGGAACCCGCCGGCGAAATGGATGAGATCGTTCCTCATGGTCACTCCTGTTTATTCTTCCCTGACCCAGAAAGGGGGGGGGGGGCGGTTTCGGCAGAGGGAAAGCTCCGGGTTGATTGACGTTCGAAAGGGGGAGGGCCGATTTTGATACATGGTTTCCGGGTCGCTTGGCATCCGGTCGATGATGATGCTGGAGTTGTCGTGCGGTCCATACCGGGACTGGTTGCCACCGTAGTGACGGAATGTGACCGTCCTATGCCAAATTCCTCTGACAGCACGAGGAAGGGTTTTCTTGGTCGCTTGGCGTCCGGTCGACGATGTTCTTAACGATGTTTCTGGAATTGTCGTGCGGTCCACGCCGGGACGGGTTGTCACCCTAGTGACGGAATATTAGCATCCTGTGCCGATCTCCTCTGACAGAACGAGGAAGGGTTTTCTTGCCTTCGGCGAAAACGTCACCAGCGAACGAACGAGAAAAAACACTTGGAAAAAACTCAAAGGTTCAGCCCAATCGGGTTGAACGCAAAGGTGACGTCGAACTACGTAGCTGTATGTAATCTACAGGTTTTCGACTATTCTGTGCATTGAGACCAAAGCAAGCGTTTTTCAAGCCCAGCCTGATTCTGTTTTCGATGTGATGTGTATAATTTTTGGACCAACATTTGAAAATGAAGATAAAAATAAAATTTTCAAATAATCGAGGATGAACAACACTCTCAAGCGTTCACATATCCAAATTACCAATTGATAAAAACTCGCTAGAGAGTAAGAAACGTTCGATAATTGTATCTCGATTCGAAGCATTGGTAACAATGCCAAACATCCGATTGAACTTCATTGTTGACATTAAATTGGTATTAATTAGGTTTATATTATTTTAAATGATAATCGATTACACAATTTGAAAAGCACAAGCCTGGCTGATAGTGTACAGCTGCAACCATCACCGACGCAAACTGCTACAGAGACTTACCAGCCATCGCTACGTCAGTCTAAGCCTCTGGTGGCTCATTACAAAAAACCTATTGCGAAAGCTGGGCTGTCAACGGCGTTATTAATAATAATAATTATTGCGAGAAGATTGAAAAATTCGAACCGGGATCCGACGGTCGACTGTTGGAAAGCTGTTCCACAAAGGTCAAATCACTAGTTGCACGGTAAACATTTTTGGTTTATTTTTTCGGTGTGAATGTTGATTAATAAAATCAACGGGAATATGCAACTTTAAACGAGTGTTACATGCCGCTATATTTTTTTAACAAGTTTTATGACACTTTGAAGGCATATTGCCATATATTTATGTGATTTTGAAACATTTTAGATTTCTCGAATATTCTTGATATCAAGAAATATCAACACTTTTCGTACAGTGCATGCCATTTTGAAGTTTCCGACACTCAGTCTGCTTCTTCTTCTTTGCTCCGCAAAATCAGAATTCGACACGGTTGTTTCATAAGGGCCAATGTCGCAAACGTAAACAATGCCTTTTCCTGCAAATTCCTCAACAACTAGGACCGCTTCCAGCTAACAACTACTTGGAACTGGTGGCGCTCCGCGTCTTCTATCAAACGGAAGTGGAAAATACCGCCAGAAGTCTCTAATCTTCCTGAAATCAGCAGAAGAAGTCAATGTTTACGTTTGCGACATTCGCCCTTTTGAAACAACAATGTCGAATTTTCCTCTCTTCTCGCAATATTCCTTCACGTGAATTGCGTCGGACTTACCGTTTAGTCCGGCAGACACCTACGAATCAGCAAAAATGAGCCAAAGAAAGTTCACCAGAACGCATTCACTGCAGCAGCGAAGAAGATTCCGAGCCCCTCTACTGCATCAACAGACGTAAGCAAGAAGCTATCGTCAAATGCCCCCAAGCTTTCCAAGGAAAACGCACGTTTAAGTTAGCATGAACGAACTGCACCAGTTAAAAGCCCTGCAATGGCGGACATAAAAAAACTTTCAATGAATAACTAAAGAAATGCTGATGAATTACTAAGTTGAAAAGCAGGCCAAGTTCTAGTTGGAATGTAGTGCTATGGAAGAAAAAGTTTGCGATGCACTTACGAGATTGACTGATTCACCGAAACCAAGTGCTAAACTGTTAGCAAGTTTTTAATAGTAAATATTATCATACATAGATATTGTAACACACTAGAGTCGGTTTTTACGCGGAAGATATGGGCCGCGTAAATTAAAACAACGTAAAAAACCGCGTAAATCCCAAAGTATGTCTGAAGGAATGCGGAAATCCAGAAACTCGCGTGAATAAAAAATCGCATAAAAAACGATTCCTGTAAAAATAACCGCGTAACAAACGACTTCAGTGTACATCGGGTATGAAGCGTTGACTCTTCCTTGATCGAATGGTCCAAGAAAATTGAAAATCCATCGAGAAACGGCTGAGATATTAACGTTCAAAGTCTATCATATTTTCGTGACGATTTTCAATTTTTTGCAATCGTAAAGTGTACCCCAATATAGAAAAGACAGACGTAGTTCTACGTCAAAATGCGCGAGCAAAAAACAGGTCCGTACGTGCTGCTGTCTCGAACTGGAATGCTCGCCTCAGCCCTTTCATTATTCGTTATGAGTACACATAATATTTGCACCCATAACAGATCACAAAAGGGTGGGGCTAATGGACTTACTTTATTGAATACAAGATAGCTTCTTTCCGGCGCGCTAGCCATTCTGATCGGGATTCTGGAGAGAGCGGAACCATCGCATTGATGGTGATCGTTGGCGTGATTGCTGCAGATCATTCAGCGTCAACGAACCAATATTTTACCCAACAAACACATTGGCGTATTTCACCCAATGGCGTATTTTTAATTTTACCCAGCCAACGAAAAGCGTAAATCGTTTCTTGTCAGGACCACCATTTCTTTTTAAGTTGATTCAAGGTGAATTTTCATCAAATCGACAGAAAATTCAATAAAAATGATAGCGTAGGAAGCGGTGATGGTCGTCAGCGATGGTAGCGGCAGAAATTTTGTTCGCTGCGATAGCTTCTACAGCCATTTACAAATAAAGTTTTCTTTCGAGATTTAGTCATTTGGCTGTTATTAATGTAAATAATAAATCTGACCTAGATTATTAGGTTTACCACGACAAACTCGGGAAAGGCGCAAAAAGTAAAATTTTAATTAGCATGGAAAGAATAAAAAAAAACCTTCTTCTCCCTTGCAACCAATAATAGCAGGCGAGGAAATTTCATTTGTGTGTTGCTGCCACCGATGACAAGTGATTCTTTGAAGAAATTCACTTTAAGTCAAAATATCTTTCTGTTACTATACTTTTAATAAATGATACTTTTAATAAATAAATTTGACCCTTTAGGACCAGAGAAGAATTTTCTCCAAAGAACAAAACAGAAACACAGGGTTTCAGAAAATTGAATCGCAACGATGGCGGTAGTAGCCCCAATCACGGTCAGCTGCTGTAAACTTATTCGAAACTTGGAAAAAAAAAATCGACGTCATCGGCGGCAGCAGCAGCAGCATTCAAGTACAATTGTCTCGCGATATATTTTTTGTGTCTTTTTGTTCGAAACTGAAACTAAACTAGCGAGGGTCACAATCGTCTCACAATCCAATGCAACACAATTTATTATGAGATTTTCCCTAATCCCTAATCCTAATCTCCCTAATAAATCTAGCAACTGAATATACTTGTATTTAATCAAGAAAGAATAAAATTTTATTAATCATTTTCAAGGCATTGCGTGGGTTGTTATTGGAACCTTCTTCGATCATCAGCCCAGATAACGATTTGAACCTGTTTTCAACATAATCAGTTGGACATTGGCATATAAGGGGCGATTCAAATATGACGTCCACTACTTTTTGGGATTTCTAGACCCCCTCCCCCCCTCTGTCACGCTTTTTTATATACCTAGTACATGTACTATCACAAAATCTTAGACCCCCTCCCCCCATAAAACTTGTGACGTCATTTTTGAACGACCCCTAAGGCTACCGCTCAATATCCGTTTTCTCGTTCTGTTTCGTTTAGTTTTGTGTTCCCAATAGTTATTCAGTATCTAATGCTATATCAAATATAAACGTCTGTTCCTTTGTTTTTACTATGAATATAAAAAAAAAACAATGTTTAAAAAATAGTAAAACTGAGACGATTGCTAAAACAGGAAAGCGAATTACAATACTTTTTTACCCAAATTGTGAAGAACTTCCAATCAAAGCGGTTTATTGTTTCTCTTGCTTATGCCATCGCTCATTAATTCTACCAATACCAAAATGGTCCACCAAACACAAGTAGTAGGTATGTCTCGTGTTCTGAAGCCCACAGCATGTTCGCGAATCGGCGGTCATCGATAGTAGCGATTGGGCCTCTCGTCTGATCGTGCCGGTCTGTCCTATCTGTGATTATTGCACCCGGTCTAGTGGAGATATTCTTCCGTGCTGGTCACTGTTTTGCTCAAGGGAACCATTGCGATAGCGGTCACTGCCAGTGACAAGTTGAACCGGTTCTACAGGTAAGCTCCATCCGCATACATTCAGCTTGTAGGGGGTAAATCTCATCTACGTGGGCGTCCGATTTGCATTTATTATCATAACTTTTAATGCGATGACGCTGTGCGTGTTGATATATGGAAGCTGATTTTATGGTGGCACTACTCATCGGTTACCATTACTGGATATGTACCAACGAAGAAGTGAAACGAATTTTTAGCAATGTCACAGTGGAATAATAAATCGTCGTTGAAGCGCGAAGAGAAACTAATTGCTCAAATCGCTATAATGGTAAAACTAGAAATTCATTAGTAATTATTTTGAATTTCAACGAATATGAAATTAGTAAACATCTTGTGAATCTATATAAAGTGAGTATGTAACATACGCTAAAAGCCTTTTATTTATCGAAGTTTATTGGCACAGCATGTTAATTTAATTGCTTTTAGAATTTCCGTTACGTTTGTCTTAACATTCCATTATTTCAAAATTATTCAATAAGCTTTGCATATAAACTTAATTTCAGACACATATTTTATTCGTTATACTTCGATATCGAATTTCGGTTTGATGGAATCAAAGTTTTAATTGATCTTTTAACCTTATCTAAGCTTGGCTAGCTTAGCTTAGACTGATTGTACATGTCAATGGTAGATACTCCGTGATTGATCAGAACTGGTGTAAATTGCACTGCGATCCAAGATTCACTTGGATCATAGAGCAATTTACGCCAGTTCTGAGGTTGATGTTGAGATTTACTACCTATTCTTGAAGTACACGTTTCAGCAGCTCGCAAATCTTGATCAAAAACGGCGTCGACCAAGTCCTTATAGTCAGATGGGAATTGAAAGTAATGTTAGTGTGCAGTTATTCTTGCTACTACAGACTGAGAATACCTCTGCATCTCCACGATTACTACAGAAAAGAAGTGGTTTTAGTTAGGTAGAGCATGAGCATGAGCATTATGACGGCACAATTCGTAGTTGCTACTCCTTGTTTGACTAGAACTTGCGAAATTGTACAGAGAACACAATTATGGGATGAGCTACCCATTCTCAATGTAGGGGGGGCTGGGAAAAATATGGACATGCTAAGGAATCGCATCATTTTCACAAGGAAAACGTCGTAATATTGGGGACCTAAACCACTTACGTGAATCTTAAATAGAAGCACTACCCCTAGTAACACAGTTCGGATCGATTTAGTTGCAGCAACTCCAATGTGACTGAATTTGGTCGCATATGAATCACAATGACTGGTATGTGACAAGTGTGCTACTCGGGGATGACTTGAAGTCAATTTAGTGGAAAACAATCGGATTTTGTGATTTTTTCGACAATGAAAAACAGGATGAAATAATCTCGATTTAAAAGTATGCGGGTGAAATGGACATAGTGTGTGGGTAAAACGGACATGGTTAGAAATTTAACTTAAAACAGTGAATTTAGTTGATGAATTGTATGCATAGGCTATGCATCTCTAAAATTAGCCTCTGGAGATAAAAATGTTGGATAATAATTAATATATTGGTAACTTACAATTATTTTACTAAAAAGCATGTTATATCAATAAAAATCACCTAAAAATGCCATTTGTTTGAACAAAACTCGGAAATTCGAATTTCCTAATGAATGCTTGGTGTTTTCGGTGGTAAACAATACAAACTTTTCAAAATAAAACTTCGTTGAAAAAAAAATATATGTACCGTCATATGGGGGTCATGGGGGGAAGATGATCATTTGATGTGTCAGTCAAAAGTGCCTATTTTTTCACTAAACGTTGGTCTAGTAGGTCAATAATATTATCTGTTCAAGTAATGTTACTGCTATGTAGAGAATCCGAGTTTTACGATTATAACCATGAAAGTGTAGTTCGTGGAAGAAAGCGAGAGATAGTCATAAATGGCGCTATTTTCGTTTCGAATATTGACTTCGTAGACTTCTTTACGTGGTGAATTCAACATTTATTCATATAATCTAGTATATTTTGACGGCAAGGTCATAATTATTTTAGTAGAGTTGTCTTGATCAACTTCACCCCAAACCAGATTAGTCAAAAAAAATGCGCTAATTAAATTTATTTCAATAAATGCGATCGCATTTCAGGAAACTAAATATGTTGACTATTGCAACGTATAGCAGTACATGTTTAAAAAACATTTGTTTCGATTTAAAATGTAAACACACATTGTTATTGCATGTTTTGTCTAAAAAGTGATCATCTTCCCCCAGATGACGGTACTTCATATGGTCCATATTACCCACACTAGAACATGTTCATGATCCAACTCCGTGGTACTTATGAGGGTGTCGCAATATACGGCGAAGATGGGCGTGGCTAGGACTAGTAATCATCATGCTTTTGTGATTTTTGTTCTAGATTACAATCAAAGATCACACCCACCTTGATTTCTGATAGTAATCTGAATGGATATTTCAAAAGAAAATCATGAGTATCACTAGTGCCTAATTTACGAAGTACACCGTAACTATGCTATGTTATGTGGCCTTCGAACAAATGGTTATCGACCGAAGACTTCCAGCCAAATGGCCCTTTCCGTCATTTGGCTGGAAGTCTTTTGGCGGAAAACCATTCGTTAGAGTTTCACTTGACCGAATAACACGTTAAGCCAAAAGTCAACTGTGGCCGAACCGGTTATTAGATCTAAAATACTATCGCTTTCACCGTCAAAACGAGGGCTACGATCGACCATAGCGTGTGACCCAACGATATCGTGGCTTGTTGGCCACTAGCGATAGGCTCGCCGGTTAACTTTTACCTTGAGGTCCTATAAACGGTAACACACGGCTCCAAGTGCCTTTTATTTGCGTATGCTTCACTTAAAAACCGAATGACGGTTTCACGGCGTCCTTCATGGTCCCGATGACTTTATTGCGACTAACTATTCCAACACCACTTTCAGTACGTGAATCGAATGTTAAATCTGTTCCGATATGACCATTTTCTTTGCGTTCTCTTAAAACATTCTAGCAAATATTTTTATGTCGATCATTTTACCTCTGTATCTCTTCTCCTTCCTCCTCTTTTTTTGAACCTCATCTCTTCCAGGGTTCTCCAGAAATAATTTCAGAGGTACCACCTCTTTACTTTGAAGACTACTTTCAAAAGGATAAAAATTCTCCATTGTTTATTTACAGTATCGTAGTAGAGATTATTTCAATAAACTATTGTTTTGTGCACGAAAGTAATATTTCGTCTAAGAATGTAAGGTATTGTGTCTAACTAGCCAGTATTTCATTTTCCAATTTAAAAACTGGTAACTGTTGAAACCAGGGTTACGCTACCTTAATCGTGTTGAACGGGTTGTTTTCCCGATGCTGACACGTGCGCACACTGCAGAGTTTTGTGTAGAGTCCATCTTTGGCACTCGGGTGGTGATTGATCAGTACCCTTAGGGAAAATCCATAAAGTACGTCACGCAAAACCCCGGTGGGAACTATCGTCGTATGCTGACAGGGAAGGGGGGTTTGCTCCTCTCCGGAGGTGCAAATCTTACTGAGCGTCTGTTCTCCATGACAGGATCGGCTCACAACAGCGTCTGTTCTCCATGTTAGGGGCGGCTGATCATCGTCCGAGTGCCAGCGAGGGACTCTAAGTGAAACTGTGCACCATGGTCCACCGGGAATTTAGGGGGTTTGGTGTCAGGCCATGCCAGCCAGCCTTTAAAAAAACATATGCAACGAACAATCAACAAGAGAGTACGGACCGGAACCATCGGCGAAGACCACTGGGACGAAAAGGGACTAGCGAATGGAAACTCGGTTCGTGGAACTGCAAATCTCTCAACTTCATCGGGAGCACACGCATACTCGCCGATGTGCTCAAGGACCGTGGATTCGGCATCGTAGCGCTGTAGGAGGTTTGTTGGAAGGGATCAATGGTGCAAACGTTTAGAGGTAATCATACCATCTACCAGAGCTGCGGCAACACACACGAGCTGGGAACAGCTTACATAGTGATGGGCGATATGCAAAGGCGCGTGATCGGGTGGTGGCCGATCAATGAAAGAATGTGCAGGTTGAGGATCAAAGGCCGGTTCTTCAACTTCAGCATAATCAACGTCCATAGCCCACACTCCGGAAGCACTGATGATGATAAGGACGCATTCTACGCGCAGCTGGAACGTGAGTACGACAGCTGCCCAAGCCACGACGTCAAAATCATCATAGGAGATTTGAACGCTCAGGTTGGTCAAGAGGAGGAGTTAAGATCGACTATTGGGAAGTTCAGCGCTCACCGGCTGACGAACGAAAACGGCCTCCGACTAATTGATTTCGCCGCCTCCAAGAATATGGCCATTCGCAGCACCTACTTCCAACACAGCCTCCCGTATAGGTACACCTGGAGATCACCACTGCGGACAGAATCACAAATCGACCACGTTCTGATTGATGGACAGCACTTCTCCGACATTATCGACGTCAGGACATATCGTGGCGCTAACATCGACTCTGACCACTATCTGGTGATGGTTAAACTGCGCCCAAAACTATCCGTCATCAACAATGTTCGGTACCGACGACCGCCGCGGTACGACCTAAAGCGACTGAAGCAACCTGATGTCGCCACTGCATACGCGCAACATCTCGAGGCAGCGTTGCCGGAAGAGGGTGAGCTCGATGGGGCCCCTCTTGAGGACTGCTGGGATACAGTCAAAGCAGCCATTAACGACGCAGCGGATAACAACGTCGGGTATATTGGTCGAAGTCGTCGGAACGATTGGTTCGACGAAGAGTGCAGACAGATTCTGGAGGAGAAGAACGCAGCGCGTTCTTCAGCAAGTTCTATCAGAAGCTCAACGCTTCCCTCAAAGGCAGCGCTACGAGGAACATTTGAATGGCGCTGAGAGTACAGGCAGTGAAAGTCAAGGCAGCGGAGGAGATGACTACGTCAGTTCAGCGGAAGCCAACCAGCCCACACCTTGAGGGAAGTTAAGGATGCCATTCAACAGCTAAAGACCAATAAAGCAGCTGGTAAGGATGGTATCAGAGCTGAGCTCATCAAGATGGCCCCGGAAAAGCTGATCACTTGCCTGCACAAACTGATAGTCAGAATCTGGGAAACCGAACAGCTTCCGGAGGAGTGGAAGGAAGGGGTTATATGCCCCATCTACAAGAGAGGCGACAAGCTGGAGAGTGAGAACTTTCGAGCGATCACCATCCTTAATGCCGCCTACAAAGTGATATCCCAGATCATCTTCCGTCGTCTGTCACCATTAGTGAATGAGTTCGTGGGAAGTTATTAAGCCGGCTTTCTTGACGGCCGCTCGACAACGGACCAGATCTTTACTGTACGGCAAATCCTTCAAAAATGCCGTGAATACCAGGTCCCAACGCATCATCTGTTCGTTGATTTCAAGGCGGCAGACGACAGTATATACCGCGTAGAGCTATGGAAAATTATGGACGAGAACAGCTTCCCTGGGAAGCTTACCAGACTGATCAAAGCAACGGTGGATGGTGTGCAAAACTGTGTGAAGATTTCGGGCGAACACTCCAGTTCGTTCGAATCACGCCGGGGACTAAGACAAGGTGATGGACTTTCGTGCCTGTTGTTCAACATTGAGCTAGAAGGTGTCATGCGGAGAGCCGGGTGTACGATTTTCAACAGATCCAGTCAATTTATTTGCTTCGCGAATGACATGGACATTGTCGGCCGAACATTTGGAAAGGTGGCGGAACTGTACACCCGCCTGAAACGTGAAGCAATAAAAGTTGGACTGGTGGTGAATGCGCCAAGGACAAAGTACATGCTTGTGGGTGGAACAGAGCGCGACAGGGCCCTCCTGGGAAGCAGTGTTCCCGAGCAGCACAAGTCAGTCAAAAATGGTTGCAGCAACTTGATTGTGACCAAATCTGGTCACATATGAGTTGCAGTAACCTACGTGGAACATGTGTGCTGCTAGGGTTACGATAGACGGGGATACCTTCGAGGTGGTCGAGGAATTCGTCTACCTCGGATCCTTGCTAACGGCTGATAACAATGTCTGTCGTGAAATACGATGGTGCATCATCTGTGGAAGTCGGACCTACTACGGGCTCCAAAAGAAACTTTGGTCAAAAAAGATTCGCCACCGCACCAAATGTGTCATGTACAAGACGCTTATAAGACCGGTTGTCCTCTACGGACATGAAACATGGACAATGCTCGAGGAGGACATGCAAGCACTCGGAGTATTCGAGAGGCGGGTGCTTATGACCATCTTTGGCGGTGTGTGACGGTGAAGAATGAACCATGAGCTCGCCCAGCTCTACGGCGAACCCAGTATCCAGAAGGTAGCTAAAGCCGGAAGGGTACGATGGGCAGCGCATGTTGCAAGAATGCCGGACAGCCACCCTGCAAAGATGGTGTTCGCTTCCGATCCGGCAGGTACGAGACGACGTGGAGCGCAGCGAGCGAGATGGGCAGACCAGGTGCAGAACGACTTGGCGAGCGTTGGGCGTATTCGAGGATGGAGAGATGCGGCCTCGAATCGTGTATTGTGACGTCAAATTGTTGATTCAGTGTTATCTGTTTAGATGTAGACTAAATAAATGAATGAAATATTTACTACCAGAATTCCCGGGGTTAGTTACCCGAAATGGTGCGATTGATGAGGATTGCCAGAGAGCGACGGACGAGAAAAATGCTGCTAAAAGTCGAGTGCAAGTAGCTGATACCCGATAAAACAGGAAAGGTACAGTGTGCAGATAATCGCAAAATCCAGGCTTATGATCCTGCTTAGTGCGGTCTGTGAGTAAATAAAATAGGGCGTGGAGAGCGCGTGTGATCGTGTTTTCTTTAGCAAGCAGAACAATCGCGAGATCTCTGAAATACTTCGATATGCTTTGTGTGGTCGGTAAGTCAATAATTATTAATAAGTTCGTGTTCAATTGTGTTTTTGTTCCGCTTTGATCCATTTACATTTACATTCTACATTACATCCGGCTTATCGTTTACCAAAATAAGCCCTGCTACACTACGTGCCCCATATATCCAACATCCCAGTGATATACAAACATCTCCTCAATTCGTCGAACCAAGTCGATCGGTATATAGGAGAACTGCTCCCATGTCCATCTCACTGAACATTTTCTCATGTCATCGCGAAATAAAGAAATACAGCACCAATCTCGTCACTTCTTTTCACAAACATGAGTGCTCACTTCTAAAAAAAATCACAAAAATAAGAAACAAACCAGTTGTTACTGTCACTTTCGTGGCACTTCTTGGAACATCCAAAAACGAAAAACGTGGCAAAGTAATAATTCCCATGATGCATAATAGACCGAGTTGTCAGAATCGATTCGACAAACTCATTTATTATTCATGTCACATTATTTATTTATTTATTTTCAAAGACTTATCAACTGTTTTAATTAAAATATGCGAATTCTCGTCAATGACAATCATGACATCTAATCTGTTTGAATCGATAGAATAATGTAATAATTCAAGAAAGTTCACTAGTTCCACAGTTGTCGCCAGAACAGACACAATGAACAAACTTCTATTTTCGTAAGCTATATTTTACCAGCGAAATCCTTTTCCTTAGTATTTAAACTTGGGTTATTGCACATTCCCCCATTGCTCTATGCTGGAATACTATTACTCATTCGTGGAAGAACGTCCGTCAGTATTGTAAATAAAAAAAGCTACCAACAACCGGTCGTTTGGTTTTATAAAATGACTTGCTTTACACAAAACTCTACATTTGTTTTCCAGCATTCGGAATGAGGCGATCCGTTTTGCTATCTTGTGCGCTGCTTGTGTTCGCATTGGCTGGGGCCAATGCCGAAGATGGCGATCTGGACTCTCTCATCAATAGTTTGTTTACCTCGTCGCCCGGTACCATCATCGCCACAAGCACAGCAGCACCTGCACCAACATCTCCTCCGATAGGCACACAGGTAAAACCGAACAGCGTGTTCAAGATTTAATTAATTTCATATCGTTTTATTCGACTCTTAGGCTGCTTGCCTGCCTGGACAACGCTGTGTTCAAAGGTATCTCTGCACAAACGATTCAACCAGTGGGGCTGGGTTGATTGATATTCGTTTTGATAATGACAATCCTTGCGTTAATTACCTAGCAGGTTGTTGCTATGAAGAAGATATCGTAAGTTCCTGTAATATGACTGCAAAGCTGTTTCCTAACTTGTCGGTTATTATTAGATCTCTTCTCCACCAACGGTACCAGTTTTGGATAACCCGACATGCGGAAAACGTAACCCCGATGGAATTGGATTCCGAATTACTGGTGCTAAAGACGAATCGGAATACGGAGAATTCCCATGGATGATTGCGGTATTGAAGCAAGAACAAGCCTTGGGCCAGGTTGTTAACGTTTTCCAATGCGGTGGATCCCTGATACATCCTAGTGTTGTTCTGACGGCGTCTCACTGCGTTCAAAACAAGTCACCTGCTCAATTGAAAATTCGCGCCGGAGAATGGGATACTCAAACCAAGAACGAAGTATTTCCCCATCAGGTAAAAACACATACAAACATTTTCTCCGCGATTTTATTCTAAACTTGTTTCAACTAATCCCTAGGATCGCCAAGTTGTTGACATAGTAGTTCATCCTGATTATTACAAAGGAGGTCTGTACAACGATATCGCGCTGTTGTTCTTGGAGTCTCCTCTCAAACTAGATGAGGGAATCCAAACAGTTTGTCTGCCACCACCAAATGCGAAATTCGACCTGCAGCGATGTTTCGTTTCGGGTTGGGGAAAAGACGTGTTCGGCAAGACGGGATCTTATCAGGCAATATTGAAAAAAGTTGAACTGCCAGTCGTGCCAAACACACAGTGCCAGACTGCACTGCGGTCCACCCGTTTGGGGCCGAAATTTGTGTTGCACAACAGTTTTATGTGCGCCGGTGGAGAGATTGGAAAAGATGCATGCAAAGGAGATGGAGGTTCCCCGCTCGTGTGTCCCATACAGGGATCGGCTCAGAGCTATCACCAGACCGGCATCGTTTCGTGGGGTATCGGATGCGGCGAAGAGACACCTGGAGTGTATACCGACGTGGCAAGTTTTAGAAACTGGATAGACCAACAAATGCAAAGCCGACACTTCGACGCGAGTAGCTACACTCTGTCGTAAACTCCAGCGCGATTGATAGTCTTCGACCCAGATTCTTGAACGGTTTCTGTCTTCCTATCTAATATTAAACCTGCTCGATTCAACCGTTTGTTTGATGACCTCGTTAGTCAGTTATCAATGCATGTCGTCCATGAAATAAAAACATCAATACACAAATAAAACGTATTTTCCTATTTGTTTAATCGTGTGCGGTGATAATTGGTAGAAATCCCAGACAGTGACAGAGAAAGGGGAAGTTAAAAACTAGACGTACTTTACAACCGGTTTTATAACACAGTTTGGTATTTTTGAATTTTTTAATGACCGGATGTTGGCATTTTCAGTAAAAAAAATAGTACTTAAGTGTCCCACTATATAGACGTAACTTAGATATGTGGTTATGTGGTTGCGTTGGAGTATGATAAATTTGCACTAAGCATTTTCAGGGTCGCACACAAAGGAGGGGAGGAAAGGGGCCCGGAATTTTGCTACAAAAGGGTTGGAGGATAAATGTAAACGATACAACACAACAACTTTCTCAGGATGTCGACTACCTGGAAAAACCTGGAAAGTCAGGGAGTTTGATTTTGAACCTGGAATGTCAGGGAATTTATGAGTGAGGGTGTCAGGGAAAAAAAGTACCAAAATCCAATATTAATTAGGAAAGCTTTGATCACCGCGTGACTTTATCGAATTTAATTTATTGGCTTATGGGAGTAGATGAAAGTAATGTAGATACAGATTCGATTGACACCGCAAGCGAGCGGCAAGTGTGAAATGAACAGAAACTGAAGATTATCATAAGGCCATATTAGAGAACAAGGACTGTTGAAATCGCTGTTATTCTGCCTAACGTCCACCCAGGATCGGCTTGGATAGTGACGTGGTGATCACTGAATTTGTGGAAATAATGGGATCTATCTCTTTATGGTATTGGAGACGACTGGAAAGTAGTCTTCTTTTAAAGTCTTATAAAACCATTAAACGATTAGCGTTTTACTCTGTCCGATGTTTCGACCATTGGATGGGGTCTTTTTCAACGGAAAAAATGGGTTGCCCTGGAAAAACACCACATTCAATGGTCGAAACGCCGGGCAGAGTAACACGCTAATCATTTGGTGGTATTATACTGCCGTGAATCGCAAGTCAGCCCCATCTGTATATGAATGCCTTATACAGATGGGACTGACGTGCGATTCACGGCAATATAAGACTGAGATAGCCGAAATCTCTACATCTGTCTTTTTAAAGTGGTTATTTTTAATACATTTTATAAGGCACGAGAGAGGCACTAACACCACTAGATAGATTAATATGAGCGTTCCTTGAATTTCATAGAGTCAAAAGATCCATGTCAAAAATTGTCCTCATGAGAATTCACTCGTTATGAGAATTCACGGATTAAAAAAAGTATCAATCTTGCGGGCAAAAGCGTAGGGTGTCCATACGGAGACAGCAAGTTTAATTTTCGACCAGGGGTGGCATTGCACATCTCGATTAGAAACGAGCAAAGCATGCAAACTATCATATGAAAGTGCTATCGAAAGGAGATGCGCAAGGAGGCCTCAGTTCAGGATGTTTTTTAGTAGAAAACATTTCGACCTCTTGGGCATAGTGTATGGCGGGCATAGAAAAGATTTCATGATTAACTGAGCAAATACCAATAAAATTGATTCTTCAGGAAAATAAATCAATAAACAAAACTGTGTAATTATGAAATCTTAGTTGTCGAAAGTCTAAAGAACTCCAACAGTCCTTGAAGATGCCTGGAAGGACAGGAAATAGATCTTGAGAACTTTTGAAATGTGTGGGCAGCAGGGACTATGTCCAAGGGCTTGACGATCTCTCCCCAGGCCATTTGCGAGTTGTGGGGCTTGCCTAGGATGTGGTGGGGTTTGACAGTGGGCCCTGTTAAACCTCTATAAAAAGCTGCATGTATCAGCAAGTAGGCCCCACCAAAGCGACCGTGTGCCGCTCAAAGCGCACAAGCCCAAGTCCTGGTGTTACGTGGGACGCTAAACAGCCCTGACACGACGGCCCTCCGACGAGACAGGAAGTTTGCGCAGGCCTAATAAGCCGCCTGGAAAAACAATCATTACGAACAATATAAGAAATAATGCGACTCGATATAATCGGAAAAGACCTAGGCGACAAATAAAGGATCACGATTGGAAGCTTGGAACATGGTATTGCAAGTCGCTAGGTTTCGCAGGTTGCGACAGGATGATCTACGATGAATTACATCCCCGCAACTTCGACGTCGTGGCGCTGCAGGAGATTTGCTGGACAGGACAGAAAGCTGGGAACCGGCTTCATAGTGTCATAGATGCGGCATCGTGTGATTGGGTGGCAGCCAATCAACGCAAGGATGTGCAAGCTAAAGATTAAAGGCCGTTTCTTCAACTATAGCATCATCAACGTGCACTGCCAACACGAAGGGAGACCCGACGACGAGAAAGAAGCGTTCTACGCACACCTGGACAGACATACGATGGATGCCCACTGCGGGACGTCAAAATCGTCATCGGTGACATGAACGCACAGGTAGGAAGGGAGGAAATGTATAGACCGGTCATCGGACCGGATAGTCTGCACACCGTATTGTATGCCAACGGCCAACGATGCATAAACTTCGCAGCCTCCCGCGGAATAGTAGTCCGAAGCACCTTCTTTCCCCGCAAAAATATCCACAAGGCCACATGGAGATCACCTAACCAAGAAACGGAAAACCAAATCGACCACGTTCTAATCGATGGTAAATTCTTTTCCGACATCACGAACGTCCGCACTTACCGCAGTGCGAATATTGATTCCGACCACTACCTCGTTGCAGTATGCCTACGCTCAAAACTCTCGACGGTGTACAACATGCGTCGAAGTCGGACGCCGCGGCTTAACATTGGGCGGCTACAAGACCTATGTCTTGTAGCCCAAGAATACGCGCAGCAGCTGGAAGTGGCACTCCCAACGGAAGAGCAGCTAGGCGCAGCGTCTCTTGAAGATGGCTGGAGAGATATTTGATCCGCCATTGGTAGCACCGCAACCGCTGCACTAGGCACGGTACCCCCGGATCAGAGAATTGCCTGGTATGACGGCGAATATGAGCAGTTAGTAGAAGAGGAGAATGCAGCATGGGCGAGATTGCTGCAACATCGCACGAGGGCGAACGAGGTACGATATAAACGGGCGCGGAACAGACCAAACTCGATTTTCCGGAAGAAAAAGCGCCAGTAGGAAAATCGAGACCGTGAAGAGGCGGAGCAACTGTACCGCGCTAATAATACACGAAAGTTCTATGAGAAGTTAAACCGTTCACGTAAGGGCCACGTGCCGCAGCCTGATATGTGTAAGGACATAAACGGGAACCTTCTTACGAACGAGCGTGAGGTGATCCAAAGGTGGCGGCAGCACTACGAAGAATACCTGAATGGCGATGTGGCAGACGAAGATGGCGGTATGGTGATGGACCTGGGAGAACGCGCGCAGGACATAATTCTACCAGCTCCGGATCTCCAGGAAATCCAGGAGGAGATTGGCCGGCTGAAAAACAACAAAGCTCCTGGGGTTGCCCAACTACCAGGAGAGCTATTTAAACACGGTGGTGAGGCACTGGCTAGAGCGCTGCACTGGGTCATTACCAAGATTTGGGAGAAGGAAGTTTTGCCGCAAGAGTGGATGGAAGTTGTCGTGTGTCCCATCTACAAAAAGGGCGATAAGCTGGATTGTAGCAACTACCGCGCAATCACATTGCTGAATGCCGCCTACAAGGTACTCTCCCAAATATTATGCCGTCGACTAGCACCAATTGCAAGGGAGTTCGTGGGGCAGTACCAGGCGGGTTTTATGGGCGAACGCTCCACCACAGACCAGGTGTTCCCCATTCGCCAAGTACTGCAGAAATGTTGCGAATACAATGTGCCCACACATCATCTATTCATCGACTTCAAAGCCGCATATGATACAATCGATCGAGACCAGCTATGGCAGCTAATGCACGAACACGGATTTCCGGATAAACTGACACGGTTGATCAAAGCGACGATGGATCGGGTGATGTGCATAGTTCGAGTTTCAGGGGCATTCTCGAGTCCCTTCGAAACCCGCAGAGGGTTACGGCAAGGTGATGGTCTTTCGTGTCTGCTATTCAACATCGCTTTGGAAGGGGTAATACGAAGAGCAGGCATTAACACGAGTGGTACAATTTTCAATAAGTCCGTCCAGCTATTTGGCTTCGCCGACGACATAGATATTATGGCACGTTACTTTGAGAAGATGGAGGAAGCCTACATCAGACTGAAGAGGGAAGCCAAGCGGATCGGACTAGTCATCAACACGTCGAAGACGAAGTACATGATAGGAAGAGGTTCAAGAGAAGACAATGTGAGCCACCCACCGCGAGTTGGCATCGGTGGTGACGAAATCGAGTTGGCAGAAGAATTTGTGTACTTGGGCTCACTGGTGACTGCCGAAAATGATACCAGCAGAGAAATTCGGAGACGCATAGTGGCTGGAAATCGTACATACTTTGGACTTCGCAAGACGCTCCGATCGAATAGAGTTCGCCGCCGTACCAAACTGACAATCTACAGAACGCTCATTAGACCGATAGTTCTCTACGGACACGAGACCTGGATGATGCTCGTGGAGGACCAACGCGCACTCGGAGTTTTCGAAAGGAAAGTGCTGCGTACCATCTATGGTGGGGTGCAGATGGCGGACGGTACGTGGAGGAGCCGAATGAACCACGAGTTGCACCAGCTGTTGGGAGAACCATCCATCGTTCACACCGCGAAAATCGGACGACTGCGGTGGGCCGGGCACGTAGCCAGAATGTCGGACAGTAACCCGGTGAAAATTGTTCTCGACAACGATCCGACGGGCACAAGAAGGCGAGGTGCGCAGCGGGCAAGGTGGATCGATCAGGTGGAAGATGACTTGCGGACCCTCCGTAGACTGCGTGGTTGGCGACGTGTAGCCATGGACCGAGCCGAAAGGAGAAGACTCTATATACCGCACAGGCCACTTCGGCCTTAGTCTGAATAAATCATAATAATAACTTTTGAAATGTTTCCAATGATTCGTAAGAATCTGTCAGTAATCCTGATGGTTTATCACGATTCCAGTGAGTCTGGGAAAAATTCCGAAGGTAAATATGATTTAGGGGAAAAGAATTCAAGAAAGCCCGTATACATAACATTACATGAAATCAATAATGGATGGATGTGATTAATGATGAATTTTCATTAACGTCCATGATTTTGCTTTTAAATTACTAATTCAACATTAACTACAATTTCTTACTTTTCTCCTTCTAGAGGTGATTAAGAATGACTAGAAGTGGTTAAGCTTCCAGTAACTCAGGGACTCGCACGCTCTTCAAGGACTTCAACATGTGTGCTTCTTTGTTGAATGCATCGAAATAATTCCTTCTTAATTTCTGGCCTTTAAATTTTTAAACAATGAAATTAATCCATATGTTAACATCAAATACGCTTCGATTGGGTTTCAATGATTAAGATTACTTCAATTAAGAAATTAAGGGTCAATTGCACAAATTAAGGGTCATTAGGACCGAGTTGGTAATTTGGCCGAAAAAGCACACTTCCCTAACACGTCGTTAGGCTGAAATGGTCGAGTCAAGTACGAGACACTGAAGACGGCCTTACTGTTGAGGTCGAAATACGTATCTGTCAAGATACAATTAAGTGGTGGAATTCAATGGGATTGTATTAATTCGTCTTATGACAAGTGCTGAAATGGTCGTTTGGCTGAAATTGCCGTTTGGCTGAATTGGTTGCTTCGTAGAAAGTGCCATTTGATGTCGTTTGGTCGAACGGCCAGATGTTGATTACTGAACCGGTTATATGGCCAAAAACATCCACCTGTTTGTCCAAATAACATATTCGGCCAAATGGCCTTTATGGAAAACGACCATTTCGGCAAAAAAACCTTTGTGACCTAATGGAATTTTCGGCCAAATGACTAGTTGGACGTATGAGACTAAAATAAAAACTTCTCCAAAAAATTAGAAAATTTCCATGGAAAAATTGGAAATTGCCAATAAAGAAACCAGGGTATGAGTAATAAATAAATATAAAATTTCCACAAATATTTAATGCAAAATTTCCATTAATTTCCAATAATTGCAATTAGAATAGAAGAATTTTCCATAAAGAAATCAAAATGTTTCTCGAAAAAAATACTAAATGTCCATGAATAAATCAATGATAGTAATAAACAATAACATAATTTTGAACAAAAAAAAATTCCACGGAAAAATCAAGAAAAAGAATTATCTCCATTTATCTCCAGCTCCATTTATCAAAGCAATTAGCTTAAACACTCGCGAAGACATCAAGACGATCAAACAAAACGGTGTTGAGTTGTAAATTGTTAAAAAGGTTTGAAGTGCTTTTGCAAAGGCTTTTGTCCAAAGTTAGGCTAGAGTCAAGTTGGGAAAATTATGTGTTTGGCCATATGCAAATGGAATATTGGAATATCATATAATATGATTTGGCATATGATGATATAAGTAAGCTCTAATAGAAGAGAAGCAGGAGCATACAAACAAGTGTTTAGTATAAAATGGATTTGACCAAACATTGAATGCTGTGATGCATAAGTTTTGCTATACTGAAATTTGGCTACGAAGAGCAAGTCATGCTTAATCTCTAATAAGTATATGCATCGAACTGATTTGATTCAACGACAACAGACGACGAGAGCCAAGAGAGCACATGCCTTCTTCTACCGTTGGCGTTGGATGGTGCGTTGCGATGCGCCGGGGAATCAACACAGCCTTTGGGATATCCCACCGTGTTTCGCGTTAGGGTCTGTTCACAAATTACGTAACGCTTTTGGGGGGAGGGGGGAGGTCCAACTTGCGTTATACTTTGTTACACTAAAAGGTGGGGGAGGGGTGGGTACCACCAAATGTTACGCATAACGCGAATAAAAATTAATTTCAATTTTTTTTAATCACTGGTTGAGGTAATTTCCTAATGTGTCTTGATCAAGACGATGAATATGTATCAACCTCTCCATACTACCCATAATTGTCCCACGCCAGTATTTGTAGTTTTTTACTTTTTATCTCAGAGTTGAGTTTTGTTCGAAATTTGCTAAATTTCGAGGCATTTTTGTCTCACGATGAATATTCACGATTTCTTTATTATTTTATGGAACGACCTGGGGAATGACGCTTTTATTGGTATTGTATTTCATGATTAGATCTCCCAAACCAAGCCAAAGTTAATAAAGGCAACCCAGAGAGTTTTCATTCTAAGCAATTGTATTTTAGCTCAACCCCTTCAACCAGATTAAACAGTTCAATTTAAAAATAATTTGTCTTTAGTTATCGTTTTAGTCACTTCAAGCACATAGCGGAACAGTTATGCGTAAAAACACCAAGCGATTATTGTATTTCTCGACAGATCAGTCCCGCTAAACTAAAATGTGAATGGCCATGGTCGCAAATTCAATTTTCTTTTTTACTAGCTGCATTCTTGATATCCTTGGTTTTAATCATGAGCCGTTCCTTATAACAATGTTCAATAAATACCAAAACTCACATGCTTTCAGAAAGAAAAAAATGGTAATAAAATTTTCTCAGTTACGCGTTATATGGGGGAGGGTGGGGGTTCCAAAAATGTTACTTTTTGTTACGAGGGGGAGGGAGGGGGTCAAAAACTCGGATTTTTGCGTTACGTAATTTGTGAACAGACCCTTACCGGTTTCTTCCACACAGGTCTGTCTTGGTGCGCCTGTAGTGGGTATACTTATTCAGACAAGCGGCGATAAGCCAAATCATCGAAGCCAAGCTAACTCGATCCGGTCGGTGGTCGCTTTCAAGATCAGAAAAATGACTCTCCACCTCGCTTCGTACCTATGTGGTTGACCGGGCTCTATGTATGATCATCGCTTCCCGATCGACTTCGTTGCGGGATCGGTGTAGGGAACCACCGAAAAGTGGCTTCATGACACTGCTGTCCGATTTGTTGGCTTAAATGATTTTGATCTCTCGGCGGTTAAAGTTAATCGTGTGTGAGCTGTGAAGCGTGATACCTCTGTTCTGCATTGTAAGTAGGCTTTGTTAAGATATTCGTTCTGGTGATGTTTGTTGTTGTGATCAAATGATCGTTCTGTTATGTGGTGCAACCGGTTCTACGGAAAGTTTTTATCGAGAATTTGTTTTGCAAAATTGTAGAATACAGTTAGTGGAATGATAGTATTATTTTGTTGTTCTAATTGTGACAAGTGAGTTGAGGGTTATTCCCATAAATTAACTTATCTGTAACTCGATGGTGAATCAGTAATAGATTTGATTAAAATCATCCACCTATAACACTATCGCCTACGTCTGTAAGCACTTCAATTAGAAAGCTTAAGTCGCCTGTTGATCGAACTTCGGTTTTAATCATTTCATCATTCAGTTATAATACATCAAAATATGTTTTACATCGCGATGCAACGCTAATCATTGGCTTGGCCCAATGTTACGCCGTTCAGAATTTATTTAAAATTCAGAATCGTAAAAAGTTTGGTTGATTGATCACGGAAATAAAAAATAATGTGATTTTTTATAGGCGAGTTATACTCAAGCAGCGTCTAGGCGTCGTTAAAGATTCAATAAATAAATAAACCTTGCAATCAATTGATGTTTATTTGCAATGAAGAATACAAATTTTACTATCCATAACGACATTCATACTGTCACAAAAAAGACGATCGAGTAATTAATAGCATGACTTGAATTTGAAGAGGCGGTCCTATAATTTATAACCTGGTGCATTTACAGGCTTAAATTTTTGAAACGGTTGAAGAGTGTGCTGGCTTCTGAAATGTCCCAAAATGCAAAGGAGACTACCTAGTGATGTTGTGCTACTTGCAGAAGACAAATATTATTCTTTGTTTAATTTGCTTTGCCTCAGATATACAATTTTGTATCATTACATCTGATGCCGATTATAATGTTTGAATATAAACGGCGATTATTAATTTGTTCCAATACCAAAAATGAGATCATATCAAAAGATGATTGCTTCCCGCGACATCTTATTCTCCATCTTCTTCTTCTAAGGCTCCACATTCCAACTGGAACTTGGCCTGCTTTTCAACTTAGTATTCTATCAGTATTTCCTCAGTTATTAATTGAAAGTTATTCTATGCCCGCCGACATATTGACATCAAATTGAATAATATTGGAAACATCAACGATAAACCAGAACAATCGCTTGTTGCGAAGTGAAGCTTCCCAGACACGCACAACTGAGGACAAACGAGTTCTCACTTAGTCAGTTTCACTGGAAATAAGACGTCGCGTCGTTCCGTTGGCAGTGATAACCGACTCTTCCGAGAAGTCTAATAAATACAGAATAGAATCATGCTTACTGAATATTGGTTGCAGCCAAGCATGGTGAAAACACTGAACCTTGTTGCACAGGTTTGACTAGTTTAGCTTTTCGAACACCAGCACCGGTACTTGATGCACGCAACGCAAGGAATGGAAGAAAGCATAACATCAGTGCTTTGGATTAGTTTTATTTCTCGGGTATAAGGCGAGGTGAAATATTCAGACAGCATCACTATTTGAGTCCCGAAAGTTTATTACTCAGACAAATTTCAACCGATTAGCTAGGTTATAGGCATGATGAAGATTTGTTTTTCTTCCTTCTTCTGCATTGCATCCTTAACCGGTACATTGTACATTGATTATTGCCTCGCAGCTTTGTGTTTATGACGCACTTCCGAAACTATTAACCGCTCGGTTTCTAAGCCAATCTACCATTTTTGTACTTGTGTATCATGGTACTTTATGCCCAGGGAAATCGAAAAAAAACTCCAGGAAATTTTCCCTAATCCGGACCGGAAATTGAACACAGCATTCGCTTCCGCATGAAATCACCTAAAAAATCACGCATACAGCGACACCACGACAAATGCAAAAATACTGTATTAGCTTGGGACACCCATAACGCGAATTTGTGCTGTTTTATCCGCGATTGTAATAGCTGAAAAATTGATACGATATTTCATCCGCAGTACAGCTCGTATTATCAAGCAAAGCACTCGTCGCTTCACATAACCCCGTAACCATATATATTTTTTTAATTATCAAAGTATAGCTGTTTTCTGGATGTTTGTTTTTATTTTGCGTCTAATTTTGGCTGCTGTTTCAAATAACCGCATAAGTAGTTTTTATACAAGGTACAATATCAACCCCCTGAACAGTTTTGCACAGCATGGAGGTCCTTTTTTTTGCACTGGTTTTACAGAACCTAATCTGTTTTTCATTAGTGTTCTCTACGAGTGTCATTATGCAGACGTACATATATGGTAGCGGCACTTCGTGCCGCACTTTGTGGACAAAAGACTCTGATTACAAATGCAAATTTGTGAGATGGTGTTATCAAATAAAAGTTCAAAACATTATAACCAAAGGTATCTCCGAATTTTAGGGCTTTGTTCAGATTCGCCCACAAGTGGTATATGTTCCGCTTTTTCACGCATGCTGCGACGCAGCAAAACTATTTATAAATCAATAAAAATGACAGTTGTGCGTTGCTTCCGTATCGAGTGGTGTGCCCCGAAAACGCGAGCACTTTGAAACTTGGATTCCGTCAGGAGTGATCTTAAATGATGGTTTAACCAACTTCTCACATTAACTCGAATCCTAATCCATTCCAGAATAACTAATTTCAATTGTTTGTCCATCCAGTGTGGATTAGTGTCGAAATCACCAATGAAAACGTATTTGGTTAGTGTAGTGTGACCGAGACATTAGAAAAAGCCGATGGGAAGTTTTGCCGGAGCACAATGGATTCATTTGCATCGAAATCGTCAGCTTTCACTTGGAAAAACCGAAAAGTTTGACGCAAACGTGTTCAAAGCGCACCGGTTGACGATAAGATACAAAAGTTAGCTAATAGTTTTTCAAAAGTTGTTGGATTAGTACAACGCTTCAAGTGGCATAAATTATCTTTATTCTCGGATGATAATAACACACACAAGTACATTTTTTTCTTTATTAAAGAGGCTTTCAGCCCTTGGCTGGTTCACCTCTGTAACATTTTATTCAAGTTTTATGATATTCTATTAGGGTATCCAATCATGGTTTGAACTAGTGAAAAGCGTATCATGGTTTGAACCATTTTGAAATCAGTAGAAATTACCATCTCATTGGCAGGAAATGAACCTAAAACAGTACGAATGGCATATTTAGGTATACTGGAAGTGATAGAGTTTATTTAAACATTCGTACACATTGTTTAAGTAATAAAATAAAGCGATTTAAAAACGTCCTGAATTTGCGCTAAATCGTCCCCACCAGTGGCATAATATCAAAAGGCTCGTAAAGGACGCAATTTATGACACAGATATGAGATCAATATCATCATACGATTGAGAAACAGTTTTAAATAGTTAAAATAGTAACATTTATACAAGGTAAAAACTGATCATGGTTTGAACTAAATTCGTATCATGGTTTGAACTTGTAAATGCAGTCATTTTCAGCTGCTGTCCGCTAGGAGCGCTGCATGCGCCTAGCTGGAGCATTTTGTTTACATTTCCAATATGAAAAACTTCTTCTTCTTCTTCTTCTTCTTATTGGCATTACTTCTTCTTCTTCTTCTTCTTATTGGCATTACATCCCTACACTGGGACAGAGCCGCCTCGCAGCTTAGTGTTCACTTAAGCATTTCCACAGTTATTAACTGCGAGGTTTCTAAGCCAAGTTACCATTTTTGCATTCGTATATCATGAGGCTAACACGATGATACTTTTATGCCCTGGGAAGTCGAGACAATTTTCAATCTGAAAATAGGAGATCGTCAGTTGCGTTCTAGCAAAAATTCCGCTTGAGGCCCTTCCTAAATATTTAAACAACAGCCACTACACCTGACGGTATAATTGCAATATTTCCATTATCAGGCGACAGGTGGTGTTGCTGTGTGTTTGTATCAATGTAATATTGCATATACACTAGTGACATCTGCTGTTCGATTTCGTAAGCTTTCAATGTTCCTTCCACACACACGAGGTGGAAAACAGAAGAAATTGAAAGTATACAGCTAGAATTTAGTATGGAGGTACAATGAAATCTCTTTTATTGTTTAGAACTGTAAAACAAGTCGTGGGAACAAAAAATCTAAAAATTATTTGTTGCTTTTTGACCTAGGTTTCATATTGATGCGATGCGTAGTTAATGAGAACGGATGATTTGTCCATACAAGGAAATTCATTTTACTTTAAATGTTGTGGCGCCATCTCGTTCAAACAGCACCTTTGTCTTTGCCTTATTGCCTAGACCGGCACCGGGAATCGAACCTAGCCACCCTCAGCATGGTCTTGCTTTGTAGCCGCTTACCGCACGGCTAAGGAGGGCCCACGCGCTGACACATACAGGAATCGATTTGAAATGGGTCATTCCATATGAAGTGACCGAGAAAAAATGCAAACGTGCAATCGACTTTCTAGAATTGAATGAAATTTTGACCAATTGTTTATGTATGGGTTATACCCCAAAAACCAAAATTTCATGGTGATTGGACCTCCCCACGATTAATAAGACCATCCCCCTTTTCAGACAAATGTATGAAACTCATCATATTGTTTTGTACATATCTCTGGAACTGTGAGGTCTATAATGAATCTAAGGTAACCATTCAAAAGAAGATTTTTCAAGGAATTTATTAAAAAATAATTTGTTGATGTGCAGTGTTGCCAAATGAACAATTTTTATGTTTTTGTGTGAAAAATGCATTTTTTACCCAATGAGTATATTTTTATTCAGGAAATAACCTCACCAACGTATTCTTTGACCATTTTTACATTGGAAACGCTTAAAACCCCGAGGTACTATGTTCCGATTTTGAGATACAGGATTTAAAAAATGAAAAGTCCTTTTTTCACTGTGAACATTGTAGTTTTTTTTACTGATTTCCGAACATACACAGTGTACACACATATACACACATATACGCATTGACACATACATAACACACATACACAGCTTGATTGGCTGCTTCCCCACTTACAGCATCGCGTTTGAAATTTATATGGAGATTAGTATGGAAAAATGTATTTTTTGCATTTTTGCTTCTAGCGGCTTTATTTTATCGTTAATTCAATCATCTGACTCAATACTGAGAGATGCTGAAAGAGTTTGCTGAAGAATAAGCATTGCTGGAAATATTACAACGCTTTGAAGATTGATTGTTGGAATCATATGCACTGCCAGCACTATCTGGTCAACTGTCCTTACTATATCTGAAACTCGATTATGCATATGTACAACATGTGATAGATTTAGTTCGGAAAAGGTATTGGAGGGTAATCGCCCCTTCGGTGGGCTTTGATCACACTGTCCTTATTAGACGGAAAAGCCATTTCTCTTTCGGAATTTTCCATTAAAAATTAATCTGAATAACTACAATTTGTTCCTCAGCACTAAAAGATTAAAATTTATGAAATAACACTCAGTTGAATTATTGGTACACGTAGTTTGGTAGTTCTGGTAGAATAAACAATTTTGGTCGTCGTTCCAGCAAGGCTCCTTCTTCTTCAAAGATTTTCGGCATCCTTAGGGCCAACTATTAAAAATTAAAACAATATGTCACATGGTTTACGAAAATCTGAATTCTCTAGGAGTAAAAAATGCATAAAATATAGCGAAAGTATATTGGCTGTTAAACAGCAAATATTATCCATTTATTTTCAAAATATAGCAAATAAAATCATTATCTCAAAGAAGATCATTTTTATGATGTTTGTTATTGGTCTACTATTTTCATACTTTGATAATATACACACTAGGGTGGTTCAAAAAATCGATTTTGCTCCACAGTGCTTATCTGATTCTTTATCATGTTCTGAGTGTCCTCTGAAAATTTGAGCTCATTTGGATTAAAACTGATTTAGCACAAGCCGTTTCAAGTTTGCATGCAAATTAGTATGGGGAAATTTATTTTTTCATTATACTGTTAATGACGCTTTCCCATTAAGCGCAGGTTAAAAGAAAACCTACATAGCTAGAAGGAATACTCAACAGCTTTCACCCAACGGAAACCGCATGTTAATTAATTGCCCCAATAATTAGTAATCGATTTTAAGACAGGATGCGAATCTTTAGTCATGATCGTTAAACTTCTTTGAGCGCATCACTGAAATGTACAGTGCAACATAGTAGCCTGAATTTGTGTGTGCTATCTTTCGCGCCACGAGCAGCAATGTTGCCTGTTGAGGAGTTATGCAATTAGCTCCAGAAAACCACGGTATAGATTAAATTCGATTACTAATTATTGGAAAGATTAATTAAGATGCGGTTTTCACTGGGTGAAAGCTGTTGAGTATTCCTTTTAGCTATATAGGTTTTCTTTTAACCTGCGCCTAATGGAGAAGCGTCATTAACAGTACAATGAAAAAATAAATTTCCCCATACTAATTTGCATGCAAACATGAAACGGCTTGTGCTAAATCAGTTTAAATCCAAATGAGCTCAAATTTTCAGAGGACACTCAGAACATGATAAAGAATCAAATAAGCACTGTGGAGCAAAATCGATTTTTTGAACCACCCTAATACACACACAGTTAACAATTTTTGATTACATGGTGAGTGAGAGAGAGCTCATGGCTATCGTCAAATCACATTTGCGTGCTGTGAAGTGTGGGTTTGATAAAGTAGTAGTAAGATAAAAACTTTTCGTGGATAATTCTGCTCTAGTGGTCTAGTATTGACATTAAGGTCTTCTTCTCCCTTTTATATAGCTACAAATTACGTTTAAAAATTGCATCCAACGTTTTTCGCCATTTTCAACCCTCTTACCTCCCACCTGTCACAAATAGTCACAAATCACTAACCCTATCCTTCTGTACGTACAAGTACCATTAACATAATGATTTGCCTTTTCATACATTATTTTTCCATAATAACATAGTGAATGTCTACTTCCTTATGAGCTAATTTATTTTTACCTTTATCGTACACTAAGTGTACCGAAAGGCTTTATGTTCGCTCCAAAAACATTTTTTTTATAGAAGGTGGGAGACCCATAGTGTTGTATACCAATCGACTCAGCTCAACGAATTGAGGAGATGTCTGTGCGTGTATGTGTATGTATGTGTGTGTACATAAAAAGGTCTCATCCACTATTTAGGGGCTTGCTTTTAACCGATTTGTTCGCACCATGTTGCATTTTACGGGAAATCCTGTCCCATTGTTTCCTATTAAAATTTTACTGGTTGGGATTATGGGCTCGAAAGTTATGGTCAAAATACTATTTCCAGAATGAACGAGAAAGGCACCATTACCGCTAGGTTAATTAATCAGGGTTTTTTAGATAGCCATATCGTTTCTTTTGTCGTAATTGCCTCTCGTATGTCTTTCCTTTGTTGTTTTTTTTATAAAATGTTTGTTTCATTTTAGTATTATTCGTTTCCTCCTTCCCTACTGTGATACTGTATTCCCTAATCCAGATTGAAACACGAGTCTTTCGGTTCACTTAATCTAACGTTAATTTGTAAAAATAGAATAGTATAAAGATTTCGGCTCCGTAACGCTCAACGGCATATGAGCCGAGAGCTTTCGAAATTAATAAATGTTCTATAAAATTAAAAAAAATCCTTCCATAGAAGGTGAAATAATATAGTATCTATGTAAGTAATAGGGGGAAAGACGGCTTTGGCAGGTTTTGTTCTATTATTGTCAGGGGGGTTTTTGTCGACCAAATTTTATGAAATTTGGCCACAATATTCTTTAATATGCAAAGAATGTTTGGGCTAAATTTGAGCATAGTCAGTCATAAAAAACCCCCCTGCCAATAATAGAACAAAACCTGCCAAAGCCGTCTTTCCCCCTAGTTAATAGTACGCTCTACAATAATACAGAGAAGCTGTTCCTTCCAAAGTGACTGCGTTGCCAAGTACATTATTTTCTATGCAAAGGCTCAAGTTACATGTTTTACAATTTATTTGAGGAAAACAATATCTTCGAATTCTTGGCAATTCCATAAAAGGTAAAGGTTCGGTATGCATAACAAAATCTTATGTGATTGATAAGTTCCAAATAAATCATATAATATTCAGAACTCCATAACTCGAGAACGGCTCATAGTACCTTGGGGTTTCGAGTGTTTCTTATACAAAATTTCCTGGAGAACACGATGCTGGTGTTATTTTTCAAATAAAAATATACTCATTGGCAGAAAAATACGATTTTATACTTAAAACGCAAAAACAATAGAGTTGGCAACACTTCTACTCAAAATCGATATTTTTCTCAAAAAGTTTGAAGAATTCTCTTCAAAATGCATAAAAAGAAGTTATTTGTAGCTCAAAAACTGTCCAAGATATGAGTTGTTCAAAAATATGGTTTTTACAAATCGTCAAAAACGGGGGGTGCTCCCATTTGCCGAGGGGTTGTCCAATCATCAAATAAATTTGGATTTTTACATATAATCGATAGATAAACAAGTCCACGAAATTTGATTAAAATCTGTGAAAGTCGGTTACATGTGGTTCGGTCACTTGGTATGGAATGACCTGATTAGTATTTGAAAAAAACAGTTTATTTGCAACTAGCAGCCCTGACAAACTTCGCTTTGCCCAAAATTGATTTATTCGCTTGATTAGTTCTCGAGTTATGAAGAAATTGCTTTTCCATGTGTATGGGAGCTCCCCTTTCCAAAGGGGGCGGTGTCTCGAACTATCTCAAGAACCTTTTCCGGCCCCGAAAACCTCTGCATACACATTTTCACGCCGATCGGTTTAGTAGTTTCCTAGTCTATAAGGTTCAAACAGACAGAAATTCATTTTTATTTATATAGAAGAAGAAGAAGAAGAAGATTATGTATATAGATTAGGGAAGATCCATTAGTTATGTAACGCAAAAAAATAACATTTTCAATCCCCCTCCCCTCTATGTATGAAACATCTGAATATTTTGTATGGATCGTCACACTTTATCCAACCTCCTCCCCTCTAAGCGTTGCGTAATTTGTGGACGCTCCCTTAGGACTGCACATATATTAATGGGACACTCAAAACTGGTCGTAAAAGATTTGTTTTTAGCCGGATTCTCTCAAAACTTTCAAGGAATACACTTCATTATGGTTATTGATATTTAGAAAACTCAAATATCCATCTATTAAATGCACTCACTGAATGAATTTTATTTGATTGTTAAAAATTGTGAAAAATAAAACAGCAGATTTTTTGCCAACTGTGTAGGACATCTCTGACTGCAAGCTCAGTGAGTAAAGTTCGTCAACGATGTCTGATAGGCAAATGAGACTTTTCTGTCATTCTTCTTCATCGAGATTGGCAAGCAAATCATTCCTTCTCTAACTTTTCAAGATAGTTTTAATCCCATCCCGTTAAAACAGTTAAAAACAATGCTTTTTGATAACATTGATAAAAACATTGCTAATCACGGTATTAACCCGTATGGCAGGGTAGAAAAGAAGGACCTCGTGATCTGCTTGCATTTCTCTGAAGGGTTCTTTCAACAAACGGGTGCTTTATTGAACGGCTACTCAGTCCTAAATTTTCACAAGTTCTTTATGTATATATGTACCCACAAGTGCTACTAGGGGCAGTACAAACTCACCCAACTTTTTCCTACTAAAAGCCACCAGATTAAAACAACATGTATGTGTTGTAGCTATGATGTGGTTGGAGTTTTCAAATCTTCTTAATAAAAAAAAATTTCTTTCAAATCTCCTGATTTTGAGTAAAACTTTAAATTGATATTTGTAAATAAACAAAATATAATATAAATATGTAAAAAATGTGTCTGTAATGGGGAAGGGTCATTTGGCCGAATGCCACTAGGCCGATCAAACCATTAGGCCGAAAGTCATTTGGCCGAAGGGTCATTTGGCCGAATGGGTCGATTGGCCGAAAGGGTCGTTTGGCCGAATGGGTCATTTGGCCGAAAGAGTCATTAGACCGAAAGGGTCGATTGGCCGAAAGGGTCGTTTGGCCGAATGGGTCATTTGGCCGAAAGGGTCATTTAGCCGAAAGAGTCATTAGACCGAAAGGGTCGATTGGCCGAAAGGGTCGTTTGGCCGAATGGGTCATATGGCCGAAAAGGTCATTTGGCCAAAAGGGTCATTTGGTCAAAAGGGTCGAAATTGGGAAATGGGAAGAGAGACGTCTCACTTCTCACTCTTCATTTTTCTCTTCTCACGGTAAAAAGTGAGAAGCACGAAATGAGTAGTGAGACGTCTCACTACCCACTTCGCGCTCCTCTTTTTTCACAGTGAGAAGTGGGAAATGAAGAGTGAGAAGTGAGACGTCTGACTACTCACTTCGCGCTTCTCACTTTTCACAGTGAGAAGAGAAAAACGAAGATTGAAAAGCGAGACGTCACTTCTTTTTCCTCATTTCTCACTTCTCACTGTGTGAGTAATACGAAGTGGGTAGCGAGACATCTCACTACTCATTTTTTACAGCGAGAAGTGAGAAGTGAGACGACCTAATGGTCTGTTCGGCCAAATGGTATATTTGACCAAACAACTTTCGGCCTAGTGGCATTCGGCCAAATGGTTTTCAGCCGATTGGGTTTCGGCCAAATGACTATTCACGGTCTATAATAGTTAAACCACAAAAAGTGTGCGAAGGTTCCACGGACCACTGGTTGGGAGATTTTTTTTTATGTGGCTTACATCTGAAAAGATAACACTGAGCTAGCTTTCTATGCTCAGTAATTGAGGCTCTAAAGTATGGCTTACGAGTATGAAAAAATAAATAAAAAAAATGGAACCCGGAGACGAGCCAGCCTAAGGCTGAAAGTCTCCTTAATAAAGATACAAAAAAATAGAACTGACATCGCTAAGAAACGACATTTGACCACTGCATAGTTAGTTGATAAATACCACTTCATTAATTCGAATATCGTTTTGTTTTTTTTAGAAGTATACCCTTAAAAAAATGATGCTTCGGTATTCAACCGTTGCTGCCGTGGTGGCACTGATGATTTCAGCGACGTATGCACAGGACGATCTGGATTCACTGTTCGAGTCGGTTTTCAACAATCCAGATAACAACAACAACAATAACCCATCTGCGGTGACGTCAGCTCCACCACCTCCCGTAGCTCCGCCACAAGCGCCAGTACAGGCGGCAGGACCAGCCCCAGCTGGACCAGTTTATGTGAGTAAAAATTATTGTAATGGTTGGAACATAATGTTGTCGACTTCAATTAACTATGAAGTGTCAATATCATCATCTTCTTCTTCTTCTTGGCATTACATCCCCACACTGGGACAGAGCCGTCTCGCAGCATAGTGTTCATTAAGCATTTTCACAGTTATTAACTGCGAGGTTTTCGCATTCGTATATCATGAGGCTAACACGATGATACTTTTATGCCAAGGGAAGTCGAGACAATTTCCAAACCGAAAATTGCCTAGACCGCAACTGGGAACCGAACCCAGCCACCCTCAGCATGGTCTTGCTTTGTAGCCGCGCGTCTTACCGCACGGCTAAGGAGGGCTCTCAATTTTATCATATGTGAAACATCTTGAACTTAAAATGATTTTTTTTTTTTGCAAAATTAGAATTTTTATGAGGAAATAGGATATTTTGTATATAGGTACTTGATTTAATTTCAATTCTCCGAGGCATACACTAAAGCGGAAAATGGAAACTGTACCTAACTCTAGAAGTAAATCAAATACCAATTTTTATGCGCTTGCCTACTAGTTCATTCATATGATTCTTGTTTGTTTGCCTCAGTTCATGTGAGTTCTTGCCAAACAAAATATTGATAACCTTCTAAGCCTCTCAGATTGTTAATAGTTAGGTTATCGGCATTGAGTTTTTATCAGGTTTAATTGTATTGCAACGTGGTAACCAATCACAACGTATACTGAAAGTCCCAAAGAAAGTTTATGTTTGTCTCATTTTTGTAGATAATTCTTAATCACCAGCGAAAAGGCTGTTTGAGAGTCAATTTCTAGTTCTCTTTGGAAAAATATTTCAGTCGTGCGATGCCAAAACGGCTTGCTTGTCAAGTAGTTATGGTTTCAAATTTACCGCGGTCACAAAGAAAATGAACAGTCCTTAACCTCCATTGTAGGTTTGAAAATGGCAGAAAATGTAGTATCCGAATGTCAAAGAAGTTTAACGGCAAATGAGCCTTCCAAATAAATGATAGTTAAAAAATGTCAAAGAAGGGGATCCAGTGCCATGTTCGGAAAGCATTTGACCCTCCAAGCTACTGTTTGACGGTTATCATGCGAAGTTCAATAAAAATGTATAGCATGAAGAATTCTTTCCGGCTATTTGGAAGGCCAGCGGATACTAGCTGATGATCGAATTACCGAGACGATCGAACCGCGAGACAATTATGCGTAAAAATTAAGCAATGGGACAAATAGACTTGATGTTGTTTTCAATGATTTTTTGAACAAAGTTCGAAATCTGTTAGAGTTTTCTAAAGGTATACTTCAAAATAGACTGCTTTATGGTGAAAAGTCAAAATCCACAAAAACTAACATGGGACAACTATGCGTAGAAGGGCAGTAAACAAACCTGCCCGATCTTGCTCGGGTTGTTTTTTTTCTCTCGGTCAAACTGTCAATCGTTTAGTTGATTGCAGTGTCGCATTCTAGATCAATTTCAGGAAGTTTTTGTGCCAATCTGGTATTTGATTTACTTCTAGAGTTAGGTACAGTTTCGATTTTCCGCTTTGGGTATGCCTGGGAGAATTGAAATTAGATCAAGTACATATATACAAAATATCCTATTTCCTCATAAACAATCTTATTTTGCAAAAAAAAAAACATTTAAAGTTCAAAATGTTTCACATATGATAAAATTGACACTCCATAGTTAATTGAAGTCGACAACATTATGTTCCAACCATTACAATATTTTTTACTCACATAAACTGGTCCAGCTGGGGCTGGTCCTGCCGCCTGTACTGGCGCTTGTGGCGGAGAACGGGAGGTGGTGGAGCTGACGTCACCGCAGATGGGTTATTGTTGTTGTATTCTGGATTGTTGAAAACCGACTCGAACAGTGAATCCAAATCGTCCTGTGCATACGTCGCTGAAATCATCAGTGCCACCACGGCAGCAACGGTTGAATACCGAAGCATCATTTTGTTTAGGGTATACTTCTGGAAAAAAAAACAAAACAGTATTCGAATTAATGAATTGGCTCCAATTGTATTTACCAACTGACCCGTAACGCTGGGTAGACACCTTTACGTGGTGTGTTGCGGGTTAAAGGCCGATGCCCACGTAGCGTATTTTCAATGTTTGCGTGCACGCGGCATCAAATGTAGTCGTTCACACGTTTACGTGTGCATTACTCCATTGATGCTGGCTATTGAACGCGGCGTGCGCAGCGTGAAAAACGCTACGTGGACATCGGCCTAAATCACCGTTTACATTGCCAGCTGGGCATTCCACGGGGCATGTCAGTCGATCCTGAGCGACCATTCGAAAATATTTGAAACTCTGCACGTTTTCAATTTCATCTAAATCGTCATTTTCGATATCAAATCTTCATATTGAGTCACGACTAACTTTTCAAAGGGTGTATGTGAAAATGGTTCAAAATATTTAAAAGCTGCACAGCAAAAACGGAATTTCGATTGTTATGATTTTTCAGCAAGTTAACAACTAAATGGTGATTCTTAAGAAAATGTGCACAGTAAAAAAATTTTTTTGCCTTTAAAATATCATTTTGTCACAAAAACTCAAATATCTCAAAACCCTATCTTTTTCGAACGTAATTTTTAGGGAAAACGGTCCATTATATTAGCTATCTACCATAAAATTTGGTGATGTAAAGATAAACAAAAAGTTATGACATTTCAAACATTTCACAATTTTCACATATAGTAAACAAAAAAAATTTCGTGTATTTTTTTCAAGAATCACGTTTGATGCTGATTTAATTGTTAAGAGCCTTGCGTGAGTTAAACAAGTTGTTTGTATGATATTCCATATTTATGTATTCATCGATATTATGTATATTATATGTATAAATATTATATGTATAATAAAATAAAATGAATTAATATTATCCTAAGTATTAAATTAAATGTGGCAGTTACACAATTTTATGAAACTCTAAGAGTTTTGGGTTTGAATTTTGGTATGGGTTTGATATCATGAAAACAGTTTATTAATACTTATTTTTATTTATTTTATTCAAATTTTTAAAATATCGAACACTTTTGAATTATTATCAGCACAGTTTGAGTATAGTTTTGCTTTAATTTTATTTTCCGAAATGGAATGAAACAGTGAATTTTTGGGTTCCTTGGATCGTTTTCGCGTTATTAAATTGCTCCTGAGCTCTGAAGCCTTTATTTCGTACTCTTCAGTAGTATAAAACAAAATGATAATTTGGTTAAATCTTTTCTTTTCTACGATTTGCCCAATCAAAAGTTCTTTCGCAGTTTTTGGATGCTCACGTTCTTTGGCTAAACTTGCTCTTGTGGCCATCGCTTTATTGTTCCTCAATAGCATCACAAGGACCTTTGCCATGTGATGTAGCAAAAAATGCCATTCTGCATCAATTCCTACATTGATTTAAATTGACATAGGCTCGAAAAATTCTTACGATTTGTGTACTGCGACGCTGCTCCATCAGACATGAAATATATCTTTTGACTTCTTTATGCTTATCAACGCGTAAAAGTTAATCATTTTTCAATGAACAAGTTTACGGATACTGAATCGTGTCTTAAATCTTCGGAAATTATAATAAAACTTAAGTGTTCAATTTGCGTACTTCCATTAAAATAAATAACGAATGGATGAATTGGCTTGTTGTACGTTCCAGTGATGGGACTGCACTTCATCTTGCAATACAAAGCTGTAATTTTCAGAAAAATCACAAATGACTAAAATTCACCATTTTGTAATGTATTTTCGTATTTTAAAAAGCTGGATTGTTCTGTTTTAATGAAATCGTGAGGTTAAACTTTCTAATTTCAAGCAAAATATGACACAAACTCATCTACAGGTTTTACAATAGTTTCTATGTCACACCTTTCCTGGTCACCCATTGCTCAAATGATAACTGATCAATATATTTTTCTTCAAACTCAGAATGAAGTATTTTCCAATGATGAAGAATCTGGACAATCCGAACAAGATCTAGATAGCAATTTGATGTTGTATTTTCACACAAAAGACTACCAGTTAACATTTTAATATCCTTTGTTAAATTGATTCTTTTCAAACTATTAAAATAAGATTAATATTCTCATGGGTTTACACACATTATGTGTTCCTGAATTGGAAAGAAGCTTACATTGCCTTGGCAAGGCTTACCAAATGAGGAAAAACCTATTTTAATATTATCGTGAATTTCCTTGAAGCGTTGTACGCTTCTTTCAAAGTCGTCATCATTAATCGTTTTTGGATTGCTTGACGCTTTCCATCTTTTTACTGATACATAATCTTTTGACCAGCATGCTCGACTTTTATCATCTTCAAATATTGAACTACTATTCTTTTGTCTCATCTGTTAATGCAGTACTAGACCTAGTATTTTGGTTGAAAGACAGTTATTCTTCAATTGTTTTGCCTCTTTTACTGTATTTCTATTGGTTTGAACTCATCAATGGCATCCTGAATAGACCACGAACTTGGCAGCATCGACAAAATCAATAATTTTTCTTTCCTTGTCGTGCTGCATTCGAACCTTTCCTTCATATTTATAATTACCTCATCGTAGTCTGTATTTTCCACATCATCAGGTCCTAATTTGAAGAGGTTTCTTCGTGCTTCGTTTATTTCATATTTTTCTCCGGGTAATAAACGTAGTCCATCTTCTCCATTTAATCAGAGTCACTTTTATCCCAGCTATGCCCTCGTTAAAGCGTTCGATGTTGACCTTTTGGATACACTCATCTTCCGATTGATTTTTGAAACAGATTTCGCTGATGGTACGGTGGCAAGCTCTCAGCACTTAATACTTCTGGTAATTCCTCAGTTGTTGTCGATACATCTGGCAATTCCTCAGTTGCTGTCGTTTTCGAACTTCCTGCGCTCTGCTCAACCGATGATATACAGATTGCTCTTTTGTCAACGTTTAGACGGCAGGACGTGCAAATGCGTAATTTGTATTCAATGTGGACATTGGAGCATAACCAGTCGCTTTCAGTTTATCTATGGTGCTTTCGGTGAGATTTCGTAACTCTTTTGAACACTTTTTCCATCAAACGGCCTACAACAGTTGAAAGCGGCTACATGTTGTTCGTAATATTTCAATAAAAAATCACTTTTAAGTATTTGACTGAGTTTGGTGTCATTTGCTTGACTGAAGAAAAAATTACTATAAGATCTTTAACAACCTTAGTAGTAGTAATTTTTTGCTTTTTCTGACATTGTCATGGTGTACCTATCATGCATTTGTTGTTGTTGAAGATACCCGTTTCCTCCCGATCATAAAGTCTATTCTCTAAGAGGTATATTTTTGGCAGGTAAACTATAGACGTACACGTGTATACTCAATAGCAATACATGGCTTCTAG